>NC_044279.2:52361218-52986218 GCF_004027225.2 Strigops habroptila
GGAAAAGGTACGCAGAGCACAAAAGCCACCGAGGGGAGTATTCTGTTTGTGACAGTGAAAGTTTATGGGTCACGGACAAATCGTCTGCAATCGACATTAGAGGACACCAGGTAACTGTTCTGGGAGAAATTAAAACAGGCAACTCACCAGTTAAGCAATACTTTTATGAAACGAGGTGTAAAGAAGCCAAGCCCGTAAAAAACGGCTGCCGCGGCATTGATGACAAGCACTGGAACTCCCAATGCAAGACATCCCAAACTTATGTTAGAGCACTGACTTCAGAAAACAATAAACTGGTAGGCTGGAGATGGATAAGAATAGACACCTCCTGTGTGTGTGCGTTGTCGAGGAAAATAGGAAGAACATAGATCTGCATCTCTTTGCTATATAAATTATTACTTTAAATTATATGATATGCATGTAGCATATAAATGTTTATATTGTTTTATATATTATAAGTTGACCTTATTTATTAAAGTTCAGCAAATCTACAGTATATAAGCTTTCTCTCTCATAAACAAGAGCAAAGGGTGTGTGCCTCTGCTGTGGGCAACTCTGGGGTTTTTAGACTATGTTTGTGACACTGCTTGTTGGCAGCATACCATAACCTTACTGTAAAATCTGTGTAAAATCAGTATTTTTCATTCAGTATTGTCAAGCCAGTGACTGTCATTTAGTAAACTTGTTAAAAATCAGACCAATGTCAAGAGTTGTGTACATACTTATATTCGCGGCTCTATACATTCATGTTTAATTGGATGCAGTGTTGACTCCTCACCGCCAAACAGAAATGGACCAAAATACATGTTGTAGCCTGCAGATGACGTCAATGTTATAGACATCAAGTAGCCATAAAATACAATTTCTGTGTATTATGCCTGTTTTGCCAATGAGATGATCATTTTCCCTCATTAGCATTTTAGAATGACTGCTAATAATCCAGCAACTTTTGTTTATGTTTTTGAAGCACATTTGTTTTGCAACTGTTTCTAATGCTGCCAGTTCTTCATATAAAAAATATGAAAAAAATCTAAAATATTCTTAGCAGAAACTTACTGAAGCCAAGAACCAATCTAAACGGATCTTTAATGTAATACATACAAAATTATTTCTTCAGAATTCACTATTTCTTTTGATCCATGTCTTTCTCCTCAATTATCTTCTGCTTGCATTATTGGATCATTCCTCTCTGTCTGTTTGTAAATTAGAAACAAAGCTGGTGGTGTCTTAACCTTAGAGGAGCCCTTGGCTTGCAAACTGTAGTAAAGAAAGAGATAACATCCTGGCGTGTATGTCAAAGCCACACACCCTTACAAAGTTGTTCTCAGCAATCCATTCTCCATTTTTCACAAAGGGAAAAATTTGTAGAATTGCTCAACAAACCTGGTACCTTTCATAGGGATCCAAAATAATCTTTTTCAGCGTTAGGATGACTAAAATCCAGATCGCCCACAGTTCCAATGAAGTTCTTCAATTATACAACTGAGTTGTTACTTAGGACAGACAAATGTACTAGCATATATATATGTATACCTCAAACTCTTCATAGTGTTGTCATATAGGTCCACTGGGGCCAACAATAAATACAGTACTTGAGATGGTCTATTATACATTAGCTGTTTAATGCCCTGGATAGGATCCCACTGCCATAAAAATAAATGAGAGTCTTGTCATGGCTATCAACAAAATCAAGATTGGACTGCATACGTTATCTGCGTCTAGCTAGATCTTAACACACAGTTAGGGCTGAAAAATGCCAGCCATTCAAAAAGCATTACAGCTGCAGTGATCTTAAGTTTTTACACTGCAGCTTTCACTTTTGTAACGTGTTCAGCATCACAAATGACAATGAGATCAGAGCACTCAAAACCAAGGTGGCTGGATGCCTTTGTCCATACAGTTTTCACTAATGGAGAACCAACTTTGAATCTGTGACAGGTCATCAGAGGCATCAAATTGTGTGGTCTCTCCTAATTCCTTACAGAGAGCGTTACACACTGTAAAACCACCAGAGAACCAGACAGGTTGCTCATGAGGCCAAGCACTGGAATAGCAGTGCCTCTGCTATTTTGCAGGGGAGGCCATAAACAAAGGCTTTGAGAACCATCTCAATTTTCAACAGGATGCCCGTGTATTTACCTCACAGGAAATATCATCACCCCACAGCACTAAGTCATAACTTTGCTTCAAGCAAAAACAACTTCAGAAGTTCAATAAGTAGGCAATCATTAAAAGGAGAGAATGCATTTTAACAAGGAACTCATTGTCTAATATATTGGACTAGAATTTTTCCAGTGTTCTCCTTCCTTGGCAAACACTACAAAATAATAATAAAAAAAGTCCTCAACAGGGCTTTTTAGTTTTACTGGCAGGAAAGTTGAAGTTTTCAACTAAATTTTTTCTGCTCGGGGGACAAGCATATTTTTAGAGTCCTGTCCCACTGAATTTTTTTGCAAGTTAAAAGCCTATTTTTACTCCCTGAATTCTCAAATAAAAATAATTTTCAGATGTTGTGAGTAATTGAAAGCAGATATTCTCATGGATCATTAACTTTAGAGATCTCCATGCTTCAATGCCAGATAGGTCTTTCTCCTTATGAGAAGAGGAAGTAAGAAGACTAACTTAGCTCGGTTAAATCCCGTTAATCAGAAACTACCTTGTTCCTACAGTGTGGATGGCACATTTGTTTACATCACTGTAAATCTATTTACATGTCTGAAGACAGGAGAGAAAATGTAGGTTTATAGCAATGTAAACAACATCAGAGTTGATCCTAAGGCCTTTATTTCTGCTCACTGGAAAGGAAGGGACGTTCATTCATTATAGGTTCAAGGAAAACAATTTATCATTTCCCACTGTAAATCCAGTAACAGAAACTGGTTTTTGACTCTTAACTTTACCAATGCACCAAGTATTTTACGAGCAGCCAGCAAAAATGTATCAGAATAAATACAATGCCTGTCATCTGAAACACATTAAATGAGAAAGCAGCATGTTACATAAGGTTATTAGATCGTCTGCCTTTTTCCCACCCCAGTATAACAATGAACGGAAGTGTTACCCTCTGGATCTGATTCAGTTTCCACTAAAGTCAATGGAAAAATTCTCACCTTCTCCAGCAGAAGCTGGATCAGACCCCAAGCAAAGAAAAACCTGCAGATCTCAACCAGAGATCAAAGCAATCGCACACATCGGTGACGTGTTCTTGTAAATCCTGTGCACGCATAAGATGCTGTATAATTTTGTAACAAGTTTGTAAACAAAGCCTGTAATAAATTTGTTAAGGCCTAATTCTGTTTTCATTGTAACCGGGGATGGTTTTATTGTCAACTTCAGTCATGGCACAATGAATTCAAAGTCCCTATCCAACCTTTTTGTATGTGTGTTAAGTAATTAAGCAAAATATTCATCTAGCAATGCTAGTTTAATTTGAGTATTCTAAACCCCACTCCCATTAGGCAGCTCAGATGCTCTGTCAATATTGTTTTGCCAATAGATCATTATAAACACACATTTTATTTAGCTTTCTCTCAAACAACCAAATGCTATTCTGAAATTGCCTGTCTGTGTCAAACTGTATTTTCTCCATTTTTTCCTTAGTTTTTTTACAGTCCATTTAGTAATAGTAAAAAATGCTCCACTGAGGTTTTGGGAAACCATCTGCATTTATTTTATCACCTTTGAACATGTGTTCAGGAATGAAGTCTGTGCAGTGAGTTTACTGCTACCAAGAGATTTGTGCGGCTGCACCAGGAAGAAACTGACTGGACTGTACAGAGCTTGTGCTCAAAATCACTCTGCTCATACTCTGTAATTTCACTGCTTTAGCAATCCGAGTCTTTTGCTTGGCTATACATTGTGTATCTGCAGACAATACCAAACAGGAAACAAGTCTGATTGGGAGATCCAAAATTAAAAATTTAATGATAACGACCTGTTGTTTCTGACCTTTCAGAAAATGCATTTGTGCAACGAAGTAAAGTGCATAACCACTCTTTTCATTTAATAGAAACTGTGGCAAAATCAATGGGATTCTGTGTTCTCCAGACTTGGTACACGCGTATGTAATTCATCATGCATGTTGGGGGGGGGGTGAGGAAGGAGGAGGAGCAGGAGAAGGAGGAGGAGGAGAGGATAACAAGCACTACAGCTTGTGAGAAGTAAAAGCCTGTGCTCTGGGTTGGAGTGTTTTTAAACTGTCGAGGGGTTGTTTTCTGAAAAGCTTTGCCTGTATTTTGTTACAGCAGATGGCAGAATGACGAGGCAAGCACAGATGTGGCGTAAAAAAGTCAAACAATATAAGGATAACAAAAACTTTCCTGGGAAAGTCAGCCATTCACTACCACTGTAGGTCTGTGGAGTTCTGTGCAGGTTATTTCAGAACTCAGCAATGACATTCCTAGTTTAATTACTCAATTAAACTCTGTGGCAAAAAAATGTATTTTTACCCGAAACGTATCATATTCACAATCTGGATAATTTTATTTATGTTTTTTTTCACTCACTAGCTGTTTTGGTACCTCTCATGAACAGCAAATGGTAATGCTTTCCATGAAGGTCCCCAAATATAGATTTCTCCGTTGTTTTACAGCTGAGTTTTGAAGCCAACAGCACCTGAAAGCCATAGTTTCACTATGGAACTGGCCTTTTGATGTCATGACCTCATGTTTCCAGGCATTTTGATCACAAGGTCCTATTTTGGAGCCATTAGTCACACAATTAGGTGAGATCATGACCAAGCTGCTCTAAACCATGCTTGAGAAGTGGCTATGAACACAACGGCCAAGGAGTAAAAAGAGATTGAGGCAGCCCTACGCCATATATACATGCACCTTCCCAAATCTGAGCTGCAAGTTGTGTGATAAAGGACTGCATAATCAAAGGTTGCTTCTTGCATATCCAAGGGTTGAGATGCTGAGAAGACCATTGACAGGATGGTTTCACAGCTCACAATTTTCTCTGCCCAGAAGCGTGCCTTACATGAATTTGTATGGACCTTCTCTAAAATGGTGCTGCAGCTGCTGGATGTCAGTTGTCTCCTTTCTCAAACACAGCATGTTGTTAGTATTTACCTGTGTCACAGGAAGGAGAGAGCATCATTGATAAACCATCACCATTATTTGTAAATTACTTTGAGACCATTTGACAGAAAACACTAATTTGTCTAGAGGTGCTGTTAAGGAAGAAGGTAGAATGCTCCATTTCTCTAAGCAAAAATATTTCCATGGAAGGTGGGAGAAAACGCTAAAAAAAACCCCACCACTCATAGCTGTTGGGTGGCAAACATCTTACAGACACTTAGGAAAGCAAGGGAGAGAGATTGTTCAACTGTAACCTTGGAAGAAAGGCTCTTTCCTGCTCTGATAAGGGTTAATAAAATACCATGAGATCATCTGAAATATGAATTCAAAGGAAAATGAACCTCTATTAATTGGGATCAATCCCACTGTGTTGATTAGGAATTAACTATGCTCACCGAGCACAGATGATGAAGTCTTGCTCTCAGTTAGCCCTGTGCAGCACCTGTTGTCAGCACTTTGGACTATGAAGCTGTTAAGTGAGGGCAGAATTTGGCCCAAAAGGTATTAAATTCAACTTAATGCATAAGAGGGAGCCTAAATTGAAAGTATTATCCACCACACTAAACAAGATTTAAACATTAACGGCATGAAAATTGTTCATTACTTCGTCTAGTTCCAGGGATTTAGGTTTTAAAATAAGTTTTGGACTGTCTGATATGATCTATACACATATATTTAGCAGCAATTTACAAAAGAAAAAAACTCAAACAACTGTAAATGGAAGTATGCAGTAAAATACTGTGTTTAGCACTGTAAAAAAAAAACTTCTGTTGATTCCCATTTATGTTCTCAGTGTCTGAGAAAGGAATTTGAATGTAAATTTTGATTTTGTTTTACATGTGGTATTTTGTATAATAATCACCTCAACTTACTGCTTGTAGATGTTTGCGGTGTGCAATCTATGTGGATAATGGAGCAGAAATATGGCTCTAAAAGTCTGGGAGATGCAAAAGTTTCAAGTCCACATTCGTACAGTAGATAGTTAAACCAAAAGTGTGAAAGTGACAGAATCTGCTTCTCAGGCTCAGAGATTAAACATGTTTTAAAATATTGAATGGCAGCTTTTGTCAAGTTATTACAAATATCTTTAGTCAGATTCATGTGACACAGCCTGCTGCTCATATGGAGTGTAATTTTTTAAATCTTTGTTATTGCACAAATCTACTTAATGTGATTCCCATTAAGTTCAGAAGATAGAAATTTCCTCATTTCTACACTGCTGACAGAGCATACACCATAACCTCAGAATATGAGCCAAATCACAGGTCAGAGCATATCCTTGAATATATGTCCTGAGGAAAATACTTCCAGGAAGGAAATTTTTCTTTTCTGCAGAGAGTGAGAGCTCAGCTGTCACAGTGACAGTGTCTCTGCCATGATATCACAAAGACCTATGTTTGAAGTCTTAAGGAGGTAGAAACTGGCTGACTGGAGAGCTGAAGTGTAGAAGAAATGGGATGGGTATGGCAAGAATTGTTACATTGGTTCCTTGAAAGTTAGACCCCTCAAACACATAAAATAGACTGTGTAGCCATCATGATTCTCCTGACCTTAGGATCAGAGGCATATATCCCCTTGGTCAATAACCTTGTCTGTCTTGGATTCCTGAGACTTGACGTCAGGACGTGTTACTTGTCCTAGGCTGGGGTAAAGGCGAAAAAAACCCCTTCTCCCACTATAATCAAATAACAGCAGTTATGCAAAGGAGAGTTCTCATGGGAACAATTTTTTCTCAAACTCCCATGTGTTTTTTTGTTGGGGTTTTTCCAAAGCAATTGAAGATATGGGTTCCTGGGAAAGACCTGCTGCATGTAGTTTTCTCAGAGGGATATGAGAGCTCTGGAGAATAGAAGTTAGACAGAAAGAGGAAAGTTCTTTGGTAGAGTCATTCAGTAGTCTATTTTCCTTTCATGTTTCTTCTTATTATGTTGGTGGCTTACTACAAAAATATGTGGTGAAGTCTTCTAACACAGATGCTGCTGCAGGGAGCATTTATATGTGAGTGGAAAAGAAGAGCACTGGAGTATCACAACTAGATTGAGGAGAGGGGTTCAGACAGCTACAGCTGTCTCTGTAGTTCCTTCTCTTTTTCTAAATGGCATGGAGACTGGGGGGGCTGCCAGTGGCATGAAAATGGAGAGCAATAGCAACATAACTGCACAACACATTTCCCCATTCAAAATAGCCAGGTAAGGAGAACCTGAGGTCAATTCCATCATCTCACAGGCTGATCCTGACACAGGTCCTACACCTCCTCCCATAGAATCTTTGAAAAGAAGGATCCACACTGCCATTTCATAAATCAAGTTTAAGAAATATCAAGGCTGTCCTGTAATGATTTGGACCTGTTCACACCTTTTTCTTTAGTGAAAGACTAAAGAGGAAGACGAAAGTGACTGTGGTTTTCTAAGTAATATTCACTCTTAAATAGTTTCGCTTGCATCCAGAATGTATAGAGAAAGCCAATCTGAATAGTTGAAAGTGTTTAAGTAATCCATATAGGGGGAACCACCACAAATACAACTAATAAATACTTAACTCTATTCTGATCTCACACAGGTTTAATGTCTGTCTTCAGCAGGATTAGTCCCAGATTTTACTGATACATTAAATCTTAGAATTATGCCTTTGACATTTTAAAGCAGGTGGTGAGCTCTGTACTTGATCAGATTCTCAATTTCTGTGTACTACATAGCTGCTGCCTGCATAGCTACATGATGAATACCAATCAAATTATTTAGTGATAGATTACGGGGGTCTTACACTTCAATGCCATAGCAGCTCTAAACTATATCTGCCCTGCATGGAGGGACATTGTTTTCAGATCTCAGACTGATTTAATGCAGCTCACCAGGTAAACCCAGAGGCTTTCCATGGCACCAGCTGAATAGCCTTCCCTGAGAACCACCATACATAGCATTCAAAATTTACTTCTTGCTTCAGATGTAAACTTCATTGGGCCTTGTTTTGCTTGAAGAAATTATGAGAAAGAAGTAAAAGATATATTTGCAGGTAATGGCATTCAGAATTAAATTCTGAAATTTGTAACTATTGTCAACACAAGAAACACTGGAAATTTAAGACAGCATGTGCACACTACAAGATCAGTGAAGATGCTTTTTTTCAGAACCAAAACTGCTTTAGAGAACTAAGAAACCAGCCCTGCTGAACACGAGATGCCCACCTGATCTTTTTAATTTACCAGGAACTTCACATTTTGGCTTTCCTAAGCACTTTTAGGTAAGCAAATGTTGAGTATCATTAACATAACTTACTACATTAGAAACACTCCAGAACTACAACCTAACATGAACTGAAATTATTCATTCTGGATAAGCATCACATCCTGAATTTTGTCGCCTTTACCAGCCTTCAGTAAGAACTCCATTTGCAAACTAGGACATAAAGCTTGACTCGGTGGGCTTGGAAAACGTCTTTGAGATTTTTCTTTTCATCTGCTTTTCCATAGAACCTTCGTAAATGCCAAACATTTTACAATCCCTAAACATAATCTGAAGTGTCCACTTCTGTCAGCACTAAGGTCGTTCATTATTCCATGAAGTGTTTACTAAACATTTCATTGCCTCAAGCAATGACCTACTCAGTGGAAACAGTGCAGGCTCTGTAAGTGAAGAAATACAGCTCAGGAGGTGTGAATACAGCAAAAACAAAAAAGGTGATACCAAGACGTTCACTGGAAAGCCAAAACTGAAGTTTAAGAAGAGACAACGACAGGAGAAGCAGAAACTGAGGAAAAAAAAAAAAGAAATCCAAAAGTTTGTAATCTTAAGAAAAAAAAAGATTAGCTGGCTTTTGATAACAGCAATAATCATCTTTCATTTTTTTTTCCTCATAAGCTTCATCCATCTGATGGATTTTACTAGGATCACTGCCTTATAAAATCCATTCCTTTCCCATGAAAGTAAAATATGATAGCTTGACCTGAAATTCTGCTGTCGGGCAGAATTTTGTGCTTAAAACATTTAGTGCATCTCTGCTAACAATCTCTGTGGGAGTGGTTTACAGGTTCGTTATTCAAAAAAAATACAGTCAGGGTTTTCTGAGAGCCAGTTCCATAGCTTGGGCTTCATTTAATTGGACTTAGTTCACTCAACCTGCCCGCATAGGTCTTGATCAAAAATACTCCATAAGCATATGCTCAATTTTAAAGGGAATAGTCATCTTGAAGTTGGTAAGATTAACCAAGTGCTTAAAACTAAGTGTATGGTCAATGCTTTTATGGACCAGGGTAATAATAAGGTTCCTTAGTGATTTTATTACTGGAAATAATAGTGGTTCACTAAAAAACAAATGGAACATGAATATGAATGAACCAAGTAATTTCCATCCCATAAATTTTGCCTGAAATTCCTAGGGGAAAAAAAAAAAAAGCACAGTAGGTAATCTGTAAACATTGAAGACCTGATCCAAGGTCCATGTCAGTTCTTAAAAAGCCCAAAAAATTTCCAGTGGGTCCTGAATTATGTGCTTAATAATTGAACCATGACGAATAAAATGCTGTGGATTTTATAGGATAAAGAAAAGAAGACACCAAATAAAACATATGTTTTTTAAAATCATCAAAATTAACAGATAAAGTAATATCTAGAGTATAGTAAAGCATTTGGCAGCACTTCACAAGTTTTTGCTGGAAAAAGTCATTCAAATAGACTTGGATATGAATGCAATCACCTGGATGGAGAGCCGGGGAAAGGAATATGAGTTACATGCAAAGATAACTGGATATGTGCAGGGGAAAAAGTCATTCAGTGTGTAACTGTGGAAACAGCTTTACACCCGGGGTGAAATTATCAAAACCACCTTAGTGATTCAGGTGCCCATGTCACATGTTTGAAGGCAAATTGGACACTTCCCTTCAAATGAGAGGTTTGACAACAGCATTTTCTAAAAGGTGCTGAGGAAACAAATGAGAAAATATTTTGGGCAATAATTTGAGATTAGTTTCTCCTTGACCAGTGACACTTATACATACAGCTGCTTAGAAGACTGCTACAACTGCAGATGAATATTCTAGGCACATGCCCAAAGAAACTTCCCTGCTATTTCTCTGAGTTTATCCTTTCCACCATTAATGCACCCTCTCCAAGACTTAAGCAAGTTGCTACAATGCAGTCCTATACCCTTCCGAGTTGCTGATAGATGGCTCCAGCAATTTCGATGGAAAATTTAAAGCAAACACAGAAGGCTGTGAGATTCCTCCAGCATAAGACTGCTTATCTAGAATGTAGACTAAAAGTGCCGTTGCCACAGAAATAATGTTTCTTCTCCCTACATAGTAAAAGACCTAGGTCATCCCAAGCAAAGATAAGCACTTTTGCCTTCTCATACTGTTTTGCTGAATGCATATTGCATACAAAAGGGAATAAATTAAGTATCCTCCACTTACAAATGGAGTGTCTTATATGCAAAACAGATCCTATTTTCCTATTTTCCTGTTTTCCCATTTCTGTTGGTAGCTAGGCTCAGTATTGCCTTAAATTTGGAGTCTAAAAGTTTATTGCTCCCTCTCTAAGAAGTGGTTCTTGCTATAACTTTGGTGGAAGTGAATGGGACACAGATCTGCAGTTTGACCACCCCAGCTCACATGCATCAGCACGTTTCATCAAGGTGCCTAATCAGGTGCTGTGGGGCCAAGCACATGCATGCCTGCTAGAGTGAAGTGAGTCAGGCCTAAAGTGGCCTAACAAAGTAAGGTGCCAATTGAGCAACTAGATTGCCCCTTCCTCCTCTCCTAGTTTCACACATATGGGAGAATTTTTACCAAAGTGATAAGGTAAACTTAAGAGGTACTTAAATCTAGATCCACTGCTATCACCAACAGGAGAACCCTGGCAATCACATCCTAGAAACAAGCATTGGTGTGCCACCATTTGCATTAAAAATAGCTATTGTCAGTCTCCTGTCTTGCTGGCAGCAAATGCCATGCAAATGATCAGCGCAGACTTACTTCTGTGCCCAGGTTTTGTTTAGCCATGATTCTTGATGGCTGCTGGAAGAGAAACATTGACTTGCTCTTTAGAAGCAGAAGGGCAAGTACTTGTTAATGGGGCACTTCGGAGATCTCCTCCCAACCTAGTGCAAAATAATCCAGCACAGACACTACTTCACTGGCAGCAGATGGAGGAAACAGATAAGGAGACCTCTCAAACATTGAAATCAGAATTTGTTTCAGACCATGATGAGAGATCCTGGGAGATTCATGGTTCTTAGCATCAGAGGAGAGTAGATACTGGGAGAAATGGATGAGCAAACACTTACTCTCTTCTGCTGCGTGGAGACCTCATAGCAGCCTTCCAGTATCTGAAGGGGGCCTATAAGGATGCTGGGGAGGGACTGTTCATTAGGGACTGTAGTGGAAGGACAAGGGGTAATGGCTTCAAACTTAAACAGGGGAAGTTTAGATTAGATATAAGGAAGAAGTTCTTTACAGTGAGGGTGGTGAGGCACTGGAATGGGTTGCCCAGGGAGGTTGTGGGTGCTCCACCCCTGGCGGTGTTCAAGGCCAGGTTGGACAGAGCCTTGGGCCACATAGTTTAGTGCGAGGTGTCCCTGCCCATGGCAGGGTGGTTGGAACTAGATGATCTTAAGGTCCTTTCCAGCCCTTACTATTCTATGATTCTATGATTCTCTCTCATGTGATCTGACTAGTACTCTAGAAGCTTTAACTGTATGCGTGATAATGGAAGTACTTTGGCTATTTCCTTTCTGCATTTTCCTGTGTGGCTCCTTCCTACACTTTTGACTTAAATGCTGTTTAATGTCATCCTTGCTGTCAGGATAAGGGAGCATCTTTCACTATGGAGATCCAGAGGTGTTAAAAGAAAAGGACTAATAGCTGTCACTGAAGCTGACAAACTGTTGTTAAGATAGCACTAACACTTGCTTTCACATCTCTCTTCCCTCTACAGTTAATTTCTGGTTCTGGATGGAAGCGTCTGTGTTTCCTGGCTGCCTTGGAAGGCTGGGTAACTGTCACAACCAATACAGGGAAGTCTATGAGGTTATATGCCATATAGTTAAAGAAAAAGTTACCATCTCAAACACAACAAACAACTGATTCTCTAAGAAAAGCTGACCAATTCTGAATGAAAGTGGAGCTATTGGGTGCTACTTAGGGTAAACCAGATTTCTGTTCCTTTCCCTCCTAATTAGTTATCCAGCTTAATTTATTAGTCTGTCACCCACATGTGAGGGACTCTAAAGAAAAGTGGACAAAACCACACTGTGAGATGAATTATTTGGCCAGCTGGAAACAGCTTGTATGTTGCAGGCTGGGCATCCCTGGCTTAGAGAGTGATGGATTTCATCAAAGACTTTAAAAAAGGGACAAAAAGAGCTTATATTACATTTTTTCAGGATCGCAACCTCATCATTTGCAGACTATTTTGCTTGTCCACCAGATTAAAAAATAGGAACTGCATATCAGGAGAAAGGGGATTGGGCTAATTGAGAGAGATTTTTGGCACTGTGAGAGTCAAGTGCTCAGAAAACTTGAGTATAGCCTTTAAAGAAATGAGTTTTCCCTTAAAATAATGAAAGATATCATAATTCATGACAGGTAAATATATATTTATATACTTATTGATTCCCTTTTACCCCTAGTGTTAGACTGACTATGAGATGGCTGTGATTGTTCCGTTGGTTTTTTTTTATTTATAGACATACTGTGCTCTGCAATTCCAGAAACCTCCCAGGAGCTGGAAGGCTTGTCCCCAGTATGGTTTGCCTACACACCCCAGCTAGGTAAAAGAAAGCAGCATGGACTGAGAAGCACAAGACCAGCATTTTGATTTAAGATGTTTTGTGAACAGGAAGTCCCAGATGTTTTCAGCACAAGTGTGAGCTCCAAAAATGAAGTTAAAGCTGTCAACCCTGACTTAAAATGAAAAGGAACAAGAGACAGTGCACGTAGGAGATGGAAATCCCAGGGCAAACAGCTTCAAAGAGAGGAGAAAGAGAGGGAGAAAGAGAGGGAGGGCAGGAGGAAGCAAGGGACAAGAGGCAATTTCTTTGGACATTTGGCAGTGGGAACAAAATGCCAGTACACTCAGATAAAAATGTGCAGTTTACAATAGAGATGATGAATTGGGTACAAGACAATCAACGATTTCTGGGCTGGGCAGGGAACAGGACAAACTAGCAAGAAGATTGACTAAGGTTAAGGAATAGTTGAGGCCAAGAAGCTGAAGGCCACCCACGCAGATCAAATAGGAAAGCGCTAATGGGAAAGACATTTTGTGAGTTAAAAATATAACTGATTCCTTCATCTGGGAACACAGAGCTGTAAAATAACAGCTGTACAGCAAGGCAGAACAAACTTTCCTTCAGTGGTTGAATGAAAGGTGGTTGAATGGAAAGATACCGTCTGCTTTATCAGAAATAGGCTTTGCCAGGCCCTCAGCCAGGGCAGCTCCGTGTGGAGAAAGGCACGGTTGCATTCCTCCGAGATGGCAACACAGCTCTGTCCCACAGGCCAGAGCAGCAGTCTTCAAAGTAACAATGAAATATTAGACGTTTTAAAAGGATTTCCCACTATATTGATGTTGTTCCCATAACGCAAGCCAAGGAGTAGGAAGGCAGAACATCAAAACACATTTGCATGCACTTGGAAACAGGCATCTCTTCTGTACCAGATAATGCTTTCTACTGCCTGTAAAGGCAACATTTGGACTGCAAGTCCATGGAAAAATCTCCCTATGTCACCTGCACCAAAGGCAGGATGCTGAGAAAGCAGCCTCCATTGCTGATGGTGTTTGAAGTAGTTTAAACCCACGGGCATTTTGAACCCTGCAGGGATGAGCACTCCAGTTCTTCCCCAACATTCAGCCTAACCGCTTCAATTGCTATGAGGACAACACCTGGCCCTGGAGTTTAGGGTTGCTATGACTGTAGTGGCTGACTCAATGCAGAGCATAGGCTTCAAATATACTATGATTCAGACTAATTGCATAGAACTTGCACACTTCAGTTCAGAAGTAAAACTGATGCAATGCAGGCAAGATGTTGCTATACCAGTTCCAAGGAGTTAATTATTCATCTGTCAGTGGCACCTCTGCTTGAGAGCGAGCATTAATAACACTCAAAGTACCACAGAAGAACCACAGGTCACAAAATGCAGGAGACAGCAAGCTCAGGAAATGAAAACACTCTTTGCACTTCCCAATTATCACATTCTGTAGCAGCACAGGACACAGTCACTGATGCTGTCTGCCTCTCTGCACTCTTCTTCCTGCCATCTCAGTGTTCCGCACTATTACAGCTCTTAAAATTTCATTTTATGCTGCAATACATGACAAATGCAAAACAATGACATCTTCTACAGTTTTTTATCTTGCAGACTTATCAGCACTTCCAAAATCCTCTGCAAAGCTTAAAAGAGTCACAAAGAAGAAAAAGACTACCATCTTGCAGCATAAGGACTGACTGCTTTATGATGTAGTAGTTACTACTCACATACTCACACTGGGATAAGGTGTTAGCATGCCAGAAGAGAAGGGTAGTTTTCTGAGTTTACTGATGAATTTCCTGCAGTCTAACCACATTCATACAAGCAAACTATGTAGATCCCTTGTTGCTTCATCAGACATTAATTTGTAGACAAGCTTGTCAGTTTTTCTATTAAAACTTCTGGTTTGTGATGGAAATCAGGTTTCCAGATTTAGTTCCTTAGCTTTGCAAATACTATTCTTTCTTATTCCAAAGTTATTATTCCAATATCCCTATTATTCCAGTGCCCTTATCATTCCAATGTTACTCCAGGAACTAGCTGTAAAGCATTCAGTGGCATCCAGATTTTTAGCTGACATGATATGTATCAAGGGTGGAAACATTTACTGATACTATCTGATGAATCAATGCATGAAAGACATCTGAGAATGGCATCTATTGACATATGTTTGAGATGTAGCATATCTTTTAGCTATCGTGCCTCTTATCAACTTCAGCTGTTACCTCTGCCTTTTATTTTCAAATCCAAGAATACCGCAAAATGAAATGTACTTATGCAATAAAAAGGGTACCTGTCTTGCACCTGTTTTAAGTATTTACAGTGAAGCACTAAGCTGCCTGATCTAGAGAGAAAACAAAAATATTCCTTAAAATTGCAAGGGAAAGATCCTATGGAAGATTGCTAAATCAATGTAATCTGGCAAAGTGCTGCTTGCTGGAACAGACCCTGCTCTTCAGTATTGGCTAAAGAATAGAAACAATTTTTCAAGGCAATGGACATTCTTTTAATACTAGCAAATGATGTGCTACAGCATTTTCACCATAATCAAGCACAAAAGAAAAGTCAGACTTACCTCTGGATGAACCTTTTTCAGTCACATGTGTGAGATGCAGGGATAAGAAGGAAAGGGCTGTGGAAAAGCGTAACAGGTACTAACCAGATAGGAGGCAGAACAGGCACCCAGCAGTCAGCAGTTGCAAAATGGCTACGGTAAGACTGGAGCAGTTCAGCTCTGTAAAACTTAAAGGGCCAGATTTATACAAGCACACTGGGGGAAAAGCCTGTGTAAGAGCATAATTCTCCACTGGGAGAAGGCAGGCCCCAGTCCCGGAAATATTTAAGCATGTCCTTAACTCTAAGCATATGAGTATTCCTGTTGACTTCAGTCTGTGTATTCCTGTACAAACAATTAAGTATGTGGATAAAAGTCTGCCGGACTGTGTTTACTGACACACAAAAAGTTACTCAGGAAGGAGATGTCCCAGCATAGTTCTTGTTACAGCTGTGTCACAGAAGGAGTAGGGTACAGTCATGGTTACTTCCCCCACTGGTGAGTTACCCTGACCACTCGATAGTGTTAAGATACATTCTAGAAGTCCAAGCAAAAAGCAAAAATTTGTCTAAAAATTGATGCAACAAATACTACTTATGTATTCATTCCAATATTCTGTTGTATTCAGTGTGATACCCGTAATACGCCCCTTCCAATTCGAAGCACTTTGGACTTGTCAAAAGAAGTGAAAGTAATCTCAGCTACTGATTTACAACACCCCTCTCCTCTATACCTGAATCACAGAGACACAGCCAATATGTGTCAATATTTTTGAAGGGGGAGCAGAAACACCCCAATGATATCTTTATAAGGTATCACTTTTATCTTTATAAGCTTACCACTGGAAAAGTGATCTTATGCATACCTGTGCTCTTTGATTTTCTGCAGTTTATCAGAGAAATAACATTTTCCTTGTCTGCAGCATTCAGCAACTTTCATGACTGATAAGCATTTCAAGTGTTAGCACTTATTCTTACAATTACCTAGATGGGAAGGAGACTTTAAAGCAGAAGACACTGAAGCAATATCAGGGGGTTTCAAAAGAGGGCTCCCTCTTACCCTTGCTGCCCAAGACCGTCACAGCATGGCTGCATAGGACAGTTGAAGCCTATACAGTGTGCTCAGCCCTTTGTGCACTGCAAAGACATCCTAAACAACGTATTTGAGGTTTCCTTTCAGGCAAGCTGGATGGAATCACTACTTCAGGACACTTAGTAGTGTATTTCTGCAGCTATGTGATATGAATAGGCAACAAATTTTGACTGAGACTTGCTCTGAAGTGACTGTTCTATACGGTCACAGGGATGCAGCTATTGGGTTGATGATGGGATTTATTTGTTTATATTAAATAATGTAAGTAGTTAAGAGTTGACAGAACTGAAACACTATTTTTTTTTCTTGTGTGTGCATTTTTCCCTATGATTAAAAATTAATCTTAGCAGTTTTCCCAATGCCATAATTTTCCTCCCATCACTGATTTTCCTCCATACTCTTCTCAGGTTTCCACAAATCTGAAATCAACATTAGAGCTTATGGGAGATATTTTATTTTGTAAAACTTCATTAAACTTGTATCACCAAATAAAACTGTGTATATGCAATAACTCTGACTTGCACAGAACCCATAAACCACCCATCTTTGATTGTCTCCAGGCATAAGAGGCTATGACCTTCTCAAACATCTTAGCACCAGAGGAATTGCTTTGCAAGTTTCATTCACTACAGTATGTCTCAGGAAATGTGGCGAGTTTTTCCCCACTAACTGAAATGCCCTGAAATGTTGTGAGACTCATTCTGCTCTTACTTACACCATTAATTTGCATTATTTCACAGTCATCTAAGTGAGGCTGATTACTAGACTCCAGTTTCCTATGCTTAGTGCCAGTAGTTCCCATTTCACATTTTGTGTAGCTGTGTGGGTTGTAGCTTTTTTACAGCGTGTCACAATTGATTACATGTTATTAACATGTCATGGAAACTTGTCATATGTAACTTAAAATTGGATTCCTAATGAGTATCTGGGCCTGAATCTGCTTTTTCTTATACTTTGTTCATTCTGAAGCATAACTCTGAAGGCAATGTGTGGTGGAGTAAGATTGAAAGGGATTTGTGGGCTGAATCCGATTCCCAGGAACAACTCTGAAGATAGCAGGGTGGGGTGACAGACATTGAACACATGGCAATTTACACAGTTCAAACATTACTAATAGGGTAAGACTTCATGTATTCTGCAATCAATTAATGGGGTTAGGTTTATCACCTTAAGACTGCTTAATAATAGAAATTCAAAGGCAATCTCTTAAGGGGACTTCTTTATACCCTGTCATTAAAACAAAGGTTCCTTGTAAAGCATTAACACAGGTGGGAAGGATTTACCATACAGGGATAAGAAAATTAGACAGGAAACGTTCCAGTGATTATTTTAAATATCTCTGGGTGAGGTAGTAGATAAACAGGGCTAACGAACTTCAGCAAGTTCGAAACCTTTTGCTTTCTGAGCCAGGCTGCCCTTTCCAGAGACATACTCCTGAAAAATTAGGTACCAAAAGATTTACTATCTGGAAAGACAAAAAGTTTTAAAATATTTTTCTTCATTGCTTTAACATGAAGCAACTCAGAGTGTACGTCCCTCTAGACATGAAGGCAGAATAAGATTATTCCATGATACAACTATGCTTTGATACAACAGGTCACTTTATAGCTTTCTACAAAGTTTGGTTTAATTGTTTAAAAGCTGAATTTGTGCTCCCTTGAATATATGTAGGCATAAGAATTTGGTTAAGTAAGCATATATCTCTTTTTACTGTGCTGAAGTTTGAACATTCATCTTTGCTGTATCAAATGCTAACTTATCCCACATTAGATGCTTATACCACACATATATACTGATGCCTAGTGTGCAACTTCCTGCAGTCAGGGTTGTGTTAGGCAATGCTCTACAGTAAATGGAAATGTTATTTAGCATACAATTTTCTGGTAGCTATTTTAGATTATGTGAAATTGCCTCTTCACATATTATTTTCAGAAGTAAGAAAGGTTTCTGAAAGACTGTTGGCTGAAAAGCAACATGATAAGGAAGAAGATATAAAGTAGTTTGCAGCAGAAACCTGTTATATTTGCAAAAGGAAAAATGAGGAAGCAAAAAAAGCAGCCCTGATGGAGGAAAAAAGAGAAGCTATAGGAGAGATTTCCTGTCTACTGAAGACAATAGGCACTTGCTTGAGAAAGCAGAGTGGAGCAGACAACAGCAGGAGAAATGTTTCCAGTGGTTCTCACAGAATTGGAACACAGAGTTTTCTTTGGCATATGAATTCGCTGCAAGAGCCAAATGTCTTCAGAAACAGCTTATCCTCTGGTAGCTGTCTTTTGTTTAAACTCTCTAAAAACGCATCTGTAAAGCACTATGAAGCATGAAGCCATTCCAAATGCAATCAGTTAGATAAGGCAGCGTCCATTCTGACTTAGCCACTTGTTCTAACAAACTTAGTAATTCAAAGCTCTGTGGAGAAGAAACTTAAGGCTGCCGGCTGCACGGCAGGACGTCATGGATTAGGTTCTTATATATAGGCCAAGTGGTTTAGCAAGAACTCAGCCAAGATGCAAAGACCAAAGGGAAAATCCTGCTCTTAGATCTGCAGGACTGATCTCAGACCCCCACATCTATGAAATCAGAGTGCAGGTCTACGACTGTACATTTTTTCTGTGTGCATTCCTGGGAGAAAACACTGAGTGGAAAACAGCAGTTGCTTGCAAGGAGCTTACCCACTTGTTTTCTGTATCTGATGTTTGATGGGAGAAGGGAAGAGGCTGAGAGACAAGAAACATTAGTCTGTAGCTTTCCACAAGCAAGAACTTTTCTTCAAGGGCATACATCAAAGTTCCCACATAGTCGCATTTTAAATCCATTCCTTACAGGGCAATGATCTCATTGAAGAGGAAAGTCTCTGGGGACACACTGGCTCATGAGAGGAAATTAATGAATGGCATGCAGCTTATACACTGCTGGTTATGTCCTTGTTTGTCAGCTACCAGCAATACAGGCAATTAGAAGAATTCAAGTCCAGCTGAAGCTTGGATACTGGTTGCCAGCTTGGCACTAGCTTCCCTGATGTCAGGTCTTAGTTGACAAAACATTCCAGTCTCAGAGACTCAAGCATTTTATCTCTTATATGTTTCATATAAATAATGAAACTCACTTGGGATTAAAAAAAATATATATAAAAATTGCTAGAATGTCTTTATTATTACCTAAATGGACATGGGGTCAGGGTCCTGTATTCCATATAATTCAGTGCCGATGTATAATTTCAAGAACATAAGTGGAAAAAAAGAGTCATCTGTGCCAAGATGCTCAGGATCCACTTATATGAAGACTTACACATGTGTTCAGCTCTATGCAGTGCAAAACTACTATATGGTGACACTGTTCACAGGTTTAAAAGGATCTCTGGAGATGATTTTGTAGGATTAGATCCCTCATTTTGCTACTTGAAATGGAACTTCTGTAGAAGTGCTTCATATGTAGATGCATACAAATGAAATACATTTTTTAAGTTGTGAGGAATTCTACAGTCCCCTAATGAGCAGAAGTAGTCTTTTCATAACAGATGGGCAATAACTAATAATTTTCTTCCTTTCACATGTATTATACCTTTATCTGAAATAGAGAAGAGTGAAATTCATTCTCATTTTTAAGTTAATATTTTGCATGGATTTTATTTCCGCTCTTTTATCTTAGCATTGTCCAGTTCTATGTTAAGAAAATTTTTTAAATATGAGACACAATGATTTATGCTCTCTTTAAAGATAGAAATCCATAGCAGCTTGTTATTTATTGCAAGTGGGGTAGGAATTCACCTGGATTCCATTTATTTATTTATTTAAATTCAGGCATGCCTAGCATTTCATGGGAAAGAGACAGTTGTATCCCTGTCAGGCAGGGCTGGGAGCTAGGTAAGAATGCAAGGACTGGACCCCTTATCACACTTCGGAAGACCATGTTTCTGCCTTCTCAGCATGTGCACAGTTATCAGAACAGAAGATGTGTTCCCACTTCGCATGTTCCAACTTTCAGTACTTCAGTTTGATTCTTTTTCCCCATTCTCCAGGGGACTTACTTACTTATAAAACAATCATGACAGTAATCATACACATTTATTGGGTTTGGATACCTCTGTTTCAGAACCATGACATTGATTTGGTAGATATTACAGTGTTATTGGAATGACTCCCCTGTAACACTGTTGTGGTCAGATTTATTTATTCAGCACAGAGAGTGAATGTTCAGCTCCTTCTTACTGTGCACAGAACTGCCAAAACCATTCCAAAAATAACAGAGGTCATAAGCATCTATATATGCTTCACTCTTAATGTGAAGATAGTCTGTAAAGGATTTTCAGTGTTCTGCTTAATATTCTGTATGTTCTGCCTCTTGGTAATAAATATAAATATTGAAGTCTGAAAAGAAACAACGAAGTAGGCATGTCTTGGATCACTGGGGCAGCTCCAGGTAACATGGAAGTCAATGGAAAGACTTTCCTTGGCTTCAGTGAGGTATGGGTCAAGTTGCAAGCCAAGAATAGAGTACAAAGTACTGCCATAACAGTTCCTCTCTTCTGATGTCCAAGCTTCAGAGATGATAAGGGGAGTTCTGTAGGGCTTTTGGCTTTCCAACCCAATTAAAGACTCTATATATGGCAATGGAAAATAGCCCTATTTAGAGCATTTTGTAAATAATGTTAGTTATAAGCAATGATTTTTTTCCACTGCCTATATATAGTTATCTGAAGCACTGTTATGTTCAGGTCAAGAAACAAAAAGTTATTTAATACAGCTTAGGTTTAATGTCACATTGAACTGCTTTAACTCAACATCGAGAAGCAGTTGCGCTCCATGAGAAGTTTTAATGTGCATGTTCCTACAGTATTATTAAAAGCATATCTAGTTTACCAAGATCAGATTACCTATCTCAGTCAGCAAACCTAAAAGTATAGCCCAGCACACCCAGAGACCACTTTTGAAATACATGTAATTCCACATCCCAAATGAGCCAGATGATACAGCTTCATAGGGTGTTGATTCCCAGTTAGGTAAAGCATCGCAGGAACACACAGACAGGCTGTTAGCATACAGGACATCCATGTGGCCAAAGAGTTCATCTTAGTGTACCTCACTGCTCCTTAGGTATTGCTTGTACATACACAGCCAGAGAGAACACTGATACTTCTTGCCAGATGAAGCAAGAAGTATATATATATATATATATATATATACCTTGATCTGTGCAAGGATGCCAGATTTAGTGTTTTTAATGAGAAATGTTATCTCTAAAGCAGATTCCAAAGGAATTTTCTGTATTCCATTTTCACGACTATTGGGTGCTTAATCAAAGCTTTCCAAAGAAAGGGACACTTATTATTTAGGCATACACTCACATCTTTTTTCTGCTGTGCCTCTGCATAGTCTTTCATGTCTGAAGTGGGCACACAATCACGGCATGCTTTTCCTGGAGTTAACTCAGATGCTTGGCATGTGAGGCCTTACTATGAGCAGTTAACTCGGACTGAGAACGCCACTGAACTGTGAAACATGTATGCACATGGAGAATCACACCATTGGTTATAATGATTTGCGATTTATCCTGTCTGTGAATGCATACAGTACTTCTCTGTTCTCTATTCCTGAGAAATACCCATTGCTCCCATACATGAACTATCCATTACTCTAGTACTTATCTACCTATTAGGGACCAGAAATGTTTTGTAGTAACTTCCATCTATGCTGTAGCATCAAACAAGCAGAATAAACTCTTCTCTGATATTGCAGACATATTCATTCACATTGAAATTCCAGATCACCACATTTTAAATATAATGATAGTCACATCAGTATAGTACTCAGACCTGTTTACATGCAACCAGTGCTCCAGTCCCTTCCTTTAATGCCTCATTCTCATTCACTCTTTCATCCCAAGGAAGAAATTTAACTTGCATAGACTCTACATTTTCTGTCTGAAGAAGACCTCTGCAATCATACAGAGGTCTTATTTCATTCTCTTATCGTCTATATCCCATCCATGTCCACAGAATCTTCACACAAGAACTGTGCAGCACTTCATAATCACTGAGGAAACAAGCCAACACAGAGAACAAAATTTCATTCATTTTTTCTAGAAATTGTAGTGGAAACACATAAAATTACCACTTCTAGCTCATGCTTCCAATAGGTAAAAAGCAGCAGTCATGAGAGCATCAAACTGGGAAATGGGGGCCTGAATTTCTAGTACAGCAGTGACAAGAAGCATGGCTTTGACCCAGTCATGTTTCACCCTGTATCTCAGTTCCTCACCTGTAAAGTGGGAATAGGATGATGTACAATTGAGAAGCACCATGTTAGAACTGGATATTGCTATGTGGTTGCTGAGAACAGAGCCTGGTGGGCTCCATTAACCAATTCTTTGGAAGTCCCCCCAGAAGAAGACATCAAGAAAGAGAAGAAACTCCTGCTACCCTTTATCAGGCAATTCAGTGACACTAAAATCTTTATACACTAAGAAGGGCTGCAGCTTTGGACAGGTTTTAAAAAAGATAAAAGCACATACAGCCGCATGGATACACAAATGACATCCGTTCAGAATTAGCTTTGCCCCTTTTATCTTCATAAGAAGCCAAGCTGAACTTCAACCTTTGGATTCTCCTGAGGCATTAGCTTTTCATTGTGAATGAATGGCTGATCACATTATGACAGACAAATGATCGGCAGCAGGAGGGTTTACCAACATACCGTGCACTCCCACAGTCACTGAGGGGGAAGTCTAATGAGCAAATAACCTGCTGCAACTTTCTACATATTTCCTGTAATTGAGAACTCTTCTGTACTTTGTCTGGAATGCAGATGGCTGTCAGTCACGGGGTCATAAATAGGATTAGGGGCTGTTTCTGGAAAGGCAGACAACTAGCTTTAGATGCTCAGTTGAAAATACAGATGTTTTCTGGCTGCATGGCTGTTAGGCATTGGTATCTCCAAGTCTGTTTAAGCAGGCTTGGTTACTAACCTTTCCCTGAGGCCCCAGTCTTGCAACTGGTGCAGATCCCTACTAATTTTTGCCTATGCAAGCAGTTGCAAGATCCAAGCGTTAAAAGCTCTGGTTAGGGACATACAGCATAGAACTGACTTTCCAGCCTCTATCAAAATGATTTCCAACATCTAATGGGGACTGAGACCTCTTTTCTGTTAAGAGATTTGTTTCAGACCATTGCACAAAAAAGATTTAAAGTACAATTTCCCTATAAAAAGAATCCCTAATAACTTCCCTAAGCTACCCTGAGAAACCTGATAAAATAATAGTCATCTGAGAACTTTAACCTCTTCTATCCCAATTACAGCTGCTGTGTGTGACAGAAATGTCTGATTAATTAATATTTGCCAATATTTGGTTAATTTTTTTGTGGCACCGGCCAATACATTTATTTCACTGTTACAATTACAAAAAGCAAATATTTCAAGAAAAGAAAGTTGTTTACCAAAAAAGCGAGTGGTTTTGTTTGGGGTTTTGTGTGTGAATATGTGTTGTTTGGTTGTTGTTGTTGTTGGGGTTTTTTTTAATGCAATGTCTGATTACCAACTGAATTGCCTGTGCAGACTATGAAACTTGTGTAACTTTTGTTAAAGTAACATGACCACTTATGGTAACTGACAGGCTCTGCATCACAGCTTTACTGTTCTTCTGTTTGTCCCTTCACTTCAATATCTATATTAAAACTTATTTTTCTTGTCACTAGAAGCTATTTCTCATGTAAGTAAACCTTCTTGGTTTAGGAATGTTTCAAAAGAGCTTTAAGATCCCAACCAGAGTAAGGGCTGGTGAGCCACTTCATAAGCATACAGAAATAATCCTTGCCCCAAAAAGCATTTCAAATCTCAATAGCCAGGATACAAAAAGTATAGGATGAGAGCTGCTGCAGTGAAACAACTTTCTCAAGGTCACACAGGAGATCACTGACCAGACCAGGAATAAAATGTTCACCTCCCACGCCCCATTGCTGTGCTCTGTTTTTCTTTAGTAGAAAGGAGTCAGTGCTGAAGCGTATTGGTTTCATCCAAGGCAAATTCCACTGACTCTCACCATAATGAAGATAGGGAGAGGGGTTATAGCCACTTTAATCAATCTACCAAAGCTTACAAAACCCTTGCATGGAATGCAGCTGAGTACAAAACCATCCCATTTCAACAGCTTATTCAGGATATGCAAACCAGATGGAAGTCTATGTATTACACAATTAAATATACTCTAGATCGGAAAGGAGCAATCACCAAAATCATCCAAAGCAATGATATGAGAGAGGTCATTGTCTTCCATTCATCTATATTAAGGTCACAAAAGCCTCCACGGAGATAAGGGGATGTGGTCAGTGCCCTGAAAGGCTGACATACTAATTACAGACAGAACAAAGGGGCCAGGGGATAAAGCACAAGACAGGGTAAAGGAATGACGCAGGGTGATGGGGATAAGGCCACAAGGTTATTCAGCAGAGGCATGCTCAACAAGGCTGCCCGTGTCTCCTGCTAATGTTGGATTGATCCTAGTGCAGACAAGGTTCTGACTTTTTGGCGATGTCATTGCAAAGATACCATACCCAAATACACTCTTTTGTCACAGGACACAGAAGAAGGTTTCAGAGGAATATTTCATTCTGCTGAACAGTGTTCCTGTATTCTTAGATCATTGCCTAGTTCTAAGTCATAGCCAATCTCTTCCTCACTCACACACTTACTGCATTTGCAGTAAAAACGATGTTCCACCTAACTGCCAGCCCTGCATGTGGATTTTCTTTCCAGACAGTGTGTCAGCCTCAGCAGAAATTCATATTTTTCAGGTAAAGAACACTTGACAAGAATGTTGAGTTGGCAGCTGAGAGAGGAGGTAGGTATTACCATAACCCCTTTTATTTTCCCTTATTACATTTTACATTATGAAACGTAATATTTTGGAATCTGAAACATATGGATGAGTTTTATCTTGAAACAGAGACTGACATGCTTGCGAGTTTTTCTCCTCACACTGGCTTTTTCCAAGTTTTGGTACAGCATCATTCAAACTGCCGTGAAGAATGGTTATATTTTGTACCATAGCTAAGTTAAAAGATCTATCAAGGATAAGGGTGCACCAGTCAGAGCAAACCTGATTTAGTTTAATGTTTCTCTGTCTTCCCCTAACATTACATTTGCCTTGGCAATACCCTGCAGCAGTGAATTTCACTTGTCATACACACTTATGCAGGCAAAAGGGAGTCTTAAATTAGTACAGGACATGAAGTACGTTATATAAAGGGACTTTACTAACCACTAATCTCCTAGGTGTTTCCAGCACACAGCTAACAGAAATGATGCCTAACATGTGTCCATGAATTATTTTTATATTGCCAATAGCAGAATGAGATTGACACTTGGATATCTCAAGTAGTTAATCAGAGGCTTTGAGACATGCTACAAGATGGGCAGCCAATCAGCTTCACAAGCCCCCAGTCCTCATTGCCAGATTCTCAAATTTCCCCAAATCTCAACATTTTCTTTCCTTTTCCCAGCTTGACTCCCACAGCCATGAGGAAACTGAAAGTCTGTTACTTTGGGTCTGCCAAAGCCCAACATTTGTCGCTTGAGTTAGAGGATCTGTGGAGCAAATAGATGCCATATTTATCCAGTCACTTGTGACCACAATAACACCTTGTGAGGAGCATCTGTAAAAACATTTTCATGCCTAAAGACACATGTGAAATTAGACAAAACTCTCAAGTTATCTAAGACCTAGTGCCACAAAATCCATATTCCTCCATTTCTGGGCAGCTAAATAACTTGAAAAGATCAACTTACTTAGAAAAAAACTAAAGAAAACAAAACTTGACCCTCTCTGATTTTCAGTCTTGAGCAATGTTTGAGTTTATTAACACTCACAGAATCTTTAATATCATCATTTTTCTCCTGTTTATTAAGTGTTTGACTATAAGCTTCCTTCCCATTCTTCTTTCCCTCAGCTTTCTATATCAACTGTCACAGATTTTTCATCATTCCTGCCTGTGCACCACCTACCTCACATCCATACTGAACTACATTGACTGAAATCCCATAGGCACACACATTTCTACAAGCTTTTCAAATACCCACTCTCCTCCTCGGATGGCTGTCAACTGAGGTGATGTACTTGTACAATCATTTAAATTCCTCCTTCCATCTCTACTGTGAAGCTATATTTGCTGCAGAAGAATCAGCCCCACGGAGAAACAGCACTCACCATCCCTATATATTTCACACGCCCTGTGGCAACAGGTCTAGAAACCCCAGTTTTCCATGGCTTTTCTTTTTGCTTCCTCCCAGCTCCCTCATATTCTTCCCTTCCCTCTCTTCCTGTGGCAGAAGTAGCCGTCCTGTAACTTCTCATCTGTAAGGCAGTAAAATTCAATTTTGGGTAATACTGCCAAGAAGCCCTCAGATGAAACAGACTGCATTATTTATAGCATTGTGAAGATAGAAAATTGGGCAAAAAGGAGACACCAACAACTCAACTCATTTGTATTATGTATTTGTCTCTCTCCATTTGAGTTCTCCAAGCATGACACAGCTCATTCCCATCTGTCTTTATGGAAAGGCATAGGTCTTCCACAGAACTTGTGGAAGACAAGGGAATCAGACAGTCCCATGAGGATAGTTCCAATAGCCCAGAATGTCTCCAGGCAGTAGGACTTGACTGTATCAGAGTAAGGGAACCAATCCTCAAGTGACTCTTCGCACTTTTCATAACAACTGGGTATGAACCTGTGCTTCCCATGGCAATGTCTTTGTCATAAACCACTGGGCAAAACAGGAATCTGGGAGAAAGGTCCCTTTGAAGAGATGATGCTTTATTTACTCGTGTCAGGCAGACAATCGAAATCTAATGACTCAACCATCAGGAGGGATGGGCCAACATAGAAAAGATTGGTGGTACCAAAATTGTGTTATGAAAGTACCTGAAGGAAAATAAGAGGACAAAGGGAAAATTAGTAATTTGTATATCTGAATAGGAACAGGACCCAGGGGCAATGCAGCTCTTTCAACAGTCCTGCCTGTATGTTCATGAACTACCTGTACCAAGAGACTGGCAAATAGCAAAGAGATGAAATCTCCAGAGGACTGAAGGTAACATAGACCTCACTGTGTTTCCTGGCCTGCAGGCAACACACTTTCAAAATCAAAAGTGTTGCCTCATGCCAGCCCTGCCTGACTGTAGACTCAGTTAGAAGTCCATTGAATCTCTTTTACAAGGCTTTCCTGAGCATGGCTGTGCACCATGACAGCGGATGTGTGCCATGTTTTCAGCTTTCCTACCTATGAACACCAGAACACCTACTAACACTCTAGAGGTAACTGGAGTATCAATAACATTAGCGCTGATAACTCCAGAGCAGCAGGAGGGTCTTCAGGGAGCAGGGTGAGGTATTTGGAAGGGTATTAGGTGAAGCATGCTCTCTGTCATATCAGGGACATGGAGAAAATGTGTCTGCCATTAGACTCATCCGTGGGCAGTAAACGATTTGGGGATTCATAATTGTTTCAGAGAATAATTCTCGCCTCCACAGGAAAAGTCCATCCAAAAATCACAAAGCAGTTCAACCACGATATGCCATTTTTCAAATTACCAAGGAAAGGAAAAACAGTGAAGGAAGATCAGACTGATCCTGTCTTGCTATGGCTTCTTTCTAGTCTCTGTAGCTAAGAGAAACATATTATTATTACATTAGAGAAGCACAGTGCTTGTGCTGCCAGTGCAAAATGTGGCTAACATTAGAGGACTATTTCCTTAAGACACTTTGGGCCCCTGCCTCAGCCTCTTGCCCTCTAGCAAGTTCTAGCAAGCTCTGTGATTTGGACCACTGTTCCTTTGTAAACACGTCAGCACTGAGCTGACATGGTCTGTTGATCTTGATATCTATGTTTCCATACAGAGCTGGCTTGGGTAATTCTTCCCAGAACTGCACCCTATGCTTGTACCTACAGTTTCCTATGGGGAAAAAATATACATATATTTTATTTTTGATCAGTCCCCATTGCTTTTTGGTTGTAAATTCACAGCAAGGACTTTATTTGCTTGTGAGTACAATATACTCCAACACTAAGATCACTGCTGCCAGAGAATAAGTGAAAAATCGTCCCAAAAATGGATAGGTGGAATATCGCTCAGGGATCTCCACTTCCTTGACACTAAGATACAAACACTGAAGACTTTTAAAACAAGTAGTTTTGGAGGAGGCTGAATGAGGTTATGAGAGTAAAGTGAGCTGATAGAAAGCATGATATTCTACAGAGATGATCTTTATAGAAGGATGTAGAGATCTTAAAGGTTCTGGAAAATCCAAAACCTAAGATCATTCTAACTGTCCACCTGGTAAGGGGTTCTTTTGACTATTAAAAAAATAATAAATTATATAAATAAACAGAGGAAGATACTAAGTTCTCCATGTCTTACATCAAAGTTAGCATGTTTTGCACAGCACTCACAAAATTTTACTTTCTAGAGCTGCAGTGGATATACAGTTAAGCACTCTCAAGTGGATGAAAGTTGGATGAAGTACCACAAATGAAGGACAAAAAATATATCCAGCATTGTTTCAAGCTGAGAAGAAGCATGTAAGCAGCTACCAGAAAGGAAACAGTGTTCAACTAAGGCTTGTTAATCTTCTGATTAATTAAATACAACTGACATTAGTATTATATGTACACTTAGCATGCGGTTAGATTTTGATCTTGGCTACAGGCTTTCCCACATCTGTCCCACACAGTTTTTTCTTTTTCTCCCTGCTGGCTGCCCGCACTGATGACTGGTAAAATTAGAGCTGAAGAACATCTCAAAACATCCAGACAGTTCTATACCATCCCGTCTTCAGCCATTATAATATTTTGCCTCAAAATCCACAGAGGTGGCTTTCCTTCCTAGTGCCATGAAGTGCCCTACTAAACCAGGAGCCAAAGCCCATATTCTTTTACACAAATGGACAATCAAAATCATGCTCTGACTGGGTGTTTTGCCTGAGTCCTGATGCATCTATTCCCCATTTTTATATGCATCTTTATCACTATAACTTTGTTCTGGTTTTGCCAGTGACTGTCACATATTCTAGCCACCTGGCACCTGTTTTCCTCCTTAGTTTCAACTTGGGTCACTTTACAGAGCCATAATCTGCATGTATCTGGGGGAGGCTGGTGCTTGTGGGCAGCTGGGAGGACAAGACTGTAACTCAGGAGGAGAAAATCTTGCAGTTGTTTGAAGGATGGAAGGGCAGGCCTTTATCTTGCATCAAAGAGGATGGCTTTGAATGGAAACTCAACTTCTCATTTTAAATATTCCTTTGAACTGGGGAATGACATGCATAGTCCGTTCCTAAGAATAGCATCCTTTTATATTTTTTTTTTAGTTCTGAAGAAACCTATTTCCGCCCAAGCATAGTATCTCCTTCACTTTTAACATTGAACATTATTTATATCAGAAATACAGATTCAGGAAAGAAAAGATGGAATTGATCTCATTGAAATGGATTCCTAGATTAATACCTCTACTGACTTATTTTACCCCCTTCATTTCAGCTCTGTGTTGAAGGTAATGTCCTCATTGTCTCTGCTTACTGCCCTTTAGTTCACACTGTAGTATGGTCTCACAGCGTACAACTGGGATTACTTTTAGGGGAAAATAACCTGGAAGAGGCATCCAGAGCTATATCTGAAGGGTTCCAGTCATTAACAGGCTTTAGTCCTGTCATGGTTTGAGCCCACCCGGTAACTTGGAACCATGCAGCCGCTCGCTGACTCCCCGCCTTTTCCTCCCCCCACTCCCGGAAGTCCAGAGAACCAGGTTGGATGTAGTCTGAAGGAACCCACCTCTCAAATGCTTGTAAGGTGCCCATCTGAGCTGCATCATGGTGTGTACTGCTTGCTCATGTAAGCATAGAGGCAACATGAACTGCCATTCAGACATTTTAACATATTCCTAACATCACAAAATTTATATAATAGCTAAGGGTTTTGAATAGCTTAATCAGCAGTTTATGGAATCAGATTAAAATCTGCAATACACATAGCCTGTAGCAAGACATGAGAAATTTCTGACCACAGAAGAAAAATGCTGAAAAAGGCCCAGATAGATAGAAAAGTTTCAGATGGAAATTACTAGATCAATATGCTAGTACCAAGGAAATCTCTATATGATAACAGCACTCAAATGCTTTAAGCATGTTTGCATTATTACAAAATTGGCCAGCTTTTGTGGTATCTGAGCATACTGAATCACCACATGGTCAGAATCTTGAAACTACAGTTCATAACAAATTACCATGTCCTTCACAAACATCAATGCGTAAGTAATGCCTATTTTTTCTCATCACTCTGGTATATTTTAAGAAAATATGATGGTTAATTGAAAATAGATATTTTTTCCATATGGCCTGGACAAAGTTTTGGATAAACAGAAGACTGAACCGTCTGGAAACAACAGATGGCAGTGTTTTAAAGATGAAGAGATGAAAGCTTGGATAACCAGTGCTGAACGTCAGTAGTAACGTGTGATGGAAGCAGTACATTTACATCTGGAAATTTAGCTCTGCCATAATTGTATGAGATGTACATGTGGTCGAAGTAGAGACCTTTTTTAAAAATTAAGAGGAAGAAAATGAGCTACCTGTCATATTCCAGCAGCCAGACACACAGTCTCCTTGTACGTAATTTCAAAAGTATCTCTTATGGCTGTAAATAATGTTCCCAGATCAACTGACAGACACAAAAGAGTTTATACAACCACTGCAAAGGCTTAACCAGTTTCTATTATCTATTTACTTCAAATCCTGTGAGAAACATTCAAAATAGGACAGGAATGGGAAATGTAAAAGGAATATAAAAAGGTTCAAATGCATGTGATAACTATGGTATGTAATACATAAATAAACAACCTACCTCATCCTTTTCCATTTACCACAATCTGGCACATTTCCATAACTAGTTACCACGTAATAGAATGCATTAACCATGCACTTAGCCATTATTAAAAGGCCTATTTCTTTGACACTTTGAGATGAGTATAGATTCACTTGAATAATACCATGCATGGCAAAGGGAGAGCTGGTCTCAGTTTTTACAGCAAGTTATGCTAATATAGAAAGGAGATCCCAAGACAGCTCAAAGGCTGGCTGGAATAATGCTTCGTTCCCTCATTATAATGCTCAGCACTATTTCTGAATAATTTTTTTGTGGGATATATAACATTTTACAGAGCAACTTCTAAGGTAGAGAAGGAAACAATCCACCTTTTACATTTCTCTCTGATAATTTGTACTTATTTTTGGAAATGGGAGAAATGGGTATTGGGGGAACAGAAGCAAGTCAAACTGATCTGAGCTAACAACAAGAGAGTCATTTGGTTTAAATCTTCTTACTCACATTTACAACAGTAAACTTCTTTCAGTTGCCCCAGGCCAAGGATCCGACCTATACAACACTTTCTGTCAAGAAAGAGTATTAATATATACTTAGCATACATGTATAGGAATGGTAGTTTGAGAAATAGAGCTAAGTCCTCTAAGACTACGTCAAGAGAAGAAAGGAGGAGGGAAATATAATATTGTCATTTGCTCTCACAACTATGTGTAGAGCCTAAGATGGGACAATACTGCCATGTTTATAACAGAGGAAATGACAAAAATCAGACACTGGACTTGCTTGTATGTAGAGGTCAGGCGTCTCCAAGCAAGAGCCTATTCAGCAAGCAGTGCTGTCCCTAAAGTGCTACGTACAACACCTCAGGCAGCCCACCTGCAAATGTTCAGTTCTGCTAGTGCAGATAATACTCCAACTCCTTTTCTCAGATGCTCTGACATTGAGATTCTGGGGATAACACAAGGCAGATGTGCACAGGGGGAAAGATAAAAATCTTTCTGTGCCTTTTTGTGCTTTCTTTATCTCAGTAATGTGGGATAGCTCTGTTTCTGCCTCAGCTGAGAAGGAATGGACACAAAATATTCTTTCTACCCTCATCTTTTTGGACAGAGGCAGAAACAAAGCTACCATGCATTCCTGGTATTTCTATTCCTGTTTTATTGTTTAGGCTTTGCCTTCAGTTTCAAGACGCAATTCCTTCCTCTTTCTCTATACACAGACTGTTAATATACAGTCCATCACTCATAGCTGGATGCTTGTGTTAAGCCACAGCAGGAGATCTGTTCACACTCTTATTTTAAGTACAGAATGACTTTTTTGAGAATGTACAAGTTAGTGTGGTTATAGTTTTATTCAATAGTCATATGATTATCATTAATACAGTTCAGTGCTCACATTAAGAGAAATTATCTTAAAATTCAACATGTCTTGCACATACTTTTTTCCAATAAAACTAAGAATTCGAATATGCTTTAACTTTTTGGGACTTTTTTGTATTAGCGTTCTTGAATTTGTTTTAGGTTTAACAGTAAAGTTTTAATTTCCTTAACTTGAAATGCACGGGGTTTTTTGATCATTACAGTATTTTTATAACACCATTTCTTCATGTGTTACTGGCATAAGCTCCCAAACCTTCTCCCAGCTTCATGTAGCTTTGTGTCCAGGAAGCACACAAACCACGGATATGCACAAGCACATCCTAAAAAACCATCCTTCCTGAACAGTAGCATTAGAAAATTCAGTAACAGCACAGATTTACTGTGCTGTGGATAGAAGTACATTTTGTATTTTAATAGAAACCTATTAAAGTTTCTATAGTGTCCAAGCATAACGTTGGATTGTAGCCTGTTCTGCATTTAATATTCACCAAATGCCACACAGGCATTTTGCACACTTATATCTCACCTTCACTTTGTGTTTTGTTTTATCTCATTTATCAAGCCAGAGTAATTCTGCAAAGTTAACTGAAGTTACCCTGGGTTTACACAGAAAGGGAGCAGGAACAGATGGGGAGTGTGTCTCAGCAGCAGCACAGAACATGGGATCTGTATTTTCTTATCTTTTTTTTGAGTGAGAGTCTCCTCTCACCTCCGCTTTTTTTATGTGGCTGATTTTGCCAGTGTCTGGGGGAGGTGAACAGGTGGCCACTAAAAAGGGGCGTCTGGTCTTCATATCCATGATGCTGTACTGAGAAATCATGCGTTGCCTTCAGCATATGCATGTTTTAAGCCATTTACTAGCTGTTGGGTTGAAACCCATTAGGGTTTAGGCAAGCCTTGTTAGCAACATCATAAGGGCTGCCTAGATGGCTTGAGGAGCAAGACTGTGACTAATAGATTTCCTCAGGATCAGATTATAGATGTTAATTGCATCTCTCTTTAAAATGCAGAGAAAAATCCTCCAGTAAATGCGGTCTTGTCAGTAGAGTTGAAATATCTAAAATTTTTTCCAAGAATCGGAGCCTTTTTCTCTTTCAAACAGGCAAAATCAGGTGTTAGCCCCTTGGATTCTAAAGAGTTACACCAGCAACAAAGGTAATTGTAAGATAAGACAGACTCCAAACATCAGAATTTACAAGGTGTTACAGTTCAAATGACTTTCAGACTTTGCATTAGCATCAACTGTATCTCCTTTTCATTGAATTTATCCACTAATTGTGTATTTCATTCAAAAGAGCAACCAGATTGGTTTCATCTGTTACATGTTGCATGGGCCAAACCCCAGGAAAATATTTCCCTTGGCTCATCCCAAGAAAAACATTCACACACGCTGTTTATTTTGATAGTCTCAAATACTACTTTTATCTTATGTTTTAGCTAGATATTCCTTTAAACTCCATGTTCTGATTCCTTGTCCCTTTGGTATTTCTTAATTAGGCCTGGTGTCTAATTCAAAAGGAATTATTTATTTCACAAATCCCACCCTTTTCTGTCACAAACATCTACAAGCAAAACACTTTTTTTTTTTTCCCCAAGTTGGTATTAATTAAAAATTATTTACAGACATTCAGAGCAGAATCCTCGTTCAGCAGCTTTCCCAGTATGCTTCCTTGAGATGTGCCATCAGTGCCCTGCTAGGATGTGCTCTGCAAGACAGTAATGCCTGAATGACTGACATGGTTAACTATGTGACAACTTGAAAATGGAAATGTTTATGTCCAGACATAGACTCTTCTATAGATATAGACTAATTAATAGTGTCAAACATCTCTCTGTTCTTCACTCATATCTCTTGCTCACTGTTTTGCTTTCCCAGTCCTAGACAGAAGGTATGGTCCTGTACAGCTTGGGAAGGTCTCTACGCAGTTGTTTGTTCCTGCAGTTGCAGCCAACAGCTGTAAAATGCTATGTGAGCACGATGTCCTGCCTCCTTGGCGCTCTTCCCTTCCTGATATGCTAACTCTCATCACTCAGATGTCTTCTGCTTTTGCTGAAGGGGAAGGGGGAGGGAAAGAAAGCGAAGAGCTGTGTTTACTTCTTCATAGCAGGTGTCCACATTCCTCGTGTTGCCCCATGCACTCAGATATAAGTGCACATCTGCACACACACTTGAAGCCTGTGGATGGTATGTGGGAACCTTTCCATTGCCTTTCTCATACATCCTTCTCCAGATGTAGCTGGAGAACAGACCTCTCAGCTCCGTCTGTGACTGCAGCTGATAGATGCCACATTGGACCTCAAGGACACACCTGACTAAAGGTTTTTTTTGTGGAGACAAGGCATCCATTGCCTTTCCAAAGGTTTTGAACCTGATGAAGGAGAAGAGACATTTTTATCAAAAGGAAGAGAAAACTGGAAACCATACAAACCTTCTGGGGTTACCTGCAACAGAAAGAACCACTGCTGTCTATAATGCACTACATAGACCATCGTTTGCCAGGGCTGATGCAGACCTGACTTCACATGTGCATGCATCAATGTGATCACAAATCACAGCTGAGTACCTTGAAGCTGAGGCAGACCCACTAAAGGAAATGACAAAAGGGCTTCCCACATGGTCCCTGGCACTCACATGGGTTTGCTGCTTGCCCCAGGATGGAAGCCCCAGCACAGGAGCCATGTTTCTACTACTTGCATGCTCCACCTGAATCACTGGTAGTAGCCTGGCCAGCCATGGATTTGGGGCAGCTGTGCTGTCAAAAGCTAGCACCAGCACCTCTTTCCATTCAGCTCCTCCCACCTGATAAGCACAGACAAACAAAAGGTTTCTGTGAAAAATACCTTTTAAAAAGGAGGCAGTTTTAAAGGAGCATAGCATCTTTGCAATATTTTTCTTGGGTTTTTATCCCTGCCAGTGGGGATGATCACATAGGGCTTGGATATGATAGCACAGGGCTGAGTCTCAGCTTTAGGAGTTAGGGAAGAAGCAAAAAGAAGGGCTGACTTCCCCTGAGCTTGGAGGAGGAAGGAGACCCTCCTCCTCACTGTCAGCAGGGAAAGGAGCCATGCTCACAGATGTTCCCCTTTCCCTTAAGCTGGGTGTCACAGACTTCCTGGGCCAGTGATGGGACACAGGCCTCATCGATGTTGCTGGTCGGCAGCCGGAGGCTTCTGTGATAAATAGGTCCAGTTAAATAACCACTGATTTGAGTGAGAGGTCAAAAAAACAAATGTTGTTTTGGTTTTTGTTTTGCTTTGTTTGTTTTTTTCCTAGAAGATGTAAACTTGGGGCAAAAGGAAAGAAAGAAGTCCAGCATAATCCCAAATGAAGACCTTGGCATTATTTTGGCTCTTGAGGTGCTACAGTGTCTCCCAAGAGCTGCCGCGCAGATGATTTGTGCCTGTGCAGGGCCTCCAGCCGTGTTTCCTGCAGCACACGATGCTCACCGGGATGCATGACCGATTTGTAAACAAGGTAACATACAGCACACGCAGAGTCAGGAGAGAGGGGCAGTAGAAAACAACAGGCTGAACATCATATGGAATATGTAAAGCTTGTCTCATTGAATACTTTTTCACAGCATTAGCTTTTGTTGAAGGATTAAGCTGTCCTAATCTCTGCTAAAGCCAAGTTATAATTAATCTACCTTCCTGGCTTTGGAGAAAATCCCAAGTGGTTATTTTTCTTCCTCTACTTAGCTAATTTAAAGAAAAACAACCCAAAACCTTCTTTCAGGGTCAGTTACATGAAAAGTATTTCTGACTGAACTTGAATCCATGGAGTAGCTTTGGAAGTACTTTCTCCTCTGATAGTTTATGAATGTGTGCGCATTTCATGTCCTGCCTCATGAATTTGTCCACCTCCATTGAGTACCCTAGGTACGTAACATTGTTTTCCTTCTGTTTTCTTGCTCCATCTACTGGAACCAGTTCTACATGGTATTTTAAGGGACAAGTCACATGATGAGTGTATTTATTTATTCTTGTTTAGAAAAAAAAAAAGAAAAAAGAAACCTCTTAATCCAGTCTTTACAGTTTATTTGTTTTAGTTTTATAACAAAGTGCACAGTTTGTAAGCTAAATCTCCCCCTTTTCAGGCTCTTAATCAGAGCCCTGACAGTAAGAATACTCTTCTAAATCTAAATGTCCTCAGAGGTTTGTGTTCTTACTGACCTTCAGTGTTTCCAAACTCTCATGAAAATATGTTGTTGTTTCTCAAAAGATTATATGTAGCAAATCAACAACAAGTAAAAAAATTCTCCCAGCATCAACAGAAGGATGCTTTGTGGAATTAGCTGAACTTTGAATTTTGAACCAGTCATATTTAACTGTCGTTTTCAAAATAATAATTAAAAAAAGCTTCAGAACAGATGGAAAAGAAGCTAAAAAATGAGATGCCAGAGGAAAGTTTACACCACACCTGTAAGAGTCAAGATAACTTTATTGTCATTATTGTTTTTCCCTTATTTAAAGAAGTAGCTACTGGAAAACCTTTTGGAAAATAATCTTATTAAGAATTGGCTCATTAGGATAGAGCTAACTTCCAGTTTAAGTGCTGGGTTGAAAATGTTAGAAGTTCCCTCTGTATGTGCTCAGTTAAAGCCTCTACAGTTTACTGAATGGACTAAGATATTTTACACAGGAAAATTTAGAAACACTAGCACTAGTGAGTATTTTCCTCTGATCCTGTTATGAGAGTTGGAGCTCCAGCAAAGGATGAGGCTATGGACTGCAATAAAATATTGGTAAGTTCCAAAACATAGGTGTCTACCAACAAACAGCATGCAGACACCTTTATTTGAACAAGAACAGCTTGTTCTCACAGCTTCACAGGGCTGTTCTCCTGCTCCCCTAGTTCCACCTCCTTAATCAGCTTCTTTCTAGTTTTAAAAACTTTAATTTTCAGAATTGTCTTTCCCAAAAATGCGTGGTTCATCTAGAAGGCTGCAATAGTCTTTCCAAGGTGGATCACATTACCTCCTGTTTATTCACACCCTGAACTTACTGAGATCAAACACTATAGCATGGGATAACACGCACCCTGTAACCAGAAGTTGTGTGTCTTACATAAAATATGTAGATTTAGCTATATTGTGGATCAATATTCTTTCATATTTAAATTCAAGGGTCATAGTTTTCAAAAGTGAATCATGGTTGTGTCTGCCTTAAATTCATGCCACATGGAAGCTCAGAATGATAACTGTTTTGAAAATAGAGTTTACTAAAGCCAGCCCTAACAAGACATCAGTATGAATGTAGGCAAAATTGCTAGAGAGTTTTGAAGAGTGATCCCATCTGAGGAAAATGCAGGGTCAAATCCCAAACTGCTGACTGCCCACATTTTCCGTAGCATTGACATAGTAGGACTTACTGAAGACCATAGCAATGTAAGAGCTTGCTGTGGATGCACGTTTCTCTACCTTACTGGTTGAAAGATGTACCTAGAGTTGCATAGAAGAAACACTCTCTGATCAAGGGGGTATTGAAGCCAAAAGCATTCCACTGTTTGCAGTGAGGTTTGAATCTGGGGATCTTGTCTCAAGTGGCCATATTAGAGACAGATATAACATAACCCTAGGATAGTAATTAGTTTGCTCATTAAAACTGTATCTGTAGAACTAGAACATCAGTGGGAATAGCTTAGAAAATGCTGTCCATGCGAGTAGCAGAGTTATTATTATTGACTTTCTTAAGAATCAGGAAAAAAAAAGCTTCAGGATTGTGCTGACAAGCAGACTGAAAATACACATAAATAAAAAGATTTAATTACATCATTATGTATGAATAAAATGTATTATCGGGCTGTCTCTGGAGTTGTTATGGAATTTGATTGATTTTAACAATTTCATTGGTGGTGTGAAAGAGGCAGTGAAGCAGCCTGTTAATTAACGCAGTGATTAATAATTTAATAATCAATCAATAATTGAGTACTTTTGCAGATGATGGGCAAAGGGTAGGAACTGTAGGGGATATTCAGGGTTTTGGTAGTACGGAGGGATTTAAGAAGGGTTAACTCACATTTAATAAATAACTAAAGCAAGAACCTGCCTTGAACAGGTTGCACATAGGGCATACAGAATATATACTCGTTTTCTTGCTGCAAATATTCTTCAACCTCCATTGTTTGTGGGCCTTTCAGATGAACCATGTACTGATGTACTTTGCAATGTAAGAACTTGGAGTTCCAGTGTACACCCTCTTCCTCTCTCTGTACCTCTAAGTGCAATAAGGGCACTTTCTACTGTTATATCTGAAATATATCTGGTATATCCTGTGTACTGGACACACAAGGTGTCTTAACCAGTATATGGTATGGAGGAATTTACCTACAAGAATAGGTCACAAACAAAACTGGTTCATATTTTCTTCTCAAAAGCAAAAGAATTAGGCCAGACGGGGAATACGAAGACCATCTGTGCCTAATTAAAGGGTGAGACTGCATAACAGCAACAGATGTTACATTATTATAGTCAGAAGAGTTTATTGCTAACAGTGGTAAATATTGTACATGTTGAGTTGGGTATTTCCAAGCAGTAATTTAACAGACATACATCCACACAGGCTACATTTTTTTTTTCTGGACTACATTCATTAGTTTTGAATGTCATGAAAGGTCAAATTGCAGAAGAGGTCTAGGTAACAGTATTTTCTGCATACTGAGAATGCTGAGGACTGAAAAGGAAGTAATACCCATCAAAAAAGGCATCTAGTGCCAATGATTAAAAAGAATGGGCAAGTCTGCATGAGGAAGGCATGACAGAAAGAGCTAACATTTCTGCAGCTTCACTCAGTTCCTGAAAGCCCTCTTTAAAACTAAGCATAACCACTGTGAGTGGATTCATCTGCCTGCATGGGTCAGATGGATTCTGTGGCTGATGGTATTTAAGCATAACATGACTCAGGAGCAGGCAGCCCCTTCAAATCTGGGTCAATTTCTTCTAAATAACTTCTGAAAGCTGTTTGAAACTACCTGTGCCAACAGTCCAGTGAAGAAGCTGTGGTAAGTGGAGCAGCAAACTCTTTCAGCCACCATAAGCTTCTGCTGGGCACAGAGAGGTGACACACCTTACACTGCCTGATAATTACAATGTCACATTCAATTATATCTGTGTTAAGGCTTTATGCAAGCCTCATTCCTCTCTTTTGTTACTTCCTATTCACACTGTTCTGATTGGATATGTGATTATTATGTACATTCCTATTAATGCAACTCCTATTAGTGAAGCCTTGAGTGTGGATATGGTGGTTTATGACTTGGTGTAGCACTCAGTGTGGTATTCGCTACTCACGTACAAAGACATGTGGGTTTTCATTTGTTTGCTTCTTTGTTTTAATTGGGGTTTTCACTTACTGTATAGTTAGAACAGTCCAAAGAGCTATGAAATTCTGAAGTAAATGTGCAGAAACATCTATGCCGTTTCTTGTCTGCTTACTTTTCTTCCTTTCATTTGCAGAGATTTTAGCTCATTTTCATTGCTAAAGCAAGGAGTGACAACAACTCACAGGTTTTATTACCTTTGTGTTTCTACTTGCATCCCTGTTCTCTCCTTCCCTAGAGAGAGGTTTCCATGCACGCCTCTTGAACAAGTTATTCTCTGCTTCTGAGACACAACTTCTGGTAAGGGAGTGCTTTGTGGGTAGACTTACAAGTATCATGCTGATAAAAAGGTATCAGATAAAGTCTTGCTTTGTCCGAAAAAGATAAGTTAGAAACAGGGAATGAATGAATGCCCGATCAGTGATCTACAGTTACAGGGGCTGATGGGAAGCAGTGTCAGGAGAATCCAGAGGTTGCCATAGAAATGCAACAAAGGATGCAATCCTCAGGGACTGCACCTGAGTCAAGTACCAAACTTGCAGGAATTCCCCGTGAATGGAACTCTTAAGTTTAAGAGAAAAACAGAAACCGTATCACAGATAAGGATAATTGAGCTGTTTGTGATATCATGGTAGATCCCATCTGGACGTCAGCCGTGATTGCTGCTATGCCACTTTCCCAGCCTTGTTTGGGTGAAATATATAAACCTCAGGAGAACATTCAGCGTATGTCTGCCATCTTCTCTAGTTCCTTTTGCTAGGAAATCTAGAAACACATTATCATTTTTGGGCCACAGCAAGCATTTCAGTTGCTTGTTATGTAAATTCTCTGTAACAAAGCTTAATGCATTCAACTTTGGAACGGCATTTTTCTGTCTGTTTTTGAGTGACTCACAGGTTTTAAAAAGACCAAAGGGTATTTCCTTGGGTAGAGGGAGAGTGTACAAAAATAGTTCTATTTTAAAAAGAAACTTAACTCTGAATATCTTTCATCAAACAAGCCACTGGAAAAGAGGGTGCCGTGTAACCTGTTAGTCTCTTTCTAAATCCATTTCTGCATGCACTCCCACATACCTTGATAAAGAAAAGGACCATTATGATAATCTAAAGGTCTGGCAAGATTAATATTTCTACTGTTTGGAAATATAACACTTGTCGCCCTCAGACGCATTTCTGGAGTGAAAAAAGTTGATTGTATTTCAAAATCCCCAGATCAACCAGCAGAATACCCACTAGTGTAAATGAGGGAATAGATGTCATTAATATTGACTGCCTTAATATATGAGACCATGGAATCCCCAACAGGGCTTGTTGGACTTTTGAAAGTAAAATGAGACAATTTGTTTTCAAGGAGATACAGCGCCCTCATTTAAATATTAATATTAGAGGGGGGAAACCAAGGTTTATGTTTCAGCCCTGTCATAAATTTCCAGCAGGCAGCCAAATTCTTAATAAAAATATTAATTCAAGCACCTAGCAATATTAAAACTAAACAAAACAAGAATGATAAATTGGGAATCTAATTCTTTCAGACATTTAAACATCTTAAGCACTCTGACTCAGGAGGTTTGGTGCTGGTCTTCTGCAAACTAAAGCCCAAGTGCAGAATTTAAAAGGCAGATGTTGGGACTCCTGTTACAGAGCAGAGAAAGAGATGGGCATTCTCAGAGGTGACCCGTCTGCCCATGTCAGACAGCAGTGTTGAGACAGGATCAGTACCTGGCTGGCGGTGTCTTTCTCTCTCTGGCGACTGCAGAGGGAACCTACCCAAATTCTAATAGCTATGTTTTGTCCATGCAGATCCCATCATCTGAGCATCCCCATGGTGCAGTAACATGACTTTAGGGCCTGACAAGTGTGTAGTTCACATGACCACAGGCGACTGTGAGTTATTTATACTAAGAAAAAGCTTAAAATGTGTTCAAGAAGGCTGTTTTCCTAAAATTTTGCTATCTATCTCAGTCAATTAGGAACACCAAATATATACACGGCCAACAGTGTATATTCAGTACATTGTGTCAGGAGCTTTTTAAATAGTTTGTTTTAGATAATATATATCTAAAAAAAAGGAGAAGCATTGTAATGCTACATATTTTTGCACATTTACAAGCTGTATTTGTAGTGTTGAGTGTATATAAACAAACTGAAACTGGGCAATATGCCTAGCAAATTGTTATTAATTAAAAAAAGAAAAAAAACAGTTTCAGAAGGTGGAAGAACTCTCTCTGAATTAATTTAAAATTCAGCAAATTAATTTTGACAGGGGAAAGAGAAGCAAACATTTTGAGAGGTCAGGCTTTTTTTTTTTTCCAACAAAGTTAAACACTTGCAATCTTATTCAAGTTAACATTATAATTTCAAATTTTATCTGCTATATACAAGGGATAAATAACCCTAAATGAAATGTTAAAAGTGAAACTATTAATTTCAGCCCACCCCGAAACAGTTCTCCCATTTTCATATTTTCATTTTCTTTAGTTTAGGCAGTGAATGAGAAAAATAACCAAACCATAATTATTTTCACATCTCTCATTAAATTAGCAAAAATTCTCATAGAAAAAAAATCTTTCCTTCTAAGAGAAAAATGAAATTTTTAGGCTTCATATACAATATGAAACATATACAATACCATCATTGTTAAAGAACATTGTTAAAGAACAATCATATTGTATATGATGCCTGCTGTTTGTTTCGTGGGGTTTGATGGTTTTGAAAGCACTGTTCAGAAGACAAAATGAGAACAAAATCCTTTATCCAGACTGAATTTCAAGTCAAGCTAGACACAGAATCTGCAGTAAAAGAAACAGATATTTTTAAGAAAGTTTTATTTTCTTTCATAACAGAATAAAGTTATTCATTAAATGCTTGTAGATGAAAGCTTGGTTAGTGAATATGTTTATCTTTCAATAACACGCAGTTCTGCAAAATATTTTACTTTACAATAAATGCACAACAGCAGCAACTTTTGTTACTTTATGCTCAATGTACATGAACATGCCACATGATTTACAGGTCTTGATTCCATTCTCACTCATCAGCTTCACAGTGGTGTTGGTTTAGTGGCGTGATTCTTCTTGATACTGGCTGAGTTCCCAGTCTGAGTGAGAGGAGAATCAAACATGCAGGGTTTCGGGGGTTTTTTGTTCAGAACAATGAATAACAATGAGCTTCCCTGGTCCTAGCAGCTTTACTTCATTCTTATAGGTATGTTGTGGCCTCTCTGCTCATTAGCACATGCATTCAAGATCCTGCTAAGCAAAACACAATATATCTGTAGATGAAAGTGCTTAGTGATTTTCACTGCTTCTGTTCCCACAGCTCTGTGCCCTTAACACCAGCCCTGCATGCTCTACAGAGGCAGCACCAAGTGGCAGTATATATTAGGAAGGCACAATGACTTGAGACTTCACGTGTATACAAACCATCTGCTGGCATCTACAAGCCATGAGAGCATGTGTTGTGTGCACTTTGCAATGGTTGGTCAGATCTGCTAAAAGATAGATACTAGAGCAGGAGTGTCCCTTCTATTCCCTGTGGCCCATGGGGTCTCTGCAGGAAGAGCAATGGTTGTGGTCCTACTGCGGAGATTGCATGAGTGAGGAGAACTCCTGCGTGCCTATCCAACTCACATGCATCACCACAAGGACCAGCTACAGCCACAGTATAACCGTTGTCTTGCACTGATAAAGTCTGAAAATGCTGCAGCTCAGATAGATAGCATGTAAAATGTGACAGAGAACTTTGAATATGGAGTTTCTAAGGAAGCAAAAGAAGCCTCCTTTTTGTTCCCTGTCTGTCTGTCTCTCCCTCCCTTGCTCCAGGTTCAGAATTGCATCACACAGTAAACAGGTATCTCAGAGGTGAGCATAGTATGTTACCCTTCCCTAAGGAGTCATACTTCTGTGTGCTGAGAGCTAAAGGAGGCAAAGCTGCCTTTTGGACTTCGGTTAAACTGATAGAAGCTGGCAGCCCGGATCTTTCCACCTTTGGTCCCACTTCTGTGTTTCTGCTTGTCGCGTGCAATAAAACTTTCAATCGGCTTCAGTTTTTCATGTTCTTCCTTCAGGAAGAAGTCAACAAGCACACTCTTCTCCTTTTTGATCTGTTCACTGATGTCCTTGGGGATGTCAGGAATCATCCAATCAACCAGAACACTGAGGAACATCACCAAGTTCTGCAAACACAGCAACAGACATGAAGCAAGTATGAAAAATCAAAAATTCTCACACTAGAGCAAAAAGAAACCTTTGCTACAGCTGTGAGGCAGATATCAAACACATTTTGCTGATGGCGTGCAGTATTAAGCAGTTGAGTAAGGCCTTAGTTCCAGAAACAGCTCATGTTTGTGTACAACACTACCTCTTCAGAGAGGCTGAATTAAACACGTGCTACAGTGAAGTTTGAAACAGGAAAGGACTTGGATTCTTCAAACGATTCATGGCCTAAGTAGCTAAAACAGCCTTATTCCTTATAGGTGTCTAAAGGTGATTGATTGGTTCTCAACATCAAATTCATTGAGACTGAGTTCAGAGTCCATTACTATAACGGCATCAGCGAAAGCATCCTCCAACACAATCAAACCCATGTGTTTCCAATACGGCCTGAGCAGACAGCAGACAACTTAGATAGTCATTCTGCCCTCAAATCCTTCTGTCTGATGGCAAGCAGGATTTTATTACACTCTGCAGTGTGCAAGCCACAACCCTGAATCTCAAGTGTCAGGGTCATCACAGGTGATGTTCATAACACAGAGGCAGAGAAGCAGACTGGGCAAGAAGTTCTGCTTATTTGTGAAATGGATAGATAAATTATGCTTTGGGGTTTATATTATCATCATAATGATTTAAAAACTGCTGTGTTGTGTAGTGCCTCAAAATGTGTGAGAACATTTGCTGACAAGGCTATTAGCATGAACCCTCTGTCCCCATTTAAGACAATGGAGCTAACTAGCCAGGGAATGTACTCTGGCAGAACAGGCAGGCTATTTGAAACCCAGCATAACCAGTTGGTTTCAAATGTTTTGCAGCCAGTGGTGGAAAATTACTGAAGGCAGAACAAAGAAGCAGAAGATGGCAATATAAGCCAGGCAAGACTCACAGTCACACTTAGGAATACTTGGCAGGTGAGGAGAAAAGACAGGCAGATTTCAATATGAGGGGTAGGGCCAATTTGACTGTGGAGGGATCCCAGATCATGGAAGAGAGCAGAAGGTTTCTGCCATTGGGAAGGCAAGTCACGATAGCAAATCCCTTGCCAATGAAATCTCCACACTGGGGAGAATTTACTTTATTTACTTGTAGAAAGTAACAAAAGACCTTGAAGGATTTACTATTTCTGTTTGTTTCTTGCTTTAGGTAAAGTACAGCACTTGACCAGCCTACACAGCATTTATGTTTAAAGGTGCCCCTGAGAGTACAATAGCTGACAAAGTTTACTTAACTGAAGCATTCAAAAGCCTGGGGCATTTTAGGTATCACTGTTAGTGTCAAGGCCTAACACAGGCTGTGAGGCTTCCCTTCCTTGAAGGGAGAGGAAACTGCTGAGGAAGTATGCTACAGTGCTCCAAAGGGAGAACCTGTGCTGCAGCCCACTGACACCTCAGCAGGCTGGATGAAAGCACATCAGGCTGAGTATTTGAGAACAGAAAAGATCTGTTGGACATGGGCTTCTTTGGCACATGCATTTCAATCCATTTGTTATGATATTTCTGTGACTGAAATTGCAGCAACTCAACAAACTTACCTGAAATAGGATAACAAAAGCCAAGCGAGCTGATAAGACTGCCCAGTACTGTTTAGAAAACTCGTACTGATTTGGAGACCAAGGTGGTTCTCTGTAGTCTTTGAACCTGTTGATGGAGACAGCTCAGTTATCACACAGTTCCAGTGCTCTCCTCCTGCACCAATTGCTTTGATTAACATGATTTTCCAGTCACAAAACCTAAAGAATCAAATCCTCCAGATGTTCCTACTTCAACCCTTATGAAATACAATTCCAGAATTAGAGCTGGACTATCATCTCCACTGAATTTAGTAAGATTCATCTGGTTTTCACAGTTGTAACCAAAATCAGAACATTGTTCTAATGCTGGGAACATCTAGATTTTCCTGGATTTACAAGTGTCTCCTTTTTTTTTCCTTAATGTTAAATTGATCTCAGTGTAGAGGGAATAAAGTGTTGAAATTAAAGCACAGAGGTAGTTCAAGGCATTTTCACACTAAGGGAGACAAGCCTGCATTCGTCTCACCTAAACCTTGATTAATATTGGTTATAATTCAGCCCACATAAAATCTGACTCACACTTTGGTGGTTCTTGTCATTGCATTAACGACAGAGGGAGCCATGGGAAGGGCACTTCCTAAATTAACTGTCTAGCCTTAGACGGGATAAAGCAGAGCCTTAGTGGTTTGGTGTAAAGACTGATGATTTTAGCATTATCATTAATCATTTGGAAGTAAACAACAGGCTAATAAAAGTCACAGATGCTCCTAAATTGGAAAGTTTTGCAAATAGCAGGAAACATGGAAAGCAATAAGAAATACAGACAGGAAACACAATGAGAATAATCTGGGGAAATGGAAAATAATTAAAAATAAAATAATTGAAGGATCTTTGAAAGGATAGAGTTTGAAAGAAAATGCCGTGAAAATAGCCTGGAGCTTACAGTAGCCAGCAAGTTAACACAAGTCTGAAATATGGCAGCAGGACAGTATGACTTGTGGATGTGTAAACAAAAGGCATAATGGTGCTGGGGGGAATTAGCCCTTCTCTGAACAGCTCAGGTAAAACCACACCTGGAATGCTGCATTCAGGCATTCAGCTGCGGGCATTTCAGACAGAAAAAAAAGGAAAAAGAAAAAGGTAGCAACAAATTGAAGGAAGTTCAGCAAAACAATCCAGGGGCTGAGGAGACTGACTCACCAGAAAGGATTAAAGAAGGGCACATTTTGGTAAGGAACAGCCACAGTTGGACATGATAACCATGCACAAATTGTGCCCTTAGGACTGAAAGGGATAATTTAGTGCTGTTCACAGTGTTTGACTAGGAGTAATGGGATGAAATTAAGAGAGGGAAAATCTGTTTTGAATACCACAAAACCCGTCCTGACAGTAAGATTCATTAGACTGTGGAAAAGCCTCCGTTGGGGGATAATGAAGAAGGTTCATATATAAAATCTGTCAGTTCCAGTTTGCAGGTGCGCTTACCAAAATTACCTTCAGGTTCTATCCGCATGGTTTTGCATGTTAAATTACACATTTCCAATCACACAGCCCCTACATCCCGCACTCTCCCTCCCAAGAAATTCAGTCTGAAATGCTGGATGTAATGCTGTGCTGCACCTTCTGGAGACAAAGGGCACAAGGTACAACTCATGATGGGGAGAGGGATGATACAGCCCCTTTAAATTTGAGGCTGTATTAATTTATGGAAGCACTATTTTGATGCATTAGATCCTAGATTATTTGTTTTGTTCAATGGTGCATGCACAGTGGCTGAGCCCTCTGTCCTGTCTTACATAGGATTCCTGTTTGGTCCTGTGCTGTGCCTGTCCTGTGACACTCCCCCTCTGATACCTTCCTGTACAGTGTGGACTCCTGCATGCTGCTCAGATCTGTGTACAGGAGCTGCAGCAAGGGCCAGAGTCAGATCCCTTGAATTTAATGTGCTTGAACATCAAGGCCAAGGAAAACCACTGAGTTTGGTGTGGATTTTGCCTAGCACTGTAAATCAGTCCCAGTCTTGAAACGGGTCCCAGGTTCACCTGGAAGGGTCACCAACTGTGGTGGGATTTCCATTTAATGTACTCTGAGCTTCACAAACTATGTAAGTGTTGCAGGACATCAGACTCCAAGGAAAATTCACCTGGCTCAGCTGGAAATCACACTGCTTATGATGCCGAAATCTACATTCAACAGAACACTAGCAAATGATTTATGGTGAAGGGAGATGTGTTTTCAGAGCTACAGACAAGGTAGTTGGGCCTCCTCCCCACCTCCTTTTTTAATCATTCTATGACACATGGGACTTCAAAGTGCAATAATCCGGGCCCTTTCTAACCAATGTATAGTTTATTTTTTTAAAAAGGCCATCTTTTCCCTCACATTTTCAATTCTTCATTCTTTAAACATTTGATTCAGCAGGTATGCCAGGAACAGCAAATTGCCCACGCTGCATAGATTACTGTGATTCAAAAATAGCAATCGACTCTACTTCCATTGAAAAAGGACAAGAATAGGAAGTAGTCAATGTGCTTTAAGAATAGAGCACAGGAAAGTTCTGAGGGAAAAAAAAAAATGCATACTGAAAGCACAGAAATGATAGGGAATGGATGGAGAGGACCACACAAGACTTAGACAAAACAGAACTGAAGCCAGAGCTAGGAGAATTCTGCTAGTATATTTCCCAAGTATATTACGTGGGGAAAGACTGGTGGAAAAAGTCAAAATGTATATGTAGGTGGAAATGCAAAACAGTCCAAATAAGCTGATCTGTTTGATATACTTTTTCAGCTGTTTTTTTACAAGAAATTGAAGAAAACGTGACTGAATCAGAAGGAAGTAGTGCTTCAGCAATGCAGGAGCATATAAGAATTGCTCAGGGGAAAACATTAGAATCCACAACTGATCACTGGGAGTAGATGAGATGGAGTAGCAGAGCCCACAGGGAACAACATTTTGAGAAAAGAAAGAGGACAGGCCCCAGGGCATTAGGAAAATTAATTCATTCAAAGACATTCTATATATTTGCTGAATATTGGAGCAGACTTGTGTTAAGGGAAAAGTCCCTTTAATGCTTCTGTATCTATCTGCTGCTTTCTTCTTTTCAGTGTGATCAGCATGCTTTCATATACTCCAATACCATACCAGATTATAAAGATTAAAAGGGCTAAACCAATAAAAATGTCACATAACCTAGCAAGGTTTGCTTTTAATTTTCCTTCAGCTACACAAATGTTGTTTTTTCTGAAAAACAACATTACAACTAATGCTATGCATCAGAATGGTGTTACAGCAATGTTTATTTGGAAGCAATGTCAAAGAGTTCACAGCATTGTTAGAAAATGCTGCTCAAAATATTCAAAGAATGTTTTCTGGATGTTTGGTGGGAGAGTTGTTTCTGGCTTGTTATGGTTATTTTTAAGATACCTTAATCTCCCGCAATGCCCGTAAGGAGCAAAATGCGGGCTTGTGGTAACCACGTTTATCTCCAGAGGTCACAGAAATCTAAGAATAAAAGAGGTCAGCTTGTTCCCAACATATTTGCCAGAAACAGAAAAACAGATTTTATTTCCAGCTTAAGGGACAGTGTTTGTTCCCTGTCTCTTGGGGCAGAAGCTAGATAACCCATATTTTATCATAGTGATGGCTCTGGCCAAAACTGAGATTTTGATAAAATTCAAATGAGGCTGGTGATAATGAGAAACAGCGAATATGGATGCTGACATCTTTTCTCAATTGTTTCAGGATAATGGAACAGAAATGCTCTCATAGTCGTTTCTCATTCAGACTATTCCATGGTCAAATTTTAGGATATGCCCCTTCTTTGCAATCAATTTTATTCTTTTTTTTTTTCCTCAGTGGCATAGACTTGATATTATCAGGCAGGGATGACTTTTATATCTAGTGTAGATTATTCCCTTCTCCTTTTATTTTGGCTCTGTTGAATCCATGTCAATCTGAGGAGGGCATTTCATCACTGTTGGGATTGAATATATTTCAAAATACACTGGCAGTCATACATCATAAATAGAGGCCAGAGGCTGAGACCAGGTAAAGAGCAGCAAAGTGAAAGTAGCCAAATCACAGTGAAGTAGGAGAACCATAAAGATCATGATTCTTGAAGGAAAACACTAATTTGGGGATACAAAGTAAAAATTGCTGGGAACTGAAAAGAGAAAATCATTTCACAGACTTTTTTATAAGTCTATTAAAAAGTACAGAGGTGCTGCATACTCTCACATCTAAGATTATGCTAAAAAAACTCCTAGCAACCTACTGAAATGGAGAATAGCAGAGCTCCCAGGAAATAACATTTTGAGACAAGAGGACATGCCCCAGGTTTAAGGTGCTTTACCATATCTGTCACTCATTACTGGTCTCCACATGGACATCAGGCAGTTGACCCAACTCTTTGAGTGTGATGACCCAGCCAACATGCTCTCTCTTTACCTGCTTCAAAGTTAGGAATCTTATGTGTGCACCTAGCCTCCGTTGTATTCAAAGTGAAAAGGTAGGTACACCCCAAAGGCAATCTTAAGAGCAGTGCCTGAATTAGAGGGCCAGATTTCTCTCCACATTTACTCTGCTTCTTCCAGTGAAGGAACTGAGATGAATAATTTTTGTGGGTTATAGTTGGATGAGATAAACACCCTGCTTAAAATCAGTGGGATCCAAAGTATGATTAAAGTGTGCTTGCACAGCGGCAGAAGATAAACATGTGCAAGCTACACTGAATAAAGCCTACTTTAGGACTTCTTTCTTGAAAATTATTACATTACAATATTTAACATATTCTCTAAGATTGGTATTGATTTGTAGGCCTCATGAACTTCCATCTACCTTTTCTCAAGCTACTTGAGCAAAACATCTTATTCCCTAATAAAATCAGAATGGAAAAAACCCCTGATTTCATGGGAGATAGGTATGTAGTCTACATTTAGAAATGTGCAGTCATTTAGAAGCAAGGGAAGTTTTTGCCTATTTCAGGAACCTAGCTAGAATATGATCCCTTAAATAATGAGTGAAAAGAAGTGACCTGTTCTGAAGGGCGATCTACAACACCTGTTAGATAATGACAAAGTCAATTTCTCTCTTTGCTTTTAAGTCACTGCTTGTTTCTAAATTAATTTATTTCTATAAGGGTAAAATCAGCAAATATTTAGAATTATGTAGGGCTCTTTTTTTAATCAGAAAGATTGATTTACTTGAAATATTTTCTCTCCCCAACTTTAACATGAAGACAAAGATTTTGGTAGAACAAAAATGTGCATCCTAAGTAGCATTAGTTACAAGCCTTATATGTCAAGCTGAGTGCTGTTCTTGCTCATTTATGGAAGAGACTAATAGTTATGACTTAATGGTAACCATATAAAAACTTTCCAGCTGCCTTACCTATCTTTATCTACTCTGTAAATACAAATTCTTTAGAAACTTTGAATGTCAGATATGCAGAAAAGTAGGGCTCATTGGAAGTGATAATGAAGAAATCTATCTGAATTTTAAATACAGATTTATCAAGGACAACAAATTCAAGTGAATTGGAGAAAAGAAAAAAGAATTCTGCAGCTCTAACCAGAAAACACTACTTCATATTTACCATATCTACAATACTAGCAGTATTTTCTGCCAGTATCTGAGTATTCATTAGCCAGTATTGCAAGAAAAGGTCAATCTGATGCTAGATTGTATGGGAATATCAGCTGTAAGATTTGTCTCATCATTCTGCTCTGCTTGGTAACTGATTTTGTGCCCTTGCTCGGAGGATGAGAGGATATGATGATAGATTTCAGGAATCCCACCTTTGGCACCTTAGCCAAAATTTGTTACCAGAGTAAAACCACAGAATGAAAGCATGAGAGCGAACACCTGAGTTTGAGAAAGGAGGCTGGGAAAGAAAGAGGTGAAACTAGTTTTAGAACCAGGACAGGTTCAGATGGCAACTATCAGGAGTACTAGATTTAAAAACCTTGCCACACATCAGAAAAGGACAGCAAATACATGCAAATATATTGTGCATCAAAACAAGGGAGACCAATTAAAGACCTGTGTGTAATAAAAACCATACAAATGAAGGCTGTCCTTCCGAAGAAAATAGAGCAAGTTTTGTGATGATTTCTTGCCTTTGCAGGGGCTAAGAGTGTGATTTCAAGGAAGTCTAAAGAGAAGGTGGGGCAGGCTGGTAAATATAACTGACCCGAGGAGCTCAGTTTTAGGCAGTTGTGCAGCCTTAAAACAGCTCTTTGAATTTCTGCATATTTTTATTAAAAAGTAAGGTTACTTTCAGAGCCCTGGAACCATGTTAGTGATTTCTCATGCAAACTTGAAGTACTCATTAGTTACCTGTACTACAGGAGCAGCAGGCTAGACACTTTGATCATATTTTAAAGGAAGTCAAGCCTTGTTTCCCCAGTCCAAGAAAGATGAATCTGACATATAAAACATGTAGATGGGGAATGCTGCAGGTTTTAAAGATGGGCAGAACATATTGAAAATTCAGTAAAGTAAGCACTGAACTTAATAAAGAAAAAGACAGCCTGGTTCTAATCAGTGGGCGTCCATTTTAAAAAGTCATTTTTTTTAATGAAAGTTATGTCTTTCAATAAACAAAGGATATTTTTATTCGTGTAAGTCTGCCTAAATTGTTTATTTGGACTTTCAATGCACTGGGAAAAACGTTCTAAGAGACTTCTAACATAGTGTTAATATTCTAAAAGCTGTACTATTAAAACAACCTGTTTAAATCCACAAATATCATCAGTTCTCATTTGGAAAATTTTTGTCTGACAAAAGACCCTCCAACTATGCAAACTCTTATTAGAAGTACTTTACCTGCAGAATAAAACATCCTGTGCAAATGGGGAGTTTTCTGGCTGTGTTCCCGCCTTGAGATGACTGACATTGAAGTATGAGAGCGTGTGATTGATGAAGCCATGCATGGTTCCATTTTGACTGTATGCATATTGATACATGAGGCGTGGAATGAAATCGGATGTGACAGCAATTACAAAAGCCTGAGAGACAAAAAAACCCCAACCAAACAACAGTGTCATGAATCTATGTCTAATGTGCTTCTGATTAAGCTAATTCAGATTTTAATTTTCACATTAAATTAAGTTTAGAGTAGTGAAGTGCGACTTAAATAGCCAGACCTGGTACAGAACATATATAAACACACAGTAACCTGCTCTGTATCTCTAGGTGAAAGTAGTAGTTAGGAAGTGCAGCATTTCTTAGAGCGTAGAGTAGCCCATGCAACTAATGTAATGTGCATTTCTCCAACTCTTTCCATCCCTGGGGCCATCAGAAGGTTTATCACTAGTTTAAAAAAACTACAACAGGACATAATAGCTGGCTGTTATAATTTGATGTAGATACAAAATGTTATCTGAGAGAAACCAACTGAGTGTAAGGTAGTTACCCTCCATTTCCCCCTCTGCACCACACATCTGACATGCAGGTATAAAACTGGTATTATTGTGAAGTGAACCAGACACTGAAGTATCTAGTTCATATCAATAGGAGTTCATTAGATTCATTTAAAACTACATTTTGCTAAACAGTTCCTCTGCATCAGTCTTATTCAGATGCAGAAGCAGACCTGGGCATTCAGTATTTTTTTTTAAATTGGGTATACAGGTATTTATATTTCTGTCAAGAAAAAGCATCTAACTGATATTTTAATGGAATCCCCAGGAAATAAAGATATTCAGAGTTTGTTTGACACAGAAAATAATCAAGGATCATAAATCTGCAAACTATATTCAAATAAGACCAAGAGACTGCAACACAGACCAGTGCTGGAAACATCAAATCTATGCCTGACAGCAAAATTATGGGTATGTGCAGGGCTGCACACATTTCCTACCTTAAATCCTGGAAACTGCTGAACCGTAAGTGAAGAATGCTCTACCCGAATCAAAACCACTGCTGCTCTGGAGGTATTATAGTTATCCCAGTTGTAATGATAGCTTACATACTGCTACAGAGTGCTGTTCTGCTGCAAGCTATTGTACTAAATAAACTGTGTAACACCTCTGTACAAGTTTCCCCTTCAATAATGAAAATCATCTGCTTTTCTAACATGCTTTGATACCTTTGATATTTTATGGTTGGACTCATTGTTCCTAAAGGTCTTTTCCAAACTAAATTCTATGAGTTTATGATCTGTGGGTCAAAACCCACTAGACAGTATTATAGTTGAACTTCTAGGGCAGGAGTCTTTTTTATCTTAAATCAAATACAGAAAGATCTTACTTAAGGAATACAATAAACGTAGTATATCTGTATACCAGACACGCATTACGTTCATGAAATCATTCATGTTCAAGGAAAGAATACATTTTTCCATTAAGATGTTGTATCTCGGGGAGGGTGTAACCCAACTCAAAAGAAAAAAAAAAAAAAGCTACTCTTACAGAAATACTCACTCTGGTAGAAATTATGTTTAGGGGTATAACCATACTTGTATAAATCAGAACAAATATTAGTGCTATCTGGTTAAGGAATTTCTGCTCCTAGAATCTAGGACATGATATATTTACATCCTTTTTATTCATACCAGCAGTTACGCTAGCAAAGTAACAGAAAAAGGCACAGGTATGAAAGAAGTTGATCTTTGTCAATTATCTGGACTGTCGCCTGCTTACATCCCCTTCACTGGTTGTTCTTATATGAATTAGGCTTCCTGTTCTACGTAACACAAGGAAAGAATGAGATGAGTGAATGGTCATCTTGTTGGTAATTAGATCATATTTTACACTTCCACAAGAATGAACCAGATAATTTAAATTTTACTGTATTTTGTAGCAATCGAGACTTTACTTTTAAATCATGCTGAGGACAGTATAAGCTCCCAAGATTATGTTTAGAAACTGATGTAACAGAATACTTACATTAATGATAACTGAAAGCTTTCCAATACAACTCAAAATGTTATACCAAATTCCTGTAAGTGAAAACAGAACTTATTAATGGATTCATCATTTTTGCTCTATCTTATTGAATTTTTGGTGTTATCTTCACTGCTTTGTTTTTTTGTTTTGGTTTTTTTTTAATTACTTACCTATATCTTTTTCTCTTACTGTGTCTGGCCTCCTCAGTTCAGTAACAAACTTTTTTGCATCAAGACGGACTTCTATGATGTTGTTCAGGAGAGCAAAGAGAGGTGCCAGAGGAAAGGAGGCAACAAAGAGTGTGACAAAGCCAAACTGGATAACTGGAAGAGAAACGCGCAATGGTTTTTTTTATATCTTCTAACGGAATCTGGCAAATGCAGCTGACAGCAAATCATTGATGAGCTTTATGGATTACAAAACCCGTAAAACCACTTCACAACTTGGTCCCAGTAACAAATATCAGAAAACAAGACTATGAAAGAGAGAAAGGCTTGTCAGTATGCTTTATTCATGTTTCTAATAGTGCTTCCAGTCTCCAGCACAATCACAAACCAAAGTAAATAATAAATCTAATAAAGGACAAAGAGTTTGGGGTGTATTCTTCTGCATTTATACATAATTAACTGATTAAGACTATGCTGTTCTTCCCTGCCCTTTTGCCTGTAAGTAAAACGATACACAAGCAAGCAAGAGGAGAAAATATACAAATTGTCACTGTTTCTTCCAGCTTCCCTTGGAAAAGTTGGTGGCAATCTGTCAAGAGCAGTAACAGGCAAAGTATCTTTGTGGATGCATAAGCCTTTGGTGTCATATAGCATTTTCATCCCTCCTTATGTCAGTTATACGCTCCAGAGTTAGAAATCTCCCTCTTTAAGTCCTAGGGGACTTAAATGCTATTGTCAGGTTTTTTTATTGCTGGGTTTTCAATGTGGGTAAAGTAGCTTGGGAGAAAGAAACACTAGCCCATTGGTGCTAAAGGACAAGTAGTACTGCAATGCAGCACAGGCCTGAGTTCCCTATGCTTCCTAGAACAGATACACAGCTAACAAGCTTGGCTTTTTCCACAGTGGAAAAAACCCAACCAACCAACCACCCACCCAAAGAAAACCCTCTCACTGTGAAGTGGGTGGTACATTTTACATCATCTGGTTCCCAGTACTAGACTATTAGCATGACAAAGTTTAGCTCTGCACTTATTGTATAATATACACATAAACAAAAAGACCACATTGTTTTCTGAGTGAATTATGGCTGTTTTCTAGGGCATAGGATGACCTGCCTTCATGCAAACAAATTATCTGTTAAGGCGCTAAGGAACCAATGCTACCCTGCAAAAGCACAATGCTGACACAATTGTTTTTCTGGAAAGTCTCAGTGCTCTAGAGATGCTTGGAATAATGTAGCAGAAACCCAAGTCACTCTAAACAAGCTTCTTCAGTTTAGGGGTGGGCAGAGTATCCTTAATTCTACCTTCTTTCAGTGGCACTTCAGTATCTACCTCATCTGGGTAAATCTCGTTTAGGTATAATTAGAGTCTGAAAAGGCTGTGTCTTCCATGGAAAGCAGGAGGAAGCAGCAGTGAATGTCATTTATGAGACTGGACCATTTCCTTTTAAAAATGCTGCCTTATTTAAAGTAATACTTCAGGGAAGTGGGAGAGGTTTATTACCCCAGAAAACTAAGTAGAAGAAGAGGAAAGAAATCAAAATCATGCTGCCCAAACACAAAGACAGTAATCCCAATAAGATTAAACTAATAAATCTAAATGTGATTTATAGTTCGCAATTAAATAAGTAGTAGTATAGAAAAAAAAAGGTTGATGTGTTTGAGGCCCTATTCATTGTGGTTTCTTTTTTAGGCAAATCCCTGTACAAGTTCTCTCTCCACTATTGGGAGGAATCTGTTGCACTTTTTGTGAAAATCGGAAGCTAACATAGAACAACTGTTTACTTTAAAATTTCCTTAGGCGGTGCTGTCACAGCCTACAACTAACTGACAAAACAGATTTCTCCAGGATCTTGTCTTGCATGCATCTTTTTTTGTGTGCAGATTGCAAGTCTTCTGACTGACATTCCTGCTTTTCTCTTCTTGTTGACAATATATTTTCACAGTAAAGTGTTATCTCTGTATTATGTAAAAGGCCTTTTGATTTTCATTCTCATTTTTTTGCTTCAAGATGAAGCGTATATCCTAACATACACTAAGATGGAGCTATTTCAAAGCATACAAACATCCTATCCTTGAAATAATACTTTCCTGTATATTTTATGTTCAGAGTCAGGAAAAGGAATTAACAAGGAAATAAAAGCAGATGTTAATGTCCCAAAAATCTGTGAAATGCTTAAAAAAATACATAGCACCAAAATATGCCTTATTTGTTTTAAGTGAATTTAGCAGGAAAAGAGTTGGGAGGATTCTGTTAAAAAAAAAAAAAGGTATTTGCAATGCTTTAAGTATAAACCACTCACACATTTGCTTTGATGCTGTTTGCAGCCCCTTTATTCATTGCCTGGAAAAATGCAGTTTAATTTTTTTCAAGTTCATGAAAGAATGTTCAAGGTATGCAAAGGACTTCTGGACAATTTTGTAAATACGTCTTCATAGAAAACTCTATGCCAGAAGTGTTTGTGTGGCCACCTTGAAATCTCTTCAGTCTTCTAGCCTCCTTTTTATGAAAGTATGAATGATGCATGATGCAAAAAGCAGGCAAAAACCCCACGAAAACAAACCCAAGCATGTCATAATTTAGGTGGTCTTGAGTAGTAAACTAGCAAACAATCATTCAAAACAAGCAGCCTGTGAAAACTCTCAACAATTTAAAGGTACTTGTTTAGTTTGGTCAGTATTTGTAGAAATAAATCTGTATTGATTACAAAGTGAATCTCAGCTGTACAATTCAGGTCCCAGAAGTAATCTAGTCATAGCATCCTGGAGTTCTGTGGGCACCTTTCCCATCACAGTGGAAACATTTAAAGTACTTTTTGGGTGTTCACAAAGACTGTTCCATCAAGGACAGCTGACACTAAGACATCCTATTTTTGGCTGGAAGACATGATGGCAACTCTGGAATACTTTTTTTTACATTCACTCTCATACCACAAGGTCTCTATACAAAGCTCTTTTAGTGTTCATGTATAACGCTATGACTCCATATAGGAGCCTACCTGAATTGGGTGATTATTGGAGACAAAAGGCTAAAGAGAACTTTGACAAGAGTTAAACCTCTGGACAACCAGCCTCTTTCATAGCTTTCTTACTTGCCTAGTAGGCTAGCCTGGAGACAACAGAGGTGAGCATCACCCAGCCTCATGGCACAAGCTAGTGAACAAAATGATTGCAGGTTGTGTATATGGGGAAGAGAAGGACATGGGAAATCATTCCTTCTCCTTGGGCATCAAAGCAGGACACCAGATGTGCTGTCAGTGACACAGACTCTATTTCCAATGACAGAAAACAACCAAACCACATACTATTTGTGCTCAGGACAAGTTACCCTTACTGTCTGACTTAAGCAGGCAAGAGGCAAGGCAAAACCAGCCCATGAGGTCCTCAACAGCTGATGTCACATCTGCAACATCTCATCCAGGCTTAGGCTGCTTGGCCTTGAGACAAAAACTATAAAAAACAAAAAGCATCAAAAGAAGTCTCTTGGACCACAGCATTTCTCAAAAGTCCACCTTTCACAGAAGCTGTTCTGTGCACAGGGTCTGAACAGAACCCAACCCCAACAAAGACATAGCACACGCTGTCCCTCTAACTCTGGCCTCCAAATTACTAATAAGAGCACAGATCAAGGCTTTTAAATTATGGATCTGGAGAGTGCTGGCTAGTGCTCTTGTGTTTGTGTAAGGGATACAGAATCAGTCTGCAGCATAAATCCTTCCATGGGCAGTATCATTCGGGTTCTACCAGATTTACACTCTGAGTAGTGTGAATAACCCTAGCACTTTTAACATCAAATCTAACATAAGGGAAGGTAATTTTTTATGATTCTCTTGCACTTGTGTCTTACTTCTTTATCAGTAATATTTGTCATAGGATTGTCATAGGATTTACTTCCATTGTTACTGGAAGTAAACGATGGAAGAATCACTCCTGTGCCAAGCATTTTCCCAAGTCCTAAGAAGGAACTATTCAATATACAACCAGACCTACCTGAGAAACCAAGAAAATCTATAATTTACTACTTTACTTTTTGGTAATAAATATATACAACAAGCCTACACACAACAGGCTGAGTTGGTATTTTCAAATCCATCCTCATTATAAAGATTATAGAAAAATGCAGGTTTCTCTTCAATTATTCCTTTTTTTTTTTTCCTTTTTCTGCCTCACACATTGCCTTTTTGATGGCTTTTCCTGCTTTAGGGGAAATTCTTCCAAACTTCTGAGATTAATCCTTACAGTAGTTGGTAGCTACAAATATTGGATCTGATCATTTTCTTCTTCAAATTCAAATGGGAGTTTTGCCATTGATTTTTAACATAAGTTGGATGATGAAACACTTTATTAATATTATCTCTCTTTGAGAAATTAATGTTTCCAATTAATTGCCACATGAACTTTAGACTTTTAGACCGGTTAGTCTGGAGAAGGGAAGACCGAATGAAATAAGAAACTAAAAGTCATTGCTGATGTCAGTTTGTTTTCAAGAAAACAGTAGTGGTATAAATTTCAGACATCCACATGCATAATTTATCTGGTTTTGGAGCCAATTTCGTAAAGTTTGTTTAATTAGCAATATTTATTGCTACTCTAAACACCAATTCCTTGACAACTCTATCATTGCAGGCTAGTTACACATGTTGCAACCTTACTACCAGCTGGATGAGGAAATTGCTATACATGCTACCTACGTTGGGAATGCATGTGGTCTGATATATTAGGCTGGGTCAAAAGTCATTGCACAGTTTTAGAAACAGGAAGTACTAATGACAAATCTGACACATGTTAACAACGACAATTTATGTTTCAGGATTCCTTGAACCAAATTTTCTGATCATGCAGAAACATTAAGAGTGTCTTTGCTGAAGAGTGTCTGCTAAAAAATACAAATATATATATATCAGTCAATAATATCAAAACAAACAGTCATCAGAAATTTCACTGGTGCAAAGCAACACTATGTGCAGACATGCTATTGACTGACAAGGCCCATTCAAGAAAGAAGTTCAGCACAGTCTGCTGACTAAAATCACATTCAGAGTTCAGCTCACTGAAGAAATGACCCACAAAATCTTTCCCCAAAAGAAAACTTGAGGGTTTATTTGCCATGGTGGAGTGTTAGCCTCTTCCTCCCACACTACTGGCATCTGTAAAATGATATTGAAGTCAATGGAAGTCTGCCTGACTTGCCGGCTTTGGGTTTTTTAAAACTAAATCATAGAATCATAGAGCCATAGAATTGTTTAGGTTGGAAGTAACCTTTGGAGTCATCTAGTCCAACTCCCCTGCAATGAGCAGGGACATCTTCAACTAGATCAGGTTGCTCAGAGCCCTGTCTAACCTGACCTTGAATGTTTCCAGGGATGGGGCAACTACCACCTCTGTGGGCAACCTGGCTTAAGAAGTTATCCTCAATGCTTTCCAGGAGTCTTCTGGATTGCCTACAGCTCACTGTGCTACTTTTCCAGCAGATATCAGGGTGGATGATATCCCCCAGCAAGACAAGAGCATGTAAATGTGATGCATTTTGTAGCTGGAGTAAGAAGGCTTCATCAAGAGGCTTCCCTTGATCAGGTGGCCTGTAGTGGACATCAATCTCAAGGTTCCCTTCGTTGGCTCCATCTCTAATTCTTATCCATAAGCTTTCAACCTGCTTGTGGCTATTCTTCAGAAGCAGCTTTTCACTCTCTATCCATTTCTTGATGTAGGGGATAACCCTTCCACCCCTCCTTCCTCACCCATCCCTACAGAACAGCCTGTAGCCATTAATAGCCACACTCCAGTCATGGGATTCATCTCGCCGAGTTTCGGTAACTAGGTCATAGCTTTCTAGCAGCATGGTGGCCTCCAACTCCTCCTGTTTGTTGCTCATGCTGCACATGTTGGTGTAAAGGCACTTCAGAAGGGCTGTCAGCCAAGTCACCTTCTTAGAGGAACACCTCTTAATTCCTTTGAGGTATTTCACTGATGTTTCCCTGTAGGCTCCTATTATTTCAGGAGTCCCTGGCTCATCTCCATAAGACTTCAAGTGTGCTCTGGTGTAGCCAGTACATCTCAGAGCAACAGGCTAAGGGATCTTATTAACACCTCTTCCCTCTAACCTTGGCGTTTTATCCCACAGCCTGTCAAAGGCTAGTTTAAAGGTCTGCCAAGGAGCCCCACTAGCTCATCAGCAAAGACTGTCTTCCCCCTTTGAGAAAGGTGAATCTGATCTGATGCCAGCAAGCCTGGTGCTATCTAGGCCATCCCATTATTGAAAAACCCAAAAGCGCAGTGGTGACACCAGCCACAGAGACGTGGCTAGTGTTATTAATGTGTATTAAAAGACTGTGTCCATCTGTTTCTTTCAATGTCACTACCTGCAACTGGAAGGGTAAAAGGAAAAATAACCTATGCTCCAGATTCCCTTACCAAACGTCCCAAGGCCCTCTTTTGATCACTTTGGACTATGCATTTTAGTTTCATCACCACCCTTGAGCAGTAATGGATAATAGTCTAAGGGTCATACCTGTTTAAGAAGTTTCCTAGTGATATCCTTAACCCAGGCCCCAAGGAGGGAGGAGACATTCCTAAGAGGGGGCTCTCTCCAGTATATTGGACCCTTGGTCCCTGCAGAAGGGAGTCACCTACAACTATAACCCATCTTTGCTTCCGTATGGGGGTGGTCATGACACAGATGGTCGGCCTTTCTGATCTTTCCAAGGCTTCAGGCTTCCTAGTATAAGAAATCAGAACTAACGGAAATCTCAGCAGCTTGGAAATCATAGAATCATAGAATAATTAGGGGTGGAAAGGACCTCAATTTCGTCTAGTTCCAATCCCCAAATGGCCATTCCAAGACTGAAGTAGGATAGTTATCATCAAAAACTCCTTAAATTGTAGCAGATATACATACTGCAGAACACATCCTGAGATCAGTCCAAACACTATCCCTCAGACAAGTGGTGACTTACCAGGGCTAATCTGCTTAATGCAAAGAGAAAATACGATTTGCCACTTGAAGAGTGGGCCAGACTTCAGGTTTCCATCAGAAAGGACACATGTCAACACTTTTGATAGAAATCAGTCTACAAGACTCTGTATAGGTACAAAAGGCAAGGACTGCCTGTGATTAGGTTACAGCTTAGAGAATGGTAGACCCAGAGTCAAAAGTCTCAGCTTGGCCAGAGGTTTTCTCTGTAGTCTTAAAGATGCCACCCATCCTTAAAAGGAGGAGCACCCGGCAGGACAAACCTAAATGTAGTGAATATTCACACACAGATCTATGCCTGTTTCTGCATGAAAACCCATCATCATCTGGATTGGGGAACCCAAAGGCTACAGTAAGCCCAGTCTGCAGTTTCTTATTCAGCTGCTTCATTCCTGGTTGAGCAGATAGCCACTGATACCAGTGGGAGCATGCCTGACTAAATCAGTGTGAAGATTCAGAACTAAGTTCTGAAACAGCAGTCAGATTTCTCCTCCTTAGCATCATACCTCTTCTTACATTCTAGTCACTCTGCCTTTTTAAGCAATTCAGTGGAAAAAAAATAGCCTCCTTTGCACTTGCTGCATTGTTTCCCTTCCCTCCCCCTCTCAAATCAAATTTAGAAAAATAGGTAAATAAGCTGTGTAACTGCCTCTTGCCTCACCATTTCAGTTTGATGCCCTTCACAACAATCTCAGCTGACAGGTTCAGTGCTGAGCTGTACAAAGTGCTTCCTGCCAGCGTGGGTGGTCTGAGTCACTCCACAGTGAATCTGACAGCTGAGTGCAGTGATATGGACATGGGGCAACAAGCAGGTTGGGGAGGTGCAGCTTGGGTTTCATTTGCTGCACATTTGTCTTTTATCCCACGGGTAGGGCATAGCTTGCTGTGGCACACTACAAGGCTCTACAGTGAGCTAGTCTCTTCACTTGAGAAGCTAATTCTCCTGTTGTAAACAAACGTTTAGATTAGTAATTCATCCATTCATTTGTAGGGCATCTATCTCATTATCCCTGAATGACTGCAGATTGAGGCACTCGACATTGTTTATGATCTAGGCACAAGGGACTAATCTAAAATACAGGCTTAGTGTCCAGTGATTTATAACATCAGTAGCTTAGACCCTGATACTACAAGTTATTCCAACAAGACAAGCATTTGCATCTAAGTGGTGTCCTTGTCAATGAATCAAGGGTAATCTCCTACAGAGATCTCAAATCAGGGTGGCGGAATCATCTCAGATGCAATGGGAGTTTCCTCCCACACCTGAACACTTTAATTAGGTCCAACTACAATTAGAAGAAAGCACCAGCATGTAATATTTGGAAGGTGGAATATTTTAGTTCATAACACATTCAAGGCTCCCTCATGCTTCTGTATCAGTCAGCCACATCTCTCAGTTATCACAGAGCATACTCAGCAGTCTCTGGCCCGTTGTATACTGGGAAGAAGTCTGATTCCTCCTTAACCTACCAGTGGCTTTCGCTGCAATTAGCCATTCCTGCTGCAACTGATCATGTGGTCTAGTTCCCAGAATTAATAAGATCAACTACCACAGATGTGCAAGGTCAAGAAATTAAATATTTATAAATGGTTGTATTTATTCCGTTTGTTTATTACCAATAACTAAAGGTCCTTGTCCTTAGAGAGAACTAGCTAACCAGGAAATTTTGGATGTTAAAGTGTAGATGTTTTTGAGTTATGCCTGAGCATAAAAACACATGAAAATGTTTACAAGGGGAAATATCTATAATTTTTCATCATTGTTTAACTCAAAAATTGCAAAGAATCTTGCTTAAAGTCTCCAGAAGGAAAAATAATCTCAGGCTGAAGTAATGTGTGGAAAAAAATCAAACCTAAAGGAGAATTTTTCAACAAAGTATCATCATGTGCAGAAGGGGATAAAGTAGTAGAGGCTGCAACACACAGCCAGATCCTAAGGTGAGTTAAAACAATTGAGAGGGAAATGACTGGTGTCCTGTTGGATAGCATGTTGAATATGAATGAGCAATACGCCATAGCTACAAAGCCCAATGGCCTTCTGGGGTGCATTAGGAAGAGCACTGACAGCAGGCCAAGAGAGGAATTCCTTCCTCTCTACTCAGCACTACTGTGACCACACCTGGAGTGCTCTTTCCAGTTCTATGCTCCCCAGTAAAAGAAAGACATGGACATACTGCAGTGAATCTAGTGAAGAGCCACTAAGAAGATTAAGGAATTGGAGGATCTGATGTGCAAGGAGAAGCTGAGAAAGTTGGGATTGTTGTACTACAAGAAGAGAAGACTCAGGGGGATTTTACCAATCTAGGGTGGATTAAAGAAGACAGAGTTAGACTCTTCTCACGGGTGTCTGTTGAAAGGACAAGAGGCAAAGGGCACAAACTGAAATATAGGAAATGCAATTTAATGTAAGAAAAACATTTTTTACTGTAAGGGTGAACAAATATTGGAGCAGGATGTACAGAACGGTTGTAGAGTCTCCATCCCTGGAAATATTTAAAACTCAACTGGACAAGTCCCTGAGCAACCTGCTCTGGCTGAACCTGCTTTGAGCAAGGGATTGGACTAGATGATATCCAGACGTCCCTTCCAACCTTAGCTATCCTGTCCTTCCGTGGCTGAATGATTTCTATGCTCTTTTCTCAGCCGGGAACACTGAACTCTCACAGTATAAGTATTAAACAGATACCAGGACTCATCATTGCTGCTATGCTGGTGATGTGGTAGTCTCACAGCCCTGCTACCTTGCATATAATTTCTGCAAACTAAAGTATTTTGTTATTTTTCCCCCTTTATCATGCCAATTTATGACATGCAGTTGTATGATATATGGTGATTGGTCTTATGTAAAGCTATGGCTATTGCAGAAAGGGAAAGGGAATTTGGAAAACTTACTCATTTCCATGTATTCCGGAGTCAGCCCAGTGAAAGGTTCCAAAGTGTAATCGAGATCCCACTGCTGAGGGTCCTTTGACCGGTTGGTGTCCATTTCTTTTGGCTCAGTTCTTTCGTCCTTCAGCTTCCTGAAGAGCTTCTTTAGCTTCCTGACAAACAAAAGTTCAGACTGAAACAAGTCCTTTTATTTTCTAACCCTACAAGATTTGGCCCAAGTCTTTGCACAGCAGCACAAAATATGTATCATGTTACTTTGGTGTCCCATAGGCTTAGTCTACACCATCCTCTAAATTTCTGATATTGCTAATTGCCAGGCAACAGGCTGCTGGAGTAAGCAGTTCCTATGTTCCTGTGACAAGAAGAAAGTTACAACAGCATAATGGTGTTGAACCCAGTACTTCTTAATAACTTTCTCTCTAGATACATGTTGAATGGACATCTTCCTGAAGCTCAGGCACCTTGGGCCTAAATATTGATAATAAATAATACATTCAAAAACAACTCACTAATCATTTCTCCCTTAAGAAAGAAAGGAAGAAACAAACAATATACCAGAAGGTAATGTGATATCTTCATAACACATATCTAAGACAGGCAAATGTTTCTCTCACCATGAAGCTTGGGAATTTCCAATATAGTATAATTTTAAGGTCAAAATGACCAGACATTTTTCCAAAGAGGGTGCTGGAATAATGTGCTCATTCCTAAACCTGGGGACTTCTGAATATTTTAAGCACGAAACCTGCTTGTTGTTCAAAGCAAAAAGAAAAAAGCACCTCTGCTAATAAATCTGCAGCACCAAAAAAAGAAGTGTCTCCAAGATACTGATAGGTCTCAAGCCTCTCAGGGCTCCAAAAAAGAATATTATTGACTTAAAGCCAGCCCTGTGACCACCAGAAAACACCTGCAGCTCTTCAATTCCAGTGCTCTCCTATCACAAGCACATATACCTAAGTTTATCTAAATAGACAAAAAAAAAATGTTGCTTGCGGAATCTTAAAGGGGAAGCACTCTTTAATTAAAATGATGTTACAGCTAATAAAGACAATAAAATATGTACCAATGAAATGTTAAGTATAAGCAATGTCTTAATTTTACTAATGGCCTTTCATCCTGGAGAAATGCAATCTCCTTGCTTCTACATAACATGCAAACAGGGTTTAAAGTAACAGAAAGAATCAGATTCACAAGACAGTTTCAGCAAGGTCGGCAGAATTTGGTCTCAGAGAGGTATACTATTCCTGTCAGCACAAACAGAAACCTTACCTTAGTCACTTTGGATTCAGTAACAAATTAGTGCTAGAAAAGTGTCACTTGGGATATATGTGGTAACAACCTCTTTAATACTCCACAATGCAGCCCTCACTAAAACTCACTGGGGAAGAACTGGAATTCACTGGAAGCCACTGGAAACTACATAATTCTATAACTCCTAACATAAAACCTGAAACATTTGTTGAATGCTTATGTGAAATTTCTGAATTATTTTTCCTGAGAGCATACCAATCATATATAAGGCAAATTATGCACATCTACATAGACCCTGAAAAATGTACTTCACTGTGAGTTAGATGCTTTACTTGCACAATCATATAATCTTCCTTCAGAGATTTCTCATAAGAGTTTTAGAGGTTCTGAATTTTCCTTCAGACGTGTCCCAGTGTGTATAAAGGTGGAACACTGAGCTACCAGATAACCAAGTCTCACTGTATTGTGAGACTTGGAAACCCCTGATTATCTTGCAAGTCCAACTCTGCTGGTGAGTTTTCACTGCCTCTGAAGCAGAAAAGCAAAAACATTTAAGTAAATACAGATCAGTTATGTCTCTCACCTTCTTTAGATCAGAAGAGGCTGTATCAGAGTTTCTCATTTTGACCGCATTTTACAATAACATAGTTCATTTTGGCCAGACTATCAATTACCCACATGAGTGAGCAATTATTTGTGCAAGTATTCCTTTGGATCTCAGCATGAATAGTAGTATGAACCACTGTCTCACTGAAATGGGGATACATATTTCACAATGCTGACATATACATGAATTTCTTAAGTAGTAAAATCCTAGAGCAGAATGAATCTATCTTTGAAAGAAGAGTAAAGTATTCCCAGTGCCCTCCCAGAAATGACATTTTAAATGCATATGCATCAATAACTTCATGCTATTTTACACATTAAGAAATTCCCATGGAAAGAAATGCAATAGATTGAGATATTTCTTCAAAATCAAGGAAGTGAAATATAGTAAATTAGCATAAAACATCAATATTTATACTTACTGCACGTCTTCCTTTTGCAGATTAAATTTATCTTTCTCAAATATGTATGACATTATTTTATAGTTCTTCACATATGTGCCATATGAGTGAAAATCCAGACTAATCCCAGTGATGTTTTGCCAACAGTCTAAGCGGGGCTCTCCCACAAACATTTTCCCCACAGCTTGTGATAAATCCTTTGAACTAGAGGTGTGTGGCCTGGAGACAGGATTGTATGGGGTAGTGGTTTTCATTTGTGCTTCCAGCTAAGCAGAACCACTTTCTCAGACCCTAACTTAAGTAGCAGGGCAAGGCTAGCTGGCAAACACACTAAAGGCTTTTCTGCGTAGGTTTATTGCTTGGTTCCTGAATACACACTGAGCCACACAGGAACACTGTGTCACCACATAGCACAAGGCTCTATAGCAGCCTGGAAATGAACACAGTGGCTGCAGAAATTCTACACCGACCAGTGTTTACAGGACCAATTCAATTTCATCACTTGTATGGAGGAAATGGGGATCTGCAGACACTTCGACCTAGATTGCATCAGGTACTGTCAGTGCCAGGATCACAAACCTGCACAAATTAAGAGATCAACTCCAGATTTTATTCCAGGTGCAGCTAAAGCATATACGATATAGTAATATTCTCAGTACTTTGTCAATACCCAGGTACAATGAGGCTAACCAAATACTTTCAGTACCCAGAATATTCAGTTTACACAGTTTTAATAAAAGGGTGGGGAGTTTTAAAATACTCCACAAGAAGGAATTAGACGGATCCTTACAAAGACATTTACCTCTTATATCATTCAAATTCAGCCATTTCAAGACATTAAAATTCCCCTCCCCACCCTCCCCCCTTTTATGGCAATCAAGGGAACTTGTCCATGACAGAGGTGATATAGTATTCAGAGGGTGGGAGACTGGGAGCAGGATTTAAAACAACCAAAGAATTCCCAGGATGCTCTTCCAGCATATCCCAATTAATTTCCTAATGTGAGGGACTCTCAGAGGACAATGAACAATGAGTTAAAGACAGTGCTGATTCTGATTTCTGTTCCAATAAAAGGACATGTGCTATAAATGTCGCTCACATTTCCATGGCTAGATGAGATTGAGGTGCATCTCGCTGTCACTGTGCAGCAGCTGAGATAAAATTTGGGTGTGTTTAGATGTGAAGTCTGCATATGTGTGATCTAATACTCTGGTTAGAGCACCATGGAGTCAAGTTACGGAGCTTAATGCATATATTTAACTCCCTTGAGAACCCAGTAACTAAAACAATAGTTGTTGTTTTTCGTGTTTATTTGGGAATACACTAAATCCAGGGTTCTGTAATAATTTTTAATTTCTCATCTGCCCATCTATAAGTCAGGCATCAGGAGTGGCACCTTTAACCATTTTGAGTTAAGCTTTGAAGAGTATTCTTTTTTTTATGTCTGTGTCATTTTTTAAAAGGATCAACTAGCTGAAAACAAGCCAAACTATTTCTTTCAAATATTCCACCAAAAAAAAAAAAATGTACCTTTGTGTCATATCCAAGCATGTGAAGTTTGAGACCAAACAGAAATGTGTCAGAAAGTTAAAGGAACAGAAAATAGGGATTTGCACAGTGTTATTCTCCAACTATACAGCAGTAGAGCAATGAAAATGAGTTTTGCAGAATTCTATAGCTGCACATATGATTGTGTTATTAAAACTGAGTAAGCTTTTTAAATGCAGTTTTGTGAAACCTGCTTTTTAATTCCTCAGATCAACATTTTTAAACGAAGTTGACAGACAATGATAATCAAGAGCTATTTTAGCTTCTGCTTTCTGCATGCCAGGCAGCAGTGAGAAAGAGGTAGATTTGCTCATTCAGGATGAGTCTCCAAGAAGCTTTGTGCTGAAGAAGCACATGCAGCAAGGTTTCATGACCTCACAGGTAGCCGTATGAATCTGGACAGAGAATACTATAGATTAGCCATTATTTCTGGTCGTTTTGCCAGTGAATATTAAAAAGCAACATACATTCTTAAGGAGACTGAATAGTATGGAAAATAATGGGTGTAGGATCAGGGAGAAAGAAAATGAACAGTTTTTTGTCAGAAGGCTATGCCTAGAGCATTTAAAAATGACTCTGAAGTTTCTCACAAGGGATTGGCACCAAACCCTTGTGTTAAATAGGAGGTGGGAACGTGGTTTAATTGTGCTGTTCATAATTCCTAATATAACCACTAAGCATGGTATTGTGCAAAGTAACCAGCATCTGAAGAGAGCATAAAATTGCTACAGGAAAATGCCCCGCCCCTGAAGAATCCACGAGATTTTGTTGAAAAAGATGAGGAAAAGCAGAGAGACATCAAAATCGATGTGATCCTGGCTGGGCTGCAAGAACATGGTGCACTAGCACTAGCCTCCTTTAAAAAAAAAATCAGAAAGATGACTGAACAGTTGCTCTGTTTATACAGCAAAAAGGAGTACCAGGATTTGGGGAATCTAGGGGAAGACATGATGATGACCTGAGAAAAATGAGAAATTTGTTCAGTGAGACAGAGTGGAAAGCATAGAGGCTGGAGAGGCAGGGCAGCAGCGGGCAGGTTGGAATAGGACAGAGGCACAAGTCTGTGTCTTCAGTGGCTATGCAGTCCTCATGGTGCATCTCCACCACAGGCTGCCAGAAAGACTGGAACTGAGGATCAGCCTACCAGTTTCTCAAAACTCTCAGTTACCAAATGCTCTTGGGTACTGCAAGGCAGATCACCTGTGACAGTCACCAAGGGCTGGATTTGAAGTACTGCAAGGCAATACTTGCTAGAAAGAGATGCAAATAGACTATACGAAAAGACAGAAAACCCCTAAAATCCAGCTGCTGGGGATGAATGATTTATATCAAGTGGGTTTTAAGGCTGTCCTTCCTGTTGGCATTTTTGCCTTTGTAGCGTGATAGAAAAGGGTAAAGGGAGAAAGCTAGACTGAAAAGACTGAATAGCTGAACACTTGTACCTAGAGAAAAGGAAGTGCAGTGGCTCAGACTCTTGTGTTCTTGCCCATATTTTTGTTTGCTGTGAATGGAGTACTGAAGGTCCAGGCTTTTCTTCAGTCATATTCCTACAGTCTCTTCACATAAGGAGAGGCCTCATATTCACACGTAGGTGGTACAAGAAGGATTCAGGGGGAGAATGAAAGGACTTTAATCTCTCATTTGATTCCACAGTTTACGGTATAGTCATGCTTTGCTGGCACATTCAGGCTTCCTGGGTTCTATAGGAGTTTAAGTTGTGTTTGGGATTTTCAATTTCTCTAACAGAAGAAAACAATAACCAAAAAACAGGGAAGAAAAAACAAAACCAACAAACTCTGAAACCCCCCCACCCCATTAATTAACAGCAATATATTAAAGGTGAAAAGTGGCATAGAGGATCGTAGCCATGAAAGGGTGTCTTTAAACTGATTTTTTTAACTCTTGGTATTCTCATCCAGCATAGTCAAATGCATTTTGAACTAAGTAGTGCTGAATAAAAAGGCCAAATTCATGTCTCCACAAAAGTCAATGGGAGTTTTGCCATTGACTTCTATAGGGCCAGGATTTCACCCTGAGGGTTTAGCACCAAAGTCGAAGACAGAGAGTAATAAAATAACCACATGGAATTTTTTCAATAAGTTCAGAAAAACAGAACTGAAAAAAAGGTTAAGGCTCTCAAGCCCTGCAGCCTTTTAGGGTCAGTTCCTGTGGCAACAGTAAGAGAATTACGGTATGTGACACATCTGAGTGAACTGTGGCATATTTACATCTGTTAAACTTATGAATTCCAGCCCCACAAAACACACATTTCAATTTAAGAAGGCTTAGTTTTCCATAATTCAAATGGTGTTGCATTTACCTAGCTGTTTTGATATTCCTGGGTGCAGAAATTGAAAAAGAAATCACAGAAAGGTTTAGAAGACCAGCAAATCACATCCGTCATAGCTATGCAGCAGTTTCTTCAGAAATGTTGAAGGAAACAGCAAAGAAAATAGTATGTGTCCCCATGATGCCAAACAATGCAGGGCTGCCCTCTGAAGTTTAACTCTGTAATTCCTCAACTAGCATTGACCATGAATAATCCAAAACAAAGACACTGAGTGATGGTTCCCAATTGCTGCAACAATAGGGTGCTAGAGACATAATGGATGGCAGTTGCTTATAAACTCAGTTTCCCATCTACTTAGTAGTATGTTTTTCAGGGAAAGAGACAGCAAATGGGAGGAAGGTTTTGTGATGTTCTGCAAAGCAATTCAAATTCCTTTGTTTTTTTGGTGAATGAAGTCAGAAGGTTTTCTGAAAGTAATCCTGAAATCCCAAGATTTCAAGAAGGCAAAAAACTCTTTCAATCTGGGTCATCATATAATTTAGCAGAGAGATACTTCCATGTTACAGGCATATAGAGGACAGTTCAGATTCTGAAGAAGAAATCACCATTTATGATTGTCCCTTCTGCCTCTCCATATGGCTAAGGTTGATTGCAGCACTTGTACTCTGCCCTCAGTGAATATACAGGGAGCCAGTGGAAGAATCTGTGTTATTCACTCTTTCATTCTCTCCAAAGAGACACAAGGCAAGAGGAGAGAAAATGTGCAGCTGCTGAAACTGGACATAGAAAAGCTTGATCTGTCTTTCTGTCACCGGAGGACTGTTCATCACAGTGCATAGCCTCTACAGAAGTAGACACTGAAAAATACAACAGGGGCCTGATGAAGACAGAGATATCCTGGAAAGGAAAATAAAAACTTACTGGTAGAAACAGGATGATCTTACAGAGGAGATGAGTGGACTGTAGGAGATTACCAAGGAAAACAGGTAGCAGAACAGAGAGAATAGGATGCAGTAGGAATCATAGAATCATAGAATGGTTTGGGTTGGAAAGGACTTTAAGATCATCTAGTTCCAACCCCCCTGTCATGGGCAGGGATGCCTCACACTAGACCATGTCACCCAAGATTCTGTCCAACCTGGCCTTGAACACCACCAGGGAAGGAGCATTCACCACTGCCAGAAAAGAAGCCAGACAACAAGCCGGACAAGAAGGCTGGAAGGCAGAGAGTGAGGGTATCTTTATCCATACATCTGTCACATCACCTAATAACAGCATGTATAGACATAGTAGATTATGTGTGAGACACAGAACTACTACTTGTGCAACACATGCATGTTTGGAGTCCCTACTGGTCTGGAATCATGTGTGTCCGGCAGACCTATGCACAACCTTCTGAAAATCTGACTGATCAGTGTGCCTGTGTGCCTGTGTATGTGGGGCAGATGAGTACCATTAAGGGTCTAGTCCAAACCAGTAGAGTGGCCATACAGAAATAGATGGCTAACTCTGAATTAATTAACTTAAGTGTTCAGTAAAGCACAGTGCTTCTTCTGGTGCTAACAGGTCCAGTGAACCCTACAGACATGCATGTGATTTTCTTATAATGCAAACAAAAAAAGGAGTTCAAGATGACAAGATAGCATTGTAACTAAAATGAGGTATTTCACTGGGAAGGAGAGAATGAAAGTATGTTTGCTTTTAAACAGTTATTCAGTTTTAAAAATTGCGGCCACCATAGGTTGTTGGCAGAAGAGTAGGGGAGCAGAAATGATGGAGAAAAATGGGATGAAATTGTCACATTCTTGCACCAAGAGTTGTAGTGAGGGAACTGAGAAATAATGTGACAGGAATTTTCTGTTTGGACTGGATCAGCCTCTGCTTTCACGAGTCAAAAATAATACATACAGTATTTCTAACATCATAAAATCACAGTTAAAAAAGGCTAGTAGCAGTAAGTTTTTGGAAGACGGAGGAAAAAATCACACCAGGTTTACACTGAGAAAGCTTTAAGCCTTCAACATGTCAGATATTTTGGGAATGATTTACCACCCTTTTCTCAAAACAAACTGTAAACTCAACGAGATGCAGACAGAAAACAGGCCTCCCTATTGAACTTTGACACAAGAATAATGAAACCATCCATAACCCACATTTGATTTGTTTGGGAAATTTTGCTCTCTATTTAAATTACTTCTTGCTAGGAAAAGGGAGGAAAAAGGCTTATATAAAAATATTTCATAATCTTTCAAGCATCACTCATCTTTGTTTCTAGTTAGTATCTTCAAGGCCTTCCTTAGGGATATAATCCAAAAGCTACTGCCACCAGAGCTGAAAGACTCTGACTAACTTCAGTGAAGCCGAGGCTTGTGTCTAAGCCAGAGACTTCATCTAGTACAACATTTCACAGACCACTGCCACCAGCAAGGATGATTCAGTTAACAGAAACAAGAGCAAACCTCCCAAGAGGCAGGAGAACAGGGCATTCTCAGTGGATTCTCAGTGCCTGAAGATTTCCTTGACACTGAAGACAGACCAAGAGAGATTTCTTCCTGTTGGGAAGAAGGAGCAGAGGACATTGCGCAGTGCATCCTGTGGCAAACAGGCTCTGAGCAGCATGTCAGCGTCTTTCCCATACTCTAGCTCCTGCATCATACAGTGACATACTGACATACAGGGACCTTAGAAATGTGTGGACTTCATATGTAAACCCATAGCATAGTCATAAACCAAGTGATCATTTTGACATCTTTTAAGAACTATTGCTTTTCTCCATGCCATCTCTCCTTCACTTTATAATAATTTGTATTTGATACTGCTACCCTGAAAGCTTCTCTAAAACTTCCCAAGAGATCTAGGATACCTTGCCTGTTTTCCCAGGTTTCTAAAAATAATTTAGATCCATTATTTAATATATTCAATCACTTTCTTCAAGCCATTTACTGCAGATATAGCCAATTAGTCAACATAAAATACAGCTAGATCATTTCACTACAACCAAAAATGTGATTTATCATCACATTCAATTAGAACCCACTGAAGGCAGTGGCAAAAGTCCCATCCAGTTGAATAAGGATCAAGCCTTTAATTTACTGTGTCACAGGAGTAATGCATGGTAATGGAGAAGTTGGGATACATACGGGATTCCAATTTCAAACAGATTGTTTTGAATCAGTTGTTTTCCAAGCATAATGATGCTCAGCTGAATACAGAGTTCCATCAAACATCCTCCTGGAGCACACTGTAATTACACAAAACCATAAAGTGTGAAGGGATTAAAAATATTAATTTAAAAGTACCCACTTGGGAGACATACTGATGTCTATATGTGCCCAACGCCCTTGCACAGGAGCATGGAGCTTGTCGATCATTTCAATTCCATGCTTAACAAGGTATTTCATCTCTACTCATAAAACTGCATTACAGAAAATGTGCAGAGCTCTGAAATAACTTGCTGTGCCCTGGGGCTAGTATATTTCCTTTTAAATATTTACTACATAATCAATGTAATAAACATAATGCAGTATCACCAATACTCTTCCAACCTGATGTCTCCCATGAGAGAAGAAAGTCTTCAATCTTGCAAAGACTTATGCATAAGCTTTATTGTAAAGCCTTTAGTATGTCTATCGATTTTCAAGGGAATACCCACAGCAGTTAGAAGGAATTTTGGGGGGAAAAAAAAAAAGAAAAAAAGAAAAAAAAAGAAGTGTTTACAGATTTAGCACAAAATGGCTATAGCTTTTTAGGCTATTAAATTGCTAGGCTTCTAGTGATCTACAGTATGATAAGCCAGATTCAAGTTCCAGCTCTGCCATAGGTTTCCCACGGGCATCATTCAAATCATGTAATGTTTGTGCCTCTGTGCCCAGTTTTAAAGTATAGAAATGGTGAAGCTTCACCTAAGAAAGATCATGAATTATCCAAAACTGCAGAAAGAAAGAACATAGAAGTGCCTCAGGTGGAAAATTTGAGGGTTTTCTATTTATGTTGAAGATTTAGCATCTTGTCTTAATATGTTTTTCTATTTTTTCTCCTTATTGTCTGGACTTTAGTGAAACGCACTGTACACATCTTTTTGTTAAGGATTTTTCCTCTTGAATTTCATATGTACTTACCTCTTCCATTCGATAACTATCAAACACATATACATAACGACCAGGACGGCCAACAAATCTGAAAGCAATAACAATATATGAAATAATATAAAAATAGGACAAAGTTAACTTTAACAACAAAACTGTTCAAACATATTAGCTAAAATAAGTTTCACAAATAGTTACTTCACATGAATTTTGACTCAACACCTATTCACCTTCAATTATTTAAAATTATTTTGAAGTAGTAGTACTCTACAAATGTTTTTTCTCTACATTATTTGATGAAATAATCTTAATGAAATATTTTTCTATGCTGAAGAATAATAATAATATCCCTCTCTTGATTGAGATCACAAAGAAAACTGTGAATACATATCCTACCTCACATTCTATTGCATCTGAGTAATGCCTTGAATGGAATTATTTACACATTTATTCACAGTCAAGGCTCTCCCAACTACACAGGGAGAAACAGTGAGGTTGATTTTATTATAATCATACAACACAAAAATATGGTTAAAAAAGAAAGAAATTAGCAATATTTTTCATTAATGTTTTAGAACATTTACAACTGCTAGTAAAATGTGTCAATTCTTTAATCAATGATGCTGAGTAGGATTATTGAAGAGTATAGATTAACAAACTTTACAGCCCCCAAAAAGAACAGAAAAATGGCATGAAACAGAATCCAGAGGATACTTCAAACATTTTGGTCACAGTTTTAGCAAACAATAATTTTAAACTTCCCATTCAAAAGCATGTGTTATACTGTGGATAAGTGGGTCCCAAAAGACAATGATCCTGAACCCATAGGAAGTCACACTTATTTAGCAGGACAGCTGAATTAGGTTTTTGGTCAATCAGTTCCTTTGCCAAAACATGCAACTTCCAGTTGACTATAACTATTTCTTAATTTAACTTGATATAGGCAAATAGTGCAAAATGTTCAGAAAGTAATAATGTAGTTCTACAATTCAAAATTAATCAGGAAAATTTTTCTTTGCTAAATGATGCTTCAAGAAAGATTTGCTAAAATGTGGAAAGTGAAGACCTGTATGCACTACCATTCACTCATAAGTGCAACACTTTTTTTAACTAAAAAGTATTATTTTCTGAGGTGTGGATTATTCCTATTTTAGAAAGAAAACTAAAACTGTTGCATTTCAGAACAATGCTCTACTTAGAACAGAGACAGAACAGTACTCATCACGCCCCACCATTAAAAAGCAAGCTTTAGACAACCCTGTTTATGATATTTTTTCATAGCTGGTGAAGGTGACCAGTCCCAGACTGGTAGCCTTTTGTGCCTATTTTTAAACACAGATCCACTAATATAGACATATATATACATAAATATCTATATACGTAAATATCTGTACCTAAAAAACATTTAACCTACCTTCCTTTAAAAAAGGCAACATAAAAAATTGGTGCATAAGAATTCACAAACTTCAATAGGAATGCCTTCAAAATCAGTCTCTCCTCAAAGTTCTTCTCTGTTTTGGGTACCTCTGGGAGAAGGAAGTGGGAACAAAGCAGAGAAATCAATTAGTAAATATGTAAACATCCCTGATATCCCCAAATACAAACCCAAACTGCAAACTTTGAGCTAATACTATTTTTGCTTTTCTACTTTTAATTTGTACCAATGCACACTAGCTCTGTCACTGATTTCTGATTTCCAGTCTTCCCACATTTCCAGATGGAAATTGAAGATTCATTAATAGAAACATTAAAGAACTTGATTATCTGATAAGCCTCTGACAGCTTATCCCAAGATGCTCTTGGCTGTCCATCGAATAACCCGATGGCAAAAAAGCCAACAAATCCTGACACCTGGCCTGGACCTGACGATATCTCACTATTCCAGTCTCTTTCATTGCCTTACTGAGATACTTGGGCAGACCACATCACCTTTCTCTGCTTCAGGCCGCATCTGTGAAATCTTAGCACAGACTTCTGTCATTTACTCTGACATCTATTATATTATTAAATATATAATAGCATTAAGTGTATTTTAATATAATGTAAATATTATTAATAATAATTATAGGCAAAAAATTATTACATATTTATATGGTTCTCCTCCTAGCTATCTGGAGTTTGAAGGAAAAAATAATTGAATTTTGATATTCAATTGTACAAAACTTAAGCAATACAAACAGCTTTAACTGTATATAAGCATATATCTACTAACATATATATCAGTTACACAACTGAAATAACAAAGCATTAATATTCTTAATTCATGAATGATGAAAGCAACGTACAAAGACACCCTAAAAGCCTTCTTAATTTTGTGTGCACAAGCCATTTTCCTATAATGAGATTGTTAATGCACTTAACACTAAACACAAGACTACATTTCTGAATAAAGCATCATGTGAATTGTTAATTGCCATGCAAAATTAAATGCACATTTTTGCTAATGCTTCTCTATTCACGCTATATTCTACATTTCTAGACTTTTTTAGATAACCTGTAAAAAAGTGTCTTAAATATTTTGAGTATTCATTACTCTGTTCCCAGATTTATTTCCAATTTCCACAGAAATTTTCTAGCACAGAACACACAGGTGTAAGACAGGAGCTTTTCAAACTGACGGTAGGATACTCTTAAAGATTCTATATAGGTTAAACTCTTGTATTGCCATGTTTATCCTGAGCCATTAACTAATGTGAGAGCAAATAATTTTATTGTGGTATGTTATTGACTGAATTTCTGTAGCACAATCGAAGTGTGAAGTGAAAACATAGCTCCAGAGCTGTGGCTTTAAGGACTTCATTAAAAATACTGCTGTACTTGTACAGTTTTGTTTTGGGGCACAGTTTGGGTATTTTAGTTACTTTGTAGTTTTGTTGGATTTTTGTTTTGTTTTGTTTTGTTTTGTTTTGTTTTGTTTTGTTTTGTTTTGTTTGAAAGAAGCATGGTGTTAATTTGGGCACTAAAGAATAGCAAAACTCTAATGAGTCCCCACTGATGAACTTTATTTATGATACTTTCAACCATATTTTCATAAAATATCAACATACAATCTGATGAGCTGTAAGCCATCATTCAGCTATATGTATCAAAAATCTGAATTAAACGTTCAAAGGATTTGAACAATTTGTAGTTGATCCCAAATGCTGGACAACAGCTCAGGGCAACAGGAATATTGAACAACAGTGGTGCAGCTTTTAATTTGAGGGAGAAAAATCCTAGCCTTTGCCTTATGGAGAGCTCCCACTAAGATGAGCTCAGACTCTGGATGAAAATTTGCACACCATATATGGTTCCAGAGACTCACTCAGCACTTCAATCCCTCCCCATACTCAGATATACTATACCATACTGAGGCATGCACAGAATTTGTCCTCTAGCTAGTGGAGTCTGCTACACAAGAAATGCATCCAGCCAGAATAGGTGCATTAAGAAGAGAGAAAACTTTCCCCCAAAAACTGATACACTCATAATATGTCGTCGTTTGTGCAGCATGTTACATCAAAATTGGGCAGCTGAAGCTTTCCAGGTAGCGAATGAGCTGAAATATCTGTGGCATGGGCCTTAGCTCACTGAAAGATTTGCTGCCTTTCTAAGACACAAACACAAGCAGTTTTGATTTTGTTCCCATTTGACTGGTTTTTCCTTGACCTGAGTGGAGTTATTGGTGAGCAAATAAGCTGTAGGTTAAGTCTGACACCACCTGATTACTGAAGATGACCTATTCAACCTGTCAATACCAGGGTATAATATGAACTTTTGCTAGTCTGATCTGCGATAAGGGGGCATCAGTGCTCCACTTTGCTGGGTCCATAAGAGGTGTGTGGAGCCCTAGTAACTGCTGTGTGAGCTCTCTGTATTGATTACAACAAAACCGCTGCCATTTTACCCCCAAGCACTGATTCAGTGGGTATTGAGGCAGATCCATTACTTTGGTCCTATGATGAATGGAATTGCTATCAGTGGTACTACTCTTGTGCATACAGTTGCAAATTTTCACTTGAACAGAGATTCAAGTCTACTTTATGTTGGAATAAAAACCTATGCTGACAAGAGCTGTAAGTAAGAAATGTTTGTTTCTTTTACAGTTTAGAAGGATGTATGTTTCAAAGGGAGAGATTTTCCTCCTATGCTTCCCTCAGAGAGGCAATGGCAGTGCTTTGCACTTCCCAAATTTTGCCTAGAAACTGCCAGAAAGGAGAAGCCTCACCTTCATCTCTTCCTACTCTTTATACACAGCCCTGCCATGCCTTAACAATTGTGCCCTTTCTTACCTGGGCAGGTGCAGTGGACAGAAATGATCAGGTCACACAGAGTTAGCATCTTGTCAGTTATATGAGAGCTGAAAATCTGGGTAGAGTTTTGGCCTGGACATTAAGCCCGAGCTTCCTTATGACACTAGAACAGAGTTAATTTGTGTAACCCTGCCATATTCTGCTCAAAGCCTGATGTAAACAAAAAAACAAATAAATTAACCCCATATAGTGGCATTTTGTGAAAATTAATTGCTTTGTCTCCATTTCTTTCAAATAATTTATGAATTTAATCTAATCTAACAGGCTATCCTTACTGGTAAAACCACAGGACTGTATTTTAAAAATTCAGGATTAGACCTCTATTTTGACAGCTACAAAACTTTAGTTTATGATGTTCTTCAAAAAATAGGACTAAAAGAGATGTTTTCGTTTGTGACTTTGAAAGTGTCCTGAGAAAGAGAGAATAAGAAACACAAGCCTAAGAGTTCCTAAGATTTCAATCTGAAGTCTGCTACTTCCAGCCAGCTTCACATCACTGTAGGTTTTACAAGTAGGGAATCTGAATTTAAAATGACTGAGTCAGGATCTAGGTGTCAAAAAGTTTCTAACTTGAATGCCTAAGTTTAGATACCCAAAATTGACAGGTAGAGCACTTGCTACAGTTAAGGGCATCTGAGGTTGCAAATTGGTTTTCAGTGTTTTGAATAATTGACATTATGTTCCTAGATTTTGAAGGATCTAGAATTAGAGATGTATAAAAATGTGGGAAAGAATATCTAATGACAGCTACAAGAATCTCATGTTAGAGACCTATCAGTAAACAGCTTTGGCTTAATGTATATGACAAAACAAAACCCCAGCCTAAACTCCTATTAGTAAATACCTTTAGCCTAATGTGTATAACAAAACAAAACTCTAGCCTAAAAGCCTTTTACTAGTAGTCAAAGGAATGAATCTCCTTTAAAAGACTTAAATACATTGCCAGGTTTGTAACAATATGACATTAAAAGAAAAAAAAAATCCAACCTCTAACTGAAATAGATATTACTATAAAAATGTCCAGCACAGGCATGCTCCTATAATGGCAAAAAAAGTCCTTTGAATGGTAAGGACCTGGTAAAAATCACATCAGCAAAACAACATAGTAAACATTTGCCACTGTAGCTTTGCCAGAGCGACCAGCATTTTGAAATAACCCAATGCCCTTCAGTAAACCCAGCTCCTAGAGGTAAAGATATACAACAAAATACATACCAGGTCAAAAATTCTCAACCAGCTCTAGATAAGTGGATCTTGGCTCAGAGCCAGTGTAATGCAGAAATACCAGCTGAGATGCTGGAAATAGCACAGCTGTGTTAACATGGCATTTTGGCCAGGCTAGTTAGTCCTATTAGTGGCACACTGCATGTTGCGGCTTAGACCCCTAGTTCACAGACGCATGTCTGAGCATCTTACTCCATAGGCCTGAATATTTTCACTGTCACTCTTCAGTGGGAATTATTCCTATTAGAACCTCCTTGCATATTCTCATGTCAATGCATGTAATATACTAATGAGGAACATGGTGAGATAGTTTTACCAATTTCTGTCAGCCATTTGGCAACAGCTCCATAAATTTCATCAAGTATCAGTATCACAACGAGGTTAATGATGACAGCAGTTGCGGTCACAGTCACTCGAACGTTTGACCTGGTTGTCTCATTTGTGCTGAATGACAAAGCTGCTGCTGTAGTAATTCGGTATACGATCACACCAAACACTGCTGAAAATGTCAGCATAATCTGCAAACAAATGTACAGATAGATTAGTTCAAGTTTGATACTAGCATTTAAACAGAAGCTTTGACTGATATGTTGGGTTTGTTCCAGGAATTGTCATTGTGTGGTTATTTCTTAGAGCAACACAATAATACAAGGATAATCCAATTAAAATGTGAGAATTCAAAGCTTTCTAACAGGGATATAATGATGAAAAGCGGTTCTGAACTCTGAACTGGTACAGTTCCTGAAGATGTGCATGTCCTCTCAGATTGAATTTCCACACATTATTCGTGCAGTACTAGCGAAATTCAGGTATTTCAGGTTCAAATGCAGATATTAAGTACTTTTATCTGGCAATAGGTGTCTTGGACTGTAGGGCCTACATGTGTGTGCAGTCAAGTAAGTGGACTGTACTGGCTGATAACAGCTTCACCTCTGCATAGCAGAAGCGGCACCTTACCCTCCAGTTGTGTTTGCTTTGTTATTATTCTAAGACTGACCTAAACAGGGCTACTAGGGCTTCACTTTACATTTCTGTCCCAGAAATCAGCTGGTATCCTGGCAGCCTTCATGGGTTGGCTTTGACCCATGGTATGAGGAAAGTCAGTCCTGCTACTTAAGGTCAAGTTCCCACAAGAAGAATTTGAATTTCACAGGGCTGTGGTATTCTGGTTTCAACAAAACCCCATCACCCCACAATGAAAAAATAATCAATAAAATAACAATAAAAATTAACAAATTTTCATAGGCATAGCAGGAAAGGAGGAGAGGGTACATTTTTCTCTTTCATTTTTGCCTTTGGCAAGAATTCCAGTGTACCTTCATTATTTTAGGTAAAACATCTTGAGATCTTCAGATGAAAGAGACTATCTAAATGTGAAAGATTAGGCTATTGCAATTATTTCAATGAGCCTAGGGGCCCAGATACACAACACACACTTAAGGAAGCTTAATAGTTCATTTTAACGACCCAGCAATAGCTTGTTGAAGTCCTTTATACAAAGGAAGCTTGTCTCATGGAAAATTCTTATTGCAGAAGAACCAGAACAAGAATCAGAGCTATACTAAAGGTTGAAGATGAAGCCTAGACACATTTTGTTTCAATGGAGAACTAGTAAACATACTAAAAAATAATGATTTAGAGAAACTCCTGGACATATCATATGAAATTCGCAAATACATTTTGTGAGAAAATAGTAACAAAATGTTAGATCTAATAAAACATCTAATTTTAATTTTTTAAAGAACTGCTTCATTAATTTTAAATTAAATGTAGATCAATGATAAGTTTTTCCTTCATGCTAATATTTTTAATTCAAATATTGGTCTAAAGAAAAAAGTCTAAACATAAAACACTTGAAAACATTTCAAAGGACATAAAATATTATTTCCTTTCCTTTTATAGTTTTTATTGTGTCGAGAAAACCGTTCTAATTTTTGTGCCTATTTTTCTCTTTTTTTCTTTTGACTTAGCTACGAAACATGCAGACAAAAATCTGATTCATTTAGAGCTATCTGCTCAGCTCTTACGATGACAGAAGTGGTACAGGAACACAAAGATCAGGACTTTTTCCTAACTTGCCCTTTGCAGAAGCAATCACTACATTAGCGAGTAATATCCCCATTAAAGAGAGAAAACAAAACAGCACTGCCTGAGAGTAATCTAATTCACCTTCCACCTCTACAGTCACCTTAAGCTTTTTTCTTTTTCTTAGTTTGGGTCAAAGTTTGTTTCCTCTTATTCACCTTCCAAATACTCTTCTTCTGTTTCCTTTCTCTGTGGTGGACAAGGAAAACCAGCAAAGTAAACTTGTATCATCATTCCGGGGATGATGAGCTCTCTGGGCTCCCATAGACACCTATCTCCACACATCACTTAGAAATTGTGTCTTAACAGTACAGGAAGAAGAGTCATCAAGGACAGTCATCACTAAATAGAGAAAGAGGAAATTTTAGGTCATAGAAGTTGAATAGCAAACTCTTAAACCTGATCAAAGGATATCAGGGAACTATAGCGATGAGAAAGATTAGTGGAGGATGAGATACTATAGGAGGCTCCACTATCACAGCCTTTTTAGTTCATGCAGCGCCGTAGCAAGGTATACAAAGTTACCCCAAAATATGTTTTATTTGTTTAAAGAACAAAGATACTTGTTTTGCAAAAGTACCAGGGCTTCAGAAACTCCTCAGTCACCGAAACATTTTTAAATATCTGCTTAGACACAAAAGGAAAAATATTCTTTCAGGACTCTTCACTATCTGTGCATCCAACAAAAGAGAAAATTGAGAAGGGCTTGTAGGACTGCACAGTAACTGAGAGTATACTTCATACTCCCCAGATAGTCACTGAGAGGGAATGGTTCCTGTATCTTCACAGCATTTCTCTCATTCCTAAAAATACCTTTTGCCCAAATTCCAGATTAGACAGCCACCTTTTGTTCAGGTGCCTACTTTAGATTTTGTTGTCATTGCCAACATTTCACCTGGCCAGTTCTATCCACTACTACAGCAGACAGTTTCTTCACTAAACATGCAGATGACGTCAAGCTGAGTGGTGCAGTTGACATGCCGGAGGGATGGGAAGCTATCCAGAGGGACTTGGGCAGGCTCGAGACATGGGCCCATGTGAACCTCATGAGGTTCAACACGGCCAAGTACAGGGTCCTGCATCTGGGTCAGGGCAACCCCCAGTATCAATACAGGCTGGAGGACAAAGGGATTGAGGAGAAGGACTTGGGGGTACTGGCGGATGAAAGATTGGACATGAGCAGGCAGTATGAGCTTGTGGCCCAGAAGGGCAATCATATCCTGGGCTGCATCAAAAGAAGCATGACCAGTAGGTCAAGGGAAGTGATTCTATCCCTCTACTCTGCTCCGGTGAGAACCCTCTGCAGTCCTGCATCCAGCTCTGGAGTCCTCAGTACAGGAAAGACATGGACCAGTTGGAGAGGGTCCAGAGAAGGGCCACAAAAATGGTCAGAGGACTGGAGCACCTCTCCTGTGAGGAAAGGCTGAGAGAGTTGGGATTGCTCAGCCTGGAGAAGAGAAGACTCCAAGGAGACCTTATTGTGGCCTTTCAGTTCTTAAGAGGGGACTATAAGAAAGATGGGAAAAGACTTTATCAGGGCCTGTTGCGACAGGAAGAGGGGTGATGGTTTTAAATGCGAAGGAAGATTCAGACTGGATGTGAGAAAAAAATTCTTTACAATGAGGATGGTAAAACACTGGCACAAGTTGCCCAGAGAGGTGGTGGATGCACCATCCCTAGAGACATTTAAGGCCAGGCTAGATGTGTTTCTGGGCGACCTGATCTAGATGAAGATGTCCCTGCTCATTGCAGGGGGGTTGGACTAGATGACATTTGAAGGTCCCTTCCAATCCAAACTATTCTATGATTCTATGATCTAAACTAGTCTGTCAAGGACTGAATTGCTTCGAAACAGATGTGAAAATTGGCTGCAGAAAAGGTCACCTACTAAGCCTGGTATGAACGAAAACAAACAGGAAAGCATACTAGATCTGAGAAGGAAGCTGTAAATCCCTATGGGCTAGACTGCTACCTTCATCCAAGTAGGGTAACAATTTAATGTCCAAATAGTTCTTTGTTGAATTATTCCCAGTAGGGCTATTCTAAAGTCAAGTATTATGCCATGTGAATAAGAATAGGGTAACAAGGTCCAAAAGAAGGAAATGGCTAAACTCTTGTACCATGACACTAATTTGTTTTCTTCTTCCTCTGAGCCAAATGCAATGAACACAAGGAAGGGCTCCAGTGATGGCATTGCTCCATGTCATCCTGCTCTCTTCCAACAGCTACCAATGTTTTCACCCCATACTCAGAAACCTTTGCTACAACATGAACTTTCTAAATGCGGAGTTTCTAAATTGTGATGTATGTTATTATAGTCACAGACAAAGCAAACATGTATATGCCCAGCTAAGCTTAGACCTCCTGCTTCCACTGGTTTTACTGGGAAAAATAAGACTTGTGACTTTCGGTTCTAAAATGCTTGCAAAAGACATTGCTTAAATCTAAGTTGGATCTTCTGCCCCCTCTGCAGTCAAGTGCGGCTTTGTGTACAACAAAAGAACTGTGACCAGATTTTAAAGCAGCCGTAAATATGTAAAATGATCTTTGGAATTATTTGGTGGTGTAAACGACCAAGACCAACTGGGCAAGAGAACCAAATCCAACATTTTATTCAACCGGCACTTTTAAAGAAACGAACAGCATGCCTAGCTTAATAAAGACAAAAGAAAAGCCAGAAAGAGAAAAAAAAAAATCAATAAAAAAACCCAACAAACCAAACAACAAATAAAACACCAGAACACAGTTCTTGAAAGAGGATTGATGAAAGTGAAGTACACAAAAGAAGTACACAAATGAAAAATAAAGAGAAAAGGTTTTACAATAAGAAAACTGTTAGCAGCTCCAAGAATCATCAGGGCAACTATGGCATGTAAAGCTGGAGGAAGGAGGGACAGAACACAACAGAATCATTCTATAGCAATGTAGACATCCTAACGGAAAATGCCTACAGGTTTGTGTTACCAGATCCTTTGGGCCTGGGAAAGGTAGTATTAATAATTCGACAATCACTTCTGCAGCACTAGAAATTGCAGTGCATGTATGTGCATATTTGTGTCAGTCTTCTATGTCTGTGTGCTGTATATGTGCACATGCGCACTTAAATTCAAGATTTCATTACTTATTATGTATGTAGCGCATACAGCGAAAATATTCGCCTGTGTGAATAACAGAGGTAGTTTTCTCAGTGCAATTTTATTGCACAGACTGACAGTAAACTTAAGTCTGGTATTTCCAATCCCTGTTTAACTAATCTAGCAGAAAAAAAAAGAAAACCACATACAGTAAAGAGCAGATTGCAATCTCCATGTTGGAAAGGGGTGTTGGCTTTCTCTCATCAAGAGCTGACTTGAATTTCATGCATGGTTTGTAAGGTGTCTCTGTAGGTGCTTACAACTTAGTAAAGCTCAAAATATTCTAAAAAAATCATCATGGCCAAATGGTGAAAGCCAGAATAGTACCACTAGGCACTAACAGAAGTTGAAGGATTGAAGCTCTACATTTTATCTTTATAAATCTCTCTGAGGCGTTACAGTAAGCAGGAAGTGTAATGCATAAGCCATGACTCCGGAAAGTACTTTAAGCTCATGCTTAAGGGAGATTTAAACATGTGGTTAAAGTCAAGAGCACATGCAAGCGCCTTGTCTGCAAAAGGATGGCTTGTAAAAGCTAAATCAGGGCTATATGCTTAGTCAGTATACTCTGCTTTAAGCAAAGTCTCAACTGATGCTGTTGAGAGGTTGTAAATGCAAATGCTTGCTATGACCTCAGGATTGTAAACTCACTCAAAATGTTATAAGTGCATACATATATATATGAATGACACACCTAATAAGTACAGAAAATATACTTACTATACAATACTTATCTCCATATACACATGCATTTATAAAACTGCAGACATTAATTTGACTTCAATGTGAATATAAAATGGTTTTGATTGTCACTAAAGGAAATTAAATCTTCACAGGACACCTGCTGTAGTATATGCAAATTTGAGCAAATTAGAAATCATTTAAGTATTTTAAAATAATTTAAATAATTTAATAAAATTAAAAAATTAAAATTAAAAAATTAAAAAATTAATAAAAAAATGTAAATACTTAGTCCCTAAGTAAATTTCCCATGTTAGATGCTCCTGTGGTGTAAACTGGCATATTTTATTGACATTTTATACAGGCTGTAGGTGTCAGTACATGCTTTCATTCAGTAATTTCTGCAACCAGAGGGATAATGGGATCTTTAACAATGTAACTTAAGGTTTGTTAGCCAGGCTTTCCTATTGCTGTTTACAAAGTCTAGCATCTTGATGATGTGTTTATGATCTGTTGGAAACTTTGCTAGGAGAGTGGTGTCCACACTTTACAGCTGACTGACCTGCACACCTTATTTTTGTTCTCAAGTGAGGATTGTATACCATGGTCTTCCTTGACTACAGTATAGTTCATCCCTGAGTGTTGGACAAATACTTATCAGCAACAGATTTGTTTCACCTATATGTCGCCTGTTCAGTAAACTCAACACTCCTGAATGTCATTCTGACAGAGCATACTGGGCGCACATTCTGACAGAGCATACTGGGTGCACAAGCAAATAAACAGTGGGCTTCCCTTCACCAGATAATAGAGGATGGAGCAAAAACCCTGTGGGAGAGGCAGCCTCTAGTAACAAGCTGCTGCCATTACAGCAAGTCATCCAGCCAACAGCCCTCTCATAAGCAGGTTTTGGAAAAAGAGAATAAAGTTGGAGGTAGGCATTGAGCTCTATGAATCTCCCTAGTAGGACACATATTTCTCACTAACTGGAGGTTATAACCCTAGCTTTCTTCAGATCTTTAGCATCTGTGAGAACACTAATTTGTGATTCCACTCTAGATGCTCATTGCAAAGTTTCTCACACCTAATAAACGTGCAGAAATGTAGATTATGTTACCATAAATAAAATCAATCCAAAGTTTGCTGCATATCCAGGCATACGGTCATTCCATGTCAGCTTCTCCTTCTCATCCTGTGACAAAACACAAAGATAAAATAAGACATTACAGAACTATACAACAACAAATATTAGAGTTAGGAAGATGTGTTATTGAAAAAACTTCTCAATTGTTCTAATCCTCTTATAATTTTGAAGATAATGATAAGATTTAGAACACTGATATTTTAAAGCAGATTTTACTTTGAGAGAAAAGAGGGTAAGAGGGTAAATGGGACTTATAGAGAATGTCTGCAAAAATCAGAAAATAGACGTAACTACGATTTTAGCTTTTGAAAAAATGTATTCAGCTCTTACTAAATTTCATAATATCAGGAGATAGCCCTGAGATTCACCTTTATTTACATTTAGGCAAAGCAAGATTCAACCATTTATTTTGAATTGTTTCTTGGAAAACATGAGAAAAATAGAGCTTGAGACAGAAATCATCAAAAGAATGCTTATTACCATTGAACCCAGATTTTTTGCCTAATGGTTACCTTAGCTAAGTGTAGCCCTAAGATAGTTTTTTCAAACATACCCCAAACCTTCTCCTCTTAGTTGCTCTACAGAGAAATTACAAAGGCAAGCCCCCTCTGTGATCTCTGCTGCCAAATTTGTTTTCTTCATGTGCAAACAGCATCTCTCTCTTCATTGCATAATTTAAAGCAACTGCAATCAGTGAATTCTAGTATACGTTTACTCTCACCAAACAAACTCAACTCCATTTTTAGCAATGTGTACATCTAAAGAAGATATTTGAAGATGGATTTATATAAGAAATACCATTCCCTACTCTCAAAATAGGTTTCTTAAAATAATAATAAGGTCATTATTTTGTGTAAGTTAAACTAAAACTATATAATCAAATTAACTAAGGACACAGAGCCAGCTGCTGTTTCCATTTCTGTGAAGCACCATTGCTATCCCATGGACTAGTACTTCACTTACATTGGACTTAACCCAGAGTTATTCCAAATTTAAATGAATTTAAATCAGATTAGAATTCAGGTCAAAGGTTTTAAACAAATCATTTTTAAGGCACAATCATCCTCAGATAAAAATCTGGGAGTATTATGCCTTTGTAGCAGGCTTTCCCAAAGTATCACTAGGAATCCAGTATATACTCCACATGCAGAAATACAGCCATGAATTTTCTCACAGAGTTTACCGGGATGTGGAATTAGACCTAAGATATGATCCTGTCTACACATCCATGGCCATTGTGGTGGTGCCTCAAACACTGTGGGAAGTAATATTACTCAGCATTCCCTCTTCTCAGCTCAGCTGTTCGAACAGACAAGTTAAGCAAGTCTCCTTTGGGAGAATGCTGGCAGGACTGGGTCATAGCAAACCCGAGCAGAAGCACAAATAATTTGGCCCAATGTATGCAGTACATAAATATTCCATACAGTACATAAATGGAGTCCATCATTTAGCTGGAAGGCTACTTTAAATAGCATTTCTGTGAAAGCACAGATGCATTTCATTTCATTTTGGCTTTTACCACTCAGCAATTATACAGGACATAAAGAAGGTCTAAGTGATTATACTCCAAGGCGGCCTGAAGGACACCATGTCTAAAAATTCCACTGAGGGAAAAACACTAAAGAAGCAAAACAGCAGAATGAGTTAACACTAGCCAAAGCAGTTAAAGGAAAACATAAATTTTTTTATAACCACACTGAGGTGGAAAGAAAATTGTGATTTATACAAAAGGGCCAGGAAGAGGTAAAAATACCTAAGAAAATTATTTCAAATATCTTTAGCAGTAAGAATTTTGGAAAACAAAACATCATAATATCAAGATCAAACTTTCACATATCATGAACCATGCTCGTCAAATCCTGAGTGGCAAACTGACTAAGATTTTTCATGTTTTGGGGTCTTTTGTTCAATATTTCTGATGATGTAAGACATTTACTGTATTTTGAAACATCAGCCAGGATTCTGACACGACCCACTGGCTTTCCAAGTTAAAAGAAACCAAATCATCACTTGCCGGAAGACTCCTGATAACACCTTAGCAATTTTAAAATTCCCTGAGAAATCAGGGAATACCTTAAGAAACAGTTGTCCATTATGACAAAGAAATAGCAATTTTGCCCTGTTTGCCGTACTCCCTTCTCCCCCCCGCCCCTTTTTTTTTTTTCTTTTTTATTTTTATAAAATAGAGCTGAATAGTTGCAGGAAAGAAGAAGAAAAAACAGGAAAATTGAGCAATGATTGACATGTACTTTAGAGATGAATATCAGAGGCTAAGGTGTGCTTAAGCCTACAATTTCAGGCATTAAGAGACATTAGGATTAATCCATTTAAGGGTCTCAGCTTCAGGAGAGTTTAAGGACTGCATTTATTAGAGTGTTTGCCCTCTTTAATTTCATCATGTGTATTAAAAACACACAGGCATCTGTTATCACCAGTCATTTTGGACCCTAGGTTTAGCACCTGAATACTTGTTTTACATAAATCATTACTTTTCAAAAGCACTTTGTGTCTGATGAGTTAAATTAAATAAGTTCCTGGAATAAAGATTTAGAAGCATATCCGATTCTTAAAATTTCAGTTTATTACTGGGAACAACTAAATGAAATATGAGCTGTCTCAAAAACAAATTACCTTGCTAAACAGGACAAAAATAATATTTTCTCTTGTGGTGTGTTGACCTTAGCTGGCTGTCAGATGCCCACCCAGCCTCTTTCTCATTCTCTGTCTTCAACAAGATCAGGGGATAAATGAAGATAAAAAAGATTTTGGATTGAAGTAAAGACAGGAAGATAACTTATCAATTGTTATCATGGGCAAACGAGAATGACTTGGGAAAAATTAATTTAATTTACCACTATTTAAAGCAGATTCGGATGGTGAGAAATTGAAACAAAACCAAAAACTCCTTCCACTTCACCCTCCTCCCAGCTTCTTCTCACCACCAAGTTCAGCCCTTCATTCCTGACTCCTCTACTTCCTTCCCCAGGTGGTGCAGGAGGATGGGGAATGGTGGGTTATGGGGTCAGTCCATAACAGCTCCTCCCTGCTCCTCCTTCTTCCTTACGCTGTTTCTCTGCTCCTGGTTGGGTCCTTCCGCAGGCTGCAGTCCTTCTGGATAAGCCTGCTGCACTGCAGGGTCTCAAGGGACTGCAATTTCTTCAGGAAATACCCATCTGCTCTGGCATGGGGTCCTCCACAGGCTGCAGGGTGGGTAGATGCTCCATCGTGGCTCTCCATGGGCTAAAGGGAAATACCTGTTCCACCATGGTCTCTCCAGGAGCTGCAGCAGAATCCCTGTTCAGGCACCTGGAGTTCTCCTGCCCACCTCCTACTCTCACTTTAGTGCTTCCAGGGCTGTTTCTCACACTTTCCCCTCTCTCTTCTCACTGTCAGGCAGCATTTTATCCTTTCTTACACAGGCAGTCACAGAGGTGCCACCACGTGCCTCAGGGCTCAGCTGTGTCCTGTAATGGGTCCATGGGAGTGGCCCCAGCCTTTCCTCACAGAAGCCACCCCTGCAGCCACCACTGCCAGTGCCTGGGCACCAGCACCCAAGTACATCTATGGTGATGATGCAATGGCATAAGGAAAATCACGTTTGCTTTTGAACACTGAACAAGGTAGCGCAGGTTGAGCTCAGTGGAGTGATAGACACTCTGGCAGTGCTTTCCCAGTCTCTTCTTGCAATGAATGACACAAAGGGGGAAATTAGGAAGAGGAGAAAGGAGAGTGTGTACACGGGAAAGGACAAGTGGATAGAAGAGGGAAGAGGAGATCAATATGCTATCTAGTCAGCTTTCTCTTTTATGTATGTGCTTCCTTTAACCTTAACTGACTTTGCCATGAGTTTGCCATTCACTGTAGCCCTTAGCCAAAGGGAGATCTGAACATCATGCCTGAGTTGCTAGGTCATTGTGAGAAGAAAAAAAAAGCTGGATGAAAATATTACTGAGTTACTTAGACAGCATACATGGCACAAACAAAATCTTGACATTTAAATCAATATAGTAGGCAGCTGAAAGGTATTTTCTGTTACAGCTTTTGCTAAGAAAAACAAATCTGTAAATTCATTTGGTATTTTCTGTAGTACCTGATTCTACACTCTGGCAATAGTGCCATCTAGCCGCTAAAAGACTGTACTGTGAGGTATCAAGAACACCTTGTCTTCAATCAAAATACCAGATTTGCACACTGCAGCAAGTGTGGTTTATTTTAATTAGTGTAATTCACGTATAGATTTCTCATAAGAGATAGCACATGCTCCATTCAAATCAATAACACACGTTACAGAAGATTACCTCGATTTTAGACAGGGGTAGGAAAGCTTTACTCAAGGTTGGTGTAAACTCAGCCAAGCAAGCAAGGAATCTTCTGGAGCAGTCCAAGAGGTGTATGCATTTGTAGATATAACAAGATGAAACTGATCATCTGAAGAACCATTTCAATAACAGGCATGTTACACTGTGGAATATTCCCTAAGGGAAACTGTATTGCAGGAAAATATTTATATGCAGACAGAAAATCTCACAATAGAGATTATATTTTTATGACGAACTAGACAGAATAACAGATTATTTCAAAATTTTTCTTTCAGTTTCTTTAAATACAGTGATGCAATTGTATTGGAGGAAAAAAATAGTTGATGTGGGTGTAGTGATGCTGTCCTGTTTTAATGTTTAATGTGGTGTTGAATGTGTTCCTTGCAGGAAAACAATTCTTTCCTATTAGAAAATTAAAAATAAAATATATTTTTAAAGCAAAATTAAACACCATCTAATTTATGCTAGGTGGTTTATTTCCTTATGAGTTACCTAACATGGCAAAGATCCAACACGTGCAGCTCTGCATCCTTAGATGGGCCTGTGATCTGTGGAAACCTGGAAATATACTGCACTTGGACAGCACCAGGCAGTTTTGTGAAAACAGTTCTATGGTTCTCTGTGAATCAAACCACAGCCAGTTTGCTTGGATCACAAGTATTTCAGTTATTTATTTATACTTTCCCACAAGAGAACACCTCCTCAAAACAGGTGTTTCTAACCATCAGCCTTGCCAGCTCAACCTGCACTTGGGGAGTAAAGCAACATACTTTCTCTCTTCTGCATCCAGCTTTGTAACTCCAGTTTTGAAATTCAGGCTCTTCAAGTGTGGTTGCACTCGAGCAACCCCAATGACTTCACTGGTTCTGCACAGAGCTGCAATAATTGACTGGAACTTCGTTAAAGATGCTCAGGGAAGAACAGAATCCAGGACCCCTCTCTCTTGCCTTCCTAAGGTCTTGAACAGCTAGCAAGAGCAAAAAGCTGCAGGTGTCCCTGCCCATGGCAGGGGGGTTGGAACTGGATGATCTTAAGGTCCTTTCCAACCCTAACCATTCTATGATTCTATGATTCTATGAATTATGTTTCTGATTACAAAATCCAGAAGTTCACATCTAAATATTCCCAGAAGCCTCAGACAAATAAATATCATGTTTATAATGGCAGTTTTCTTAGTAGAAAAGAAAAGCTTTAATTTGTGTAAAAATTGTGCTGTCCAAATGAGCATCTAGAAATTAGGATCGTGGTATCAAATACAGCTCTATTGTATTTGTATAACACCCAAAATATTGCATGTGTATTGCAGGCTTAAGACAATGAATGAAATAAGCTTCTTCTGAAATAAAGGGCCCCTATAACTTCACTTTAGGCATGAAAGAAGATAAAAGCAAGGAGAAAAGGATATTTTGGAGCTATTTGGAGGTTGAAAGAAGTTAAGAGCCAGAAAAAGCCTTCTGCACAGACAGTTTTGGAAGACAGTTGATTCGAGGGTGGCAACATAAAAGGAGTCACAATCAAGGTACATCAGCATTTCTGGGGCCCTGCAGTGACCCACAGTGGTAATTACAGCTAAGAAACTCCAGATAAGTTTACGGGACTGTTCCAGCTTGTATTAGGGACCATTAGCCCTCAAATTTCTGAGAGGAAAGACAAAACTGCTGCCACGCTGGGTATCTGCCAATGCCTGTGTCTATCCCAGTCTGAATCTGTCCCTAGGAGTTCTACCTTAACACTTCCACAGAAGCTGAAGGAGCTTTTAGTTAAAGACCCATCAAAAGAGAGATCAACATTTTCTACTCTTCTCACTTAGTAAGCAATAAGTGCATCTTAACAGTATAGATGGCTCTGTTTTGTAAGCAATGTTCTGTTTCTGACTTGCACATGGAAAATAAACTGCCAAAACTCATTTGGGGCAGTTGAAAGACTGCAAAACCTGAAACTAAAAACTTTCTACTATCTTTGAAACATGCAAAATAGCACAGAATAGCTTTCAGTGGAGCTTAATGGACACACTCTAAATCATTTGTAGAAGCAATGAAGAATAGAGAGCTACGAGAAGTGTGTGCAGGCTCATTACTAGGATCACGGAAATTAAGGCTAAGCAACATTAACTATCCAGTCTTGGTCTTCTCTGCAGACACAGAACTTCCTTGAGATTATTTTTGCTACAAGGATAATAAATGTGTTTTAACTAACCTTTTTTTTTTTTTCTTCTTAGAGAAACCTCTAATGACAGCTTGAGCATTTATGTGATGAACAGTCAGTCACAAGCCTTATTAGGTCATCCCAATTGCTAATTATCCGAGCTGCTGAAAATGTATGGCTTATTTCCAAGCTGAATTTGCCTATCTGCATCTTACAGCCTTGGCATTCAGCTGCAACTTTGTCAGTTAAGAGCATCTACTGGCAGATTTCGGGTTTTTGCTATAGGTTCTTACAAACTGTGATCAGATCACTTCTTGGCTTTTCTGCTAGCCTAGACCACTCACTCAGAATGGGAGCAATCAGTCAAGCCCACAGCTGTGTTTCTTCCCCTTCAAAATGATTGGAAACAAACCTCCCACAGGCTACAGCCTTGACATGGGCCACTCTCTTGGCCTTTCACAGAAGTCTTATGAAAGCACGTGTGAGTAGTCAAGCCCCTTTGCCTCAAGATACACACATCCCTTCCACAGGACCAAATATATGATGTGATGGTTATTGTGTCAGGTCAGGGTCATACTTCCAGCCATGGAGCACAAGAAAGCCTGACAGAAAAGAAGACACCAGCTTCTTCCCTGTCAACAGAGGCTCTGGTGGAATGGTGAAAAGGCTCTGCTAATCCAAGTACTTTCTAGTCCTTATCACTCTTAATGTTATATTCTGAACTTTCTCCAAGGAAATACATATGTGTATGTGTATATATAAACCACTTGACATATATATATACACATAGTTAAATGTGTGTGTTTGTGTATGTACATCACATGCATGCAATGAATACCTTGATAAAAACCAGTTCTGATTATTAAATTAGAACTGAGATATGAGCTAGAGTTCATAGATGAAATACATTGATAAAGTTCTCCAAGGCATGGTGAATGGGGCCATTTGCTCAACCGTGTCAGTACTGCTGGAATAAGGGTTAGCTGCAACATGCTAACTAGATTTCTTATTAATTTTCCCTCTGCAGCAACAGCATGGACCTAGACTATATCAGGAGATAACTATGTATGTAGGCAGGTAGGCTCAGAAGATCTCAAAATCACACACGCATATGACAGTGTTACTGAAATTCCAAAGACAAAAAATTAATGGTCTTGCAGTAATTTCAGAAAAGTATTCCAAGCTGCTTCATTCATTTAGAAATATGGACAAAAGGCTGGAGGTCTGCTATCACTGTAATTTAAACTTGTAAAGATAGACTTGGTTAATTTCATATATTGTAGTTTATTCAGAAATAAAAATTATTCCTTTCTCTGCTGTATTTGAAAATTATTTTGCCTTTGACATTCATCTTAATGCATCTAGTGCACTGTAGCATATTGCAATCATTATTGTGTAAACGGCATTAAGGTGTTTAGTCTTTATATCACTTTAAAATCAACTTCTTGATACTTACATATGGTTCAAGTGAAAACTGGCAGCACTTCTTTTTTTACAATGACAGTTTAACATATGGCTTTAAAAGTATGAATTTTTTATGTAAACTTGAAGCCATTCAGAACATTACCAGAAAAACACTATAATTTACACAAACAATAGGGTTACATCTGTAGTCATAAATATTCATTGTTTATCAATGTTCTTTGTAGATGATTAATAAATCATAATGTGTCTGATCCTGAGAAGGAAAAGGGACAGATGTACAAATACATTTAGACATCTGGTGGGATTTCCAAAGGAACTGACTAACAGTGGTACACAGGGCTGTCATAGTAGGGAAGATGGTAGCGGAATGCCACAAATTAAGTTCACGGCATGTCACCTGCTCAGTTGTTGGGGTTTTTTTGGTGTAACTGCCGAAGTTTCTGAAAGAAGGTAACGAATGTGCCACACATGACTTTAAAATATATTTATATACATATACTCATGCATCAGAAAGGCAGATTCTAAGCCAAACATATATACTTTAATTTGCATGATTAGATCAATTTAATACGCTTTGATATTAACTAGACATGGACCTATCGGGCATGTAAAACAAAGGGAGAACAAGGTCAGTTTCAAAGAGTGGCTGTAGAAAAAAAAATCAATTATCAGTAATACTACCTTACATTGTCCTGGGGTTAACTGGATTTTCAACCACTTTGTACCCTGAAATCCAGAGCACCATAACCCTAAGCTGGTTTCACACTTTCTTGTGTAAACTGTGAACATCTCATGGAGACATTAATGGAATATTAAACACAGCACATTTTAAAACAATTCATCCAGTATAATTTTTCAACAAAAAAAAAATGGCCTTTTACTAGTTCCAATAATTCAGTACCATTTTAATACTGGCAGTGATTTTAAAAGTTTCTCTCTCTAAATTGTTTTAGCTATAGAACTGTCTTCTCTGTTTAAGTCCTTTTGCACAATCAGACACGCAGCTACTTGCAGTATCTCTCCCTAGAATATAAAAAGGTCCAAAATGAAGTTATCTTTTGTAACTTCATGTCTATTTGCCTCAGATAGATAACAGTTTACCTGAAATTTATCTGTAAAACCACTCTTTCAGTCACCATTACACACTTTAATATAAGCAACTTGGGCCCAGTGGAACTAAGCCAGCTGGCAATTTTGCAATTTGCAAAGCTCAAATTACAATTCTTTATGTGGGAGTCTCTTTGCAACATTTCATAGTCTTGTTGCTTTTCTAAACTGCATATATTACTTCCCTTAATGTGAAGGGAACACAATTAAAAAATTTAACTAAGCATATGATTTCAGTTCTGCATAAGATGCATTTAGTGCTAGACTCCAAGGAAAGATGCCCTTTCTATGTTTCCTTGAAGCTTGTCTGGCCCAACTCTGGGCCAGTGTCTGAGGCTGAAGCATCTATGCTGAAATTATTGCATCTATGAATTCAATATCAAAATTCCCAGTGACTTCAGTGAAGCAGAATCTCATCCCAAGGCTTTGGCATTGCCCACTTGAAACCAGATTCTCCATTTTCTTACGCCATGTGAAGCCACTTATCCCCCACACAAAGTGGGAGAAAAAAGCATGCAACACATTATCGGTTTCCTTTGGTTGCAATTTCAAATTTAGCTTACACAAACTGTGAATGATCATACCAGCAGCAGAGGAGAGCGTAATGGTATAAATTTTAGTAACATTTTTAAGTTAGTAATGAAATGTTTGAGAAGTAGGGAAAGAATTAAAAGGGGATGTGGCTACGCTAAATTCTTTCCCTGACTCCAGAGCATTTATTACCAACTGTAAAATGTTTATTAAGTTTGCATTCTAACATTTGAATATGCTATAAAAATTAATGCTAGATTGTAGAACACAAAGTACAAAGGCAAACTTTTGCCAATAGTATAAAGATGACGTGCAAAGAAGAGTTCTGAGTAAACAGTCAGCAAATGGGAGATTTCGGGGAATTACAACCACCAGTGTCTGTATCAAGTTAAAATTTTCCAAAATGTAAATTCAATGATAAATTTATTTTTGTAAATTACATACATTTTTGACACAATAAAATTGGCAGTCACTTCTCATGAAATACAATACTTCCCAGCACTCCTAAAGTTGTAATTTCAAACCACCAAATCACAATGCCTGGTCACTCAACTTTTTGGTGTTTGGGGGTTTTGGTTTTTTGAGTTGTGGTTTGTTTCTTTTTCTTCAACACAGGGGGATAGAGATATTAGACCAAAGTGACTGACAAGCACATCTTAACTGCTTTCCATTAAGCCGACAATTTCATAGAAAGTTTTTTAGAACTCCCATATCTAAATATAAGATGGAGAGCAAAAGTTGCTAGCACTCTAATTCCAAATCCTTTCTGATTTCCAAACAGGGAAATAATAACTACTCACAGACTAGGCTGAATTAGGTAATATTTATTGAAGTTGTATATATGTGCTAAAACTGTACAGAAATCACACAAAGATCTCCAGGGAGCTCCTTCCCACCAGCATTCAAGATCATTCATCTTTTTTTTTATTTAAGAAATTGTTGTGTTGGTAGTTGGCAGCAAAATGTAGTTATGCTGAAAGTTGCCTTAAAATGCCCCAGTTGGACTTAATATAAAACAATTTAGCAAGATTTGAAACATGGGAATCAATGTTTCACATTTCATTCTCTTGAAAATGCTTGTCTGATTCTTTCTTATTGTTTAAAAAAAAATGGAGTAGGTATATCAACAAAATAAATTTCTGTGGTGCCATACCAGAAAAATGTGGAAATATTGGCAACCTATACGTGAACCTGCAATATGGTATCTAGTCAGAGATCAGTATACTGTTTGTCCTGTATTTAACACACAATGACTCTAAAAGTCATGTCAATTGAATCTGCAGATGACACTGAATTAGGAGAGGTAAAGAGGACAGAGATTTAAATACTGGGCTGTTGAGAAGTCAGAAATACAAGCATTGAACATAATGAGATTCAGATAGGAGAAGTTAAGGCTGATACAACTAGGAAGATAATTAGAAACTGCAATAATGTTTAGCTAAGAAAAAAGTGTTATTAAATAGATTCTTGGAAAGCAATGAGTTACTACATGAAAATTAATCTGGAGAGAATAGAAATGGTGATAATTTATACTTGGGTCATCCTCACAGGTAGCAGAGAGATGAATGTTTTAAAACATGCACAATCTGCATGGGAGCAAATTGAACATATTTGAATTCTACAGAGGGAACTAAGTGAGCGGTGTGCAAAAAAAATCAGCCTTCTAATGAATTGCATTAAAAACCCCTCTGGCATTCATATATAATGAGGGATGAGGCTACATTTATGGCAGTTGTTTACACGTAGGAGAGAGACAGAACAGCATGGGTATATAAATACCAGTGCGTAAGCACAGATCTCAGCTGACCCTACCTGTGATATTTCTAGAACTAGAGAAAGGATCCCCAAGATATCTGGATATGAGGCCACCAAAAGGACCTCTGGAAAGAGTCATGAGTTGAATAGGGTGATTTGGGATGCTCCATTTCCCCCTAGAGACTTACTCAAAGTCTCTATACCAAGCTGAAGATTTTCTGAGCTTCTGGTGTTGTCACAGAAAGTGGACAAGATCTTGTTACTAAGATTATTCATAAATCAGGTCATTTAGCTAAGCTGTGGGAACAGGAACAGAAATACTTCAGAGAAATAGACACCTGCCAATCAAGGGAGGCCACTTGTGCAGCATTTTATTGCCATGCATCTTCTGTGGTTTTATACTACTGAAATATCTTTTCCATGCTGGAGCATCACCATCCACTGCACTGGCCTGTGCAGAAGATTCAGAGCTCCTACTGCAGAGCACAGAAGAGTGTATTACTTCCATGTAAACAGTGATTATCTACATCTCTTTTTATTCTGACACCATCCTCACTACATTCTGAAGACCACAAAACATTTATAGTGATGTGGAGTCTTGCATTTATACCTTATGTCATAATGAAATTTCAACAAAAGTGAAGAAAAATAGTTTCTTCTAGAAAACAGCTTTCAGTCTGAAGTCACTGATGGATTCCTGGAAATATGCAGGCTGATATTTTTTCTCATTTTCTGCAACTGCTTTGCACTGGACTGTTGGAAGGCTTTCAAGGTAGACTCTGTCCAAGCGAAAATTGCAGGGATTGGTTGGGAATGCTCTGTTCACACAAATCTGATATAAAGGATTTAATTACATATCCTGTTCCTCTGACTAGCATATGATATGTGGCTGAAATGAAGGTTACAGATATGGCCTAGGCCACCACCTACATTACTGGTTTGCTTTTGGGTGAAGTTTCAGTTAAGTAGCCTGTGATTTGGGCAACCAGACCTCTGACAGGCATTCGCTGAAATGTCAGAGCTCCATATTGTCTTTACATACACACACAAAACACAGTTGTGTTGCCCAATGAGACAAAACAGTACCAAAATAAACAAAGTCTCCCCAGATTGATTCATTGTGTAGTACAGTCTCTAAACTTCCCCTTCAACCATGAGTTAATGGGAGGAAAGGCAGTACAGGGGCAGAGAGAACTTGTGTAGAGACTTCACACTCGTGCTTCATTCGAAGTGCCTGACCTCTTTTAAAATGCAAAGGGCATGTTTGTTTTTCACCCTTGATAGAACATGCATTGTTCACTGGTACACCTGCAGAAACAAGGGAAGAAGGAAAAAAGATCTTTGGAATTTAGAAATACTGAGGAATTGTCCATTATTTACAGTTTTGAAATCAAGGCCATATGCTTTTCTATAATTTTCTATTTGCTTTAATTCCATCAGTTGTTATGGATTTGTTACAGGATTCGGTTAGTGAAATTCCATAACTTGGGTAATAGAGGAAATCAAATTATACAAAAATTGAAGCAAAAAAGTGTTCTAAAATAAATTTATGTAAAGGAAATGGATGAACAGTCTTCATGTCTATTGCTAATATGGGTAAAAAGTAAGTAGGGGCTTAAATTACTACCAGGAAGGCTCAGATTGAACATGAAGTAAGTTTTTGGAACAGTAAATCCTTCAATCCTTCAAAAAGGCATAGGTACAAGTTCCCTAAGGATGCTGTGGCATCTTCATTACTGAAGATTTTTAAGAATAGGTTAAAGAAACATCTAGCAGACATGGCACTGGGTATACATGGTCCTACTTTGGAGAACAGCGAGGCAACTACATGTCTTCATGGGTTTTGTTCTAAGCTTAATTCCTGCCTTTTGTTTTTTATGTCACGCCTATGAACTTTGTGGTCATAAACTCATTTAAGTTACTGAGAACTTTTTCTAATTCTTTTTCTGGTTCTTCATAAAAAAAATCACAAATGCTGGTAAATCTCATGCATTTTCCTTGAATTATCAGTAAGAGAAATTAGAAATTGAAGTTGTTGCCTGTGGTTACTGGTAGAATATAAGTAGAGGTACTATCACACACTAACTCCTGTGAGCACATACAACAATCTTTGCATCATTTCAGAGGAACAATGGCCCTGAAGACGTGCCTCTTATTAAATGAAAGAGGTTATTTATTACATGATGGCTACCTCAGAGAAATCAATACCTGGAATATAACCAGGAAATTTGGATATACCAGACCAATGGCTTCCACAGCAGCCACCACCTGACACAAAGAAAAGATGCTAGAGAGACAAGCTGAGACAGCACCTCACAAAGCTGGTTTCACTTGTCGATAGCAAGGCAACCCAACAGAGCTGCTAAACCCCACATTCCCAACAAAATCTTCTATCTTCACATGACCTAAGTAGCAAATCCAACAGTGGTGGGTTCCTTTCAACTTGGAAGCATGACTTCCTCAGTCAACAGATAACATAACTTGTGTCCTTAACACCAACAGATGAAGCAAAGGGACCTAACCTGTAGACTTTACAGGCAAGAAAATATGCTTTCTAATAAGCCAAGATCCTGAATCAATGATCTAAGGCATCCTGTCACGTGGTATCATGCCAAAACCCAGAAGTGCTAAGTCTACAAAGTTATGCAACCTAGACACCACTCTAATGAAATGATTGCTCAAGGGCCTCAGAGCTCCATGTCCCAGACAAAATCATGACTACCCAGAGGTTCAGATCTAGTAATATCAGCCCAACAAGCTACAGTCCATCCAAATCAGCAAGATTACAAAACTTTCTTAACCGGCATGGGTTGAGGGAATAAAGGAAATATCTGCTTTCTCAGACATTAGCTCCTGCTTTAGGAGTTGTGTTCTTATTCTTCTAAGGGAGTTGAATTCTCCTTTCATCCCATTGTATTTTCACTAGTCCATGACTCCTCAGGAACTGTAGGACAGATATGCTGAAGGAGGTGATGCTCACCTAGAGGCTTTATGAGAATGGAGACTTCCCATTGAGTTCCACAAACTAAATACACACACAAATACACACACATATATGCAAGTCAATGAGTTTAATTGGTGGTCTATGGTTTCTAGTTGGAAATGTATTCTTTCCAACTTTTAGAGCTTGTTCGCTGGTCCTTTTATGCAAGATAATGTAGTATCCTTGCCCCAGATACTTTAGATAAGCTGAATCTACTACTACAAGTAATTCAAGTTTCCTGAAGTCCTGAGGAGATAGATATTAGATGCACTATTGTTTTCTTTTTTTTTGTGAACCTGTGCTACTACCAGTTTACACAGTTCATGCGATTGGCACTGGGCAAATTTCACTAACTGCAAATAGATGGAGGTATTCTAATTGCATCGCCTATTGCTTAAAATGCATCAATGTCATTTTTCTTGCTTGTAGAAAAGTCTAACTCAACCTATAGGGTTATAACAGAACTAATATTCATGTGAATAGTACGATGGAATCATGCCTTCAGAAATAAAGCAATTGAATTTAAGTCCAAATAAGAATGAACAAATTAGCAACAGATTAAGCATCTGGAACCTTTAAATAATTTGACTAAATGTGCCGGATTATTAAGAAAAGATGTATTTTCTTCTGTTGGGATTTAAGTCTAATATTTATTTCACCACAGATGAGCTTCATCAGGCAGCAGGGGAAACAGCCAAAAGAAAACAGTTTAGTTGTTTGCTCAATAAATGAACTGTTTGTTCTGTATTTTAAAGAAGGTGAAAACTAACACTGTGTTAATCCTGCCAGGCATGGCCTGTGTGTGGTTGGTCAACTGAACCCTGAAATCTGGTTTACAAAGGTCTGGAAGTGATACAACCCTGACAGGTTCAAAGGAGACTAGTGAGCTCAGTGAACAAAATCTTCCACATCCAAATTTCCAAGATCGCACCTTGGGGCCTTCAGAGGCCCAGCAAGGAATTTCATCTCCCACTTTCCTACTACTATTATAAGACATGGAACCTGGCATGTCTGAGGTACATGCTTTTCAGAGAAATTTCATAAGCACCACCCACACCTGCCTCTTTCTCTTTTGCTGAGTTATCCTATTGTCAGTACCTCCAGGGATGGCAGGTGGCTATTCTTCAGGCAAAGCAAGTTATTCAGAAATGCTGATCAGTATGGATTGCCAGTCTTTGAATCCAGAATGTACTCTGGGGACAATGAGTGGGTGGGATGTTTCCCCAGCAATTACAAAAGAAGCTTTGTCATAATCTCTAGCCCTGTGGAATTCTGCTACTCTAGAAATAAGCCAGACACCACAAAGCCCCTTTGTCACAGAACTTCTGGAGTGCACATTTTTTCATTCTTGCCTTATTCTTTAGCAAGACAGGTATTTCCTCTGCCCTGCCTCCCACCAGAAGACTCCTCTGGAATGAGGAACAGGAATCTATGCAGTGGTGCCTCCCAGAAATCCTACCAATGACTTTGTCTTCATCATTCCTTTCTTACAACTCTTTTAGTCCCATTTCTCTATATACATTATGTGGCCTCCTCTTAAAGAACCTCCAGCACAGACCTCACTCTTCCATATCAAATCCTATTTCATTCGGAGACATCAGCCTCTGCCTCTCTTTGCAAAGTCTCTGTCTTTGCTCCCTCTTTTTCCCAGCCTTACTACTGTATTTGCAGAATCACAGAATGAGTGGTTCCATTACGACACATGCATTCACCTCCTACTTTTTTTTTCACTGTTCCTCTTCACATGTCCATGTTGTTCACCTGCTCTCTTCAAGCATTCATCTTAGACTGGAATCTCTCATTGATAGGGATGGTAATTTGGCACAGAGTTCTGTAGAATATTCCATTAATTTCCAAAATGTCCGTTAAAATGTATCTTAATGATGGTAGCAAAACTATTCCTTTTCTTCTCTTCTAACCTGGATGAGTAAGGATATGAATAATGAAGTAGATATAGACCAAACGGTCAACCTCAATCTAGAAAAGGAATCAAAAGATCTGTTCTGAACAGGTGGCAGTATAAAGTTAGGCTTCATAGGCACTTAAGCAAGTTAAAATGGGCAAAAAGTGATTTTTTTTTTCTCCAATGAAAGCTTTATAGTGTTTCAGAAAAATTAAAAAGAACACAGGAGATATGTCCTAAATTAGGATGAAAAGCTAAAGTGTTTGTTTTCAAAAGTGTTTTTAATTACTGTGAACCAAATGTTTTACGTCAACAACATAAAATACTTTGTTTTAATTTATTCTATTTTTAAAAACCCTTTAACATAAATTGCATTTTGAAAGAAAGAGTCATTTAATAACAGCAGTTGGAAACTCCACACTCTATAAAAATTGAACTAAGATATTTCATTATAATAAAGACATGTTTTACATAAAAATAGCTTCAGTAAATAATATTTTCCAGTGGAGATGGGTTTCAACTCTACATATTTTTTTAACAGCTCTGCTCTCAGTTTTCTTCCAACACAGTACTAACAGGTGTCTATAGAAAGAAAATGTCACAGGGAGATTTCAAAGTTTCATGCTCTGCCCTGCTCTTAATGCTTACCACGCACGTCATGTGTTGTCATGTCAAATAATGCCTACTGGTAATAGTAAGATTCCATATAGTATATACTTCTTGGGATTGAAGACAGAAAAAAAATACTTCAGCTCATTTGACCTTGCAAAAATGGTTTGACAGACCTGCACTCTGTGCTTTCTTCATGCAGAGGTACTGCACTCAACATATTCCAACCACTTCAATAGCTGCTGATGAAATAACCACTTCAAAAAGCAATGAGGAACTGTGAGGACCACTGCATCCAAGGTAGTTCTTACCTGAATCCCAGGCCAAAACTCACTGGTGCTGTACTATAGCCTTTCATACCTTGTGGATTTGTGAAAGACTGTCTTGCCCTTGACTAGGTCTCCAAAATGTAGTAGTACGACCCTGAGTTGTATCAATTCTGGTGTTTATATCTGGACAGAAAAGTGATGAAACACTATGGAATGCTGTTCAGATGTGTCAGTTGCTTCTTGATGCCTGTTTGCCTTGAAGAGACTGTTTGGTAAGCAGAGAATGGGTAAGAGGAAGAGAAGGAAAACTTGCAAAGACTTTCTACCAAACCTGTGCATATATGGTGGCATCATACTGAGCAAAAATTCATCATTTTCAAATGCAGACATAATTTCTCAGAAAATCTTTTTCAGTTTTTAGCAGAATAGAAAAGTACTCTCTGTACCACCACAATCTATGTCTATATTTGTATAAAGAAGCTAGAGAGAGAAAAACAGCAAAAGTCTACCTCATGGAATAGTAATGAAAGATCAAGTACTACGTTTTTATCATAACTATAGTAAGAAGAAATAGCTTGCCAAATGAATGTAATTACAGAGAAGGAACATACAGTGATAAAGCTGATCTGTAAGTTCTGTGGATTCAAAATTCTATGTCATATTAACAATGGTACCGCTAAGGCCCCACTGTGGCTGAAATTAATTATCATGCTCTGGAATAGAGGACCCCAGTCATTACATTCAAATTCCAAACTGTAACACTGTTCTGAGAGAACTGGAACTTCTTTCTTTAACTTCAGTTGCTTTAAATTGATATCTGTTTCATATAACATGTACTATTCAATACTTCAGCATTCTCATTCTGCTAAAGCAAGTTGTAACTGAATTCAGGGTCCTGAACATTCAGTAGCTTAGACAAAGATAGTTATGTTCAATGACGATCACTGACAAAACTCAAAAGGAGTACACTGAAGCAAATCCTTTACCTGCAGGGACACAATATGCTATACCTGATTTTTCTGCAACTGAGTTTTCTGCACAAGCAGATATGCAGTAAACTCAGTTGTAACACAGTTGTGTTCTTTCCCATGTGCTACAATACGGAAAAGCAGAAAGACACAGCAATTAATCTGACTGGTGCTTTCATTCTCTTGCATACTTGGTTACCAGATCATCTCCTGATACTGTCTGTGCTATCTGGATTCCTATTGGATTCCCTACATACAGGAGGATCCACACTTTACCTAGTCTCTGTTCACCATTTAGCCATTATGTAGATGGATAGCCACAGAATAATATTACTCATCTGAAAGCACCTACTTAATTTTTTTTTTAATGTTTTCATAGTTAGCGGAATCTGTAGCCTAAAGTAACAATTAACCCTCTGAAGAACCTCTGTTGTAGGTCTCATACATATCATAACTATTGATGTATTTCATAACCTTCTGGAAACAGCACTGTGAACTATGACATCATACCTCATCTGAAGCAAACCTTTAGTCCATGCTTAATAGTTTGATAACACTTGTATTAATATAGAAATGTGCCCTATGCCTAATGGTTGACATAGGAAAGGTGTAGAGTCAGCAAAATGTTAATTGTAATAAGTCTCTTTTTACAGTATCAGCTACTTGCTCATCCATCTGGCTAATGATTACACTTTTCAATTGTGCTAGATTTGTTTCTCCTTCTTCCATATAGAACTATGTAAAAGCTTTGGGAATACAGATGAAGGAATTACAGCTGTCAACTTATATCAAAGTTCAAGAGCAGGGAAAGTTTCATTCTAGTTTCTTTCTCTCACCCTGCATTCACACACTTGGACAGAAGAGAAATTAGCTCAGAGATTGCTGGAACTTCAGTTCCTTGAACTTCCAGTTCAATACTCAGATTAGTACATACTCCCCTGAATTATGAACAAAGGGTAAAGAGTTCTGATGCTTTTCCACATGTGGGCCAAAGGGTGACACCATGCTTCTAAATACACATCGATTTGTTCTGAGTATGTTCACTTTTTCAGATTTAATAAAGGACAATAGCACACGAGAAATTAAAATTATTCTTTAATATTCCTTTCCTGATTGAAAAAAATCTGGGCTATGTGTGCTCTCTTTTCCCTAGCTTCCATTTTGCCAAAGGCTGCTGGCAAAATCTTTGTTATCTTTGTTACAGCAAGATCCAACTACTCTAAGTTTACATTTTCTTTGTGAGTATATAACAAAAGAGAATAGAAAATATATTTTGGCATTTCATATGTCATTTTCATGCCAAAATGTACAATTTAATAATATTCATTTAGATTTAAATGCATCAGGACTTGGGAGGAAATTTGAATTATTCCAACTTATCATAAGCATAAGCTTTGTTTGGCTATGTGCTGAAACTGGAGCTGAATGCTGTTGAATATGGAGCTAGAGTTGGTCTGTGCTTCTCCTTGAGTATTTGAAAACAGTACTGAAAGTGAAAACATAGAATAAAAGAAGGCCCTCGGTTTTTGTTCAAAGCTGTTTTATCCTGCTTGGACAAAAAAAAAAGAAAATTTAAAAAATCATCTTTAAAGCACATGCATGTATATTCTAGTGCTGACAGAATGGACATTTCTCTATATACCTCTAAGGGCGAAACTATTTCTGACCCTTGAACTTACGTTCTATTGGTTATAAATTCAGAGAAAGAAATAATGATTCTCCCCAAGATGACTCAGTGTAACTGTAACTGCAAGGAGCTGCTTAATGGTAATAGAAATCATTCAGTCCCTATTCTCAGTCATCTATTCAGATGTGATACTTGCTACAGAAACTTTTGCAAATATACGATTTTATATAATACAGAGCAGTCAATGATAATCTTTCTCCCAAATGAGGAGGCATAGCACAGAGAATGCTTTCCAACAGAATCACTTTTCAACAACAGGATCACATCAAAGCATGACTTATTCAGGAGGTCCAGATGCCCTGTGGAAAAATAACTATCCAGTCTAATGCTGCAGCCAAATAAATCTGTTAGCAGTATAAAGGGATCAGCAATATGAGACTTTTTATACATATAAGATCATCAGAAATAAAGTTCCATATAAAACAATGGGTCCTTTCTTACAAAGAAAGAATTGAAGGGCATGATTTCACAATACATACAGTTACTGTGTGAAAATAAAAAACCTGTCACTGACATTGATCATATTTTACTGTATTGTGTGACATTAATTGATTTAGAGTGCATCATTATGTTACAGAAATGCAGACATATGCTAATACCTATCAAAGTGTATATGTACTCCTTGATTTCCACTAATGTGACCAAATAAGACAAAACGCACATTTAGTTAAGAAAAAAAAAAAGGTCCTGGTACAAAAAACACTCAAGGAGCTACCACGTAGTCAGATTGTTTGGAGACTTTGGTCTACTAGCTAAATGTACTTTCTAGTGGAAGTAACCAAACATTTACCCATTTTAGAAGAAGAAAAGCATACCCAACACACAAAATGAAGCACAGTAGTTAGCTAGAAAAATGGACTGAAGAATAAACCGGTGCATGTTTCTGAGCTGACCCCTTCTGTCATAACTGCTCATGATTAAGAATTGATGGAATAATCTTGTGTTTCTCTGCACAGCAGTTATCTCTCTGAGAGAATATGCTTCAGAAAGAAGATTTAGGAATTGACCAGCAATCTGATATTCCTCTGCCTAATCAATACAGAAAAGTCTGGTTATAAGTGAAGTATTTCAATCTATCTCATACACCTCTGCTTCTACATTAATTTAATGCATTAAGAAACAATTACTCAAGTGAAATATTTTTTTTTTTTAACTTTCCAGGATTACATATGACAATCTTGTCCCTGTTTAGTAGAGAATTACTGACATATCTGTATTTGGCAAATGCCTGCTAATTGGATGCAAAAATAAAATGTATCATTGAAACATAGCACGTGAATCAGAAATATCTTCTGTGGAGCTTTGGATTAGTAACTGCATAACTTGCTAACTTGACTAGATTTTTAGCAGTGAAAGAGTTAATATGGATAATATCAGCTTAATTAAGAAATAAAAAAATATTTAATTTAAGCTATTACAATATTATATTAACAAGACATCAAAATTTAAAGTCTTCACTTCCACATGTTTAAACAATTCTGGAAATTCAGAATCATGGGGGTTTTTTTTGATTTTGACTTCTATAAAGAAAATTCATCACCAAGAACATGAAAACTGAAAAATATAAGGCATAAACTGTAAAGTTCATATGTGAAAGAAATCTTCATTATTCACTACTGATTTTGCTTTGTTTGATTTGCTTGCTTTTCTTATACTTCAACATATGCAGTGGGTCAGACTTTGATTTCAGGTCCACATATATAAATTAGAAGGACTTTCAGTTATGGCTTGTGAATTACTCCTGATTTATAGTAGTTTAGCAGAGATCAATGTCTTGTTCAGAAGTGGTGACTTGTATCAGTCAGGAACAGGCTGGGACAATTACAATTAATGGGACAATTACAGTTTGTATGCACATATATTATCTATGATGATTGATAGGAAACTGAAATTTCAGGAAAGCCCATGTATTTTTGACATAATTCTAACCTTCATTACTATTTCAGTTTATGTTCAGCGGAGAACTTTGCAGTGAAATGATCACGTTTTTGACAAGCAGAGTGAGGCTAATGGTATGCAGAAAATGTTTAAGCAGAAACATAAGTATGTGCTTGAATATGTGCAAAATACAAACTCCATTTGCCAGAAGCAGGGATCTGGAGACAGCATCTAGATTCAGACCAGCACATGTGGGCCAGCAAGATGGTCTTAATCTCAAGGTAACAAATGAACATTTAAAAAAGAGGATCTTCTCCCAAATCTTCTTCTTAGGCAAGAACTATTTTAAAAGTGCGTATTCTCCTCCTACAAACACGCACATGCACAAACATTCAGACATGACCGCATATATACGAGCATATATCTAAAGGTATCCCAATGCTGTTAAGATATGATAGCAAGGCTCTTTTTAAATTGGGCTTTACATGCAGCATAAAAAAGCATTTCAATGAAGAAGGAATGTTTTTATACTCAGTTTCTCCAGTGCTGACTTTCATACCATAGCATAGTAAGTGATTTTGCTTGCATCTTCTACTAGTAAAAGAGAGTGCCTAAGAGCGTAGGCAATTGTGATCCGCCAATTATCTGATATGTATTTCCAACAACTAGAAGAGGTCAAATAGCAGGCCAGAAGCATGTTTCCAGAAAGGTGAGAGCTCTGTTCTTGCTGTTTGCAGAAGGCAATGTGAATAAACACTATTCCTACTCACAAGATAATCAAGGTTGTACAAATAACTGTAATTTTTATCTTCCTCATATCTGTTTATGAAAATAGAGCTGTAAGCTTATTAGTAGCCATTTCTATGATAAACTATACTTTGCCTGAAAGAGCTTTGGGGTATCAAAGTTATTTCTATAGTTGCGATTTGACAGTAGACAATTTTTATGACTTTCATTGCAATAGGCAGATCATACTTTTCCTAGATCTGAGCTCTGCCTCTCATATTTACATTTCACTCTATATTCCTTCTAAATTAAATAAGTTTACTCTGTCTATCAGACATGAAATTTCACAATAAAATCTTGAATACTTGTCACCTGAGGCTCAGCTCACATTGAAATCATCCATGGACTTAAGGAAATTAAAAGGAACTGTTTTCCTCAATGTTAAATGAAAACTTCCTTCTTATAGAAACTTGTAGAATGTAAAGGGCAGACTGAGTCATGAATGGAATTCCAACTGTTTTCATCATCATTTCTCTGCTGTTTAATTCACAATAACACAAGTAAATTAGAGCTGTATGAAAACACACTCTTGTTTCTAAAAATGACATTTTGAAGTCACACCTGACTACAGCTTTGTCATTTTTTGGCTCATTCATATCTTGTCTTTCAGTCTTCCTATCATCACCCCTAACTGTAAGCCAAATTCATCTTGTTCTTTCTTTGCTAGTTTTTAAGCATGGATTGTGCAGCAGTGTGAGAATGTCAGTGCTGCAAACATAACACTGCCTAACCTTTCAAACAGTAGAATCATCTAAAGGAGATTTCAGTACAGAAAAGAAAACCAAGACTCATTAGGACATTAGGCATTACTTGGCTTCTTTTTAGTGTTCAGTTGTATGATCTTAATGGACTATGATCCTTACAAACTTGTTCATTAATGTTCACATACAGAAAAAGTTAATTATGCACTTTAACTCCAAGATAATTCACTGCCAGCACATTTTTCACATAAAATGTTTTAAAATATACACATTAAATACTAATAAGAACTATTTCTTCCCTTCTACTTCTGAAAAATTCCACATCCTCAGAAATGAATTGAAGGCCATTGAGTAAAAAGCTTACTTAACTAACTTTTAAACAAAAATTTGAAATCAATACATTTGAAATAAAATACATACTGATTTTGTCATTTTCCTTTTCAAAAATAAACTGGCTCAGTAAATTACATGAAACACTCGAGTTTTGACACAATACTTAAGATTCACAGATCTAATTCCTTCTATATCTGGTTAATTTTACTACTGTGACTAGTCCCCAGTTGGCAAGGTTAGTTCTGGTGGTAAAATCATGTACATGCAAAAGCCTTTTGAAAATCTTCTACTTTTATGTTCTTTGTTCATAAGCTATTTTTGATGAAAATCTGTAAGAGTTATAGCAGCTGTCCCATCACCCTCTCTAACAACCTGACTCTAAGTCAGGTGAAATGAAAAAATACCCACTCACTTCAATGGACTTCAGCTACAGAGTAATTCCTACTGAACAATTAAGGTAAAGCCAGTAATTTTTACTTTACAGATAAGGATGTATTTAATACCCTGAAAAATCTTTATACACACCTAACTTTAACACTGTGATAAATACAGATGTTATGTGTCTGCTTTCTAGGATAAAACTTTCCTTAATGGTCTCTCATGCCAGGACCTTGTCTTGCAAGATTTCCATTTGTAGCTCTCCCTTTGACTTCAGTAAGGTCTCTGGAGAAAGGAATAGCATAATCACACTCTTAATCAAATTTATTAAAATCCTGATGATATACAACCCAATTAAGGAATACCTCTCCATTCCACAAGAGCTTTTTACATTCACTACGAACCATTTTCTTCCTCACCACATAAAACTTACTGTATGCATTGCCATCTGTCAATATGAAGTACTAGCCTTAGAAATGAAAATGGGGTAATTAAATCTACAAGCTATTGCTGATTTAATAATGAAAAGATAATGCTAATTAGCTGAAGAACTTTCGAGCAACTTTCCATCATGCTATTAGCCACACTGAGAAAACCCCAGCAATATCATGATATGCCGGCTTCTAAAAATAGGCTCTTCCTTATCTCATTTGCTGGTACAGTACTTCCCTCAAGTGGTAAATGTATTTCCACCTGTTTTGAAGTTTCCTGTATGATATCAAACAGGAAAGATGAGTAGTGCACCCTTGCTGCAAAGAAAGCCAATCACAGAGCGGGCTGTATTAGCAAAAGAATAACCAGCAGGTCAAGGAAGATAATTCTCCAACTATTTAGCTCTGCTGGAACTGCATCTAAAGACCTATATCTTGTTTTCGACTCCTCAGTAAAAGGAAGACATATATATACTGGGACAAGTTGAGCCATCAAGAGAGTTATGGGGTTATAACTCTTACACAGCACGAAAGTCTGAAAGAAATGGACAGGAAGTAGAGAAGTAATACCTACCTAGACGGATAAGCAAAGAATGGCAGCTTTTCCAGGTGAACAACAATCCAATAAGTAAAGGTAAGTTAAAAAGTAAAAATAAAAAAAAAAATCTGTAACCTGAGTAATTTTTTATGACAATTAGCTACTGGACAGACAGTAAGTAGTTGTTGCAGTTCTTTTCCCATGCAATCTTTTCTTTCTCCAGAATCTTCCTTAGATAATACTGTCCTGTTGTGACAAAGAAATCATTGTGCAATGGATGACTGGAATGGCACTATTGCTTTTTTTTTTTTCTGCATATAGACAGCATCCTTTCCTTTTTCCAAACCATCAGACTATGCATTTCCTGATCCTGCCAATACTTTTGAAGGCTTATGTAACCTTTAGGCTGTGTTTACCTTTTGCAAAGATGCCTGGCATCAGCTTGCGGATCATACCAATCCTTACATGGTCTATAACATTTTCTTGTAGAGAAAAATGTCTTATTGTGCTATTGTTTCAAAAATCTGAGCTTCTATATTTGCAGGAAAAAAAAAGAATTCCAGAAACTTTCATTGCCAAGCGTTCCAAAATAATATTTGTTCCTTGATACAGGTTTCTACTCTTATCTAACTAAAAAAGATTCTGAAGTGCATCATTTATATTTAAACAAAGGTAAGGAGTAACCCTTAAGCCAGTATTGTCCAACCTTTTCCGTAAGCAAATCATTTCATAATTTAGAACAAAACAGCACCATAGCTCCCTGTCTTTTCACTGGTTTATCTGACAATATTTCTAATTACTATCAGTTGGAGTCCATAGAAAAACTATGCAAGTTCAAGAAAGCAAAAAAAAACCAAAAGCTTGCTCTGATGTTAGGATGATTGGGCTGTTTTGAACATGCTTATACTTGGGGAGACTTTCTATGCAGAACAGCAAGGGGTTAAAGATCTTATCAAGCTGTTGTGAAGCTGAACAGCCTTGCTGTTATCATTGGGATTTCTTCTAAGTTCTAGTTGGTCTGATCTACCTCTTTGTAAAATGTTCCTTATTCATTCACTGAAAGGCCAAAATGCAAGCAGATTTTGTTGGCTTTTGTTGGTTTTTTTTTTAAACAAAAAATGCCTTTCATCCCAGAAGTGTTAGATAGCACCTGCTCGGCCCGTTTCTTCTGATGTTAGAGGTCAGCATATGACAAAATATAATAAACTAAAAGCAAAATCTAGCAACTCATAATCTAAACCAAAACAAACCAAAACAAACAAAACAAAAAAAAATACCCCCAAACCAAATAAGTTTATGGGTTTCCTTTTTTTTCTGTGAATTATTGCTTGCCTGGTACTGTGGTGCACTGCTTTGACTGTTCATTGCTAATTCTTCCTCAGAAGGTCTTTCAGCACCTTTCTCCAGGCTCAAACAAAACAGAACAAAAGAAGCAGAGCACAGTAGCTGGGAGGCACGATGAATATTCTTTACACTACCCAATTAAAAAGCAAACATACAAACAAACAAAAAATAAAATATAAATCCCACTCTCAGGAAACATCAATAAGGCAAATCCACACAGAAGACTGAATTTTAAATGTGAGATATTCTCCCTGCAAACATAATCAAGAAGTTCAAGACTGAAGAGCATAACTACTGAAGTATTTCTTTAAAATCAGTATTCTCTTCAGCCGAGTTATCTACAGCAGCAGATTCTCAGCAGATCTGAGAGAAGATGCAGTATCACAGTGTCCTGGGTTCAGCTATAGCAGTCATTTTTCTCCTTCTTAGTAGCTGGTGCAGTGCTGTGTTTTTTAACTTTCAGCCTGGGAACAACGCTGATAACACTGATGTTTTCAGTTGTTGCTAAGTAATGTTTATTCCAATCAAGGACTTTCTCAGTCTCATGCTTTGCCAGAGAGGAGGTGAAGCCGGGAGGAAGCAGAGACAGGACACCTGACCCAAACTAGCCAAAGGGGTATTCCATACCACAGCACGTCATGCCCAGTATATAAACCGGGGGGAGTTACCCGGAAGGCCCAGATCACTGCTCGGGTCGGGCTGGGTATCGGTCGGTGGGTGGTGAGCAATTGTATCCTCTCCCCTTGTTATTTCACTAATCATTATTATCATTGGTGGTAGCAGTAGTGGTTTGCATTATACCTTAGTTGCGGGACTGCTCTTATCTCAACCCGTGGGAGTTACATTCTTCCCATTCTCCTCCCCATCCCTCCGGGAGCGGGGGGAGGAAGAAGGGGGGGGAGTGAGCGAGCGGCTGTGTAGTTCTGAGTTACCAGCTGGGCTCAAACCATGACACACAGACAGAAGAAGAGCAGGGAGTAAGAAGCTTCATTGTCTCATGCCTAGATATTTTGATACTACTGTTGCAGTAGATAGCATGTGTATATAAATAACACAATGTTTCCTGAATTCCTAATTCCCACCTGGGACACAATACCTATTGCAAGTTTGACAAGACAAGAGAACATGTTAAACCCCAGGTGTTTCGCAGTACTACCTTGCCATTCATCCATATCTGCCTCCTGTTTGATAGATAATCCATTTTATCACTATGTCTCACCAGAATTATATACATGGTACTCAGCTGGCTTAGTCATAGCTGCATTCTCTTTGTTAACTCAATTTTCAACTGATAACTATACTCATTTTGAAAACAACAGAACATTTACCCTGGGGCAGTATTTCTAAAAGCAATTATTCACTTTGAGCACCTGCAATTTCTGTCCATCAAACACTCAAAGCAAGAGGTAAAAACAAACAAGAAATCTAGCATGGCTAGTAATGCTGGGAGACTAGCATCTCACATCAGACCCCTAGATTTCTACAGGCTCTGGTGGAGTGTTAATACTTGTTGCTTGCTTCCTAGGTTATTTACAGTCAAAGAATAGCTCTTCAAACAGTGCTCCCTAAAATGTCTCTCAAAGGAAATAATTTTCTCTTCTTTTTATGAGGTATCTAAGGCAGAGAGACAACATGGCCTTCCTCCATCCTTCTGTTTCTATAGAGAGGAGCACTCAATCCCATAGTTTATCCTCCCTGTATGTTCTTAGTGGATATAACAGAACCCTGAAATATGTCTGGAAGGGATACATTAGGGCTGTCTGTATAAGCTTTGAGCATTACACCTACCTATGGGCACAGGAGACCTGATACTTCATCTCTGGAAATATCCCAATCACCTCTTCTCAATGGATCTGGAGCCTGGCTATGATGTGGGTACGTCTTCACCTTACAGAGCCATCCAAAAAAAAAGCCAAGGCACCCTAAAATGGTCCTGCTCCAGATGTTGCCTCTCAGGTCCAAATTTTGAGAAGAGCTCACCATTTCAGTTCTTGCAAAAGAAAAAATAAGAGATGCTTTTTGAAAAGGTACAGCTGGCTAGATTTTCAGAAGTGCTCAGCTCCCAACAGCTTTTTCTATTCTCAGTGGGAGCTATCAGCTGTTAAGCCCTTTTGAAAACGTAGACATATATAAAATTAAAACTAATTGTATTCAATTTATGCTCTGGCCTGCATTCCTGACAGCTGGGATTAGAGCGTTATACCTCAAGCTTGTCGATCATGAGCAACATCCCTCCCTGAGAACAGCTCAGATGTAGACCCTCTGAAACTGAAGGAGGAATGTGCCATCATCTCTTAGCAGCCACCTCTGCCGAATACCTGGGTTCCACCAGCATCAGCACAGTGCATCTGGTAGTGAGTGACTCATGGTTTCTCTTCGTTATAAAACTGCAGGCAACACACTTGGCTGGCTTGGCAGTGAAATGCTTTGGCATGCTGTATGGACTCCAATTATTCTTCAGTTGAAATAGAGCATAACCCTTAGTGCATTTCATTGCATGCTGCTAAATTATTGCACTGAGACACTCCTAAGGGCTGTTTCACATTTAGCTTGAGTGCATGCAGAAGAGTACCGTGTCTGTATAAAGCTCCAGGAGCAAAATGGGAAACCTGGAGGAACTTGCTTGCTGTAAATGTGGGACGCTCCAGGTTTTCAGGGTAGGCTTGCCAGCGTTTCTTGTTTAAGTTTCATGTGGCTGGCTGGGTTTTACTTTGCTTACCTGAAATTTCTACCTCCTATACCTTCATCAAAAGCCATCCAGGGATTTAAAGCAGTCTCCTCACCTCAGTATGGTCATTTTCACTACCAAACACTTCTGAAGGCAGCTGGCTGACCCGCTTCCCATTCAAAATGATCTTGCCATTAGGTATCATATGAAAAATGATAGCTATCCTTGCCAGCAGCCAGCAGTTTCTTACAATCTTGATGGCTCTGTTGAACAGTTAGGAAGCATGAAAGCTGTACTAATGCCCAGTACTCTCTTGGGCATACCTTTATGTGAATATCAGGTAGACTAGTTGTGTACCATTAACAATTCAACCACTGAAGCCCTTTCTGTCTTACACTTCTAGGATGTCATAACTGCTGCTTCCAAACCCTAAAATATTTAGACAAATAGAAGTGACTCATCACATCAGTCCACCTAACATTACAGGCAATGCAGTTGCACATGTAACTGAAATGCATTTAAATACCACACCCCATTACCTTTGTTTTCCTGCAATGATTGCCCCAAAACTCAGTCATAAGTGATGCAAGAGTGAGGCAGCAGGATGTTCAGAATCACTTCAAAGCAAGGGTCTAAGCTGTGCTTCTAAACTCATCAGAAAACCTTAAAAGACTTCATTTACAATTACACAATCTAGCCTTTAATGGAAGGTAGTACTACACTGAACTTGTAGCCTTCTGTGAGACACAGATTTTGAAAACAATATTTCAATGAAGTGTTTATTTGGGCCACTAGAAAGAAACAAGAATGTGAATTATACATTTGTTTAAAACGGTAAAAATGAGCAGATACAAATAGTGCTGTTAAAATTCACCAGAGAATCAAAAGTTCAGCTCTAACAATTCGAGCCTACACAAACTATTCCAATACTCCTATTTCTACTGACTGGCCACACTAGGATCTAGCAGAGTAGAAGGAACCAATACGTTACTTGACATTTGGTAATGTCTTAGGAACAAAAATTTTTGGTCAAACATTTTAAATACTTTTGAAACGTTTGGAACTGCAAAGGTAGATCAATTTTTCACCAGCAGACAAGCTAGAACTGCATTTTTTAAAAGTCTCATTTCTGCTTTCTAGTTTGCAGCTATTATAAATGTTATGAAACAAAAAAATTGTGTCTCACACTGTTAAAAGACACATGGCAAACACAGTCCAGTACCAGCCTATGTTGCAGCAATGGTAAAGAAAGAGTTAAGGTGAACTTATGCTTTATAAGAATTAGGCAGCAGAAGACTCAGCATATGCATTTTTAAGACAGAGATTGTTCCATATAAGCAGCTTCTATGCTTCCGTACAATGAATTACATCAAAAAGTAATTCAACGTTAAAGTTGAAAATTTGGATATTCAAAAGTTGTGAATTCCTAAAATCTGTTCAGAGAATTCTGGCTTGAATAGCACCTTTAAGTCCCTTTACAGATTCAGAGGAGGGGAAATATGTGAAGCTCATACAGACAAATTCAAAATAACACCTTTTCCACTCACTACACAGCCTGATAGTTTATCTCATTTCACCTGGACGAATCAACAGGTATGCACCTAAACACTTGGAAAGACGAAGCACAGAAAGAAAAAGAAGCTGTGCTATACGCTTAGAAAGACTTAGCTGCAGGTTTGTATGGAAAAGGAGATGGGGTTGGGGGAAGAGAAATATTAGGACCAGAAGGGACAACACTGATAAAGGGGAAAAAGTCCTATGGTACACCCCCTGAAATGAAAACAATGAAAAATCAATAACAGAAATAAACTAGAGAAGAACACATGGACATGGCCTGAGTTCTAATCCCATCTCTTTCACAGGTAGTCCTGTAAACTTTAAAAACAATGAAATTATCTCCTTTAGCCCTGCAGCGTTAATGATATGCAATGAACCCCTCGCCATCTGCCAGGAACAGGAGTAGGAAGGCATACAGCACGTAGGACATCCCTTCTTCAGATACCCACAGAGAGATGCTCTTCTCTTTCCTTGGAGTCGTAAGCAGCTGCCCTCCTTACTCACAGCACACTGTGCTCTAAGGTTGGTGCATTAAACAAAAAAAAAAAAAAGAATAAAAGGGGTGATGGAAATCATCCCATGAATGAGAGCAGAGAAGAATAGGCACAAAGCACCAAACAGCAGTGGCTGGAAGGCACTGTAGTTGCATTGCCAAATTAATCATTTTAAAATCAGTCTTTTTTTTTCTTTTTAATGAAAATTCCAATAATTGTTTTTCCAGTCAGTTCCAGTGAAATATACTGATTTATAACCTATCAAATATGTGATATTCCCCTTGTGGCAAAACACTATGTGGGCTTACTGAAGTACATTATATTTCATTTCCTTAAGGAATCAATTATATTATTAAAGAAAGACACCAGTTTAGATGGCATGGTTATTAATTTGCCATTAGTAAACCCACGTTACATTTTGAACCATTTCTCGAGTATTTCTAGTAAACCTCAAATTAAATTTTTTCCAAAATGTGCCTATTATGGTGAAACCAATTTGTCTGCACTTGCTTGGATCATTTATTTTCTGCATTTCACAGAATTGCACAACAGATGGAGTTGGAAGGGGTCTCTGGAGATCATCTTAATCCAATACTCTTAGCAGGTTTCTCAGGCCTTTGTCCAGTTAGGTTTTAATGATATCCAGGGGTGGAGACTCCACAAACTATCTGGTCACCTGTTCCAGTGTTTGACCAGCCACAGTAAGAGAGCTTTTTCTTATGTTTAATGGAACTTCCTGTATTTCAGTTGGTGCCCATTACCTCTTGCCTCCCACTGGACATCCCTGAGATGAGTCTAGCCCCATCTGCTTTAATCCCTCTCATTCAGGTTTTTGAACACATTGGTGGTTTTATTCCCGAGATTCAATAATCTCACCCCTCAGACTCACAAAGGCTCATACAAAGGTATGCCTGATGCTTCAATACTTAAATCAGCTTAGTGACTCTTCACTGGACTCACTCCAGTACGCGCACGTTTCTCTTGTACAGGGAGATGCAAAATTGCGAACACTCCAGAAGTGGTATTACCTCAACTGAGTAAAGAGGAAGGTTGCCCTCTCTTAATCTGCTGGCAACACACTTCAATATGCCTACTAAGAAGATGCGGGCCATTGCTGCAAGGGCGCATTGCTGGCTCATGTTCAACTTGTTCACCAGAGCATCCAAGTCCGTTTTTAGGAAAACCATTTTCCAGTCATTCATTCCTTAGCTTGTGCTGGTGCAAATTTAAATACAGATTATACAGCTGATATCCTCCCATTCTGTTTTTCCAACTAGATTTCCTGCCTTTGTCTATTGTGTTAAAATCATCAGCACACTGGAGAAAAAGTACTGTCTTTGGCAATTAGAATCCCATTTTTACTCCATAGATACATCATCTATTTTGTGGCGGTTTTTATCAGTATGTTTAAAGACCTTTCAATTGTTTTAACATTCTTTTTAAAAGCCTCATTCAGAATTCTTTTTTTGCAACTTTTTATTTCAACTTTACATGTACAAAAATATTTTATAATTGTAAGCTGCCTTATAACATCTGATCTTTTTTGAGGTCATTAATTATGGTTAGAGTCAAAGAATCATAGAATAGTTAGGTTTGGAAAGGACCTTAAGATCACCCAGTTCCAACCCCCCTGCCATGGGCAGGGACACCTCGCACTAAACCACGTCGCCCAAGGCTCTGTCCAACCTGGCCTTGAACACTGCCCCGGATAGAGCATTCACAACTTCCTTGGGCAACCCATTCCAGTGCCTCACCACCCTCACTGTAAAGAACTTCTTCCTTATATCTAATCTAAACTTCCCCAGTTTAAGTTTGAAGCCATTACCCCTTGTCCTACCACTACAGTCCCTAATGAACAGTCCCTCCCCAGCATCCTTATAGGCCCCCTTCAGATAATGGAAGGATGCTATGAGGTCTCCACGCAGCCTTTTCTTGTCCAGGCTGAACAGCCCCAACTCTCTCAGCATGTCTTCATACGGGAGGTGCTCTAGCCCTCTTATCATCCTCGGGGCCCTCCTCTGGGCTTGCTCCAACAGCTCCATGTTCTTTTTATGTTGAGGACACCAGAACTGTACACAATACTCCAAGTGAGGCCTCACGAGAGCAGAGCAGAGGGGCAGGATCACCTCCTTCGACCTGCTGGTCACGCTTCTTTTGATGCAGCCCAGGATACGGTTGGCTTTCTGGGCTGCAAGCGCACACTGCCGGCTCATGTTAAGCTTCCCATCAACCAACACCCCCAAGTCCTTCTCTGCAGGGCTGCTCTGAATCTCTTCTCCACCCAACCTGTAGCTGTGCCTGGGATTGCCCCGACCCAGGTGTAGGACCTTGCACTTGGCTTGGTTAAACCTCATAAGGTTGGCATCGGCCCACCTCACAAACATGTCAAGGTTCCTCTGGATGGCATCCCTTCCCTCCAGCGTATCAACCGAACCACACAGCTTGGTGTCGTCGGCAAACTTGCTGAGAGCGCACTCCATCCCACTGTCCATGTCGCCGACAAAGATGTTGAACAGGACCGGTCCCAACACAGATCCCTGAGGGACACCACCCGTTCCAGGTTCCCAACTGGACATCGAGCCGTTTACCACAACTCTTTGCGTGTGGCCATCAAGCCAGTTCTTTATCCACGGAGTGGTCCACCTATCAAATTGATGTCTCTCCAACTTAGAGACAAGGATGTCGTGCAGGAAGCTATGCGATGCAAAATGAGGATGGAAAAATAAAGACACACTTCTAGAGATGGAGTAGAAGAAAAGGATCTGGGGGAGGAGGAGAATATGACTAGATGAGGCCATGATTAGGAGCTGCTGAAAATAGGAATTGAAGGGGAAAACGGAAGGGCTGAAACCAAACAGTGAGGGTGTGACAGAAGAGGCTGAAACAGATGAAAAAAGTTAATTCACTGGGTGGACTCTGAATTCTGAAAAGAAAAAAAAAAAAGACACCTAACTAAAGGATGGGTTTTGTAATGCTTCAAGAGGAAGACAGAACTGAAGCTGTATTTTTGGTACACCATTTGTAAAACAAAAGAATCTGAGATGTTAAATATTTTTAAATATTACAGTAGGTTAAATTTTAAAGATCCATTTGCTGTGTGAGAGACAGGTGGAAAGAGGTCCAACCTATTTTCCAGGCAATTAATCTCAATAAGAAAACCACGCATAGAACAGAGAAGTTAAGTCCAAAGAAGCAAAACAGAGTGCAACACCTGGTCCGCTATGTTGTCTATGCTTTCTCTAAGCCACTGTAATTTATTATCCAAGAAAGGATGGCAACTGGTGTCTATGGGTTAGGGAGGATTCCAGACTGATGTTCGAAGGACCATCCCATTTTAAACCAATTAGGATTATCTTCACTGTTGTTTGGGAGGGAGAGGGCCTTTAGGGGAGTTAAAAACGCCTGGACTGCTACACCAATAAGGTGGCCATTTTAAACATGACTAATTTTAATCATAAGATTTTAGCTAAAGCTGGCAATTGGGGCAAAGATAGCAGATCTTTAAAACTGTTCTTGCACTTTGGTATCAGACAGTTGTAAAAGCTTTTTAAAGTCCTCCTTTGATTTTCTGGTTTGATTTCAGGGAACTTTAACAATAGAAGACAACCATGTGGAGGACCGAATTTTGAATAGTTATGCTTACCTACGAAGGAATAGCTGTAATAATAGTAAAGGCATACCACTCCATTATCTTTCAGTGGAATCCTTAATGGAAGAGAAGATGCACTAGGGGTTTATTTTCACTGTTTGAAAAGGTAATATTCCACCTTTATTTATATCATTAGCTATGCACCAGTGTTTGAGGCTAGAATTGGAGTATGGTATTGTTACATTAGTCCATGCATGCAAACAAGCTTTATATTTTGACTAAATGAATAATAGAGATTTGAAGAAGAAATGAATCTGACATCGGGTATTAATAATTAGAAGTCTACTCTCATTAAATTCAGTTGTACACTACCCAGATGACATCAATAGGAGAAAAAGTTGCCTTGAATAACTTGATAAGCATTCAAGTTTATATCTACTGCATCAAATGCCATGGTGTGAATGAGCTTCCAAGCACAATGCTATCTTATCCCTAAATTTAGAGAATTGTGAAAATCAGAAGATCAGTGGGCCAGTGTTTTCCAATGAAGCATGGTAATAGCTGCAAAAGTTGAGCAGTTCAAGCTGACTTCTTTAGCTCTTTAAGCTTGGAGTATGTGGAATTTCAATCTTCATGCATTGGATACCCAAAGGATTTTAATGTAAACGCAGTTTATTTCTTTAAAATTGCAGACAGGATTGCAGTATGCATCAAACAAAAACTTCTTGGCAACTAACTTAACTGACTGTTGTTTCCACAGCCAATCTGTGTAAATTTTGTCCCAAATCTGGGCTTCTGTTTTGACCTTGGAGATAAATAGCTTGAAATTTACCCTATAAATATTCTCAACAGAAGGTAGAAAATATACTCCAAGATATAGGAGTTTGTCACCAGCACACAGGAAAGGGAAAATACTCTAGTTTTCTTAAGTTCAAGTATCTGCATTAAATTAAAACACAGCAGACTTCTGGAGATTTATTTTTTAACCTGATACTTTGCTGTAATGCTCTAACCTATTATTATAGTCTTTGACTGGGTACAATGCGATAGTAAGTCATCTGTAGTAACTGCAGACTTAAAGACTAACACTTTATTACTTACTCGGACAGAACTCCAATTAATTTCAAGTACTGATGAATAGAATCTGTAGGAATGAGTCTCTCCATTCAGTTTAACAGGAAAGAGACCTGCATCATCTTTAATGCTGTCAATAAGAAGCTTAGGCCTGAATTCAAAAAAGCACTTAATTCTATCCAAATTCAGGATGCTGAGGCATGTGCTTAACTTTAATCGTATGCTTGAGTCCCAGTTACATGATTAAACAACGCAAGCTATAGTTGTTTAATGCCCTAGAAAAAAGGCTTTCTTGAGCCAAATTCTTAATAAGTAACACAAATTAGACCAACAAGCAGCACCCCTGTCTTCTCTTGTTTCTAGGTTCAAAGCTTTCCTCTGATAAAGACCACTAATTTTTATTTTGGCAGAAAGAATCTTACAAGGATAAGATACCTTTATCTTAAAATCCTGGCTCTGATCTGCCCTGTTCAGTCTCCAACAGTTGAATAAAAAAGCATTCAGTATTCCTGGTTAAACACCATATTGGTGCCTAGGCAAAACAGTGATGATTTATTCCTTTAGAAAAGATAAGCACTGATTTTGTCTACCTGTAACTTTGGAGAAAAGGAATGGAAGCTAGAGAAGCAGGCCAATGTTATTGCAGGGCTGATCTCTATCATCTCTGAAAGGACACTGAGATCAGGGAAGGGGCCTGACAACTGAAGAAAAAACAATTTTGTATCCATCTTTACAGAAAGCACAAGAGGATAATCAAGGAGTCACCCTTGCATTGGTGTCTTGGAAAGTGGTTTTAAAATCCTTTTCTGAGTGCGTAAAGTAGGTGATTGCAAACAGGCATTATGGATTTACAAAAGGTGAATCATGCGTACCAACCTGATTGCTTTCTGTGTGAAAATAACTAGACCTGTAGACAAGAGGAGACTTGTCAATGCCATTAGCCTTGAATTCAGCAACATACAAGTTTGGTGGTCTTGCTCAGAGGGTATTAGCTAATGAATCATGCTCTACATGGAGACCTGTAACAGCTGGGGTACTGCTTGGGTCAATACTAGGACTCCCTGTTTAACATCTTTAAAGAAGGACATGGAGGAGGTGACGGATTGCTTCCTCATCGAGTTAGAAAAAAAAAATAAAAATTGCTCAACTTATGTGAGTCTAGCAGGGAGCCCTGAAGCACTTGTCCCATGAAGAAAGGCTAAGGAATAAGACCTGCTCAGCTTGTTTAAGGAGGTCATCAGGAAAGCAAAGCAAGGCTCTTCACAGTGGTGTGTGCTGGGAGGATGACAGACAATGGGCATAAGTTGAAAGAAGAGATGTTTAGGCTGGGTATAATGAGAAGCTTTTACACCATGAGGACAGTCAGGCAGCGTTCAGAGAATTTTACCATTTCCATCCTTGGGGGTTTTCAAGACCTGACTGGATAAGACTGGACCATGAGCAACCTGGTTTGATATCATAGCTGACACTCTTTTGGGTGAAGGATTTTGGACTAGATAAGTCCTGAAGACCTTTCCAACTGAAATTATTCTATGATGGTATATTTCTAAGCATTTTCTTTTTTCATATCAAGAGTATTGGAAGAGCTACCTCTTTCTGAATGTTGACTGGAATAAAATTCTGAATACTGGAGCACAGAATGTGGTTATACCCTGGGTTCATTTATTTGATAAAAAATGACAAAAACCACCTGAGATTTTCAGAGACACAAGGGCCAAGTGGGACATTTTTAGCATTTTTTACACTGCTCCATAAAAAGATAACCGAAGTCCAAGACAACAATAGGGAAGAGGGGTTTGAACAGACATCGTATACCCTACATTCAAAGAATCCACACGTCTATATAAGAACACACTGAAAGACTATGTCAACAGTCTTTTGAAGACACAAATACTGCTTATGAATACTCTGGTATAAAACTGGTGTAACCCAGAACTCAAACTTCAAAATAATCAAAATTATAACATTCCTGTGAAAAAATTCTTTACTGTAAGGGTGGTGAGACTTTGGAACAGGATGCCCCATCTCTGGCAGTGTTCAAGGCCAGATTGAATAGGGCTTTGCGCAATCTGGTCTAGTGGAATGTGCCCCTGCCCATGGCGGGGGGGAGGTGAAATTAGAGGATCTTTAAGGTCTCTTCCAACCCAAACCATTCTATTATTTACCCTTCAAATGTGACTTGATCCAATTAGACAACCAAATAAAGATACACTACAATAAGTTACAATAAAGAGAAGGAGATCTCTCCCTAAGATTATCCATCATAGTGTCCCCATTTATCTTCAGTTATTCTCCTTTTTTATTTAAAAAAGTTAATGATGCAAGGAATAAGTTGAAAAGAAAAAAAAACCAAAACCAAACATCAGTTATTACATACTCCTCTTACCATTCCATAATCTCGGGCATAGAAGTTACTTTTCAAAATAAAGTAACGAAAGAGGATGGAAAGACACTGGCCAATTTAAGAAATACTCTATCAATCAAAATTGCTGGGTTTATCACATTAATAATAAGGCCCAATAAATGCTAAAAAATTATCTCAATATTAGTGATTAAGGAACTCTGCGTTTATTCATAGTACTTTCACAGTTCTGATTATTCAAATTAGTGTTTATGACCAATTATCTTGGTTTCTTCTACAGAGTTACAGCTAATATATAAAAATATATATATATTTTTTTTTCTTTAGTTAATCTTATCAAGGATTTGCTTAATAAAGAGGTGAACTCCAACATCTGAAGTGTTTCTTAGGCCTTGTGGGAGACTTGCTTATGAAAAACTGGGTAAGGAACCAACTAGTAGCAAGAATTACTATTTCATGTTTCACAGTGCTGAAATCTAAAAGTATATATATGAAGTATTTATCATCAATATACGATTCTATTTTATATTTTCCTGTATCATCCTAACACTAGAGATCGTCCTGTTCAAATCATCCTGCTTTAATTCAGTTGTCAACTGAAACAATGATTCAGAAAGATTTCTTTCTTTTGTTTCAATTATCAGCTGAATGAACAATTTAAATAACTTATTCTGCCACTTTCCTATTTAAAATGAATTAAAGGCAATGAATTAAAGGCAAGATAGAATGCCAGATTCTATTATTCCCAGGGTTTACTCCAAGTAAGAATATGAGCCAAGAGACAAACCTTTTTTTTTCTATAAAGAAAATTTTCCTTCAGAAATATGTAGAATGAGTTATTCAGTTTCCTGCCAAATAGAAATGATAAGAATATATATGATGTTGCATCATGTTTGCCAGATCAGCTGAACATTTAATGAAAAAGAGTCAGGGCCTGATCCATCTCTCCCAGAAATGATTGGAAGGCTTTCTTTCTATCAGCACCAGTGAGATTTGGATCTAGACCCATCTGCATGTTTTCAGGCACAAGACCAATTTTCATTTCCTGACCTGCGTGTATTTCCGTTGCGAACATTAGTATTGCACAGAGAGAGGAACTACTTATCAGAAGATTACAAATATCCAACACCTTTTTTAGTTAACATTCTGCAGATGCAGCAACTTTACACTATTTGTTAAATATTTCTATCCACATCTTCAGCGTTATAGTGTATGAAGCAAGAAGAACAAAAAAATAGTATTAATTTTTTTTATTACGAAAGTTGCATCTGCCATATTTGCATGAATGTATTATCAGACAGGCATTCATGCATGCACAAATAAGCCTTCATCTCTGCTGTAAGGATGAAGAAGCTTTTTAATGTACATGAATCAAGAAGCTCTACGTTGTAAGTGTTTATTTATATGACTCTAAAGAATCAGATAATGCTACTGATTATAAGCTAGATCATTAGAGGTTTCCAGAATAATTCCCTTAGAACTTGTCATTTTTTTTTAATGAATGTCATATTTCATAAGGACTGTCTGTTTATGCATTCCCTACCTAACCTGAGGCATTTCATGTAAATGTTTCAACTCCTTTAGCTTTAAATGATTTCTCTTCTGAAATACTAGAAGCTTAGGGTGTTATTGTAATAGTAACTTCACACCAATCTTTTGTGAAGGGCTCAGAGGCCACACAGTTTCCTTCCCACTCTCAAAATAACCAATAAAATATTTATTAAAACAGCCTGAACCACTCAGTTTGGTGTAGGCTGAAATTTTGTTCTTTGCTTATTACAGTAGCATAAATACCCCAAGTAGTATTTGTATGAGAGCTATCTTCTATAACACAAACCCCATTAGGCAAGTAATACATTAGATCTGTAATACTTTCTATTGCCAGTCTCATCAAGTTGATTTGGAATTTGTTGCCTGGGTAGAGTGACTCATATGTTTACTGACAGGTGCTGGGCATCTTCCACACTCATTAAAGTTAATGACTTCAACAGCAGACAGGGGAAAATGTATGTTGAAGTACGTTTCCTCTTAACAGGTATTCCCAAGTTATCATTTAAGAGACTATGTAAGTGGTGTCAGTTTTCTTCTGCAATCACAAAACCAGCCCATAACCAACTCCCTATCCTTTCATTTCAAAAACAACCCAATTAGCTTCACAGAAACTCATTGTTTAAGGCAAGTAAAAAAGAAAAATGCACTGTACCCAGAGCTTTCCACATAAAAGTTCAGTTTCTTGCCATAAAACTAGTCACATCCTAACCGGAACAGAGGAATTAACATACTGGAAAAAAGCCAGTTATCTTATAGAAATATATGCCTTTAAGCAAGCTCTAAATCAGTATTCTCACAATAGCCACAGCTTTGGCATCATTTCTATCCCAACAAGCCACAGCTGCTGAACTAGAGACTTCTGACTTCATATTAGATAAGTAATGAGAAGTTTTAAGCAGTGGTGCCAGAGCCTGTCCTTTGATATCAACACAGTACACTACAGTTGTTGACCAGCTACAGCCAAAAGACATGCCACTAAATTATACTAGTTAGCTAAAAATATTCAGGCAGGAACTTCACAGAGACTTGTGCCATGACATTAGACTGTCAACCAAGATACGATGAGACTGAGACCTCACAGGAATCTGTGTATTCATACAAACCCAAGAAATTAGGACGACTTAATCTTTAACTACAGAGAGACCTCTACTTTGATGCCTGTCCAAACATTAGATCTGCACTATTAATATAATAAAAGTCCTGTACCCTTGGCTTCTACCCAACAAGACAGAAGTACTGAGCCAGAGACCTCACAGAAACCTGTGCCTTAATATTAACCTGCCATGCAAAACTCCTAAGCTAATGGCCTTGCAATGAGTATAACATATAGCCATCTGAAGGAGGAAAAAGATTAAAACCTCTAAAAATTAGTCAGAAGAACTATTAGAGTCTTAAATACTCACTTTTAATGTCTAATTTTTCAGGATCTTCCAAAGCAAAATGTAATGGTACATTTCCACAGTTACCTTTAACTCAACAGTTCAGTTAAAGAACTGGCCTGTTCCCTCTTTGATAGTTCACACACAAACATTACCCTTATAATATTGAGGTACAAACCACAGCACAACACATCTTCCAAACCCAGACTAATGTGCTGTTTGCTGGAAAAAATTTGACACAAATCAAAAAAAGCGATTGCAACAGAATTAGTAAGCAAAATATTGACTGATGGAAAACTGCTCAGATGTTTTGACTATATTTCAGTAATTCAGGGAGATATGATAGTCAGTAAGTTGTAGGATGAATGCATTTATTTGAATTTTACCTTAATCAACCCAAATGAATCCTTCTGACATATGCAGAACTGTTTGCTCTCTATGAGTAACTGTAAGATAGCAAATGTCAAAGTAATTTAATTTTTAATGAAGTTTAGAAAAGAGATTGAGGTGACTCTGGGAAACTTTACCAGAAAATACTTTAACGACTATATAATGAAATAATGAACTATTTTATGTTTCCAAAATTACTTCAGAATTAAATATTACTGAAAATTGGGAGTTTTTCAGATCAAAATGCCTATATCAATTTCCAAAATAGGATTTTGTCTCTGGTAAGGACATTGGAGAAAGTCAGCATGCAGATGCCCCAAAAATTCAAAACAAATATATTTTTCTGAGTGTTATTTTTCCATCCACATGGGCACAAACAGTAATTGGAGAAAAAAATACTCTAGGAAAGCCTTTCCCTTCTTGGTGTCTGAAAGGGCTTCTTCCCATGTTTAGAGTGCTTGATCTTTAATTCTTTCCCATTTTCCCCCTACACTTCACATTTTTCGTTGCTTCTTTTGCATTAATTTCTAATTTTTAATGTTGTAATTTGTGTCTCATTTAAGCAAGGTAATCACTGCCTCATGACTACAAAAGTCTAATATGCTACAACATTAACTGCTGACTTGTTTCCAGATTTCATTTACTTTAAGTCAGAAAAAGCTGAACAGCAGCAGCTGCTTTGCCCATCTTTTACAGCCTTTGATATCTCTCTTGGAAGGCCTAGAGAACTCCTTAATGTCTAAAGGAAGACCTCTACATACTACCATGTGAGAGTCCCTGCTCGTATTGGGTAAGATCCAAAGCCCATTAAAGTAATTTAGAATCTCTATTGTCATCTGTGGAGTTTGGTTGGGACCAGCAGGTGAAATGAAGTCTCATCGAGATGGAAGATCCACTGGAAACACTTAACAATCTTGATGGTCATCAGCAGAAGAAAGGGATAGTTCAGTTCTTTCATAAGCTGCAGGGCTAAATTTGTTGGACCAAACCTGAAAACTGGAGTATTCTCCACTTCAGATACTCTAAATGTTTAAACAAACTAAACTGTTTCCTCCTACCTGGAACTGGACATGGTTTTGGAATACTTTGGCTTTGCTGGTGCATGTGATATACAGGGAAAAATCAGTGGCTGACCAAGCCTAATGGACCAAGTCTACAGGAACTTATGAGTGTTTAGGAAATAGATCTTTATCAGCATTTTACAAGAGGGGACTGGGAAAAAAAATAGTGTTTGTTCTTAAGTTTGAAATAGTCATAGAAAACCCTGACACACTTCAATCTAAGAATGATAAACCAATTATTATTTTTCCACTTATACTGGAAACGCTATCAAAAGGTCACAACTGTGTAACTGCACCATGACTAAAGATGCCATTGTTATCTAAGCAAAGGAAATCACTACAATAAAAGCAGTTTTCTTTATTGTCAAAGTAGTACTGAAATTCTAGATCATAGCAATGAATCCCTGTGGTGATTATCTTCCTAATCATTCACTCTGCAGATTAGATCCTGAATGATCTGTCAACCACATTCCTAGCAAACTGCTTTACTTTGCAGAGCTAACAAAGTGATGACCTCAAAACATTGCGGTGGCACTGTAGGGCTGCATAACACCAGACCCCTAGCAAGTAACTTATAAAGCTGATAAAGAGGACCAAAAAGTACCTTTTGCAAACTATCCATCAGAGACAAAGATAATCACAGTATAACGAAACTCACATCTATAAGTGAAAAGAATAAGTTGCACCTTACTTCATTTGAATTTTCTATTGTGATGTTTTTATTTCTCAGCTTTTTCTGAAGCAGCTTGGTTTCATACTCTGGTCTGGGATGCTCCTGAAAGACAAGAAAACCAACCAAATGTGTGATTATGATTAAGAGAAAAGAAGAGGGAAAAAGAAAAAAAAAAAAAATTCTGGTCACTTATTCATAACACAAGCCATCAAGACGACTCAACACCACAGCATTTTTTGGACATTGTGGAATGCAGGGGAAGAGCATTCATGCGTTGCACAGTACTTATTAGTCGTCCTTAGGGAAGGAAATAAAAGTGGAGAAGGGAGGGGTCTAGACCACTTGGGCAGGACCAGCTGTGGAAAAATAGAAGGGTAAGGGGATAAAAAGGGCCGGTCACATCTAAATAGTTTGCTGGTCTGTATGGGGGTGCTGCCCACCAGCAACTGGAGCAAGTGCAGGTATGAGACTGAGTATGTAAGTGCTAGTGGAGATAAAGCTGGAGTATCTAGCAAGCAGGTGAAGTTGCCAGGAGCCAGGGAGGTGAGACTCTCTAAAGGTGAGGCCATAGTGGAGTTGGCTATCAGAAGGACCAAGGGAGTACCAACCAATTGCTAAATAGACCACAGGGTATGCAGGTCTCCAGGAGTGTGACCCACTGGAGTGTATATGTACATGTCTGTGTGTGCGTCTTCAAGCTCATGACCAGGATGGGTTGGCTGCTGAGAGACCAGGGGAGTCCCAGCCAGCTCTGATGGAGCAGGATATATATGTGAGCAACTAGAGAGAGGCTGTAGCATTGTGGGTTTATACCTCTGGGTGCCAGCAACTGGGGAGACTGGCAGCTACTGGGAACACAGGGAGCCCAGCTGTTGGAGGGATCTTCATTGCACAGATGTGCATACATTATGTTATCACTAACAGACCTCCATCCTGCTCAGACAGGGAGAGGAGCAGGATAAGGAGGTTGTGCTGTCTGTGCTTGTGTGGCTGCTGCATGTGTGGCTGTGTGGCTGGCAATGTATGTATGTGGTGTATACGTATGTTGTGTGTACACATGCTTACTGGGAATACTGCTTAGCCTAACTACAGGTTGGGGGCACGGAGCTGTGGCTGCCTTGCCTCTCTTGGGCTGTTGGATCTGGCGCAGCTTCCCCTCTTAATAACCTTTCAAGGTTTCCTTGCAAATTATATTTTTATTTTCCAAATTAGAGCATAAATCAAATAAACCTACCACGATTTTAAAGAGAGCAGTTCATAAAAAAGACAAATGACATGTATTTCCTCATTCCACCTAGTTCTGAATTCATTCAGAGCCTGGAATTTGGATTTTATGCCTCTCACAAAAGGGCTATTCTTACAGCATTGGTCATACCGTCCAATCTTACTATGATTAGAACATATGCTTATCAGTCCAGTCACTAAACTAACTTACTAACCCTTTTTAACGAATCCGATGGCAGTGAAGAGAATATAAAAACTATTTTTTAAAAGTAATTAATCCTTATGGACAATAAAACAGGGGTTGCAGCAGTCTTCCTTGGGGGGATAAGCATGCTGTCATTTTCTGTTCTCTGTAACATTTTCACTACACCAGACACCATCCTGAGTATTTGCTGCTGCACACTAGTATATAGACATAATGAGACTTCCAATGTATTTTTTATCCTGATCATGAGATTTTCCTGAAACATTGAATAGGTATGTGAGCACACTATCATTTAAATAACTGCCCTAAATGAATATTTACCTTTTTGAACTCTATGAACAAATCACATGTATGTCTGTCCTAAAAGCAGATACAGAAATGTATCCTACTGCTTCCAGGGAGTCTGGTACTAACATGGGAGGCTTGAGGGAACTTTTTTTCTCTAAAGCTCAGGTATTGCTATGTCTCTGAGACTCTTGCACTATGATGCTACACCAACTATAACAAAACTGCTAGCATAACAGTTTGTTTTACACTAGTAATTTCATGTACTATTCAAATTAATAAAACATGTTCTGAGGGTGCAAGTGTGACACTCTTCGCATCACAGAGTTCTTTTACATTACTCATGCCTCATGTAAAAATCAATACTGCAATGAATGAAGTTCAGAAACAATTATAACACTTCTCGTCACAAGGGTCACTGTTGTTATTGCTTACAAAGTGCTATGTGTGCATGTGGAACTCCAAGAAATAATGAGGCACGGGAAATCTCTGACATTACTAAAGTTCATTAGCAGCAAAAATGGTGGTGAGCAGGATGGGAAAGGGAAAAACAAACATACAGTGCAACAATACAACAATAAGTGTTCAAAGATGCTGTGGTCAATGCCTGTACCTCGATGTTTTGTAAGTTTTCCCTAGCTTGTTGATTTGCATTAATTTGTATCGTGTTTAAGGTTCAGAGGTCAGATGGAAGAAACATCTTTAGACTTAAATGATAAGAAAGGATAAAGGCATCAGCCATGGATGGCTACATGAGAGAGACAGCCTGATGAAAGTAGAGAAATGAGATAAATGAAGCTGTAAGAAACTGAGATCAAATCACACTATGGGAGCACCTGCAGAGCTGAATTGGCTTGCTTTCTTTTTTCTTATTTTCTGCTTAGCAAAGCATTCTGGGACACCAGGAGCAGCTGCCAGAGGTCAGAGCAACTTTTGAAAATTGGCTTGAAAGGAAACACGGTGAGAAAATAAAATGCCAAGCAAAACATTGTACTGTAACTTACATTTTTGCTATTGATAGTTTTGCTTTGAGTGCATGTCATGTTCAAATTTGGTCAAGTTATGTTTAGTTTTTTTAGTAAGACATTTCAATGTCCTTTTAACTGCATTTCATATACCTACATCTGGATTGGGAAAATTAGTTGATCTGTCTTCACTGAATCTGCCAAGTCATCTTACCCTAGACTGAACAAACCACAGTGCCTCCTGGAATGTATTTATCTATATATTCCTTTTATGAGTATATTGCATGAAGCATTTCTTTACAATACAGATTTAGAGATGCTTGATCCTGATCATATATACGTGGATGTGAAGGAACAATTCCACTCTGCTGTAAAGAGAGTGTGATTCAGAATCAATTCTTTGTCTGAAAATGGGAAGAGTTCAACAGTTAGGACAATAAGCTAGAAATAGTTGTGATGACTTGAAGACCAAATGTCCATGTAGGGATAAATATGAATCCCATGATGCTGGAAGTTTGCCAGTACAGCTGCCAGACACTTATTGAAAACCATGTGAGCCAAGGTACTTTGAGGCCAAATGAGTGCTCAGAGTAGAAAACGATAATTCCCATCCTGAAAACAAAGAGCCAAATCATGAAACTTTTACTTAGACAAAACTCATATTGACGTCAGTGGGAGTTTTCCCTGAGAATGTTCTCCAAGATTTGCCTCAAACACACAATGTGTATCCATTATACATTACAAATTAATACTGTGTAGGTTATGATTCAGTTTGATAAGAATATATAATGCAAGCTGATCTCTCTTTAATTTTTCTTTGATTTAGGAAGAAAGTGATAACGGAATTTCACAAAGCATGCATGACAAACACATCTGGATTTGTCCAAAGAAGTGATAGATGCTCCATCCCTGGCAGTGTTTAAGGCCAGGCTGGATGAAGTCTTGGGTGACATGGTCTAGTGTGAGGCGTCCCTGTCCTTGGCTGGGGGGTTGAAATTATATGATCTTAAGGTCCTTTCCAACCCTTCCTATTCTATGATTGCTAAGAAAAAAATAGAACATTAGAAACTATCCCAAATTAACAGACCAGAGGAGTTAAAAGCAAAAATTAAGCCAACCTACTGCTTCATTTTTACACTTTAAGGAAAGTCAAAAAAACACTGCAAATTCACTGAGCAGCCTTGTCCTGATATGCTGAACACATGCGGAGCAGCAAAGCAGTGGGCACCAGTAGGAAGGTAGACTTCCACAAACGAGAACTGGAATGACCCAGCTGCTGACCCAGATCAAGATGGAAACTTGGAATGAGTAAAACAGAGACCCTAGCTCTTCTCTGCTGCAAGAGGGTTAATTATTGCAAAACATTATTTCTTAATTATTTCTTATGATGATGGCAACAGTGGGTAGTGGGTGAGAAGTCTAAAGAAGAGATTGTCATTCACACCAATGATCTGTTTTAGACTCTCCTAGTAATGGGATGCTCAGCCAAGGAAAAGTACTTTTATATTTCAGCACATATGAAGGGATCACTGGTAGATGTTCGCAATCTTTTTAACTCAGATCACTTGCACAGTAAGTTTGATTTATGTAAAATTAAAACAAAAGCTTGAATAAGTCATCTAACGTTTTTCCAAGTTTAGGGACATTAAAAGATGAAATCCATTGTATAAGAAAGGAACATGGCTATCAAAGGTATTCTAAAGCAACATAAATCTGAAGTAGTTAAACCAAAATAACCCATAGGGTCTATTAAGGAAATATATTTGCCAGATGGATAAATAGATAGATATAATGCCTTTGTTTGCTCCCATTGAGCAAGAACAGTAGGAGTGCTTTGGAGAATTACCTGCAAACCTAAATTTTGCAATATGGCCTCAGATTTTTAAGTGATTTTTGTTTATGAAATAGTATTATCTCGGCACTAGCTATTTATGATATTTCTGGAATTTTTATTTCCATGGAGTTTTCTTCATTTCAGGCTCTGTGCACCTGGAACCCATGGCTTACAGGCAACCTGTCTTACTAGGTAAAAGCAATAGGACGCTATGTACTACTTATAGGTACACTTCCTAAAACATCTTAAAACACATATATCAGAGGCAAGATAACAAAAGCTTTATAATACCTAGAATTGCCTGGTTCCAGAAGATGTATATTCTGACCAACCACTCTCTTTCTAAACTTTAGTGGATTTTGCAAGTTAACCGATGATCCAGATTAGAGCATTGTCTTCCCTCTAATGTCAAGAAATAGGTATACTTTAGCTAATCTGACCTAACAATCTCTTTGACCATAAATATTTATTCAGCCTTTATTAATTTGTTTCAGCCACACCAGTGCCTCTTTTAATTGTTTTCCATAAATATCCAAATGTGGGACAGGATTTGGCTACTCTCAGCAGGACTCCCAGTGCTGTTCAGCTGATAGAAGGAGACGTGTTGGAGCTTGTCGGTCGTAAACCATGGGAGGAATAAGATAAGGATAAAAGCTTGGCTGAAAAAGAATGGCCCAGTGTTTATTTATCAATCACGGGTTGGAAAGGTTGAGGGAGAAGGGAGTAGCCGACCTTGATGGAGAGGAGCTAACTCTTTGTGTAAGAAAAGATGTTGCTGGAGGAAGGTAAATGCTTGATTAATAGTTTGTCTTATGCTAGCTAGCCGGGGGTAAGATGGCGGCCTTGGACAGGGTCAAGGTGTTGGTGTTGGGCGACTCTGGTGTCGGAAAGTCTTTGCTTGTTCACCTCTTATGTCAAAACCAAGTGCTGGGAAACCCATCCTGGACGGTGGGCTGCTCGGTGGATGTTCGAATCCATGACTACAAAGAGGGGACTCCAGAAGAGAAGACCTACTACATTGAGCTGTGGGACGTTGGAGGTTCAGTGGGTAGTGCCACTAGTGTGAAAAGCACACGAACAGTGTTTTATAACTTGCTGAATGGGATAATTTTAGTGCATGACTTAACCAATAAGAAATCATTGCAGAATTTGTACCGCTGGTCTTTGGAAGCACTCAACAGAGATGTCGCTCCAACAGGAGTTCTTGTGGCAAATGGGGACTATGACCGTGAACAGTTTGCTGATAACCAGATTCCACTGCTGGTAATAGAAACTAAGCTGGATCAGATCCCAGAAACTAAGCGGAATGAAGTTTTGACCAGAACAGCTTTCTTGGCTGAGGATTTCAACGCTGAAGAGATTAATTTGGATTACACCAATCCTCGTTACCTGGCTGCAGGTTCATCCAATGCTGTCAAACTAAGCAGGTTTTTTGATAAGGTCATAGAGAAGAGATACTTCTTAAGAGATGGCAATCAGATTCCTGGCTTCTCTGAAAGGAAGAGGTTTGGAGGAGGAACACTGAAGAGCCTTCATTATGATTGAACACTTAAGAAGTGGAAGATGACCTCTCAGAGTTCCTAACAACATTCCTATTCTGATTGGATGCTTAAAGACAATAATGCTTATGTCAAGCAGAGTAAAATGATACAGACTGTTGAAGCTACTTTTGCTGGAAAAGACTTGGGGAAGAATTTCCAAAAATTTCTAATCTGAAGCCTAGAGTGTTTCTTAGGATTGCAGGCCTTCTGTAAAAGATAGACCAATCAGTATGAGACATGCTAGGTAGAGACAAGTATAAATGTATATGGATAACTGTAATAAAACGACATCTTGCTTGCATCAAGCTGCATCCCGTCTCTCAATCGCGGCATCCGAATGACTGGATTTACAGCCAGGAATGTCCATGAATATACCTTACTTGAAGCAAACACAAATGTTGAATTTGTAGCTTGAACTGTAGTCAAAAGCTTTTATATTTGATGCTTGAGTTTAATGGCTTGAGTTTCACTGCAGCATATGCCAATCTAAGCCTGGGCTGCCATCTTCACAGACTCAAATTCACCTTGCACAAGCCACACATTTCCATTTCTGTCCTTACAGCAACACCAGTGCATTTACAGCTGCATGGTATGACCAGGATAAAAACTCCTCATAGTCCCAGCTACCCTTCAGCTGTATCAGCTGTCTGAACTGTTTACCACTCAGCTGTATGATTGCCAGCATGCCTGTAAAAGGAAGAATAAGATTGCATGGCTGGGATAGTAACACCGTGGTAGTGTGGAGATAGATTGGCTTAAGCTGCTATGCAGCTGCAACCTATAAATGAAGTTGCACGCTACAGATGAGGTGATTTAATGGCTCATCATTGCTAAAAGGGACTTCCTAACCCACATATTCTTCTCTTTCCCTGCCCAATGCCCTGATTATACTATGTGAAAACGTACCTAATTAATTGGTCCCCTTCACCACAAACACTGTCTACTTTATTTCTGGAATTACTTCTCCACAGGTTTAGTCAGTAGTTTCAGGTGATGGGTGAGACACTAGAATTAGTAGTATGAAAGTAGGGAGGGAATCTCTACCTCATGGTATCAGTGAAATATTGAAGCATTTTATGCAGCTTCACCCTGTGAGACTAGATCTTTCAAACAGAGATTTCAGAGAATAACATGGCCAACATATTTAAAAAACAAACAAACAAAACCAACCCAGACTCTTAATTCTATAAACTGAGGTAAATAAATCCATAGATAATAATCTTCGCCAAAAAACCCTGAATTTTAGAAGCGAGAGAATCACATCCACAACAGCTTTGAGGTTTGTAGAAAATTCAATCCTGGAAAGCACACAGGAGGCAAATATAATGGAAAAGGAATACAAGAAGGAAAACAAAAGCATGCTGATATGTCTGGCAGAAGAAATAATAAACGAGGAAGATCAGCCTAAGCCCCCGCATATTGTGACACATCTCTGGATCAACAGTCTTGGAAATAAAAAAAAAAAGTAATAATATATCTTTACCAACTTCTTGGCAAGCAAAAAATTATCACATGCTTCGGTTCTTTTAGTTTATAAATTAAAACATGTTTACAGTGTGCCTTCATGTGTAATTTTTTAATGGAGCAACAGCTGGTACTAAATAGTTTCCTCTAAGGCCTGCGGGATAACATCCATTTTTCAACATCTCTTTCCCAACTATCTTAATAAAACTCTCATTCTCCTAAACACAGCACTTAAATCTAATGTTGAAAGGACTTGTTCAGAAGATTGGGGCTATCCTAGGATCATTAAATAAATAATGTTAACAAGAATTTAAGAATGTGACAGAAGATACATTGGAAAGAGTGATGAAACCCAAGAAAAGGTAGTAAAAAACATACAAAGAGATAAAAAATACTTGGAAACATGGACTCAACAGGATGATCAGAATAGGCATGGGGAAAATGTAAGACAATGCACCTGGGAAAATAACCCAAAACGAAGATCTCATTGGAACAAGAAACCTCAGAATATAGGGAGGATGAAAGGACAGATTTGAGATAACACAAAATATTGCAGCTACACATTCTCCTTTTTCCATTACTGAACACTTTTTCCCCAAGAGGACTAAGCTGTAAGCAGACATTTTATTAATGTCATCCCTTCATTTTTTAAGCAAACAAAAATGTCTTATACTTCCGGTTTTAGTAGACGCTATTAGAACTTCAGAACAGGAGTCTGCTCCTATAATTTGCAAGGTGGAAGACAAAGTGAAAACATCAAATTAATCAGATCAGAACCAATTTTGAAATGTAGTAGGGAAGATCGAGTTAATCTGAGATTAAACTGTGAATGGGATGTATCTGTAAACATATTTAATGTCACCAACTCTGCCTGCTATCCAATTCTGTTTTACCCAATCTACCTTCTTTATTATTTTATCTTAACTCAGTAATAATCCACAGGGTATCTTAAAGTCTTTCTTTAAGGGTTCAATATTTTGTTGTTTTGGGTTTTTTTTTAAAGTCATCAAATACCAAAAGGAGGAACAAGAGGAACTTTGGGAATTGGAGTTTGCAAAAAAAGTTTGCTAACATTTTACAGAGAGCAGGATTTTAACTTAAAATTGTAACTTACCAAACATGTTTCTACTGAAGACAGACACCCAAGTTCCTTCCTGCTGTACTGAAACAGTGTAATACCATGACTATTTGAACAACAACAAGATGTCCACTCGCTGTCATTTGAGTTAGGTGTGGACTTTCTGTCCATTTATTCTTCCAAGTTATGGTCCACATTCTAAGATTTCATCTTTTATAATTGCATTTCTATTCCTAGTTACACAGGACTTTGGCAAAGTGGGGTAAAATCTCTTCCACCCAGAAAACCTAAAGCAGGAACATCCTAGGTGGTAGAAATACAATTTCTGAAGATTCAAGGGAGGCCAATAGTTTCTACTCTCCACATCATTAATTAGAATCCGCTTAGTATTTCTTCATCAGCTCCTTTACAAGTAGAAGAGCGGATGAATTCTTCCGCCGCTACCCCTGCTTTATTGATGCCTACATTCCTTATGACACAACCTGAAAAATTAACAAATGCACAACCTGTTTGATCAGGTTAAACAAACACACATCTTGCATGACATATTGTGTGGTTTATGCATGGTATTTCCAAGGCTTTTTGTGTTTTCATGGTTCTGGTCTGGGTTGTTCTTTCCCTCTGCCATCTAGTTATCAGTCATTCAATTGCTTTTCTACATAATTATCTATTTAACAGTTAGTACCCAATGCTACCTATTATTTTTGTGGATTTAAAAGCAAATGCTCTAAGTCTGTACAGCTGCCAGTCTGTACAGTCAAATATGCATGCAAGCCTTAGGGAGTCTGCTTTCTCATACTGCTGTTGCCAAGATATTTACAAATAAGGGAACTAAATTAATCTTTCGTGTGAATCTTTTGAAGCAAAAGTTTTGACCCAGTGTGTTTAAAGAAAGTAATTTTACTGAAAACTTTACAGTCAAGAGTCTGCAAAAATTACACTGAAGACATTTATTTCCATATAACTCTCACAATGTACTTCACAGCTCTTCAACATTTATGGTTGTTTTCCTTCCTGTTTTGGTTCCATAACTTCCCTTTCTAAACAAAATGATAATAGTAAATGACTTAACTCCGTCTAGTCTTAAAACTGTTAAGCCCTCTGAATTTCTTCCTTATTCCTTTCCTTCTTGCTCTCTGTTAAATGATCCTGTGCATTCCACTTCTAGTTCCTTTTGGCCTAACCTAATTAGACACAATTTTCCATTTTCCAACATAATTTTCAACACTTGGAAAGACTTCACCACCACTGAAACATGGTGCCAGTGTCTGTCTTACAAATTTATTCTCATATTTATGAATCTAATGGATACAAGCTGAACAAAACCTAATTTAACTTTTGTACTTTTCATGAAGTACCAAGAGCTGACAGAAGATGATACAAAGCATGGTTTTTTGCTTAAGATGTCAGGTCAAGAGACACATCCATTTTGAGTATTATTCTTGAAGAAAGAGTTGGATCAATTAGAAAATGTCCAGAAAGGAGCAAGAATAAACAGATGCCTAGGAAATTGTTTTAAGAACAAAGACTAAAAAAACAGAAGCCAGTTCATATTAAAGAAAAAAAAAAGGCTGACAGGCAGATACAATATTATGTTTAATTTTATGAAGAGGACAGAGGTAAACTTTTTATCTTTGAAAGAAAGAACAAGAAAAAAAATGAACATTTAGCAGGGAGATTTAAGACACTAGGAAAAGCTTGTTAGCAGTACAGATAGATCAGTATTAGAATAGATTGCCTAGGGAGGAAGTGAAATCTCCACTTATGGCTTTATTTAAGAACAAATTAGACAAATATCTTCTCATAATGATTTAAGTAGAGTTGATCCTACCATGCACGAGGGATGGCCCCTCAAGGTCCATTCCAGCCTTATTTTTATACTATATTCCTAATTCTTCAACTTGTGCTGAGATGTGTCTGGCACTCCTTCACTTGTCATAAACAGAGGATTCTTGCTGATCCCACAGTTCCTGCCCACAAACTCTTACCACTTCAGAGCTCTTCATCACAGGATCTCACAAATCTACAGATTATTTCACAGCATTTTGCAAATATCAAGCTAAATCTTAGGATTGCGTTTTGGAAGTGATGAAATTGAAATTCAATAAAATCTGGCGGGTTCATCAAGTATGGTGCAGAGGCAAGAGTTTGCTCTCCAGCCTGCAATTAGTACAAAATTTCTGTTCTCCCAGGGAGCAGTATGACATTCCATACAGGACAAGCAGCAACTTCCTATGTGCTGATGCATTTGGTTTGTATGACAACTTACAAACTGTGCGTACTGGTTTATACTGTGAGCATCACCCACATCATAACTGGATGGACAGCAGTGAAAAAGCTGAGAAACCAGAGGCAAAATAGAAGAGATTGTATTCAAGCCATCAGTGAAGGAATATTTGGGAGGTCTCCCTTACACTAAAGACATTGCTAAAGGCTGTATTATGGCATCATGATGCAATAAAAGGAACACTGGAGTCTGCTGTTTGTTCTCAGGATTATTTTTTCATTTTATCCAATGATTCTTATCTGAGGAATAGGCAAAAGTGGAATAACTTTATGACCATGCTACATCATGGAGTTCATGATGTCAGGTTACTTTTTTCTATGTTATTTGCACTCTACATCCTGTTTGAGCTGAGCTCAAGTAGCAGAACTGGAGGGTTGTAGATGGTCTGTTGTTTAAGGAACTGTGCTGGAACACAAAGAAATGGATATGAATCTTCCCAGAAAATCAAGATAGGCCAGCAACTCACCTTCCTGACCACATTTTATTAAGTCAATGAAGAGAGCAAAGCACACTGAATTGTTCCATACAGGTGCTCAGCTCACCATTAATGATAAAAGAGAATCTAATTGCTGCAAATCTGAATTACTGGATATGACCCTGTTTTAGAGCCACATCTATTGCTAGAGGATATGTAACGGAGGGTCCTGTTCTTCGTATGATATTTATGGCAGAACTAAAAAAAAAATATAGAGACATTGTAAATGCTAATTGACCAGCAATTTTTGGTCAATTTAGGTACAACAAGAAGCCCCACGGGCTCATTGCAAAGCACGTAAAAACTATTCTTGAGAAACTAACTCCATCTGTTGTTGTTCGCAACAGCTCTATAGGTGAGTACCTAGAGCTCAGGATATTTGGGCCTAAGGTACCACAGATGCACCACAGACCTGGATGCAAATATTATTTATGTTACCCTGACACATTGCAATCATAGTCACAATTTTTGTTATGCATAATGAAGTAGCATCTATATGATGAAGAATTTATTCTGTATCATTCTGTTACTGCCTTCTGTGCAACAGCATATGAGCCTTCTCAGCAAAGAATGATCTACTGTTATCATACAGCCCTTTTCAACATTGGTTATTAAAATTAGAGTGCTGACCAGTAAGACATAGGTGATGATTTTTTTAATGGTATATTGGTACTCAAAACTGTATAAACTATAGTAATTTAGGAAAAAACCTAGCTACAAATTGCACTGGGCTGGAGGATGCTCATGATAAATCTAAATATTAATGCATATATTCAGATATAGAAAAATGTATATAGCAAATCAGCACAGGGAGAGGAAACTTACTTCTTCTTCCTCCAGTCCAGTTAGATCCCAGAAGTAACTCAATCTCATCTGCAAACGTTTCCATTGTTCAAGGAACATAGTAGCTTAAAAAAACAAAAAACCAAAAAAAAAAAACCCTAAAATTATTAACCAAATGCACTAGGGTGTTACTTATATTTGAATATTTGATATATTCAATAAATTCAATATGACATTTGAATCCCATTATGCTCAGCCCTTTATAAATAAGCACTAAGAAACAAACTCTGGCCCAATTTTAAAGAAAGAATACCAGCAAATCATGGAAGCGATAATGACTCTCTTTTTACAAATAAAATACAGAAAGATACAATATGGATTGCCCACAGGTACCAGTAAATTCTTGTCAGACAATGGAACTGATCCCATATTTGTTGCTATCCACCCCAAGAACATCATCTCAATTTACCAAGAGTCATTCTATAATTCATGAGTATAAAGCATACAATGAAAGAAAATTAGGTCTAAGTGTTAATCTGTGACACCCTTAACTGGCCAAACAGATTTTGCTGTTTCAGTGTTTCTAATCAATCAGAAACAAATGAATAAGGTAGGTGTAGCCTTCTACTGAAGTAAATCACTGATACCTATATGTAAACTAAGACCCTCAGTAATATGTAGAAAAAAACTTTTCTTTTGAAATATGTTATAGTGGTACAGTTGAATGTTTTTCTACTGCATAGACAGAGTGGTTTTGTTCTAAGGAACTGGCCAGTACCTCAGTCTCCTACTTTTCCTTTTTCATTCATATGAAGGAAAAAATGTTGTACTGTTGTCTCATATTTACAGTCTCCTGATTTTCCTTTCATAACTATCTTCCAGATAGCCCTTTGCCTAGCTGTTCATAATTTATCAACTTACAGATTTATTAGAAATCACGCTTCTTACTTTTGACTCATGGACACCTATTTTTGATGACTATATCAATACTAAACCAGTATATACCAACCAAAACCACCCACTATACTAATAAAAGCTGTATCTATAAACATATTTTTCTTATGCTTCACCTTTTCAGCTGGTGAAAAGGGGATTGTAAAAATCTTGTTAGGTCATAGCAGTGTTTCTATCATTTTGAACATCTTGTAGATAGTTCTACAAGACACACAAAAGTGTAGAATTAGATCCAGCTTCCTTTGTCTGCACCTGCACTTGGTGTGAGCTGTAAGATAACAGTTGGAAAAGTTAGACTACTATTAAAATCACCTGACTCTTACAGGGCAGAATTTATTTCTACAGTTAGCTGCCAATATTTTCTGCACAGATATCCTCCTACAATGCAAGAAATAAATATCATTTAAACACACGACTGGCAGAACACTGAAAGTAAATCCAGACATTAAGCAATTAAGTCTCTGCTCCTTCCTTACAGAGGACATATAAAAGCTATATTTAGCATGTTCTGAAAACTCAAGGATTTTTAGATACCCTAAATACAAAAAACATTTGATTATTTTATAGGATGCTATTACTCATTCCACTTTTTCTATTATTGAAAAAGTCAGTTCCACATTTAGCTATGTAAGAATTTATTTGGCTAGATGCAGTAGCTGTTCTGAAATCAACAAGATTGCACTGACTTACACTAGCAGAAAAACAGTTCCATTATATTCAACTGTTCTTCTAATAAATGCATCTGACAGCTGAAATTCAGCTTCCCAGAACACCAGTGATATTAAATGCAATTAACTAGGCATTACTCTGTCATTTGTGAATATGGTCATTTGCAAACAATGTTTCTGGAATCACAAAGATACTTTATGAGGCATCACAATCAGTTAGTAGAAGCATGATTCATTTCAAGATATTAACATATAGTGTCATCTGCCTTTTACTGAACGGGAGAAGGCTAGCAGGATGAAACCCTTCTTGTGCCCAACAGTGTCACGAAATTAAGCCAGCTCAAACTAACACACTTTGCTTTCCAAGTATACAATTCTAAGTCATAAGACACGCCAGATTACACATCACTATACTATATCCTACAACAAAACATTCAGGCAACATTTATTCAGTGTAGAATTAGACATTTACTCAAGATACTAAGGCAAGCTGGTTAGGTGCGTGAATGAGATCTGTCATTCAGCAGAATGAGGTCTAGATATAACCAGTACAGTTTTCTAGTAGTAAGGAAACAAATTGGGTGTAATCTAATACTTAATAGGCAAGCTGGGCAGAGTTAGTAAAGGATACTTTATTTCACTTTTCTGTTCTTTGTGTGTGATGGCTGAATTTTCTTTCACTGACAAGCTCAGTTATCGTGGTCCCAAGAACAGACTTTTCCAATCTATTTGAAATATTTTTGAAGGGGGGCTACAGCTCAGAAAGAATTTTGTTTTTCTTTCATGCCTTCTTTGAAAAGCAATGCATACGGAACTTTTTGTTCCTTTCTGTTACTTGACAGATTCTACTAATTTGTTTTAGTGCAATAATATATCAACATTTTGCTTTGCACATTGCATTGCTGATACTAAAATACGATTGTTTTGGATGAGGCTGCATGGAAATGATCATTTGCATGGATGCAAGTTTACAGTACAGATTCTCTGTCAGGAAAATATTATTTGCCTATGAAAGAGTACATAAATTGTCATTCATACACACACTGTCCAAACAGCCACATTGAAACTTGGACAAGGCAGTGTATTGCATGCTTTATGGCAGCAGGTAAACTGCTAATCTTATTCTGCCAGTCTACTCTGTAATTGGCAGCAATCTGAAGTAAGAAAATAAGTCATTGTGAGAGTCTATGAATTTATCATCTTTTGTCATTTCTCTCAGTGATAGCACTTACATATTTTCTAACTCCTGCTGAAGGGTTTCCAGGAACTGTAAACAAAAACCTCTTCCTTCTATGTTCTGTTCTGCCTGCAAGTTCCTTAAAACCCTATGCTATCCGTACCTAACACCAAGCTACCAACCAGTTATTTCTAAAACAAGCTGTGAAATTTCAAAGTATATGAATTTCAATGCATGTATATTTCAATGCAAAGCATAACACACTGATTGCAGAGGAATGGCTGTGATAAAATAATATATTTGTTCAATTTCATATGAAGAATTAAAATTTCATTTTGTGAACAATGTATAGTGAAATAAAAAATCATTTTACAGTAGCAATAATAACATCTTTAACTTTCAGAATAAACAAGATTAGAGTGAATGAGGGCATAACACCAGCAATAATACACACAAGCATTTTTCAGGGCAGAGCTGAGGCCAGAACAATAAGAATAATATTACAATGCACTCATTAGTGTTTATGAAGTGTTTTGATATCCTCAGTAAAACAGGGTATATTTGCCATTGAAGAAAACCAAGCTTGTTTAAATGGAATACTTTAGAACATAGTATAATTAAAACAATAATACTCCCATTGTTCTTGGAATCCCATAAAGTTTTTATAAAATTATGTGACTAAGTTGTCCCACATGGAAATGCACTCTGTGCTTAAATTAAACCCTTTCAGCTGCCTCCACCATACCAATCCCCAAATACATTCTGGCCCCAAATGCAGAAGATGTTAAAGGGGCTTGTCATGCAGCCTTCCATTATCTGAAGGGGGCCTATAATGATGCTGGGGAGGGACTGTTCATTAGGGACTGTAGTGGTAGGACAAGGGGTAACGGATTCCAACTTAAACAGGGGAAGTTTAGATTAGATATAAGGAAGAAGTTCTTTACAGTAAGGGTGGTGAGGCACTGGAATGGGTTGCCCAAGGAAGCTGTGAATGCTGCATCCCTGGCAGTGTTCAAGGCCAGGTTGGACAGAGCCTTGGGCAACATGGTTTAATGTGACGTGTCCCTGCCCATGGCAGGGGGGTTGGAACTAGATGATCTTAAGGTCCTTTCCAACCCTACCTATTCTATGATTCTATGATTCTATGTGGACAGAAAATGAAGAAAAATAAAGAAAAAACATAGCAAGGATTAGAAGTGCCATTAAACAAGCCAGTAGAGACAGAAAGGACACATTTTTCTTTACTGAACTACCCAACTCCTCTCCACTTACTCGCAAGCTTGCTGTTGACAGCGGAAAGTCTCGTAATGTTGTTTTCTCCAGTATCAGCACAGACAGCCCTGCACTGGCCTTCTGAGGCTTATCAGTTTCATAAAGCCATAGGTATCACATTTAATCTAATAGCACTTCATTATACGTAAGGCTACTATTTGTTCTACTGCTGTGCATTGCAGCTTTCACTTCTGACAGGAGTCCAAAGATCAAATGACACTGTTAACATGCAAAGCAATACTCACCCCAAAGAGCCATGAAGATGGAGAAGAAGACTGTGGCGGGGTTGTCAAACAAGTGGCTAGCTCGAGCAGTAGCACAAGCAGAGCTGAGGTTCCAATAATCACAGAACTTTTCACATAGGGGGCACATGGTGAAGGCATTGCGCTGGTCGCACATTTCATTACTATGAATGACAAGTGCACAAATTGAGTATTATGACTCAGAAAAGGGTGATATACAGTAATGATATCAAGCAGCATATCATAGCTATTACAAGCTCTTTGCAGAATATGTGGCTTGCACTTGTAGAGAACAGAAGCTGTGTGTTTCTTCAAAGCACATTGCCATGCCCTGGAATATTAAAATACTTATAGGCAATTTACTAGCAGAAAACCAGTGCAACACAGCAACCAATCTAATCACTACACTGTACTAGTGAATTACAGAAGACTGCATCACTGAAGACTGAGATGAACCACAGTAAAAGGAATTCTGTGCCCTTGATAAAACACTTATTTCTAACATGTTGGCACAAAAATCCATGTCAAATACTGTGCTACTTTGTGTATCAGGACTGGCCATATGAGTCTGCATAAAAGCCAGAACCAGCACCCAGGCATGTTGGTTGGTCTGTGTCACAGACAGAATAGATCTGCAACATCATTTGCAAGATATGCTAGGTTTTGATGTAAACTGACGTGTACTGAATTTTAAAGACTTACACCAGCCAACCATCTCATTCTTAGCAGGGATGTTATATTTCACAACATTTTCTTTGAGATTCACCTCTACCCTGCATTTTATTTGTGAGGCGTTTATAAGAGCAATGGTTGTTTTCCCAGCATAGGACTTTAACACCAATTCTCAACTATATCACTAGGTTTTGGCTAAATTCTTCAAGTGTAAGGAGTTATTTTAGACACCCATACTGATATGTTTTAGGGGTGTTCAGATATTGTGTGCACAGTGGTTTCAAGAAATCAGATACCTTTACTTTTCAGGATTCTCAACTTTGAATGTTGAATATGGATGTGGTATTCTTGGTCTTCATAGCTCCTTGTCTTTCTAGCACAGAGTGCTAACCTAATTTTCAAAACTTAAAAAAAAAAAAAAAGGGGGGAGAAATTCCCCCTCCCCAACAGTAAATCTTATAAAAACTAGAAAGCTTCCACTTCTGCCTCATATATTCAGATGTTAAATTGTATTTCCTTTCCCTCAGTTTACAGCATTTGTTCTGCTGTCCTCTGGAAAATGTGAGATAAGAGATTCTTACAGACCTTACTTTAAGGTTGTTATTTTAATTCTTAGTCTTATTTGCTCTGTATTTACACAGTTTCTAAAAATCTTTAAAAAATCATCATCACTATCTCTTTAATAAGCCTGCTTGACACTGCTGACTATGCTTTCCAGTTTTTTCACAAGGTTTGCATGTGGAAGACCTTCATAGCTGTACAGTCTTATTCAAGTGAAGTAAGTGGTGCAAAGCTCAAGAGTCCTTGCCACGACTGTAAGCGAAAGAAAGACTTCTAACATTGCTTCATTGATAGCATATTGTGATTATGATTGTTCCTATATTGGCTAGCATTAAATAGCATTTTTCTATGACATCAAATGAAAAAAAGAATTATTCGAACTGTAGTATCAGTATGTTTAATATTATATCCTTTGAAAGGCATACAGCTGTTTCCAGCTATCATATCATTAAAGTAATGTTCTCTTCTATTTCAAAAGGCAGTAGAGGGTGCTGCAGATGCATCTTAGCCATAAATCTCACTTAAGTTTAAATGTTAGCACAAGCTTTCCCACAGCCCACCAAGACTCACTGAGTTCAAGCTAAAAAAAACAAACCCTGACTCAGATGTGTTGTTACTCATTTACCTATCAGTAATAATGTCTTACTTCAGTAAGTTGCCAATTTTAACTTTAAAAGTTGCCAATTCATTTGAGAGAATGCAAGAACTGCCACAGCGAGTGTGACCAGCAATACTGGTAATCCAGAACCTTGCCTCCATAAGAACCAGAGACAGATAACAGAGGAAGTGTTGAGTTTTTCTCACTGAGAAGCAGACTGTGATTATGATTGTTCCTATATTGACCATCATTAAATAGCATTTTAATGCATTTTAATTAGCATTAACATCACTGTGTCAATTTGGCAGGTTTTGTTTAGTATATAACACCCTCAGGACATGGCACAAAAGTCAACAATTCTTTGTAACTGTCAAGGAGAATGCTGTGGATACCAAATATGCTAAATCTGCTAACTTTTGTTCATCTTACTTGTGTAAATACCCTGATTTTACCAAGAACAAAGTAATCCGGACAACGTATTTGTAGTAACTTCAGTGAGTTCTGCACAATGTCTTACTGGGTGAGCATTCATAATGAATGTTTCTGATATGAGCATTCATAAAAACACAAATGGATGTCATAAAAAAGAACTTACAATAATGCAATAAACTGAACATTTCTGTTTCAGGAGCTGCAAAACCAAAGAGCCAAATAAACGTGTGTCATTCAAATGTCTCATCTACCTAATGCATGTGTATTTCTTATGCTCACAGGGTTGTTAATGATACATCACCGCTCTTCAGACATGTTAGAAGCCGTTATTCTCGCTAAGGATTACAAACAAAAAGCACAGTCTTGTAATTTTCAAGTAACAGATTATTGATCACAGAGAAGGTTACCTAGGAATGTCACTCTCAATGGTTATACATCCATAAAGGAATACAATAATCCCGACTACTGAAGATGGAATGAGGAATTCTGTATATAAACCCAGCCATGCAAAATAAAGTCCTATCTTTTCTCCAAAATACTTTCTGAAAAAAAAGAAAAAAAAAAAAATTACGTGTCAAGGGTATAATTGTATAATTTTCAAATGTGTTTTACAGATTCTAAATAAACACTGAAAGTCAAAATACTAATTGTCAAAGAAAGACATGGATGAAAACCTTAAGTATCTTGAAGTCAGTATCACCAAATGAAGGGGGTGATTCAGGTAGTTTGAGGTTCTCCATTCTGAGAAATTAAAGACGGTCCTGTATCATTGTGATATACATTTAATACCTGCCTGTGAAGGATCACAGCTATTGCATCTCTTAAGTGAAGTCAGTGAAATATCCCTCACTTCCATTAAGAATAGCAGAATTTCAACCAAATGTTTAGTTGAAAACATTGGAAAGGATTTGTCTCTTCAGAAGAGTATCTAGATATGCCATCATTCCTTGCCTCTGTAGTTCTGGAATCAATTGGTAAGAGCCATGGAAATTACATTTATGGGAGCATATTGACAACATCCTTTGGTATCTTAAAAGACTAGCAACCTTGAGTTCCTGTTAAAGAAGGAAGTTTTACTTGCACACTAAGCACTGGCTTTTCAGAAATAGTATTTTTGACTAATTAATAGTCTTTGGACAGCCAGTTTGGAAAAAAAAAGAAACCACACCAAACAACCAGCTTCTTCTCTGAAGAAAAGTTTATTGTAGATGTTGATAAATTTGTGTTAGTACTCAGCCCAACATCTGCATGAATCACACTGCAAGAAGTAAACTAAACATAGATGAAACTCACTGATCATTCCAAAGTAGTGTTAGGAGTTATTACAAATATTGCAAAACATCGAGAGTTTCGAAGAGCTCAAAACCTCACTATCACTAAAATAAAACTAAATATACATAAAAAGCAACACAGCTAGAAGCATATCCAAGCCATAAAATAATATGGAGGAATGCTAGACAGAAAACAACTATACAGAGAGCACTCATTGCATTTGAATCAGAGAGACATACGTTCACGCTATGGTGGCAGAACGAATGAGTCAACATATAACAGCAATGGCCTTGAAGTGGCAGAGGGCAAATCGATTTGCTCTCCAGTTTCCTCCTGATTGGGAAGTGACACTTTGCATTTGCCAGTAAGGCAAACATTACTGAATGCATCCTAACAACACGGAACAAGAAGGAGAGGGGGAAATATTCTGATTATCTTCTTACTGCTTCCTTATTTGTAGAGTTAGGCAACATGCATAGCTAGTAAAGTGTTCCAAATAGGTCAAAGCAGACATGAAAATAATTCACAATCATCTAAGCTGTTCTATTTCTTTTGACAAAGGGACACAAATTACCACTGAAAATGAATTAAAGTGAATTAGACGCCAGAAACTTTAGAGTGAAGAGCAGTTGACTAGGGTCCATGAAGTTGAAGCTTATGGCTCATGAGGCTTCCTCTAGAATTTTTAAGCCTTCCAGTGATAAATTCAATCTGCAACCTATAAAGACAAGGTTGGTCTTTGCATCCATGCCAAGAGAAAGTGAGAGAAGCTCAACAATATCCTGGCAGCATGGAAAAAAGCAGTTGCCAAGAAAACTGCACAACGTTCTGTGGCTTAACTGTTTTAAAAAAGAAAAATAATTAAGATTGCTGTGCCCAAGCTCAGTCCACCAATGTGTCAGAAAGTGAAATAATCTAAGGAGAAACAATGATGTTATTTGGAAACATGATGATAAATTTAAATCTGAATTTATCTTGAGTTATCAAGCCAGAAAAACAGAACGTGGATATGTTCCTTCCTTTTTTGACATATCCTAAGAATTGTTCTCCCATTGCTCTGAATAGGAGTCAAGTCTCTGTAGACACCTGTGACCACCTGTAACAACAACTACACACAGCAATTTTGGGCTTAGACTTTAGTACCATGTAGTGGTTTTCTTTGTAGCACCCCTCTAAAAATCTCATAAGAAAGTTGCACTGGCATATTTTTCACAAAGTTTGAAGGCATTCCACCCCTACTCAAGTTAATAGTTTCATGTTAGCAAATTGCAATGCTATTTCACTTAAAAAACAAAATTATAAGTTTTCTCAAATATGAACATAGTAACCCTATATATTTTCACACAAAAAGGAAAAAAAAATAGAATGACTGCAGTGAATGAAGGGAAGAAAATGTTTTCTCTAAGGGTAGAGTAAGATGTACATCAAGAAAAGGAAGTTTTACAAGTTTTACACCAAGATCTTGCCATCTTCTCTCATTTACATTGGGATAAATCCAGTTTTACTTTATTATCCTCAAGGAATTACTAATGATTTATGTTGCCATGCAAAAAGGGGAGAATTGAGACAGGAGTTTTGGCTCAGTAGCTAACTCACACCAAGATCACATATATCCAGACAAAGTTAAGGACTTTCCAAAGTATGCTCATGGATGGCCCACTGCAGAGTGCCACAAAAAAAAAAAAAAAGTATGCCCTCTGTATTGCATGAGCTTTATTTCCACATCAGGTGTATGCTAAGGTAGAGAAATGTCCCTCTATATATACATATGCAATGAGGACAGCAGTTCTCATCCAAAGCAAGGGGTAAAAGGCTTTGATAATAAACGTGTGCTGCACCTATCAGAAGCAGCAGCCAAGAATTTTTTTCTGTATGTTGTTACAGTACAAGGCAAAATTTTGTGCCTTTCACTTTCCAAGACTTTTCGAACACTGGTAAAATGGCCACCTATCAAGCACTATGTTCTCTAGAGTAAGAATTGTGTATTTTAGGAAAGATTTAGCCAAATCATCCTAACTCCTTCAGAAGCTGAACAAAAGTTGTACTTCGAGCAAGTGATCAGAAACAGCATTAAAAAATATAACAACCACCTATAGGAAGTGTATTCTCTCTCATAGCAGAATTAGAATAAGTATTGAGAAGGACACAGCAAAAATGTTTACTCAGTTCCCTCTGCTTCACTCATATAACACTTGAACCAGACATCTGCAATGCACTTCTGTCTGTCCGGTTGCCAAACCAACATCAAAAAGAATAACTGATAATTAAATGCCATGTTTGCGTGTTGGTCACAGTGCTTCCATGCCAAGTTGTGCAATTTATAAATTGACTAAGATTTGGGGAAGGGGGGAGAAAGAGAGAACTAAAAAACCCCTATATTTGACTCTGTGAAAACAAGTGTGGGATACCTGGAATGTGAATAAAGCATGTGGTGCGTGACACACACTGGAAAGAACTCTGGAGCTGTTCAGGAACAAAGTAAAAAAAGCAAGGAAAAGACACTGTTGATATTGAGTCACCTAACTGGGAAATCTGTTCAAAACTTTTCAGTTTTTGCATTTCCACATGCCATTCTAGGCCAGCTGATTTTTCATGGTTGCCACAATTCATTCCATCACACTTACAGCGGTGGAATAGTTTCTATGCAAAACCAAACTAATTTACAGTTACTTATTGGGTAGGCTTTCCCCTGTACAAATGGTCAAACAAGTCACATGTATTACTTATGCTTTCAAAATAAACATATTCACACAGATTTTGGGCATAGTTCTGGTGTTTCTGCTGTCAGAAGAAATGACAAGCAGTCTTCTCAAAGTACAGTTTCATGTCAGAACATCTCTGCTACCAGAGCCAATTTAAAAACTTTCTTTCCCTCCCCAGCTTCCAGCACAGGTGTGCATTCCCTCTCTGACCCACAGCAAGCCAGTTCACAGTGTAGGTCTATGAACAGCTGTGGCAAAACGGTGGAGAAAACAGCAACCTGTTGAAGAGGAATACAATTAATTCTTTCAGGGGGCTTTGTCACCAAAAGAAAATCTACCATTAAACCAAAAGCAGAATAATGAATACCCTTACGAGCATAGAACTAATCTCTAGCACTTATTAAGTTCAGAACATAGGATATTTTTCCTTGTTTCTGAAATAACAGTTACCAACAAATTGAAATTTCCATCTCAAAACTGTAGATTTATTTCAGAAAGACTGCTGAAGTATAGAAAAAAGGCCAGTCATTATAACTGAACCAGGAACAGGACATAATACCTCCATATACCACACCGTTTCACTCCAAGTAGAGTTGCCTATGTACAAGCTTTCCTGGATTTGTCATTTTTTCTCCACTTGAAAATTTTCTCAGGGCAGGATTCAAGCATTTATTACAACCATCTGGGACACCTGGGTGGAATTACTGCTCAGCAGCAGCACTGAGGCTGCTGTGCATCCAGAGATCCTAGAGATTTCTACCGTGTTTGTGCTTGACAGCATATATGCACATATTCTGTGCAGACAGTCCCAAGAAGAAATGTATCAGTGCTAAATCCAGATATACAAAGAGTGCACCAAATGGAGCAATATGGAAGCCAAGAAAGGCTCCTGGCAGAAGACAACACCCCTTGGAACAACTTGCCAAGAGACTGAAAAACTTTTTTCATTAAAATTTTAAGAGGAGGGAAAAAAAAACAATCACAGAACCTCAGTTAAATTACAATACAGCTGAGTCCAAGGCAGGAAAGAAAAAGTTCATTAGGAAGGTCAACTGGTTCTGCATATAGCAAAGAAAGGAGCCTCTGTCCAAGGTAAGAGCATGTGGTTTTCCCTAAACTGGAGATGGAGACCAAGACTGTGCAGTAGAGAGTGATTCTGAGGGTTTGTGAAAATAGTGGATAAGCCTGTACAAGAACTCTAAACCAAACGCAAATGCTGAAAGCTAGTTCTAAAATTCATGATTGTGACCACATCTGCAAATGTCGCTCACTCACTCTGGAACACTTGGTACCAGATCAGTAAGACCTGGAAAAATGTTCAGAGCCACATCCTGGTTTTTGATATCTATGAAAGACTTCATACCCTGTGTATTTTCTCTAGCAAGTAATGCACTGAGTCATCTGCAGTGTTTTTGACAAGGAGCATTCACCAAAGACCAACAGAGAAACTACAAATCTGACCCTTTTTGCCTGAAAGCAGAACGAAGCAAACTGCCAAAAGGGCCTTTTAATCCCTTTTAGTTGAAGTTCTTGTTCGAAAACATTAGTTAACAAATACTTGCTGTGTCCTCCAGTGGTATGGGAAGTCTGGAGCGAAACCCACCTAAGTTACAGATTGTATCAACCAAGATATATTTTCTTCCAGGACACTGTGAAACATTACTTGTGAACCATTATAGGACAAAAAAACACTGTCAAAATATTGCAACTCCTTAGAGAACAGAAATTTTTTTAGATGTAAAGCTATGCTTTCCCCTAGTCTCTTGGCTCTTAAGAAATAAGTGCTATCAATACAGTAACAAGGTACTGTTTATGGAGAAGGTGATGTGTATGGAGAAAGGGAATATTTAGTTTCTCAAATTCTAATGTATTCAAAAACCTGAGAAAAATATCTAGAATAGAATCACAGAATTTGTATATTAACTGCAATTTAAAATAGCAAAAGATGAAACCTTACCCTATAAAGAAAACCAGGACTAGCCACTCACTGAGCTTGAGACTCACAAACTTTATGGCTTCCACTCCAAGAAATTGTCAGAATACAACTGAAAGGGCATAGTCTGTGGTGGTGAATTATTAAATTAAAAAGCCTTTGTTTACTGACAGTAATTCAAGGAGCAATTGAAGCATAATAAATAGACATGTAATGTGACTGAGAGAGAAATCAAGGCTGACTACCTACCAATTGCATAAGCAAGCAACTTGATGCTGGTTAGTCAGAAGCACTATAACTGCATTCTTCTCTCCATTACAGGAGAATGCTTCAGTGCTTCTACAGAGCATTATTTGATTAGCGCATGGCCTTCATAAAGTGTCCAGATTCCCACAGTTAAAGAGACCTCTTATCAGGCAGCTAGACACAAAGAGAATATGACATGCTGGAATATAAAAATAATAACGTACTCATACATAGCACTTTAGGTACAGTGATAGCAGTCCTTAACCTTAAGCAGTCCTTAGCGTCTGAAAGTATTAAGTGCCTGATTATATTATTCTGTTGATGTCATGATCTTTGCCTGCAAATGTTCTGTGTCTCTGAGACTAGGTGATACACTCAGTGTCTCTCTTTACCTTTCTTTACTTTATTCTCTAGCACACTTTAGTATTAAAATGTCAGTAATCCTCCAAACCTGGCAAATTAAAAATCCACAGAAGGCAGCCTGGCTACCTGAGGCTGAGTCAATACTAATGTAAGTTAATACAGGTTACCTATGAGGAAAGGAGTACAGTTTTACTCTATAAACACCTAAGCACACCAAGAGACACCCTATGTAAGAAACAAATAATTCATTCAGTTGTACATACAACATTTTCTGTCATAATAACTCTAAAAGCTCCTACAAATAAGGAATAAGCTATTTAATATGATACAGTGAATCTGCCTTTATTTTAGACTGTCAGGGTGGTTACCTAGTCTTTTTCTTCCTATGTTTTTAACACCTATTAAGACTTGCTTTTCTGGCCGTTCTTTACTTGCGAATGAGATGTTTCCCCAAGTTTTTACCTTGAACAAAGGTGAGGTTCACTCTTATATTCTCACTTTCCTAATCTTTATTTTTCACAAGATAATTTGCACAATTTTCTTCACCTAGGTTAACGGAGTTTGAAGCTCAAATACTGAATTCTCACAAATAACTTTGATTTATAATAACTAATATTTCATGAAAGCTCTCTTGCTTTTCGAGTTAATATAGCTGAGCCTTACTACAGAGACTGAATTAATTTCATGCATTTGCTTCAGTAAGTACTTGTAGTATTTGCACTGTATTACTACTGTCAGACAGACTCCATCTAGTGGCTAATAAAGAGATGTATAATTTCCAATAAAAGCCAAGTGTAATAAATTCTTTTTAGTCACAGTATTACTGCACACCTTGAGATAGCAAGACTTGCCTCTTGTCATTTTGAGACACTAAGAGAGATACAGAACATGTTTAATTAAAATTTAAACTGCAAGTGCTCAAGACTTCTGAGACTGTGACAAATGGCAAACAAAACACATTCAAATGCATCCTGTAAATTAAAGGCATGCAAGAGTTTCTGGTTCATTACCTTTCAAGCCTTCAGGAATCCCAGGTCCCAGGGATCAGAGGGAAAGGTTGGAGAAAGGAAGATGCAGCCTTGGTAGAAGGCGATCAGGTCAGGGAATACTTCAGCAGACTGGACATACGTAAGTGCTGAGGGAGCTGGCAGATGTCATTTCAAGGCCACTCTTGATAATCTTTGCTTGATGGTGATAACTGGGAGAAGTACCCAAAGACTGGAGGAAAACACGTGTCATCCACCATCTTCAAGAAAGGCAAGAACGAGGACCTAAGGAACTACAGGTTCTGCCTCACCTCAGTCATAAGGAAGGTGATGGAGCAGCTAATCCTGGAATCCATTTCCAGACACATTAAAGCTGAGCAAATCATCAGAAGTAGTCAGCATGGCTTCACCAAAGGCAAGTCATGCTTGAACAACTTGATAAACTTCTATGATGAAGTGATTGACCTGGTAGATGACAGAAGAGCAGTGAGTATTGTCTATGTGGATTTCAATAAGGCACTTGGCACTGTTTTTCAGGAGATCTTCATAGAACTACTGTTGATGTATGGGTGGAATGAACAGATAGTGAGGTGCATTGAAAACTGGTTGAGTGGCCAGGCCAGAGGGTAGTGGTCAGTGGCACAAAGTTTTGTTAGAGGCTGGTGACTCGCAGTGTACCCCAGGGGTCAATACTGGGTCCAGGCCTCTTTTAACACCTTTATTAATGATCTGGATGATGGGGCACAATGCACCCTCAGCAAGTTTGCAGATGACACAAAACTGGGAGGAGTGGCTGATATGCCAGAAGGTCATGCTGCCATTCAGAGGGACCTCAAGAGGCTAAAGAAATGAGCTGACAGGAACATTATGAAGTTCAACAAGGAGAAGGGCAAAGTCCTGCATCTGGGGAAGAACAACCCCATGCACTAGTATTGACTAGTACAGTGCTGACAGGGGTTGGTCTCAATCCCTTGTCAGTGCTCAAGGAGTCAGAAAAGGACATCCTCTCACCCCCCCATGCCATAGCCAGAACATTCTACAGTGATTAAGACATCAAGAGCACTTTTAAAGGAAAGAGAAGCAGACCTGTAACCATCCAAATGCAGCAACTGTTTTCTACTCCCTGCAGTTCCCAGCTATACATACCTTTAAATGCCTACAAATATTTGTATGCATGCATATAAAAATGTGCAGTATTTGTATGCATGCATATAAAAATGTGCAGGACTTTCTCTTTTGTTTCCACCTGTGGATTCCCACTTCTGGCTTTTGTTTCTCCATTTTAAAAGAACAAGCTTCATTTCCTATCAAAATACACTGATACATCTCCAAAGATAACTGTTGGATTGGGACCTATCACTCTAGTCTATTAAGAAATACAAGTTCCTGGCTGTGAATTTTAGTTATCATACAGGCACTATGGAACTTGGCCTGAGACAATTCTGCACATAGATAAAAATGAACTCTAGCTGCCTACAAAACCACACAGTCCAAGGGGGAGCCACCAGGAAGCTGCACAGTAACTTCAGTCTTCAGAGCTTTGGCTTTGCATAAATCCTGATGTAGGTGCATACATCCATTGCTGGATGTAGCTTTTGAAAATCCCACCAAAGGAGTAAGGAATCTTAGTCCTCAGACAGTGACCTGAAGCCAGGGAATTATGTTTATCAGAAAGCAGGTATCTGGTTTTCCTCACCACTGCAATGCAAGCCCACTGGTTTAAAATACCATCTCTCATACAAGCACCGATAAATAAGACCAAGCTCTTGCCAAAACAGACAGAGAGAGAACCACTTCCTACAGGACTGGCAAAGTCTATGAAATGCAGAGCTGTAAGTAAATCATCACACTCCAGTCACAGGCCTGCATCCAGCAGAAAATTCAATATAAATTCTTCACTGATTTACGTACCATTAGCAAAACCCCTCTGCTTTGAAATAAACACAACCTGGAGCACTCATGTAAGTCCTGTGATGAGAAGTCCCAGAGGTGGAAGGGAAATTCCCTAAAACTGCATATGAAAAGTACAGTCCTAGCATCTAGCGTCTAATACACAGTCCATTTAATGGATATATGACATGATACAAAAATTCTTTCATAAATAAACTGGGGTTGTGAGGGATAATGAGATCACATAGACACTGGAAAGGGGAAAGAATTATAATGGTGGAGAAAGTGTTCCTTTCTCAACAGCTAGGAGTTCGTCCCACCTGCTTCTGGCTCTTTCCAGGAAGCTCTCTGCTGTAAAAACTGGCACAAAAGACAACACCAAGGCTGAGTGGATGCTGGCATAGCACTACCCACTGTAGCTAGTGCTTTAAGGATGATGAACTGTAAGTTGAATGCACCTCATGTTGGGAATGAATCTTTGTTATAGAGTTCCTTGGAACTATAAAAAGATCTTGGACTCAAAGTGCAAAAGGGTTATAGTGAGAAGATATGCTCAGATTATTGCTTCAAGCACGTTCTCAGCAGAGGTTTGGAAAGGAGCTAGGTGGACTACTGCCAAAGTTACTGGTAGAGCTCATGGGCATTTTTCTACTTAATGTTATGTTTGTTCAATTACTGCACTTTCCCAGGCTTAAAGCTTCCTCTTTTTCCTAACAAAGAATGCCTTGCATATAGCCTCAGAATCTTTGTAAATGTTGAAGACAGACCTGCTAAAGACAGTCAGGGAAGAATTGCATGGTCTTCTCATATTTCTGTATGGGAACTGAGTCATTTAGTTATTTACCAAGAAGAACTGTTTTCTTTACTGTCATTAGCCACCTAGCATAAGGGGACCCTCTCCAGCATCCCATGAATCAGGGAAGTATAACACTGACCTGCTGGGTCAGTCAGCCCGCCACAGAGTGGGGTGCTGTATCAGAGAATCCAGAATGGTTTGTGTTGGAAAGGACCTTAAGATCATCTAGTTTCAATCCCCCTGCCATGGGCAGGGAAACTTTCCACTAGACCAGGTTCTTTCAAACTATTACTCTGGAATGATTAGGCTCAGCTCTGAGCGAAGCATTCAAGAGGTTTGTTCAACCCCTGTGACACAACCACATATTACAAGGCTGTTTTCTGCCAAAGTGGTTACATTACATAAAAAATAAAGATCAGACCTGTGGTTAGGTTAGTTTGTAATAATAACAGAAGAGTGTCAGGGAAGCAGAGGCATTAAAACATACAGGTGAATCTGCACTTTGAGGATCAATAACCCTAGTGTTAACATAAGAAAATTATTAAACATTTCAGCGTACCTCTGGAATTAGGAAGGGTACCACAGACTTTATTTTTAAGTTCTTAGAGTTCTAGACAGTATTCGGAGGAAAATGTTCTCTCTCAGGAGGTGAAGATGTGGCTACAAAGCACTGTGGTGAAAGAGGCAGTGATTTGCTAATGTATTAAGCAGGATAGATGGCTAAAGTTAGGGAAATGCTGTAGCAGAAATTGATCTCAACCACACTTTTGCTAAGGAAGAAAAACTTATCTCGAAAGACAATAAAAATGCCATTTCAACAGAACCTCCTTTTTCTTATTTTACTGCCTCTTTAAAACTGCCCTATCCTAAGTAGGGTAAGCAGATATACTCAGTTTTGGGTTTTTGTGGTGAAGATTGGTGAAAGAAGAAAAAAGGTAAAATGGCAAACCAGAAATAACACTTCTGGGGCCTGATAGACTATCTTAAGCACTGCACTATACAGGCCCCAAGACACTGAAAGTGAAGGCAACCGTATATAGAGCTGAGACAGCCAAACTCCAGAACATTGGAGGTCTGTTAGTGCCTTAAAAACTGCCAGGAAAAGAAAGCTACAGGCTGCTATGTTTTAGGAAGAGAGCATTCAAGTGCAGGATCAGGGGGAAATGGGTGACTGGTTCAACACAGGCACACTGCAATGAGGGTCCAGAATTCATTACTTACAAAGTTGAAACAATTTTCCATCCCAAAGAAAAACATAGTTAAAAAAAGGAAGGAGGAAGTATATTAGGCAGACAGTTTGAGTAACAGAAACTCCCAAGTTTTGATTTACATGTTATACACTATAAATAATATTTTGGTTAACACACTTTTCAACTTACTCTTGCAAGAAGAGTTATTATATACATAGTCTTAATCTTTACAATGACCATGTCTCCCCAGTTTTAGGCTTAACAGCAAGATAAGCATATACATGCATTTGGAGCTTTGAAAATAATCGTGTTATAGATAATGTAGCCTGTTAACTATTAAGAAGTTAGGTGAAATCCTAGCAATAGGAAACAGAAATGAAAACATGAAAAATTAGATGGGTTAGAAGGAGCTGATGAGCTGGAAGCTTTTAGAAGCACCAATGTTAAAATAACCTCCACCACAATTAAAAATGAGCTAGCTCTGCTTGAGTTCCCTAGGAAAAGGTAATCTCATAGTAATAACAAAAGCGGACCTCCCCTCTATGATGATGGTCCCCTATCCAGAAATTCAGTTCATACATGTGTTCCCATCTGCAGGTGTTTCAAGATGTCCATTAAGAAGATAATAACTTGCCAGTTTTCCAGGAGGTAAATAAGGTTTTGTCTCAGAAGGATAATCACCTCTTTTTGACATCAGTAACCTTAGCATAGACACTCCATAATTAATTTAGAGCTCCTAAGTGATAAAGGTTGCATTCAACAAGAAATAGGGGGTTTTATAAATTTTATTTTACTTATAATTGCTGTGTATTTTCTTGACTTGCCATAATTCATTAGAAGTGCACTGCTAAGACACAAGAGGCAATGGCTGTATGTTGTACTGAGGAAAACTTGGTCTGGACAGAAGGAAAAATTTCTTCCTCCTGAGAGTGGTGCAGTGCTGGAAAGTGTGCCCAGGGAAGCTGGGTGATCTCCATTCTTAGAGGTTTCAAAACTCATGAGCAATTTGATCTAGCTTTCAAGCCAGCCCTGCTTTGAGCAGAGAGTAGGTCTAAAGAAAATCTATTAATTCCAAAATCACATTATTAAAACTCTGATTAACATACTCTAATATTTATTTAAAAATCATAAAAACCTGTTTTCTTTACACAGGTTCATGGAACTCCTAGGGAGTATCCTTACAAATCAACCTTCAGTTTACACTGTACTATCTGCATGGTCCGCACTATATATTCCTTTAAAGTTTTTAATGGAAATTGTTTTGCTGTAGAATAGAAATACATAGAATCATAGAATCATGGAATGATTAGAGTTGGAAGTGACATTAAAGCTCATCCAGTTCCAATCCCCTGCCATGGGCAGGGACACCTTCCACTGGACCAGGTTGCTCCAAGCCCCGTTCAACCTGGCCTTGGACACTGTCAGGTATGGGGCAGCCACAGCTTCTTTGGGCAGCCTATGCTACTGTCTCACAACCCTCTCAGTGAAGAATTTTTTTCCTAATATCTAATATAAATCTACCCTTTTTCAGTTTAAACCCTTTCCCCCTTGTCTTGTCACTACATGCCTTTGTAAAAACTCCCTTTCCAGATTTGTTGTAGCCTCTCTTTAGGTACTGGAAGACTGTTATAAGGTCTCCCTGGAACCTCCTCTTCTCCAGGCTGAACAAACCCAACTCTCTCAGCCTGTCTTCACAGCAGAGGTGCTCCAGCCCTCTCATCATCTTTATGACCCTCCTCTGGACTTGCTTAAGGGCCACAGAGATGATCATCATCAAACATGGTCTAGGGTGAGGCATCTCTGCTTATGGCAGGGGTGTTGGAACCACATGATCCAATCTACATGGTCCTTTCCAATCCAAACCATTCTATGATTCTAGGATTCTAAAAAGATGACATAACACCCACCATATTCTTATTTGGTGAAAGCCTCCTCATTCACAACTGCATTTCCTAATTTACAAAAAACAAAAATAGCTTTTCTCTATAGCCCAAAGAGGTGCATAAAGCATAGCAGAATACTTTTACAGATTAAGACACAGGGGTGAATGGAACTGTCAGTGAATATCATGATGGTCCTTTATTTGGTTTTATGTTACTAAGAAGTCGAAAATAGTCTAAGACTGGCTATGCAGTTAGCATTCCCTCAGGATATCAGATAATAGAAGAGACCTCACAAAATCCCTGGTCTGTGCCAAGAGTGAGCATAAGAAATAATGTGATTCCTAGCTTTGGTGTACAATCATTTGGAAACTGGGAACAACAGTATTGCCAGAAGCAAGGTACTGAGGCACCAGGCATGATTTATAATAATTCTACAGCGCCATACCTAGTGTTCCAGCATAGGAACTTCAGTTGAAGAATGACTTTCAATTTGCATTCTTACGGAATAAAGATGAAATAGGAATAATTTAAAAGATTTACACTGTTGCAAGTTGTATTAAAAATTAGACTACAAAGTCTAATTAGCTTGGGGATGTGAATATTATGTAAGCAACATACTTCAACAGAGTTTCAAAACAGAGTATTTGAAAACATCAGTCAAAACGGGCTTTGAGCATAAGGCAAAATAAACGCTGCTTCTGTCCATTGAAGTCTGAATATAGACTTGTTCAGTTACACAGTCTACGTAATGAGGAAAAAGTTGAGTATAATCTGCTCAATCTAAGAAAGAGGGATCACAGTAAATTATCAAAATTCACAAAGTGTTGCTGATGTTTGCCAAGGGAATAAGCATCCACACTGAGACTGAGCTCAAATACCCCCCACGGTACAGAAGTGCAAAAACCTATTCCAGTTGCAGAAAGAAAAAGGTGGTAATTCTTCAGGTATATATATTCTAAAGCTCTAACCTTACCCAGAAAATAAAAACCACATTTATTTTAGTGGAAACAGTCAAACTTGCAGTCAAGTGAAGTATGGAAGATAAAAGCAAGAAAAATAATCTCTGAGAACAGAGAATCAATTGCACATGTCTGGTCCTTTTTTTTTCTCACAGAAGTTTAAACCACATAATTTCTATGAAATCATATCAGTATAGTGCAACATTATAATGGAGACAGCAAAATACAAATTAAGATGGAGTGTAAGCAGATGTACCTCTATTTTTAATTCAGCTGAGCTGTCAGGTCTGGTAAAACTTGAGAATTCCTCTAGCCAGTCAGTTTAACTTAACATTTGTAATATTTACTAAGAACATACCAAGTGCTGTATTCTTGTTATGAGTTTACCGATTTCATAGAGTAGCCTGGCCTGGAATAACTGTTATTCAAAATGTACATTAATCCTGAACAAAAATATGAAGGAAAGAAAAGAGGACATTTCAAAGCCTTGCAGAACCTCAGTAAGATTTGACAGTCTCATGACCATTTGGCAATTTGAAAAGTCTCTCTCCAATAAAGAGCAATTCTGCTCAAGTTACAAGTTAGTGGTTAAATCTTTGAAAAACTATCATCTGCAGCATTTAAACCTTAATTCAAAATACAATAGATACATTTTAAGAAGGTTATTGATTATCCGTATTACTTGCACCAGGTCATCACTTAGGGGCAGATCGTATAATAAAAGCTAGTTGAAGTTTGACTATTACTAAGATAAACACTAACAAATGTCATCTTTCTTATGTATGCAGATTATCCAGAATTATTTTTTCCTAGTCATTTATTTGTTAGTATCATAGTTTGTTTATTCCTAGACAGATATGTTATGTAAGAGTATTTCATGCCAGCAGTTTTCACAAACATTTACTTTACTCAGTATTTATAGTACACAACAAAAATTGTTTTGTTTTGGTTTGACTTTCTTGTACATATATTATGGAAATTCCTTAAAAAGCATGTGGTTTTGTCCTATTTTAAGCCCAGCTTCTGTGTTTGTAATGTCAAAATTCAAGATTTACCAAAAACACGGGGAACACATATGGATGAATAAAACCTTGTAAAACCAGGAGTAAAAAAAATCAATATCGAATACTTTCACACTGATTCATGATGTGAACACCAGATTCTAATTATTCACCAGATATTGTGACCATACTCTCCAACAAAAAATCATCAATGTAAATGGAAATTCCTCTCTTTTTTGAAGGAATTAACACTTTAAAAAAAAACAAAAAAACCAAAAAAAACCTAAAGTATGACATTCTTCCAGGAATAAACACCATACAAAACCAAAGGTACATTATTGTTTAGTGTATTTTTGTTACAGTAAATTATCATCAGAGCTACAGAAAAGCAATAAGAACATTCTTTTTAATGCTCTGATTAATCCAAGATTTCATTTGCTGAAGTAACTGGAAGGAACTTAATGTGCATCAGCTAAGAACCAGGTCCCTTAGTGTTGTGCAAGTCTGTATTACCTTATGAGGTCAATAGGCTGAAACTTGTAAAATACTCCGTATCTTGCCCATTCTCGATACAGCAACTAGAAAAACAAACAAACAAAACAGAAAATTAAATTTAAAAAAGTGATCCCATCTGTTTTTACAAAAATCTTTTAAGAGTTAGAAATACATGCACCAAAAAAAGAAGTTTCCCATACTTCAATAAATACTTCCAAATACATTTTTCAGACAGTTATGGAAGACTCCAACCAAGTCAGCAATGCAAGTATGGTGAACACACATCTTTCTCCATATGCCTACCCCCTCCCGACCACATTTATTAGATAATGATGTTAGAGTAGAATGCTCAAAAGGAAACACAAAAGATGCTGTAGTCTTGTGGAAATCATTGGAAAGATGCTAGAAATAATCTTCTTTACAGAGTGAAATTCTTCTATGATGCTATTAATTTAATGTCTGGAATCACACCACAGGAAGTACTGACCAGTGTTTCAAGGTCCAAGGTGAAGTGAACTGAGGTAAGAGTTAGAAACTGGTAAGCTGGTATGTAAAAACATACCAAGAGTAGTGGTGCCAAAATCAGTCTGCTCTTCTGCTCAGCTCCCAAGGCTACCATACCCAGTAGATCGTAAATAAAAGCCCCTCTTCTCCCCACACTGCACATGGACACACAAGATGTTTACTGTTGGAAATGCAAATTCACCCACAGCTTACAGACATGTCAAAGGAAGGCACAGATCCTATATAAACTTCTTCCAATGGGAGGAATCTAGTGGGAAGTCAGGAATAAAAGGAAATATTTCAGGACCTGTAGCATGTTAACTACAATACACTGAAATGCAATAGGCAAGGGACCCCAGATAGTCTTCCTCATTCCCTCTTTCATTGCTGTGATCTATGTGACACAACTTTGTTCAACTTTCAAAAAAGAAAAAAGAAACCCGTGACACTCTTTTACAAAAGGCTGTGAAGGAAACTGATAATTACAGTGTGAAAGGCATCACACTGTTCTGAAATAAAAGCCAACAGCTGGATAGAAATTACAATGCAATTAACAATGTGGTAAAAGAGTGAATTTCATAGCAGTACATCTTATAACCATTTATGAATTTATTACTAATCCATTAGAAAAGACATGAAAAAGTGAAGCCTTCCAGAATTATGTGAAGACCAAATGAAGCTCAGAGGAAACGTCAGCATGATCTTTTTTTAGATGACTGTTCACCATATTTTATCTTCAAAGGAAAATAAAAATCAGGGCAGTCCCATGCAAAAGAGTAAGATTTTCTGTGGAACCACCTGAGTTGTTTATATTCTTTTCACAGTTTTATGCTACGTAAAGACTGAAGACAGTCTAAGACAACATGCTCATTGAAAACTGTTTCTTGAAGGACAGACTGCATCAAAAATATTAAACAAATAACCAGAATATGATGATAAATGAAACTAAATTAACCACATCATTACTTATCCATTATAAATCTGTATCACCTCAAAAGACAGGTGTCAAGCCTTTTATCCCTCTTTTCAAAAAAGAAGTGAGAGGGTCCAGAAAAAGAGTAGCATATGACAGGTAAGGTTCGCTCCTTTAGAATAAGGCGTATCGTTCACAATAAAATAAGAGTAGTGATGAAATTGTTTTAAGAACAAGCTTCTGCATGGAATACCTGCTGGCTCCAGGAGATGACTCCATACTTCAGTTCCTCTCTTGCTGTGAGCACTAACTGACCGTCTCTCACCTGTCTCATGGAAATTTTAATTAATGTGAAGCGAGTAATTGCTCAGTTGATATCTTGGAGACTTCTATCCTTCTGTAAACTTGGGATTGGACAATAAATTTTAAAGTTGCAAGTGAAACGGCTGCAAGGCCAAGAAACACATACACACGAATACACAGCCAGCAGGAGCTGGAGAGTATGTACATATAGGTTTTGCAATTACCAGTAGCTGCATCTGTCGCATGTCCATTTTGACAGGTAGTGGCATGCTATACTACCTTATGAAGTTAACAGCACAATTAAAATAAGTGTAGAGAAATTTCAGATACTGTAACTGCAAAGTTACCTTGACATATTTTGAGCTTTTCCAATCACATTTTTCTACTATTTATAATGCCTCTTCTCCTGCAGATGCTATATGAAAGAACTAAATAAATATCAAGTGAGCAATTCAGACCTGGGTCCTGCAAATGTGCACCCAATTAAGTATTGTTGTTCAAAATATGGAAACTGGTTTGCAACTATTTAAGTGAACAAAGCTATGCCATTGCATCCTCATTAAAGATACAGCATAAAGTATTTTCTGTTCATAGATCAGGAAGTAAATCCTACACTACTGAAGCAACTGAGAATTTGACAATGAGATTGAAGGAGTGTAGAGCCTTAGCTTTCAGAATATTGCTCTTACAGAGCACAGTCTTGCAAAGTATCACATGCTTGTGGAAAGAAATGATGAGACTATGTTTGATATTCTTTGGCTTCAACAGAAGTTGAAGAGGATTGCCCTGGCTGTCATATTGATATTTTCATATGAATACTTGTGGTCATTTATTCAAAATCACCCCTTGCCATTACCCCACAGCATTACCTACAATTTTATTTATTTCCATAAATGATACTGGTACATGCATTCACTGAAATATGCAAAGCAAGGAAGTTAAAGCTATTAAATTCTTAAAACTACTTAAAGGCTGTTTTGAACGTAGCTAAAGAATGGAATTGGAAGAGCAAAACCAAAGGTCTTTCTAAAATTGCAGTCAGTTCAGGAACAGGTTGCTATGGGATTATGTCAGACTACAGGTTCACACTGGTTATTCTGATTCCAAAAGCCATAGCACCAAAGGTTAGTTTATGGCATTCACATGTGTTGCCCACACTAAGCCTCAGTGTCAACACTGCAATTTTAAAAGATTAAGCTTAATCTGGAAACTGGAATGTGCTTCCGTTCATGATATTTGTTCAATTGAAATGAATTATAGGAAGAGTTCCTTAATATAGTTTATTGTATTTTATCAGCTTTATTTAAAAGAAGTACTTTCTGTAAGTTTATAGCAACACTTTCCAATCTGCTTCTAATATTCTAGGGATGTTGCTGTAGTATATGGCAACAGTGTATTTACCAGGTAGGTAACAAAGCCCTCGTGTATTTCTCAATGTCAAACATATTGCTAGCAATGTAGGGTTACAAGTTGCCAGTGGGCTAGAAGCTTAAAGAAGACCAAGGCAGTATTTATACTCATGATGAGTTATTAACATGCTGCTGTGCAATAGCTTTCTTTAAAAAAAAAAAAGTAAATTAAAAAAAAATTTGAAATTCTAGAGCAGAAATTACACTGAAAGAAGGAAATTCCTTTACTCCTTTACTCCAATCAACAGTCTTAGGAAAAGAGCGGATTTCATTGACTGCAGATTTCTAATTCTCATAGGATGTGACAAAAGTATTGTTTCCCTGTGCGTTTTTTCCAAGAAAATCCTAAAGCGTGTTAATAAGGATTAATCTTTTATATTATGAACTGGTACATAACTCTGAATTACTTGTGCTGCCTTAGTGGCATAAGCACCCTAGATGGGCTCAGTTCATAATTTTTCAGTGTTATACAACAGACAATTGAAATGGAAGCTACAGAGAAGTTAAAATGGACGAAATAAAAATGGGCAAAGTAAAAAAAAAAAGCTCAGAAATGCCCCCTTTTCGTTTAAACTTGATCAGGTCTTTTCAGGAAATTAAACACTGAGACTATTAGATTCAGATAGAAAGCAGATGATGTTATGCATAGAAATACTACAGCAGATTCAATGGCTAGGCAGCAGAGACATATGTGAATAATCAATAATGTATTTCTGGAAAGAAGCTTTTATGTTTTTAATACTTAACACTTCATAACTGAGCCTAATAGGCAGAATAAAAAGAAGGCAGCACAACAGACAACTAGTGGGGTGAATATTTTTCCAGACACTAGTCCTTTTAGGCCCTCTTCCACCCTATTCCACAGCATCCAATCTTCCTCCGTTGACTAATGTTCATTTACCTTTCTTCTCTACAAATTTGCTAACCTTATAAGTCAGTAAACTATGTAGCTGATTTTCAGAGTCCATTACTGTATCATTATTACCACTTACTCAGAGAAAATTCTGCAAGTGCAGACAATTTCTTCATTAACAAACCATTCAAAGTAACAGACATAAATATACAAGCTTCTTTATAGTTTTTTTTTCCAGCTTTGTCTCTTCTGCTTACAAGTTCCATATACTAAACTAAATTGTTTGCGGCACACGAAGACATCTAGTGGCAGAATGTTAACACTATTTACCAAAACTACAAAGAAGATTATATTTTCAGATTTTTACTAACCCAGCATTGAAGAAATCAAATTCATTTGTATGACCTATGAATTTTGTCTTCATTCCAAATGCTTAAATAACCATCATTTGTGTCAATTACACTCTTGAGAACCGCACTGTGTTTTGCCAAATTAATGACATTTTCTTACCTCTCTTTCAAGCAACAAAAGGCACATATCAACATATGATACTGCTGAGTTAAAAGCATTTATGAAATAATTCACAAGTCACCAAGAACATATGCAATTTAATTTCTAGTATAGTAAATATTTTAGGCATCCAAACATTCTCTTTTTCTCCATTGTCTTCTCCCCCTCCCCTTTCTATTCCCACACTTTTCCCTCTTTATTTCCTACCATTTGTATATCAAGGGAAAAAAAGAAAAAGAGCAAACATTAGAGAACAATATGGAATGGATCTTAGAGGATTACAGTAATTAAATGGTTTTTGCTCATTTCTAATAGTAAGCGTACGTAATAAAACCAATCTGACTTCACGTAGTCTTTGATTATGCTTCCATTTCTCTTGTGGAGAGTGTTGGTGGGTGATATATTTCCAAAAGTCTTTTGATAGCTAGAAACTTTTTACATGCAAAATAATTGGAAGCAGATTTTATAGATATCGCATGTAATTTAATTGAATGCACAATCAAACAAAAAATACAACTATGTTTTATTCTAGTAACCATTGTTCTATAGTACCATCTGGTTACGGAAAGAAAATAATCATCGAAGTTATTTTACAACTTTTGCTTCCTGACATATTGAAAAATATTGTCTATGCATGTGGAGGGAAACCTGAAGCATTTCAAGATGTAAATATCAAATTAAATTCACTGAAATACTTCATAAGAAGACTTTATAAAAAGGCTTACAACATATCTTTTACATGCAGAAATGCAGGAAAATAAACATTGCAAAAAATATATGCATTTGTAAAAACATTTACTTGATTGAACACTGGCTAACACTTTAGTAACATTTACGAGATTAAGTCACATTTGTCACATTCAATCTAACATGAAACTAATTTTGTAATATATTTTACCTTTCTTTCATTCATGTAATCATTTTGGCCTTCATATTCACCCTATAGAAAGAAAATGCTTTAATAAATGATGTAAAGATAGATCAAATTCAATAAAAAAATTGCTCAGCTGTTCCTACATTGTTGATTTTACTTTTAGGTCACAACTTGAAATAAGTACTTAAGTGTAAGAGTTTTCATATTAAAATCACACACTTGGAATATATTATCGTTGTCACAGACAATAAACACTAATCTCTCCGTACTATTGAGTGATACCATCAGGGAACTAGATTTTTAATAGTATATACGTACATCATGAAGTGGGTATGCTGCATCATAAACATTGTTTGCTATTAATGTGCCAATACCTAAAAGAAAAAAAAATTAAAATGGCCAACAGCTAGGCACAGGTAAACAGAAAAAATTCTTACAGATTTCATTTAATGACATTACAAAGGGGACTGAGCTGTATTACGGAAACTAGTCAAAATCATGTCAAGATGAGCATATACCAACCTAGAGGTACCTGGTGTGGAAAACTTGTTTTCACAGAAAGGGTTGTTTCCATATAGTGCTTTTTCTTGAGTGAACTAGTGTGGTGCAAAGACTGTTTTGACCACTTTATCATCTTGATAGCAAAGAGGCATGTGGCTGAGGAGGAAAGCATCTGGGAAGTCCTTCTTGAAGCTTGACAATGATCAGAACCATGGATCCCCACTGACACACCAAAAAAAAAAAATGCATAAAAAAACTCCTTTTTCAAGTAAATTTGTGATTGAAGAAACCCTTATTCTCTATTGACTAATATTAGATGAGGTCTCGTTCTCACTGAACCAAATGCTGGGTTTTCTACCCTTGCTCATATCAATACATAAGGCCATCCTTCTGAGTCTGAAACAACCCTGGTTTGTAGGATCTAAATCAGTTTGTGCTCACGAAGTCCACCATTATGCTGAAATCCTGGATGCACAAGGACAAAAACTGTTGAGTCCTAAAGAAACAGGAAGTCTGGTGAAAGGTACAGGAAGTCTGGTGAAAGGTACAGGAAGTCTGGTGAAAGGTACAGGAAGATACAGAGACATGGCACTATTCATTGACTGCTTACTTCCAGGGATTTAGCGACTGAATCCCCAAGGTAACTACTGCAGCACCTACAGACATACACAAGATCACTACTGGCTCTCAATATCTACGAATCTTAGAGCCATTCTGTCTTCAGTCTCTGCAGGTGATTGTTCCATAAGATGACAATTAAAGCTACGATTAGTGGCTTATTCCAGACTTTCAGTGACCAGTAAAAGGTATTGCTTTCAATTCCCAGTAAAAAGTAACTAGCTAGCTTGTCTTTAGGGATGAAAAAATTCCACAGTCAAATTACACAACGATCATTCTGAAATGTTTGGGAAAAAACCTTTGGTCAGAGATGCTAGATAGGCATTACCAATAAATTTATTCCTTGGTAAGAAGAGAAAACCCTTACCACTACATGCATTAATAGAATTGGGAAATCTTCATGTTTGAATAACGTCACCCTAGATGGGCTTCTACTGAAAGAATTCCATGTTTGGAAATTTACAATGGTTCAGAGATTTACTAGAAGAAAATATGCCTACCTTGTATAATGCCATGGAGCTGAAATCAGATTCAGCCTTACACAGGTGTAAAAATCAATGAGGAAATGTTTGAAGTGTTGCTATTTTCTTCCTACTATACTATGAATCATATGTTTATGGAAATCAAAGACTGCTGTAAGTATTTCCAACATCACTGTCCCACCTCCTCTGCAAAATAAGCAATGGAATCTTAAAAAAAACCCCAAGCAAACAAACACACTAAAAAGCTTAAAGGCATCTTTTGAACCACTTATGATGAGTAGTTTGAAGTCTTAAGACCAGTGAGATAGAAAACCTAAGCAACATATGAAGCACAGGACTTTTGGGAGACGATCTCAGAAGACCAAAACGATTAGTGAACTTATGTCAAACATGATGCATATTCACGTTTTGGCTATGAGCCAGAAAGATAAGAAAGATGGGAAGATTAAAATATTTGTTTCATGTCAAATGGGATCTTGAGCTGACCAGAGCTTGAAGTGGATAAGCCTTTATTTTCACCTTGGAGTGTCAAAAAAGCGTGAAAAATCACTACTAGTGCTTTGAACTCTAATGATGGCTTTTATTACATTATAAACCAGAACAACCTATTAATATAGAAAAATATTTGAAGTAAGAGGCAAAGAGAACCCCACTGGTAAAGTGCTCTTTCCCTTCATACTGTGTCCTTGCAGGACTGCTTCTTTCAAGCTTTCTGTCAGCCCAATAACTTACAAAGATTCAAAGGATTCAATACATTCTCTCTGGATCCCTTGGGAAAGTGTCAGCTCTGGTGGCTGTCTTTTATATCAACAGGCTTAGTGTCCCTGCTGCACTTCAGGCTTCTTGTTTTACAAACCTTACAACACCTTGTCTCTAAAATCCTGCACTCAAAGATATCTACTTGCACAGGCTCCACAGCTCCCAAAGAAAGAACGGTCTCTCTAGTCACAAAAAGGGTTCTCTGGAAATGAAGTAGCCTTCCTCTCTAGTGTCCCACCAGAGCCTTTGAGCAGATCAAAACATAGAAAAACACAATATAGAAAAACACCAGCTGAATAATGGTTTAGAAATTGAGAATGCCTGACATTTTCTCAACCATCTTTTCAGTTTTTTAATGAATGTTACTATTTTCAAGTACATTACATTATGTGATCTGCACATAAGAGGTCAAGCTTTCAGAAGGACTTCCAGAAAACGTGCCAGACAAGGAGCACTATCAGTTCTTTGCCACCAGGGAGATATGTGGCACCCATCACAGTGGATGAAAGAAAAAAGAGAATAAGGACACCTGTATGTGTTCTGAACCTCAAGAAATCAAAAGCTCCACATATTTCAGAGTTACCCCAAAAGTATCACACAAAATCTTCAAAACAGTCATAGTTAAGTCATATATTCCATTATGCCGTTTATGGGCAACATTTTTAAGGCAGCAGTGATAAAAATAACCTGGAAAAATGTGTTATTACGTTGAAATGGCAAGAAAAATCTGCTTCTGGAAGAAATAATACCACATATTGTAGTTGACATCTGAGTTTTCAAAAGCAGATCATATAATAATCAAATCAAATTTTATAACAACTCATGAAATGCAAGTTATGTGCCAGATACTGCACCTGTAGAAATGAAAAGCAAGCTCCCATTACCATGTTCTATCCTAACCATGGTACAGAAAGTTCAATTTTATTTCTCAGAAAAAACAGTTGTTTCAATCTCTACTTTTTTTGTGAAAATGTGCCAGCATACTTCTGTGCTCTGCTAAAAAAATAAACATCCTGTGAGACACCTAAACAATTCCTTTCAAAACAATATATATAATTATCTTCCCTCCTTCTTACCCATGCTGTTTCTTGCCTTTGTAGATGTGCGTTTCAAAATTTCACGTACCTGTGGAACAATGATATAACATAAAAATTGTCTTTTATCATTATTTTCATCATGGAGGTAGCAATAAAACAAAGCTTTAAAATAAGAGACTTCTGTAGAGTTCATTTGCACATATGTTTAAACCATATATTTCACTCATATAAATGCATGACTTGAGGCCACTAGATAACATTTAAGAATGCTATGGCGAGTCTTAATAGTGGATTACTCCCCTAACATTTGTAGTCTAAATCCTGCTTTGTCACATCCTTATAATACTATGTGAAACATAAGGACTTCAGGTAAAATGGGAATTTTACACTAAAAAAATTACAGCAAAATCTGACTTTGTAAAAAAAAATGTCTATCTTTCACATTTGGAAGTATAACATCAAGACACACATAAAGTGATCAGTGGGTGTGCTATTATCTATGAAACTCAACCGTGTATGGATGAAGATAGCATGTTAGGGAGGAATTGGCACTGCGTATGTAAAGAGAAATCTTGCCTTTCCAACCCGCTGGAGACCTAGCAGGATCTCAGGAACACGATACAAGGAACATGATACATGCTACTCCTGGACCACTGGGCAGCTCCAGAAGGGTATTTTTTACATACTTCTTGCTGCCTCTGTTTTGCAGGTACAGAGAAATGCATAACCTGATGAAATTAGTAACGTGGTTAACAATACTCACTCTTAAAGTAAATCCCATTCAGCGCCAAAAGTGAATGATACGTTACTTTTGTTTACTTACTATTCGGCTGCGGGTAGCGTTGTCAAAAAATGTGTCTTTGTCTTTAATGTTATACCTAAAACATTGAAAGAGAAAAATAATAAAGTTATGTTTTCAGATGTGGTAGTAAAACCTAAGATAACATATAAGATTGTGATTTACAAGTCATTTAGAAACCACAGCAAGTAAGAAAAACAGAGGTTTAAACGAAATCTAGATTAAATAGTACAGCATAATAGACTGTGCTATTTAAGATGTAGTCGTTCAGAGCTCTCCCTGGATTGCAAGGGTGGTGGGCATAAAAATGCAAAAATATTGACTATTGTAAAGTGCCTTTTGGGTAAGGAGAGCTTGTATACTGTTTACACAACACGACCTTTTAATATTTTCCTTATAACGTACCGTCAACACTATAATATTCTAAGGTTATGTTATTAGGTTTCAACTGACCTAATTCTTTTCCAGGCAACTAACCAGTCAGCATTTCACTTGTTTTCAAATAACCATTCCGTTGGAAATATGCATTCCCTTAAACCTTAGAATCATCATATGTGAAATTAGCTTCCCAGTTTATTCCCCTCAATCAATTTGGCTTGTATTCAGTATTAATTAAAATTGTCAGAGAGGACAATAAATGATATGATGGCTCATTATATTTATTACCAAATTTTATTTATCAGACATAAATACAAGGAGACACCCATGAGGAGAAAAGGAGTGTTTAATGTCAAACTGGGCCAAAAGTATTATTCTGAGCGAAAGGCCAGATGTCAAGAATTTCTTACCTGCATATTATTAGTCAAGTTTCAATTACTATAATAAATCTACAAAGAGGAAAATTATTATCAGATTTCTACTAGCTCTTTCTTTTTCCAATTCAAGGCAGTAATATTCTTAACCAAATAATCAGGATTTTGGTGGTAGGATTTTTACAGTTTAAGTTAAAAACATAAAGATTTTATTTGTTGCACTTCTGTTATCCAGCAGAAGGAACTAAAACACTGGCAGAAAGTCTCTGCAATTTAGATTTCTGTTAATCCACTGATGCTGAATTCAGTACCGATGCATGTTCGTTTACTTTAGATCTGTTTGGCATTCAATAAATTTAATTTTATGCAGACATATGCTTTTATCACTTGGAAATATTATCCAGGAATAATCTAGCAACTTGTATATTTCCTCAGGATTTCCAGAAATACTCAATAAATTTCTGTATTTTGATTGAAATATTGGTAGAAAAAAATGACAACACTAAAATGATAAGTCATAGCTCTCTTCATTGTTCTTCACAATTTAAAATACTCACAAATATAATTTCTCTCTGGAAAACGGGTAAAACAGGCTTTTCATGTTGGTATTTTCTTGTCGTGGCACCCGGGGTTGCAGAGGTTCCGTCAATTTGCACCATATTTCATTAAACTTTTTGAGTATTCCCCCTTCTTCTGTGATTTCATACATCTGAATAAATATTGTATGTTAGCATGTCCAAAAATTCAATTAAAAAAAAAAAAAATTTGCTATACACATTTAAATCTGTAATTAAAATAAGCACCTTCTCTCAAGTTACAGTCCCATATAACAGCAAGCACCTGAATCCGTATGGGTTTCAGTTCCAAAAAGTTCTTGTCCTTCACAAGCTACTTCCAGAAGAAAACTCAGTGCCAAATTGCTAATACAAGAAACACCCTTACTAATTAAACCGGGAGCTGAAGAGAAATGGCAGAAAGGAAGAGCAATAATTTTGAATTTGTAACTGGGAATAGAGGGATCAGTCAATGCAGGAGGGGTGTTTACCCTAACTGGTAAACCCTAACAGGCTAACTGATCAAAAATTTCTCCTAATTGCCTATAGAATAATTCATCAGTCCTGCCATCCTGGCTTGGCAATCAATAGTAGACACCCACAACAACTGCTTTGCTTTTCATCTCCCTAATCCCCTCACCCAGAGGGTCTCAACCATATCATCCCTAACTGCAAGGGCTCTACAGTCAAACTTCTCCCTTACATACACAGTACAACTCCTCCACCTTGCACGCCCTGCCTATCCCTCCTGAAGAGCCTATAGCTCTTCATCCCATCACTCCAGTCATGGGACTCAATCCACCAATTCTCACTAAGACATCATAGTTCTGGGAATGGACCACTGCTTCCAGCTGGTCCTGATTGTTTCTCATACTCATACGTGAGTGTGGGCCATTCTCACTCCTCAAAAATAACTTTATTGTCACACCCATAAGTAATCATATCGATAAAATTGCTCAAAAAATACCTTTTCACAGAATGTAATTTGTCCTGAAAGATGATTTAAGACTCAACATTTGGCAGGGAAGAAAGAAAAAAAAGTTTTTGCAACCAATTCATCATGTTTAGAGGTGGATGAATACTTTCCACTGAAAATGCTTTGTTTATGGTTTCATTGGGTGTTTGAATAAATAAAAATAGCATCACACAAAATACCTTATGTGCTTTGAAAACAATGTTTTGTCTTTCTGAACAAAAATGGAATTTTCTTTTTAGTGGTTACTGGCTGAATATTTCAGTTTGTATTGCCAAATCCCCAAAATATAAAATTTCAGGTTTTCAAAGTGGATTTTTGTTTTCTTCACAGGAAATTCTTTTTTTAACTGTCCTTAATTGCAAAAGAAGGTAAGACATGAACATAGTTTTCCTGTCATTCTTGCTTTCTGGTAGTGCTCTATTTCTGCAGTTGAGATAATAGAAAAATAATGTAGTCAACAAGAGCTGTCAGCAATCTTCTCTTTAAAAATGTCATATTGCTTTTAAGTTACAGAAAATAATCTATTATCCTAGGATGAATTCTCAGGAAAATTGAGATCTTGTTTCCTTGATGGTATACATATTTCAGTTTTGTCTTCCTCTACACACCAAAATAAAAGTACAAACCTAAATGCTGTTTTCATAACTGCCTAATCAATTACTGCATGTTCATTTACTCTTAGAATATTTATCATACTACTCAACAAATGTCTGTTATAAGGCTATCTCATTCAACATGAAACCTGCGCAGATCTGATATGTTCATTGAAATCTGTTGCTTCAAAGGAAAGGATGCTATAAATAATGTATAGTGGTTAAATGAAATAATTTGTCAATATTTTTAGATGTCTTTTACACCAAATGATTCTGTGTCTTTAGGGTCTTATGATATACAGTGCTTTTTTTTCCCATTGAGAGAAGAAAATGGAATGCTTAACTGTTTGTGAATGACTAAGGCAGTCATTGGAGACTATCAGATCCTGGACAGACCTTAGTTCAGAATAGAATGTCAATATTCATCAATTAAAATAGTGTAAAATTTGCTTCAATGTGTCTGTAAAAAGCTAGGAGGAGAAAATTCCCAAGAGGGAAGGAGTGATAAATAAGCAGGCACTAAAAATGCGCAAAAAAAATGAAGCTGGGAAGGGATAAAAGAGTGAAGGTGAATATATAGGTCCATTTCTAGAAAGGGCCTAAACATCCATCAATATGCCAGAAAGGACAAAGGTACTGTAGCTCTCCAAAACATACCAAAACATGTTAATTTTCAAAGACTGATGAGAAGTAACCAGACTTGGGTTTGTGGTTTTTGTTTTTTTCTCTTGAGATGCAAACACAATACAGTAAGAGTATACAAGATTGGCTTAGCTAAGCTTCTAACAAACAGTGACAGATTGTAACAGCAGGGGGTGTGAATAACACTGAAGCTGGTGCTGGGTGAAATATGAAAAAAAAACCCAACAATCCCAAGAAAACCCAAACAACCCCGTGGAAGAAAATAAAATCAGTCTGTCCTTAAAGTCTAATGACAATGCCATGAAATAAGTGTTCAGTAATGCCATTGATGAGTATCTCTAACTGAAAGCATAAGGCACTTCCATTGACTTCAGTGGAAGTTCTTAGCCAACATGCTAAATCATTGCAGGGCTATGAATTTTGAGAGCTGCTACTGAGAATTTACAATGTTTTCCAGCAACATTGCTGAAAGCAGCCTGTAAAGATTGTAAAGAAGATAGTGAGTCAAAGTTTTAATGACATTAGGCAAATCTGAATTCATGAAGTCATTGATACCATCAAAACAGACTCTCTTGACATTCCTCGACTTTAGAGAAATCTTAAGGCAATGCCCAGCTAGTATAATATCATATATTAAGACTGCACCTCACCTTTGAGGAAAGTTCTTTGACAAAAATCCAACTAGCTACTGCCTTCTCAACTTTCAAAGCCCTCCTTAAAACTCACGTCTGACATCACTCTTCTGAACACAGACTGTCAGCTAGCTGCCTTTGAGGCCTTTGAAAACCCCTTTGAAAATCCCATCTTAACTATGATTCTGAATACTAAATAATCTCAAAATAATTAGTAATATGAAAGAATAAACCTGACCATTAATTTGCTCTGGTTTAAAAATAAAGTAAATCCGTAGGCTTCTATACATTCTGATTCCCCCTCCTTTAGTCATACAACTAGTTGATAGAAAATAGAAGATAATTACCTTTTTAGTGGGCATTTTTATTTTAAGGAGTTCCGCTTCTCGACTAAGTACTTGCCAGGGTGCATGTATACGGACAAAACTCAATCCTTGGCTCTTATTCTGAAGCACAAATAATGAAAACAATGCATTTCAATATTATTAACAGAAGACAGTATAAAGGTTTCATGATGTCAGCTCCAACTAAATCATGCAACAGTAGTCAATCACAGTGAATAACCAACTGCTGTTATATCTGGGCTTACAAGTGACCTTTTCTTTAAAAACTGGATCTTCTAATGCTCTAAAATCAATCAGTCTGCTGCCTAAAGTGTAGCTTGCGTGAACCATGAAGACAGAAGACTACAATTTCAGATTTTGCAATCATGTGAACCAGAAACCTTAAAGCTACAGCTTCCATGCTCAGATATTTTCTAAGTAATTTGACTTAATTAGTGGAGGGTTTTGCCCATCTGAACCAACAAACTAAAAACATTTCTTCATCTCTGAGTGGACATTGCTTTAGGCTCCCATTTTCAGCTTTGCTTATTTCCTGGACACTCCATCAGATTAGTAGTTCGTTACAGGGGAACAGGCCCAACATTTAGTGCCCTAAATATCTGCAGTTGGAGTAACGACCCTGAACAAAGCATTCAAATTTAACTTCTGCAGAGAGTCACAAGCCTAATGTTTATGTAAATAACTGGCTATGCTGTGCAGAGGCAGAATACTACACAAGAAAGCCTCATGCAGCCAATTTGCTGCGATCTGCACTGTTGAGAAGGTGCTGTCTTGGTAGCACATCTGAGCTACACAAAGGCGCTCTAAGATCAGAAAGCAGCACCCCGACAAAACCGTGAAAATTAAATGCAGGCATGTTGATAGAGAATTTTCCTCAATGCACAAAAATTAACTGTATCTGTAAATTATACAGATGAATGCTTACTCTGGAAATGAATGGAAGTTGGGATGGAGATTAGAAAGAGGATATGAGGACATATTTTGGGAAAGACATGGAAGTGGAGAAGGAGACTTTAAAGGCTTCATTAATGCTAAGATTAATGATCTTTGTGTAGCTGTGTGCATGCTGGGCTGTAGTGCTAGGGCATATTGTCACTTTGTATTTTCCCTCCCATACATGTGTAAGGATCAGGACAGTCCCCTCACTTCAGGGGAGCATGAACCTCTTTGACTCCCTCGTATATCCTCCTCATATATCCTGAAATTTAGAAGTGAGACAAGAAAACTGAAGTAGGGTGTCCAACTTGATGAGAAACATAGCTGGGTTACATGTTCAGCTGTCCCACCTGTGAGTAGCTGTCTGTTATATGTACAAAGAGTTGTACATGTCTAGAGAAAGAAAGCTAATAGACATAGCTTAATGTCACTATATATTAATTTCAATCAACCAGCAGCATAACTACAAAGCTGGGAACACATGCCATATCCATGGAAACTTAGCATTTTCTGCTGGAAATTGACTCCAAGAAAATTATCTTTCTCAAAAGCTTTAAGAAAATTTTTGAACAGAGTCACAATCTAAATGTATGTCTAAATCTTAAAGACTGGTGTAGCACATTTACCCCAGAAAAGGCTCTCCTCTCATATCACATTGGCATCAGCATTTTAGAACCAGTATTTAATATTTTCAAAGTTTATACATGTTTACAACTTCATGTGAACACCAAACATGCATTTGCTGAATGTTTCATAATGCTTTCTGATTTAAAAATAAAATAAATTGTTAGATGGAAATCCTACTATTCTTGCTGTAATTATTTTGCTCTTATTTCCCTGATAGCTGCAACATGAACTACAAAGATCACTACATCACTTTCAGCTAACATTTCTTCAGTGGACCAATGTTATTTTAAAGAGCAGAATGAGCTGCAGAATAACTCTTCCATCAGTCCACTGGGGAAGTATGCTTTAAGAGAAGGAAGTAAAAATTCACTGGGCATGAGCAGATGTTCTGGTAATCATTTCCTGAAAATAGATTAATAACAGATGAGAGTTTAAATTTCAGTGGGTGAAGATCAGGAGGTTTCTTCTCAGCTTTTGGCCAAAATCAAGCATGTGTCCTCTGTCTGGGGGACTATATTCCGCATTGGCAAGAGAAAGGACAGTCTGATCTGATTGGTTGTTTCCAGCTCAGGCTCATATGACTACACAGATTGCAAATAAAATCAGTCAGATAATTTGGGAGAAAAGACCAGATGAAGAATATGACCTTTGCATATTTGAACAAAAATATGTTGGAAAGTTGTGCTGTTCATTAAGTGATATCAGATGCAGAGGAATCAGAGACTTAAAAATCTTTAAAAGCCCTAAAAATCACCCCATGATAGGAAATTGAGATCCTTTTAATAAAGACTAATGCAAAGTAAATAAAGTAGGGAAAACAGGACTAGGTGATTCCTGTTGCATGTTAAACAAAAAGTGCAGAACAATGGACTGCTGAATATTTATCTTGTGATTACTAGAACCACGTTTCCCACATCTACCTGTTTTCCTAACGTTAACCAAAGAAATTTAACAAAAATTAAATCATCAATCTCATATTGTATCTCAAGGGATGAACCGTCTACCTAGTTTTCTATTGAGCCACCTAGATAAAAACCTATACCGCTACTCCTCTGGTAAGGCTACTTTCCCCACTTTTCAAGCCTTCACCTGCAGTAGTTCCAGTTGTATCTTTGCATGCCCTTTTTGTCATTATCGTTATGATGGCTGGTGAAGATGTGTTCAACTAACTTATTCCCAGGGTGCTTATTGTATTGTAAACACTACCAAAAGTTAGAACTTGTTTTTGCCATTGCCAGAGAGGATTTATAACTACCTAATGGAGACATCTACTAAATGGTGTCATTTGGTTAATGACCTGAAATTATTAAGGTACATGTGTTTGTAAATATGATTTAATATTTGCTCTAATGAAATGCTGTCAGTCTTCTATTTTGAATACTCACAATCAATCACTATTGCTTATTCATAGTACTTTAGATGTATTACTAAAGCTAACATGTGCTGGCTAACATTATTTTTGTTTGACCATTCACTTGTTACTTAATACAGCCATCCTTAATCAAGTCCTTTTTTACTTACAGCTGACATCCCACAGGACTTTATTCTTGGCCATGCATTGTTCTATGTCTATATCATTGCACTCCCTGATTATATTGCTCAAATGACTAAGTATTGCTATGCAGATGACAAACAGATTTGTTGCTCTCATGATCCCTTTTTCATGAAATCTATATTCCATATTTCAGAGTTCTTCAAGTAAGTTTCAAGAGTGGAAGTTTTTCAATAAGTTGGTTATGAATTATTCAAGATATATATATATCTTGGCTTCACTTTGTAAAGTTGAATTGGGCCTTCCCATTTCAATAGGAAAACTCAACATTGAAGTCAAATGGAAGAAAATCTGGAAGGTCTGGTTTGCTTTTCAATCAGCACATGAAGAAAAATATATCACAATTTTCCTTCAGTCTATCATGTATTCCAAGTAGTTTAAAGCAGGACTTTAAGACCAGTCTATATTGCATCTTTCTCTGTCTCATAGTGGAAATGTAGAGTCTGAATAAAATTCAAATTTCTCCAAGGAGACTTTTTCTATCTTTCATGCCTTAACAGTAAAATACATTAGTACCTGCATCGACTGCAAGCCTAAGATTTATTGCAGATTTATCATCATCAGGGCCATAGCAGAAAAAATTGTATGATAAGTATGAAAGCTCTCACATAGATGTACTCCTATTGGTTATAATTTGACTAGTGATAACTCCAAAAATTATTATTCTTTTTAACTAAAAGCTGAATGTTCTGAAACATGGCTAGACAAGCATAATAGCTAGACTAAGTAGAAAAGCTTTCTCTGCCCCAAAATTTAGATTTGTCATTGAATTTATGTTTCTACAAAAATCAGATATTAAGTGAGAATTCTGGCATTCCAAAGTTAGTGGTATATCCGTATTTCTCACCTACTTTGACAGTTACAGTTGTCCAACCATAACATGAAATATTTTTTAACCACTATAACACAATTATCATGCTTTTATTGGCCTCTTCCAGTTCACAGTTTCTCAATTCAAGCCCTTGCAGGAACAGGTCACAGATTAAGGAGATGTACCATGAAGCATTCTCTGTTACAGCAGGAGTTTGTGGAGGAGTCCTGTTGCTCCATAAGAGCACAGCATGTAAAGGATGGAATACTGCATGTCCAGCTCAAAGATCTCTCATAGTGCCATTATTTCTTCAGGTCAACTTGACTCCCACCTTACCTCATTCAGACAACCCATTTGTCATGTGTCAGCCATGTCACCTCAAGTTGAAGTGTTCTCAACAGTTTATTTGGACACCATTAATATGAGCTAAAGCATATGATGCTAAAGGCATTGTATTTATCAGTCACAGTCAAGACAACAAAAAGGGCAAACCCAATAATTATACTCTGGGAGAACCTCAGGCTTCTTTGTGGTTGGCATACTGCTTCTAGCAACTCTGTAAATACAAAATTTACTACTAAATGCAACTTTTTAGTAAGTCTTTCTCATTATTTCCTCATCATTAAATCATTCATCACTCATACTATACTAAAGGAATATATTTACATATAAGATATATATTAAAGCAATTAAGTTATTTTAAAATACTTGTTCAAAGAAATAGATTTCTGCTGTGTATCTTAATAGGAAGAAGAGAGAAACACTGAAGGGTAGAAAGAAGCTGAACAGAAGTGATTAACTGCTGTCTAAGGGAGTCTGAGGGAACTGCTAATCTTTCCTATGATTTAAAAAAAAATACACATAGGGGATGGAAAGGCATAAATTATAAAACCTGAAGCATGTAAACTTCCTTCTTAAAAAGACAAATCACCTGGGCCTTAAACATTTTATCCTTCTGTGATTATTGAGTAGACAGAAAAATACCAGACACATACAGAGAGCAAGTTTCTAATGGCTTCAGTTAATATAATCAGATGTCTTTTGCTGACATTGGAAATACCAGCCATACTAGGAAAGCAACAGTGAGAGAGCTTGTAGAGAGGGAAAAAAAAAAGGGCCCTAGTAGCTCAGTAAAAGTAATCTTCCCCTTTATTCCATCACCAAATGGATCAGTCACGTCTGCAAATGCAATTGTTCAAAATTGTCTTCTCTCCTGATACCAGCCCTGCAAATTGAGGCAAATAACAATGTGATGTGATAGTGCAAATAAAATGCAATATTTTGTCACTATCTCAGAACTCTGATCACATATGTTCTACAAAAGCTGAGCCAAATTCTGAGCTGTTGGCCCCTACATGGATAGCACATGATAGAATGACATGGCATTGCCAGATTCAGACAGTGACCGTGAAAGCTGTCTATGTTTAGTGCCAAATGTATTGAATCTCTATCTTCAAAAGGATTGGCATTTTGCTGATCTTAATGTTTTGTATCCAAGATGCAACATCAGTTTTATCACAAGCATGGATATCAAAAGGTATGTCAGTAATGTTATAAAAAGGAAGAGCAGTGCACTGGTCTGGGTGAGATATCAAGACCCAGGATATCTTGACATAGAGAGGCCAGCCCAGAACAATTCCCTACTCATGTTATCCATCCAAATGTAGGCAACTAATTTAATTCTTTTTGTCACTTTCTGTCAGTGAAGATAATGGAACTTCCCTCAATCAAAAGACATTAGTGAAGATACATTTGTTGCAGATTGAGAAGTGCTCAAATAATACAGTAAACAAGTAAGAGTAGCCATACTACACATCTTATGATTTTCACATTTTCCTTTAAAAAATATAGTCCTTTTACCTTTTGCCAAACTTCCCCTTTTCTATTTTCATTATTTCTCTGGGATACAGATTTACCTTACTGTATGGCTGCATAGTGCCTAGCATAGCAAGATCCTCATTAATGACTGCATATTCCCTTGCAGAAATATTACAAATAACTAGCAGCACTTCCCAACAGCTCCAAGAAGTTGTCCAGTCCTGACAACCAGTAGCACATAGCACAAGTGAAAAGATGCAAAGCACAGGCTTGTTCACTGATGACAACAGTAAATTCCATCTAGTTAACAGAGTTAGGTTTTTAGCTGCTCAACAATATAAGAAGCAGACTCACTTAAGTTCAAATTTCAGACCTTAAGCAAAGCTGCAATAATTTACACATTTTGACAGTTTGCCTTTCTCTTTCTTCATTTCTACCAACAGTGATGGTGTTAATGTCCTGTTTATTTTACTTTCTTACTCCCACCTCTGAACATCAACAGTTAAAGAACATACTAGTGTGTATAAGCAAAGAACAGAACACCTTGGAATGAAAGATCTGGCCAAAACACCTTAAAAGAAACTATATAACCTTAATTCCTTAGATAAAGCACTGTGGAATGAAACAGTTGACTTTGCACATCTTTTGCAGTGTTTCTTTATGGCACTGCTACCTTTCCAACCAAAATCTTCCTGTTCATCTATAGGCAGAAAGTGCCTCTGAATGGAGGATGATACAGGAAGCCTAAAAACACAGGCATGCTTCCCCTGAATAAGATGGAAATATTTAATGGCACACAATAGGATGAAAATGAGCTGTTAGAAACTCAAGCACAAATGTAGAATAGATTGTTAAGTCTGCCAAATAACAAAATGCACAGACCTCTGCATTACTGCAGTACTCAGTGAAGGTGAGTAGTATGTCAGGATTGTAACTGACTTTTAATTCTTTCTGAATGGACATTCTGGATTTAAAAATTAGTACATTATCCTGGTTATTTTCCAAATATTTATCTATGGTGACTATTTAATACAGCATGGAAAATGTGATTTTCAAATGTAAAGCAAAATTTTCCCAGTTTCTTTATATTAACTTCATCAGCATTCGTTTTGCTACAAAAGCATATCACAATTACAGGACATCTTCTGAGACTGAAGAACACCAGAAATAATAATAAAATGCAAAACTGAAAAAACGACACCCAAATCAGACTTCCTCAAAGAGGAAGGGAGGAGTGTGTCTGCTCTACCACCTCCTATATTTTGTCAGCGTCCATGGAAAAACACGTAATCAGGTGGCCTGGCTACATTCGGTGCCAAATTAGCTAGCAAATAAGCCAATATTCTGTAAAATACATCATATCAAACTTGATTATCAACAATAAAATCAACAAACTTCTTGAGGTCAAAGAGTTAACATTATAAAGGGCAAAATGTAATTCCTCTTGAGGAAACGAGACGCACTAATCTGCACAGAGATTTATACCCTACACAATTTTCCAGATGAAGCAGCATGATCATGGAAGTCAACCTTTAGACCAGATAACATGATTGTTACCAGTAGGGGGATTAATGAAATAGAGACTGAATCCCCACTCTAGCAGATTCAATCTCAGTATCGCAATAAAAAAATGGAGAAAAAAAAATAAAGTGTTTAGGATACCAAACTGAAAAACAGAGGAATGCCACCTTAAAATACTGCTTCATCACTCAATACTTGATCTGGGATATTAACAAATAAACACATAAAGGGATGATTCAATTTTGTGTTGAAAGATTTTAATTTCAATTCATTCTTAGGAAAAATATTTTGTTGGGTTTACTTTAATTTAAAAGTGTTAGCAGATGGTACAAATGTATTTCGTTACCAAGTATGTTCTTCCAATCATATGCTACAAGCTTTTCCAGGATGGTGACTCCCTTTGAGGTCTCTCACCAAAGATCAGTTGCAGTAAAAGGAAGGTTGGCTGTATTTGCAGATGCTTGATTTGGGAGGGGATTAAGATGAAGATAATAAAAGTATTCTGGTTGGCTTGTTTGCTGGCAAGGAATTCAAAATCTCCCTGGACAGTTCCAGCCTCAGTGTAAACAGGGAGAGAAGGGGAAGAAGCACTGGCAGTTGCACAGTAACATCATGTGACACATTTTGGATAAGGCAACAGGTCCTGGGGTGGATAAATAATTGGTTGAACAAGAGGAAACTGGGTAGGAGGAGATCCTGCACTGATGAAAAAAAAGTCGCTGAAGGGGTTTTGCAGACTCTGCACTGTGCAGCACCATCATAAGTGGCCTCGAAAACGAAATAAGCAGTGAGAAGACAAACTGCACTGATGAAGTTTTTTAGTGTAGGAAGCAGATTGTGAGAAATTGTAGAAAATCTTTCTGAGAGTAGGAGCCTGAAAAATGGCAAATGGCTTTCAATGTGAATAAACATAAAGCAATATCCATGGGTTAAAACTAGTTTCACATATAGGGCTCTGAATTGACCTAAACCAGCCAGTAATGACATCTTGGGTTTGCAACAGAAAGATCCTTGAAAATACCAGCTCAATATCTTGTAAAAGCCAAGAAATAAAGCAAACATCGCGTTCCATTAGGAAAGGCATAGAGACTAAGAAAAAACACTATTTGAACATAGCAATCCATGCTCTATCTGCATCTTGAACTCAATGCACAGTCCCTGTTGCCGCACTTCCAAACAGATAAATTGGACCAAAAATGGGTTCAGAGTTGGGCAACAAACACCATAACAGCCTTGCTATGACAGCTATGTAGGAATCACTGCATAGACTGAGACCCTACCTTCTGGAAAAGAGCAATCTTAAGGAAGACACTGTAGAAGTCTGTAAAATCATGCATGATAAGGAGACGGGATGTGGATGGACTCCCTATGGCCTTTTTCAGGGCAAGCGCTAAAGGGCCTCAGAGAAAGCCAGACTAAGCTACTGGGAGTCAGACTCAAAATAAACAAGAGAACACAGGTATTGACGCAATGGGTATTACCTCTGTTTTGCCAAAAGACTTTGTGGGTGCAAAAACTGTATAATGTTTCAAGAAGAAACTATATCAGATTTTGGAATAGAGATCCACAGAAGCTTACTAGATAGGCAACTACATCAAGTAGGGGAAATTACCTGAACTGAAAGTAGCTGTCTTCAGGAGAACATTAGAGCAAAAGTGTCATAAAAGTTTGTACAATTCCTATGTTTTCCTACACATTTTACCATTGCAACTGTTAGATATACAGTACTGCATTGATGGACTGTCTCAAACGACAAGATCATTTTATGTTAATTATGCCACATCTAGTTGGGACTTTATGCTTTTCTTTCTCCCCAGTATCTGACTTCCTACTTCCACTATCATTTCTTTTTCAATTAACTGCATAGACAAAAAAAAATACACAGTAAACAATATAACTGCCTCACCCTTGGACAGATTATAGGTTGCTACGACTTATTATTGTCACACGGGTCACCTCAATGCCAGTTAAAAAAGAGGTTGGTTAACAGCTCTCTCTTCTGTGGTGGAGCAGAACCTGATTGGTGCAGGTGTCTCACTAGGTGCTCATACTATGCCTGGGTTCCCTACCATATCACACTCTACAGCATCTCAAGGCTAGAGAGTAATGGGGACTCAAGAGCTGTCATTAGTTCATAATCTCGCCCTGAGCAGTTCCTGTCTCTTCAGGTTATACTACAATCTGGTGGGTAGTTTATAATAAATCATACAGATTATGATGCAATTGCTTTCCTTCTGATGTTTTAATGAGACTATAAGGCTAGGCTATCAGATGATATAATTTGGCACAGCTACACCTAATTAACACAGCTATTTAGGCAGGCATCATTAAATCTTATGACCTGAAAATTGAACACACGTGAGTCTGGACTCGTGCAGGTTTATCAGCAAGGGGACGAGATCAAATATAATTTGGAGTTTGGAATCACTGACTGAAGGAAGAACAAGTCCAGACAAAACTTAACACAGGAAAAAGAATTTAATTTTATTTTTAAATTAAATAAATTTTCTGGCCTTTAAGTCCAGAGGCCCAAAGGATTTCTGGTCCTCTGGACTTAAGGGTCAGAAATCTTTTCATCTTCATCAATCAACCAAAGGAAAGCTAATGATGTTTCGTTACAGTACTCAGGTTACTTGAGAAAAAAACACTTCTCTTCTGCACAGTACCAGGGAAGTTGTCCTATTCTTTGTACCTGTCAACAGGAATAAGCAGGAGCAAGACTTGAAGTACAGCATACTCCATGCCTGCTTTCAAAAGTCATTTCTCTTTTGAACCAAAAGATCTCAGACTGGGTGAGTAAAGATACATCAGTGCTTAAAAAACTATTTGAGGGCTACAAAGACTAGTGAGCTACTGTCTACCTACTAGGTGTAATTAGAAAACATGGGATTTAACTTTAGATGGGGAAAGTGAGTGCTGTAAAAGGTCACTATCAGTATATCTCCTTTTCCTACATTTTGGCACTAAAAAATTACAACATTGAGTATAACCAATAACCTTACCTATGTTGACAATGTTATCATTTAAATTTCTTCAAAGCATGTGCTCTTCAAGGGAGTTCATCCCGTCTCCAGACTACAGCATTTGACTATGGTTAGTTGTAACAATGATACAGTTTTGATTACTGTTAGGTTGTATTTACAGTCCTGGTGCTATTCATTTTAGGTTGTACAGTGCATTTTATTATTATTTCTGGTGTTCTTCAGTCTCAGAAGATGTCCTGTAATTGTGATATGCTTTTGTAGCAAAACGAATGCTGATGAAGTTAATATAAAGAAACTGGGAAAATTTTGCTTTACATTTGAAAGTCACATTTTCCATGCTGTATTAAATAGTCACCATAGATAAATATTTGGAAAATAACCAGGATAATGTACTAATTTTTAAATCCAGAATGTCCATTCAGAAAGAATTAAAAGTCAGTTACAATCCTGACATACTACTCACCTTCAAAAAGCAAAGATAGATTGCAAAAAAGTACAATGGCATTTCTTGTACCTCTTCAGCAAACGAGACAACTAAATTCAGGTAGGAACGTCTCCTTTTTTTTTTTCTACTAAACACACATAATGCAAGGAACCAGACTACATTTCCAACTGCCCGGCATCAACAGGGGTATAAAAGAGCCAGACTGACTCTGGGACAAGTTTCTTGTATCCAAGGACTTTCTAGAGAAGGAGTACCTCGCCAGTGAAGCATAAGCAAGCTTCAGATGAAGCGTGAAGGCCAAGCTGATAAGCTCTGCTGGATGCTTGCAGGCTCTGCAGATGGTTAGAAGGCAGCAGCCCCGCAATCTGAGCAAATCATCAAGCAAAGAAAAGTAATTGCTTGAAACACTGCAGCTGAGCCTAACATGAGAAGCTTGGCAAACAGCCTGGGAATCAATGTCCAAGAAATACTTCATTCATAGATGGAAAGCGCAGTATTGAACTATTTCTGGAGCTCTAAGACACCCAGCTCTCTCAGCTAACATGGTACCTACACTGGAAATAATATCTTCGCACAAGGGCATGATGATCACTACTGAAATCAGCCAGTGGTGGACAACATTAGATTTTCAGAAATCTAATTCGCCAGCACTTTCTCATGATTTCTATAGGATGTGCTGAACTATCAACAGTTTTGAAAATTAGCCCTCAATACACTCTATTACTACATCAGGCATCTCTCCCATCTATACTGATCATCTCAGGTCCCCAAAAAATTATTGTCCAAAAGGCAATCACTCAGTAGATATTAGTAGAACAGCTATCACAACACATACTGCATTCATCCATCACAGTGCTGCTTTGTACATGCCATAAGCTTTGTTGGCCAGATTTAGCTCCCATTTCCATCATCATAAATTTGGAGTCACTGCAGAAGAAAAGAAGGCAGCAGCCAGTCAGGATTTACAAGTGTCAGTTTGCTCCGTTGTAACACAGAAATTAAGGAGGTTTTAGACATCAGCTATATTGCTTATTTGACCAGATGTCTGTCAGGTAAAAAGAAACATAAATAAAAACAAAACAGTTGCCAAATCATTGTAACTGAAATGTGAGTTTCAATTTCTATTACAATTCTAAGAATAAAATGCCAGCAAATGTTATTCTAACAAGGTTTGGTAAAGCTTAACACATTATAAAGTTATAGGTTCTCCAACACATTTCACAACAGGATTCAAAAAAACTGTATGTTAGTAAGACTTTATTTTGGGGTTGACAGTGGAATATGAAGATTTATGTAGAAAGCTGAACAAATCACTTCTAGAGATGTAAGGGTCAGGTGGGCCATTCACTTTCAACTTTCAACATGATACAATGATGAAGTTTTTTGTGCCTCAAGAGAAATGAATTAGTAAAGCAAACATGTAAGACTTGTTATTCCAACCCTGGTGGTATCACATAATTTGAAATTTACAGGTAATCACTACCAGATAAATATGGTGCTATACACTGATAGCAGTAAGTAGTTTCATTCACATCTTAAAATCCATTTTATGCCTCATTAGAACTAATCCTGATTTTGTCATTTTCATAAATCTTTTTGCTTGTTTTACGTCAGCACACTCTAAGAAAATCACATAGTATCTCTGTCTAGACAGCCTTTAAATATATATATATAGTAACACCTTGAACATTTTTGTACCTTTGCTTTGGCATGCTCCTGTATTTTTCCTATACTTCTGCCACACTGAATAGTATTAGTAAGTATTATTATTTTCCAATAAACGTTAAAAATTCAGAAAATGGAGACTATGTAACAAAGCCACATACACACTCTGCTAGACTGCGACAATAACAGCAAGACATGTTCAGAAACAGAATACCCAAATCTTGCATAGCAAAAGCCAGCTACTCTCAAGAGAGTTCTGTGAGGTTTGCCTATTGCTCACAGACTAAGGCAAACCCTTCCTGTAAATTAGGCACTGCAATCCTTAGACATGTCTTGTAATGCATTTACTCTGCAATGTATTTCCTTGATAGCTACTCATAGATGCTAAGTCAAAGCTTTCTGAAATAAATGGGAGAAAAAAAAAATCTCTTTATACTAGTCTTATTAAGGCCTGCAGAATCTAGTCGTCATTTTTAAAGCCCTGATTAGAGTTACACACTTAGCTTGCATTTTAAGTGGCTACTTTAAGAGCATTCCCAAACTGAACATACAGGATGTCATTGCTGGAGCAAACCCTCATATTATGCTAAGTTTTGAGTGCCTCAGTAGGGTGTGCTCCTAAGGACTTCAGTCACTGCTTGCTTGACAAGGAACCTCAGGACACAGTCTTATAACAGAAGATGGCACAGCCTTCACTGTCCTCACATGGCTGACATTGCTGGATTAGCGTTAACATACATGTAGAGTTCAGAGGTGACCACATTTCAAGTGATTTCATTAACTAAGTTTATCAGAAAGGATATCATAGAATCACAGAATAGTTAGGGTTGGAAAGGACCTTAAGATCATCTAGTTCCAACCCCCCTGCCATGGGCAGGGACACCTTGCCCTAAACCATGTCGCCCAAGGCTCTGTCCAACCTGGCCTTGAACACCGCCAGGGATGGAGCATCCACAACCCCCCTGGGCAACCCATTCCAGTGCCTCACCACCCTCACTATAAAGAACTTCTTCCTTACATCTAATCTAAACTTCCCCTGTTTAAGTTTGAAGCCATTACCCCTTGTCCTACCACTACAGTCCCTAATGAACAGTCCCTCCCCAGCATCCTTATAGGCCCCCTTCAGATAATGGAAGGATGCTATGAGGTCTCCACGCAGCCTTTTCTTGTCCAGGCTGAACAGCCCCAACTCTCTCAGCATGTCTTCATACGGGAGGTGCTCTAGCCCTCTTATCATCCTCGGGGCCCTCCTCTGGGCTTGCTCCAACAGCTCCATGTTCTTTTTATGTTGAGGACACCAGAACTGTACACAATACTCCAAGTGAGGCCTCACGAGAGCAGAGCAGAGGGGCAGGATCACCTCCTTCGACCTGCTGGTCACGCTTCTTTTGTTGCAGCCCAGGATGCGGTTGGCTTTCTGGGCTGCAAGCGCACACTGCCGGCTCATGTTAAGCTTCCCATCAACCAACACCCCCAAGTCCTTCTCTGCAGGGCTGCTCTGAATCTCTTCTCCACCCAACCTGTAGCTGTGCCTGGGATTGCCCTGACCCAGGTGTAGGACCTTACTCTTGGCTTGGTTAAACTTCATAAGGTTGGCATTGGCCCACCTCACAAGTGTGTCAAGGTCCCTCTGGATGGCATCCCTTCCCTCCAGCATATCAACCGAACCACACAGCTTGGTGTCGTCAGCAAACTTGCTGAGGGTGCACTCAATCCCACTGTCCATGTCGCCGACAAAGATGTTGAACAGGACCGGTCCCAACACCGATCCCTGAGGGACACCACTGGTTACAGGTTTCCAACTGGACATCGAGCCGTTTACCACAACTCTTTGCATGTGGCCATCAAGCCAGTTCTTTATCCACGGAGTGGTCCATCTATCAAATTGATGTCTCTCCAATTTAGAGACAAGGATGTTGTGCGGGACAGCATCGAACGCTTTGCGCAAGTCCAGGTAGATGACGTCAACTGCTCTGCCCCTGTCCATCAGTTCCGTGGCTCCACCATAGAAGGCCACCAAATTGGTCAGGAAGGATTTCCCCTTAGTGAAGCCATGTTGGCTGTCACCAACCACCTCGTTGTTTCTCATGTGCCTTAGCACGTTTTCCAGGAGAAACTGCTCCAAGATTTTGCCAGGTACAGAGGTGAGGCTGACTGGTCTGTAGTTTCCCGGGTCTTCCACCTTCCCCTTCTTGAAAATGGGGGTTATATTACCCTTCTTCCAGTCATCAGGAACTTCACCTGACTGCCAGGATTTTTCAAATATGATGGACAGTGATTTAGCAACTTCATTCGCCAGCTCCTTCAGGACCCGTGGATGGATTTCATCAGGTCCCATGGACTTGTGCACGTTCAGGTTCTTAAGATGGTCTGGAACCTGATCCTCTCCTACAGCGGGCCTAAGGTCTTCATTTTCACTGTCCCTGCATCTGCTTTCCAAGACTTTCGTGGTGTGGTCAGAGCATTTGCTGGTGAAGACTGAGGCAAAGAAGTCATTAAGAACCTCAATCTTCTCGAAATCCATGGTAGCCAGTTCTCTCAACAGCTTCCGGAGAGGGCCCACGTTGTCCCTAGTCTGTCTTTTATTTGCTACGTACCTATAGAATCCTTTCCTGTTATCTTTCACATCCCCTGCCAAACTTAATTCTAGCTGGGCCTTAGCTTTCCTAACCTGGTCCCTAGCTTCCCGGGCAATGCTCCTATATTCTTCCCAAGCTGCCTGTCCTCGCTTCCACCTTCTATAAGCTTCTTTTTCCCCTCTAAGTTTCCTCAGCAGCTCCTTGTCCATCCATGGAGGTCTCCTGGCCCTCCTGCTGCACTTTCTTCTAGTCGGGATGCAACACTCCTGAGCACGTAGCAGGTGATCCTTGAATATCGACCAGCAGTCTTGGGCCCCCCTGCCCTCCAGGACTATATCCCATGGAACCTTACTCAGCAGGTTCCTGAAGAGGCCAAAGTCTGCTCTCCTGATGTCCAGGGCAGTGAGCTTGCTGCATGCTCTTCTCACTGTCCTGAGGATCTCAAACTCAACTATCTCGTGATCACTAGAGCCAAGGCTGCCCTGGAGCATCACATTTCCAACCAGTCCCTTCCGGTTGGTGAGCACAAGGTCCAGCATGGCACCTCTCCTCGTCAGCTCCTCTATTGCTTGAAAGAGGAAGTTGTCTTCCACACAATCGAGGAACCTCCTGGATTGCTTCTGCCAGGCCGTACCGTCCCTCCAACAGATGTCAGGATGGTTGAAGTTCCCCATGAAGACAAGGGCCTGCGAGCGTGAGGCTGCTGCTATCTGTCTGTAGAGCGCTTCATCCACAGAGTCCTCTTGATCAGGCCGCCTGCAACAGATCCCCACCATAATGTCCCCCATTGCTGTTCTCCCTTCGATCCTGACCCACAAACACTCTATTAACTCACCACCCATCCCCAGACAGAGTTCCATACTCTCCAGCCTATCACTGACACAAATAGCAACACCCCCTCCACATCTGCCTGGCCTGTCTTTTCTAAACAGCCTGTAACCTTCCATTCCAAGACTCCAGTCATAGGAACCATCCCACCATGTTTCTGTGATACCAATGACATCATATCCCTGTAGCCTTGCACACATCTCTCATTCCTCTTGCTTGTTCCCCATACTACGGGGAGTATATATCAGCACAGAGATCAAAAGAAAAATAAAAAAGGGGCATGTTTTGCCTTTTTTTTTTACTTGCTTTGGCAGTTTTCAGTAAAAATAGATGAAGCAAAACTCTCAAGCAAAACTGGTCCGTTTGCAGGGGGCATCACCAAATCTGTCTGTTTAATACTGATCACAAGACGCTTTTTGTTCTTGGTATGCAGTAGGAAGAGTATCCTGAGAGACTCAGAGTTATTCAACAAAACTGGGAGCGAGAAAAACAGACAAGCAAAAATAAGCTTAGCAGATATAAGCAGTAATTGGCAAACAATAACAAATGAGCAGACTAAGGCATGGCAATAAATTAACTACATATTTTGGCTTACTAAAGAAACAATACAGAAAACTGTGTCTTTGCCTTCCATTACCATGTATGCTTACTGGCATTTATATTGCAAAATAATGCGTTTATGGTTAATGCGTTGTAATATTTTTAACCATAAAGTTCCTTGGTCGGATTGAGTTTTAAAGGATAGCAGATACTACTGATTCTTTGTATTCCCATTGCAATTTATCTTGGCTACTCTGTTCTATTTTCTTACACTTACATGAGAATCTTGGTAATACATTTTCCAAGATGGAAGGATCCATCTTCTTCTGTGTTTATTCAGAACACCACCAGATTATCATCTGTGGTATGCCGCAACAGTAGTATAAATAGAAGTAACCACACAGCCACGCATCTGGTTATATAACATTTGCACATGATTTTAAAATGTTAAAAATATGAATTTGAGTTTATCATTCACAATTAAAAATATTGAGTAGGCCTTTTGCCAAAAGAATCACGTATCAATCCCAGGTAACTTAACAGGTGTTTTTGCATTCACGTGTACACAAAATGACCTCTTAATACTGATAGGATATTATGATTTTAGAGCTTTCTTAAGTTTTGTTTCAACAAAGACCATTAACTAAATATTTGCAACATGTGTTAGTTCTTTTCAAATATTTATAGAGATGGCTTAAAAAAAAACCCCAAACAACTAATTGCAATGCTTCCTTTTGACTAGAAGCACAAACACACATATGCAAGTTTATATAACTGAAAGTCTAAAATGTGCCTTAATTCCCCTTAAGTCCACACATTAGTATAGACGATATATATACACATGCGCAGTATACATCTACAGAGTTTTTTATATATATATATATACATCCAAATTAGTAACCCCTACTTGAACTTTGACCCTCCAGAGAGACAGCCTTGCTGTTCAAACCTTCTTCCCCTGCCCCACCAAAAGAAAAAGCAGTATCCGGGCTTCCCACAGATCAGTGTGTAAATACAGAGAATAGCACTGAGAGTGAGTCCTGAGCAGGAGCATCATACTTTGTTATTCTCTAAGGCAGGCTCTGCTGCTCCCCTCTCTGTGATCCATCTAAGCACCTCATCTAGCAGGCTCACAACGCACACAGGCAGTTGGTAGGTTGCCATTTCACATTAATTCAGGCTGGTGTAAATTACAAGGTTGTAGTCCCAAATTCTTCCCTGCCGTTAGCCATGTGGACATACACCCACCACTCCACCCCCCTGAGCCAGTAGTCACATTTATGTAACTGGGTAGTGAGTTTCTTTAGCCAGATCAGTTCCCAGTAAACTAAATCTTAGTTTTAAAGAGCAATTAGATTTCAGCTGGATCCACATTTCAAGTAATCAACTCCTGTCAGCACTGCAAGACAGAGGAACGTGCAAGACACATTGTTCAGGGCAGAAAAGGGCAGATTCATAGAATCCCTAACTCAGATCAGCCTGCCCTGTGCCTCCAGGATGCTTGAAAAAATTAGAACAACAGCAGGAAGAAAAACATTTGTTTGATTCCAATTTAATGTCCAATTTTTTTTAATTTTTTTTTTTTTCTATTTTAATATCTGTTTTTAGGCAAACCTCCTCTTGAAATAGCATTTTGAAACAGACCAGAAATGCAGTCTATGAAAAAGGATACAGCATACAGTGTGGGAGGTTTTTTAACTTTGGGGTTTTTTCCCTCAAATTAATAATTGAATTGGTATGAATCCCCAAATACTTTTGATCAATCATAAATGTATTTTCCATTAAAATCTTACTCCAGTACAATTTGCCTGCCTGCAGTTAACAAGCATACATCAATGTCTTATCATGATACGTTTGCCAAAATGCTGTTTAGAGAAAAGTAAGAAAAAAGACACAAATTCACTGAGAAGAGGAAAAGCTGAAGTACAAAAGGTGTGTGCAGGTAAAAAAAAAAAATCATGTTGAAGACAGAAGCCATAGGAAGCATATTTTCAGTTGTGAAAATTAACTGTAAGGACAGACATGCTGCTGAGATACAACTTCCCATTTTTCATTCTCATTCCCCTTCATAAGAATGTTTTCATACATTTGAAAACCTGTTTGCTGGTGAAAAGTTAGCATTCTCCTTATTCTCACCTCTACTTTTCTGTTGTATTCTGTTGAACAATAAAGGACATGAAAACTGGAAACCAGAAATATTAGGAACCCAAACAGCATGCCAGGGAACCCAGGAACAGAAGGTTCTGTCCCTATCTTCAGACCTGTGACAGCTTTGGGATAATTATGTTTTATTCCTTTCTCTATCTTTATATATTTAGTGGCATGGGAGATGTATTTCCTTTAAATAAATACTTATTCTTCGAAAAGTTTGACCTTTCATAACATTTTTGGCACAAAGACACAGGTATGAATCTTGCCAGATTTTCAGCCTACAAGCCAGTCTTCACAAGTGCTACCACTTTAGGCAACCAAAAGGAGGGAAGCTGCAGGAGCAGTTCACATGTAGGAGGGAACAGCAGCTCCTTAAGGTCCTGGCATTTCTGAACGAAGTGCTGGAGCTGAGCAGGCAGCTGGGAGCCAGGATGAACTTTGGTTTTCAAAGCTGCTTATCCCTCCATATTGATTATATGAGCACATAGTTGAATATGGCACTTTAGATAAGCAGAGTGTTAGGCAACATGAATTTACCCTGTCCTGTTTCTACTTGAAAGAGCACTTAGATTTGTACTAAGGAAATGTCCTTCTTGCTCCTTCATTTCTTCCACATTCCCATTTGTTTTTCAAGGTTTCAGGTAGCAGGAAAATGCCCATTGCCTCACTTCCTGGATTTGGCCTACAGCTTTTGCTGTATAGTTCCTTGGCTACTTTTATTTTTGTGATTTTAATTACACTGGTGCGCTTTGTAATTATATGCCTTTTTTTTTTTATATATATATAATTACCACTGACACATGCAAGTGAAGGAATATATTTTAGAGCTACCTATCAATCTTTTGTGGTACTTAAAAGTCTACAATATTAACAAGATTTGGTTTATATTATCATTATATTTAAATCTTTTATGAAATAATGGAAATCGAGACTTCATTACAAGAAGCAAAGTACACTACTACAAAATAGCTATACAGATACTGGCAGGGTTACCAATCAGTATATTATAAACGACACTAATTTTTTAATACTAAGATCAGCTCTCTTTAATAACATAATCCAGCAGGTCTCCTGATATGTGGGTTTTGTCCTGCCAAGGAGTGAGTCTGATGCCACTACAGCATTGAGGAAGGATCTTGGAGCATTTAAAAACCCTCTTTGAGCTGACTTTTGTTTACAGAAACTTGCCAGTTGGTGGCTAGATGTGAAATAACACCCCTAAACCAACAAATACTTTCCAGGAGAGTCACTCGTGAACTGTGGCTTACAGGTGAAAAACAAACTGGGATCCCTTGTGGTGCAAGCTATGACTTACGCTGTTACCATGGCACACTCAAATGCCTCCTGCAACAGATCAGTTCAAAAGTAAAGCAAGCCCTCGATCAAGCTTTGGTGCTGACTGAAGCTGAGCTTTGCCGTCTTTGGGTGAGCAGTTTTTTAGGGACAGTGTTACTTTAAAACAGGGAAGAATAAGGGAGAAACAAAACTTTGCAGAGAAGCCTTTGAGATATAAGCAGTCATGAAGTATGAAGTCCTCATGCATGTAGCAGTCCCCAGATTTTCACAAACGAGCAGATGTCTTGGACATTATGCCTTCACGTAGGCCTGACTGGTTGTTGATGGGCAGCAGGGAAGGGTGAAGGGCTGACTTCATGGAAACCAAAGAAAGATACACAGTCGTACTGAGAAGTGGTGGGATTGCTACCAGTATAGGATATGAAGATGAAAGAACATCATGGACAGAAATGGAGAATTCTGGAAAGGGTAGTGGTCTGTGGAGGATAGGTGAGCAGTCCTGCAGAAATCTGGTGTGAAGATACAAAGGTGAATACACAAAGAGATAGGTGAGCAGGTCAAGCACTGGTGAGGTAAAGCAGTTACCATGTGTTGACCTGTGAAAGCTGAGTGGTGCCACTGGAGGTAGGGAGTAAACATTATCCAGTGAACTCATAGAGACCTGTCATAAGCAAATAGGCTTGCCAGAGGTACAGGACACCACAGTATATTGACCTGTTCAGTAAAGACCTAAAAATACATCTATGTAAAAAGAATATAATGTCAAATTTCCTAGGTCCCACTATCCAGAATGTGGACAATGAAAGGATGCAGTAGCCTTCCAGTGACCTTCCATAGCTATATGATCTTTAGGATGTTACTTTGTCTTGATTACCTAACACGGTTCAGTGGCACTTGAGCATGTGTTAAGAAGGAAATAGAGAATGATTATTCAAAGCCTGTAAAATAAAGTATGGAATATGAGAGTTGAAAAAAGAAAAGGAACATCAGAAGTTTTCCAGAGGGGCATCAGGGGTTGACAGCTTACAAATAAGTGAAGATAATGGGAGATGAGTAAGGTGAGAAAGGGATAGAGACAATTACACATAAATCCAGAAAAATAAAGATGACCTGGAGACCTGCAATGGAGTTAAAACTTGACTTCAAAGCATAACAAAGGATAAGTAATCCTTCACATCCTGTGGCTAGTTTCAATGAGAGTAGAGTTAGGACTCTGGGTGATTTGGACTCCTAAGAATATGATAGGCAGGGATATCCTTCCCCATTTGAAGTGATTGAGGAACAATAATAGTAGCTTGAACTAGCACTTTAGAGGTGCCAGCTTGCAGTTCGTTTTAAGTATTTGCAAGACCTTGAATATATTCTCTATCTTTGAGATGCTAAATTTTCTTTGTATTACTAAATTACTCCAGGTAAACCATGACTCACTTTGGTGAACATGTAGACAAAGCCTGCAGACAATTCCTCATCTCCCCGCTGATAAAGTAATGCCATGACTAAGGGAAGAGCACTGCACTCCTCTGGAAAAGAAAGACATTAGTGTTCTTCCAGTGTACTCAATGTTGGCACTAACCTACAGAAAGTAATGGCTACCTCTACATTTTCAGGAGAATGTTTCTAAGGGGTGTCTTCATGTTTCCCTTAGAAAGGTTGCTATTTCCAAAGATAAGAAGGAATACCAGTCTACATAGCTTCATTTTTTCCCTATCAGTAGCTCATCCTCTCTCAAATACATTTTATTTGCTTTACCGCTTATGAAATTTTACCACTTATGAAATTATGAATTTTTTTATGAGTCTTAGGGAGATGACCTTGGAATTTTATAACTCCACCTGAAGAACTTCCTTGAATGTATAATATGCAGGGCTCAATCCTTCTAGTGAATTTAATAACGCTCCAAAATTATTACCAAGATCAAGGAATTGAAGGGATAAGCCAGCAATGAACTGATGAATTAATTCCTAGATGACAGAGCTTGAGTATGGAGCTACAGCAAACATATTCATCTCCATGAAAAGAAAAAAAAACCACCAAAAAACACAAAACCCAAAACACAACGAAAAAAGAGAAGCCTCACAAAAATAACAACTAAAAATCCATACACCTGTTCAAAATAAATAATTTTGTCCAACTGTTGTTTCAGGTGATGAAATCATTGTTACATTTATTCTAATCTGGAATAACTGCACAGAAATAAATACCTACTCTTACATGATTTTTTCTTTGGCCTGTCACCATGAGCACCTACCCATACTCATAAGGGAGACTTACTAGAGTGCACACAGTTATCAGCCCTGTGTATCAAGAAGATAATTCACCCTGAAGGGTAAATTTTCCGTGCTGTGCATGGGGATTTAGTCACCTAAGTCCCATTAACGTTAATGGGAATTGTGCAGTCTGATGCCACTCTGCTATTTTTTTTCCCTTGTTATTCTATTCAGGCCGAAGTAATTGATGATCTGTAAAAACAGAAATAAATACGTAATGAAGTTTTGAGTTATTTGCCTTGTCCTATGATTTAAAAGGCCTTACAATGACTGGCTAAGATACTTCTAGCTGAAAACAATTTGATTACAACTTTCTATATGGCTATGTATTGCAGTTTCCCTTTTTCCAGGAGGCAGGCATTAAAAGACACATGGTTTATACAGAGAACCAATCTCAGTTTAACTAAGCTGCAGCTGAAGGTCTTTTCTCCTCCAGAAGTCCCAATCAGTGGTATGTTAAAATACTTATCAAGCCAAGCCCCTTTGAAGGACAGTCTGCTACAGTACATAATAGTTACATGGTACATGGTCCTACACAGCAGTACGTTTGGCAGGGCCTTGAGCAACCTGGTTTTGTGGAAGGTGTCCCCAGCCATGGCAGGGGGGTTGGAACTGGAGGATCTTAAGGTCCTTTCCAACCCAAACTGTTCTATGATTCTGTGATTCTATAGTCCAGACCACACTTGGAGAGAGGGAAGTGATCTTGATTAGTGCAGAACAACAAGAACTCTGCCTTCATCTACATAGACTTGCTGGGTCATTCTGAAAGGGAGAGAGAAGCTTCTGTGAGCAGTTGCCTGAATGCATCATAATGTTGCAAGAATGCAGATGCCATCAGGGTGGCTATGAATTATGACAGTATATCGAAATTTTTCTATTTGTTCTTAAAAATGGAAAACATAAATGCGACTCTTGCCAGGTTGAAAAAGAAGTTTCTTGAAACTACTTTTAGAAACATGAAGTGCTGAAGTGTTCCAGGTACATACAACTGTTGGTATATATCCAACAGTTCCTAACAGTTTCCACTGCTAAGAGCAATTAGGTGCTCAACATTTTTTAAACTAGAAGAGTCCAAAACATATGAAAAAGAACTCCGTATTGTATCCACTCCTTGTAGAATTCTCAATGTCACTCACTTACACAAAGGAGTTGCAGGCAGACCTCCCTGCATCCTCTGAATGAGGTAGGAAATCATGACCAAGAAGCAATGCTCCAAAAAATAACAATATCATACAGCAACTATTCAATCAGCAGAAATGTAGAAGTGATCACTGCTTTGGTATCAGAGATACCTGTAGGTCTGTTTTTTGCCATAGACAAAGTAGGGCATTGCCTGGAGGCACCAAAACAAAGTCAGTCCCATTTTCCCTCCAAAAGAATCTCTGAAATTCAGGATTAATGCTTCTGCCAAAGAATAGTGGAGATGCAGCAGGTACTACAGTTGGGGCAGTCCTCACCCAACGTGGAGGAGATGATTCCTCATACCAATTAACAGCAGCATGACTTCTGTCCTTTAGAAGGACAGAAGAGCACCAAAACCCAGTACCAAAATCCCAAACTATCTTATGTTTTACTACTTTAATTTCATGAAATTGCTATTCAGGCTGCACTGGCCTAAACAGCTTCTCACTACTTCAGCCTCCAAGTCTCCTCTGCAGGCACTCCAGCTACTGCAGCATCATCAGTGCAGTGTGGCATCCCTCCAGGACTTCCTGTATTGCTCTTCAAACTGTCTCCATGGATTTAATTTGCAGATTAAAATTTCTGCTGCAAACAAGACCACTGATAATTAAAAAATGTTTTCACAAATTCATCTGTGAAGAAGCCAAGCAGCTGATTTTGTTACTCCCCATCCCCTCTCCTACAAGTGTCCAGCTGTCTTTCTGCTATGCCATAGCAGATACGTATAGCCAGTTCTGTGGACTTTTCATCTGTACATCAGTTTGTAAAAATGGAAATTGTTCCTCCAGCAGGAGACAGAGCTTGACACAGGACACAGTGAAATGAAGAAAAATGTGGGAGGCTATTTGCTATTTCTACCAGGTAATTCTGGTAGAATAGGAAACTGTAAATATCACCCCAAATCTGCCACCATCTGAAATTCAGGATACTGATGTCATCATTTCCCAACTTCCAGATGATTGATGAGATTTATCACTGCTGGCCCAAGAGCTGTAGAAATATATATAGGCCCATTTTTGTATCTGTCTTCAATTTTCTCTAAATCTCTTAGAAGCCATTTTGACTAGTGTTAAGTGTCTGGATGTTAATTAAAATATACAGAATGAATGTGTCTTCCCATTTATGCAAGTCACAACACAATCATTAAAAAACAGAATTCATAGTATGGACTTCTCAGCTTTGACAGCCTAGCCATTCTATCTAGCCACCTGTTATCATGGATCATTATTTCAATACTGATTGAACCACACCTGACTCCCATGGGGCCGCTCCAAAATCCTCTCTAAAATGAAGACATAATTTCCCCTTAAATAATCAACTTGCCAATATTTTCATCACATCCACTTCACTATCACTGAAAACCTTGCCTTGCCCATTCAACTCTAATTTTATAAGAGCTGTGTATTAAATTTCAGCCCCATATAAGTAACATACAGGAGCAGAACACATTTTAGCTAATTAATGCTTCTGTAACTAGAGTCGTTGAAAAATAGCCATCAAATATTTATACAACTGGTAGACTAAGAGGCCTCCAAAGAAGTACTGCCTTATTCCAAGTACTGTACTAAGTCAGAGTGAAATAAAAAGTCCAAAGACCTAGAGCACAAAAGACCCCAGTCTGCTTCCAATACTACATTACTCTATATTCATTCTCATTGGCTTCAGGAGGCATTCATTAACATGGATAAGGGTCTTGGACTTATATTAAATTTCACTATCCTTTTAAAATTAATGTTAGCTACTATTAAGCTTTCCTCTGCACTTTAGATGAATGAACATTTTGAGGCAACTATAACATTTACACTGAGTACCAGCAAGATGTCTCACACTGTAATAACAGCACAAGACATTTTTCTTGGAATTATCTGCAACTCACATATTGATAGATTTTGTAAAAAGACATCATTTTTTTCAGGCTCTTAATTACTACTAAATTAAGCACTATCCATAACCTTGTAACTAAAAGTTGAAATATTTTATACCAAAAAAAAGTTGTCAAGAAAAAAAGGTCTATCCAAATAAATTAAACTCTTGGCCACTGGAATTCCACTTTTTCACAATGAAAAATATTAACATTTAAATAATCTACATATGTTAGGGAATATAGCAGACTCGAGAAAATAACTCATATAGTAAGAACACTGATAGCAGTGCTCAACAGAAACATCCTCAGCTAGAGGTGGGGATAGGAGCAGACAGAGAAAGAAAAGGCCCCTCTACATTGAATAATTTACCCTTACATTTTTTGACTACTCTTGTCCTTTAAAACTGACCGAAGATAAAAGATAAAGCCTTCTCTCTCTGGAAAATGGGCAGCATTTTAATGTGACAAACCATTGCAATTTAATCCCATAGATAATATATAGCTGAAACACTATAAGCCTTTCTTTGGTTCAGGATTTTTAGGGATGGAGGTGGTTGGTTGGTTAGGGGCTGTTTGACTTTGGGCAGAAGGCTTGGTTGGTTGAGTTTCTAGGGTTTTGTGGTTGGTTTTTGGTGGGATTTTGAGTTTGGGGGTTTTTTTTTCTTCTTCACAAAAAAAACCTAAACCCATGCCTTGGAATATCAAGCAGAAAATTCCAGTCATAACCACCGTCATCAGTAGTGTAGTTATCAATAGTACTGCAAAGGCTGATACATTGAGGACCTTAAGGACTTCCTTACCTCAAAGTGTAATGTAACCAAGAGTTTTTAATAAGACATCCTTAAAATTATCCTAGCTCTAAAAATCAAGTTAGATGAACTTCTTGGAAGGGAATTTACACTTGGTTTATAACTGTCATCATCTTCCCCTTAAAAGATATTTTCATCTCCTAAATGTTATTAAGTACATTTCATTTCCAATGTGCTCAAAAATGAGCCTATTTTGTCAGAATGCCAAGGCGCATCTCCAGTGTCTTCTTATTCTACTCCTAATATGCTTTGCCATACATAATACTAATTGAATACAGTACATGTTGCATTTGTCATCATTAAAGCAGCAGTACAACTCAAATTTAATCCCAAGAACTGCCTGCAATGTCAATGGTATATACTTCCTTTCCTGGGAATAAAGATGGAATATTTAAGGGTATGCAAGAGGGTACTTTTAATATGGTCCTATCCCAGGAAATTTTTTGTGTATCATCTGATGCAAAATTTGATTTATGTCACTAGCGTTAAATAGGGTTTATTTGGAGATGACTATCAGGGATTTGGCAGCTAGCTCACAAGAATAAATGTGACTTGCTGGCATTCCTCTGCAGTTTACAAAGACATGCCAAAGAATCTGGCTTCTGGCATGGACATCCTGGAAAAAGACCTTTATTGTACTTTTAACTGTGTTTCTTTGGAGCAGAAGAAGCAAATTCTGCAAATGCTTAACACTATGCAGATTAGCAGAAGTGTTTACAGGATCTGTATTAGTGGGGTCTACATTATCACTTTACAATATTGTAACGTACAAGATACTTAATTCTACATACGCATGCAAGCGTCAGGACCAGGCTTATTTTATCTAACTTCTTAGACTGATCAAACAGGGCAGACACAGATGCAAACATTATTTTTACTTATAGCAAACTATGCAAAACAGTAGTTCTGTGTTGCCATGCTGCTGTCATCAGATGTGAAGAGGGAGTCTCCTCTTCTGTCCTATTCTTTCCGCCAAATACTACTTTCACGTAACCCTAAATTATGTTAATTCAGTTGTTTTCATAGTCACAAGCTATACTGGACCACCCAAATATTTTGATTTGAAGAAAAGATATCCAGCCAAAGAGCTCATCAGACTTGATCTGACACTTATGGTCTCTGACACACAAAACATCAAGACTAAAATTTGATGGTGGCAGTATTTGTTATAACACATGAATACATGCTATGGATCAGGTACGACTTTACCAGGAAGCATGGTACAACTCATGTCCGTTGTGATTGTGCACTTTGTCTTGGACATGCAAAACAATATCTCAGTTTAAAAATAGGAAAACATAAAAAAAATTAAGGTTATATTAAGAAAGAACAAACATTCTCTGCAGGGCAGCAATAACAAATGATAGAAATTTTAAGGAAGCCAAACACTAGTAAAAAATTCCTTAATTCACAAATAATAACTGTGTGGATACGAAGACAGACCATAATCTTGCCTACTTATTTTCCAAATATTTAAAAGCAGTAATATTCCCATGTCCACATACAAATCATATATCTTCATTTATTTTCTTGTCTTTATTCTTTTACACACAATTTGACAATACTAATGAGAAACATGTTTGTCCCTAGTTATTCAGCATATAACAAACATATTAACATCATATGTTAACAAGCATATTAATATCATGGAAATTCCCATTTATTCAAAAACATAGTTGTAGAAATAAAGGCTTTTATATTGTCATAATGCTATCCTGTGTTCTTAGACATGAACTTCCCGACGTCTAAATAGTTTTAGCCTACAAAAGCAGCTTCTAGAGGAACTTCTAACTGTGAGGTTAGTAGACTGAGTAGACCAATGCAAAAGATGTTGTACTGAGTTCACTTAGGCTAATCAAGCTTACAGTCTTTACAAAGTAGGGTTAACTGAGATCATAGATTAAGCAACTTTCCAGTCACAAAAAGACTGATGTCCTTAGAACTCTTTAAATGCTGAATCAGCTGTATTACTCAATGAATATATCTGTCATGACTCCCACAATATCATTAAACAAGACAATGGCTCGATCCCTTTTTTGTTTTGTTTTGGTTTGGGGTTCTTTACGGTTTTTTAATTCAGGCAATAAGGTTAATAAGAACCAGAACTATAATATAGGCCCTATCAAAGATAATTTTTTTTACCTGTATAGCTACTATAGGCCACCTATAGTAGGTAGAAAGGACAGTGCAGAGTTGTTCATTGAAGACCACAGACACAGCAGATACCCTTTTGCTCTCTACCGATCTATTGCTACTGCTTCAAGTAAAACTGGATGTTATTTCAGGAAAAAGATTGTGTTCAGGATATCCTATTGTTCTTATATGAATAATTGTCTTTGCGAGACTGTATGTACAGGTGACATAAAGTAAAGAAATTGCGGCCAGCTCTAACCCAAGGTTCTGAAAGTGGAATCCCTTACACAGAAGCTGCAGAATGGAGTACTGTTACGAGTTACCTTTGCAGCCAGCTCTCTGAGCAGGAGATCACCCTCGTCTCAGGACCTGGTCCAGAACATATGGCAAGAGTGAGATATGAATTAGAAAATGTTTCAACTTCCAGTAATACTATATGAGAAAGACCCACTTGTCCTACTAGCACTGAAAGAAAGGGGGAAAAACAAAAACAAAAACACAACAAAACATGCACGTTCAGCATAAACCACTACAAATGTAGTAGTTGAAAGTCCATTGTGTTACACACCAAAAATACAGCATACTGTGACTAAGACTGTTCTGAGTTTAATGGACCTATAGACAGATATTTTTCCCAGGACTAAATTCAGAAGCTGTTCTCATATCAGCTCAACATACAATTTTAATCGATGTATAAGGCCAGCTGTACCCTGCGTATATGCCTGATCAGCATGATCTATGAAATTCACAGCAAGATACCAGACAGCAGCTTCAGTATGATTTATCAGGAGTTAACAAAAAAAAAAAAACAAACAAATACTGAAGTGAGAAAAATACAAAGAAGTAAAAATCACATGTCTTGGGCAGGAAAGAAAAAGGATAATCATAGAATCATAGAACCATGGAATCAACTAGTTTGGAAAAAACTTTTAAGATCATCAAGTCCAACTATTACCCCAGGACTGCCAAGACCACCACTAAACCATGTCACTGAGGGCCTCATCTACAGGGTTTTTAGTCCCTTTCAGTTTCTCATGAGACTCTAGAGGGAAAACTTTCCCTTTTTGATTAGACAGCTTGGGGTGGGGGGGGCAGAAGTGACTACATACATACCCATATACAGATGGAGAGGTGATGGGATCGCATTTTTTTGTATTTTCAAAATCAATTCATTTTTCTCATAGAAGAACTGGTCACCAAACAATTTCCTCAGCACTTTCCAGTTCATCTACAAAAAGCCTTTTCTTCTTCAGATGTAAAACCATAACAAAAAATTTTTCTTGACATCATTTATTACTTTGAATATTATTTAAGACCACACATCATCACTTGGAAGCAGCCCAAACCAGAACTGGAATCCAGCTGGGCTTTGGATAAGTAATGAGTCAAATAATCAAATCCAAATCTCCTGTTAGACTTTTCAGGTTCTGATGAAATTCAGAGCTGAAAGAAGCCTCAAAAAAAAAAAAAAAAAAAAAAGAAAAGGCTGTTCTCATGGGTTTTATGCAATTTGGTTATAAAAGTCATAGCAGTAAGGTAGTCATGTGTTAGCAGTATTGAATCCTAATTGAACCAATGCTTAGCATAAAAGAATCAGGATTTGAGATCACTTTTTTCTGGTCAGTGCAAGCATGGCTCAGCCAGGCTGTGCAGTGAAATACAACCCATAACCACCTGCAACTTAGCAAACTGAGCAAGGAAATGTTAAGAGTCAAAAGGTCCTTCTATTTCTTTCTATTCCTGCCAGCAATTTAACGTACATATGCTATGCCAAGTCAACTAGACTCAAATTCTCAGATGCAATCTCTGATTTGGTCCACGTTTCGGAAGTGCTAACTGGTTGCACTGAAAGCAATATGAGCTGCAAGTTCTCAGCACCTCTGAAAAGAAGCCCTGAGTTTCTTAAATTTAGTGTCAAAAACAACAAAACACCTAAAATAAGAACCCAGCAGGGACTTTCTTTCAACGGATATAAATATCTGTGGTTTTCAAAGAGGTCCAGAGAGATAGCACAGTGCTCAGTGCATCAAAAAGGGATTTGGAAGACTCGTGCTCAGTTGCCCAACTGGCTGCAGTCAAGTAACCTAACCACAGCTCCCAGCCGACACAACCACAGCACTATTCAACATCACACACATGTAGTGATAATAGATACATTAAAGGCTGGAGGTTCTCCTGTTGCACTGTAGGAGCTGTTCATTTTGTGGCTGAAATGCAGAAATAACACAAAACTTACATATTGCTGGGAAGAAAGCTAAGAATCATACTGAAAATCGTGTTATTCTGAGGAAATATGAAATGTCTTAACAGTGCTTTGTATTCCAGCAGATTATTTGACTGCCTTTCTTCATTTTAACAATATTAAAATGTAAATAATTCTTGTAAGAAAAGTGTGTTCGCTGTATGCCATAAGAACACTTAGATAAAGAAACATGTTTGCTGCTGAAGTAAGATTGAAATTGCTACTTAATAGTGCATTGAACAATAACAACTACGTATTCTCCAGGCAGTAAGGACCAAGCAACATAGAAACACCTCTGCCATCTTCTTCATGGCTTTCCACCATATTTTAGACACGTATAAAATAGCTTGTACAACATATTTCTGCAGATGCCTAATAGGAGCTTGCCGCAGAGGCAGCATTTGACCAGGGGCTGTTCAATACTGAACTACTGTTCAACAGTGTCCTGGGTTCAGCTATAGCAGTCATTTTTCTCCTTCTTAGTAGCTGGTGCAGTGCTGTGTTTTTTAACTTTCAGCCTGGGAACAACGCTGATAACACTGATGTTTTCAGTTGTTGCTAAGTAATGTTTATTCCAATCAAGGACTTTCTCAGTCTCATGCTTTGCCGGGGAGGAGGGGAAGCCGGGAGGAAGCAGAGACAGGACACCTGACCCAAACTAGCCAAAGGGGTATTCCATACCACAGCACATCATGGCCAGTATATAAATGGGGGGGAGTTACCCGGAAGGCTGAGATCACTGCTCGGGTCAGGCTGGGTATCGGTCGGTGGGTGGTGAGCAATTGTATCCTCTCCCCTTGTTATTTCACTAATCATTATTATCATTGGTGGTAGCAGTAGTGGTTTTGTATTATACCTTAGTTACGGGACTGCTCTTCTCTCAACCCGTGGGAGTTACATTCTTCTGATTCTCCTCCCCATCCCTCTGGGAGCGGAGGGGACGAAGAAGGGGGGGAGTGAGCGAGCGGCTGCGTGGTTCTGAGTTACCGGCTGGGCTCAAACCACGACAAACAGTAACATGCTGTCTTCAGGATTAGCAACTCAAGCTGGCCATGAGACATACCTCCAGGACATACTACACTAGCTGCAACTGCAGAAGCGATAGTGGGGCGCTCAGAAATGCTGAGTTGGAAAGCTGCACACTTTTATGAGATGGCATTGATGTGATTTGCCTCTCAGTTAAAATTAATGCAGGCGGGAATGAAGGCAGTTCAGGCTGAGACCTAACACATGGCCACAGCCAGGCTCCTGGCCTCCCTGCTAGCAGGGAGAGCATCAGCCGTGCTCTGGGCACCCAGTCACTACCAGGCTGCCCCATCAGTGCAGCACAGCACAGCCATGGTTACACCCTGCACATAGCCACCTCCAACATCAAAGTGGCCACTACCCGTTAGGGCACCCAGTGCTGCATGTGAGGAGCACATTTCCCCTCTTACCTCCGGGTCTTTCTCTATCTCCAGCCCTGCTTCCACCAGGTTGCGTTCGTACTCTTCCCGCTGCAGCCGCTTCTCCTCCTCCACAGTGTCCAGTGAACCAAGCTCGATCACCTCCATGCCCAGTGGCTCTGGCCGCTCCTGCAGAGCACACTGGCCACCATCCTGCCGCTGCGGCTCAGCACGGCCCTTCCCATTCCCTCCATTCAAAACCATGGCCATAAAGGCAGATGCACGTGTTGGCTCTGGTGAGCCCACACCAAGCAGGTGCTGAGTGAGGCGTTTTCGGTAGTGGTAGGCTAACACGTAGTCAACCTTTCTCTTGCTGTCCCTGAAATGCATGCCGCTTGGGAATGCCTTGTCCATGGACCCTCCCTGTGTCCCATCCAGGTAATTGTTTATAATCTGGAAGAGAAACACATGAGTCTCACAGACATGAAAGATAACAAGCTCAAGAAGAAGGCAGACCCAAGGTCTGTCTCCACACAAGCCCATAAAGACATATGGAGTTAGAATTGGAGGTCAGCCAGGGGTAGCTATGACCTACAAACCTGCACTCTGCTGGCCAAATTAGGTCACACTGACTCCTCCGACCATAAGAAAAATAGAGTGGCTGAAGATAGTGGCCTTATCCCAGTGCATGGGATACCTACCTGACCAGCAGGTACAGAGGCACACACCAATGCTGTGCCTCTGTCCTGCACGTACACCGAACATACAGGAGAAGACACCTGCATTTTGAAGTAGGATGGAGAAGTGAGAATAAGAATCACATAACAGGGTATGAGAAAGGATGTGCTGTGAAGCAAATCTGGGCAGGGGAAGGAAGCACAAAACTGTGCGGGAAGAAAGGGAAGAAACAAATCTGAACTGGAACAGGAGAAATATCCTCAATCTAGTACAAGGGCAAGAAGGATAGCACTGGACAGAAAAACTTTGGCAAATACCAAGGATTAGAAAGGATACACCCAATGGATGGCTAACAGTGCTAGTTGAACTGTATTTTAACATATTATGAAAAGACTATGTGAATGACCAGTAGCACTGCAAAAGGAAACCAATGACTAAAATCATCCAAATTGCCTATGTTGCCCTCCGCCACCCCCTTGGACTGCCCTTGCCTCCCTGTCTCCACTCTCCAAATCCTTCCAGGGTGAAGCCATTCCTGTGCTAACCCCACCAATGTGCCCCAGCCTGAACAGCAATTCTGCAGCACTGATGTTTAATTCTGATACCACATGTAAGGTGCTCACTTTCACTTCTCATTCACTAAAATAGCCAAACTAGTTGTTCCAAAACTGTTACCAACCATTTCCAGCTCAATATTGTAGTTTGAAGCCCTTCACAGAGCTCTCTACAGTGTCATTCATTAGAGTGACACTAGCCCTCCAGTGATTGGGGAACAAGATACAAACAAACAAACAGGCAATCAGCCCATAACCAAATTCCAGACATTTATGGTTCTCATAGGTGACTAAACAAGCAAAATCTTGACAGGTACAAGTTACAGATTTTTTTCTCTGCCTAAGTCCTCTTCCATTACATGTACTAGTAGTCCTGGATGCAAAATGAATCAAGCATGCTGTATGGCAATTTTCTTGTTTGTTAACACAATACAAATTTCTGAAGGTATTATATAAATGTGTGTATTATTATATACCCAAACATCTCCCAGATTCTTGGTTTTCATTGCTTTGCTTCATTTAGTTTCCCACAAAGCAGCCTTCAGTCACCATATCGCTAAATAATTCTTGGTTTATCCTTCATTCTTTCACGAAATTATCACCAAATAATTTGTTCTGCACATTACAGTTATCACACACTTTATGTGTAAACTGTATATGTAGTCCCTTTAGGCATATCTAAACTTACACTCAGCACTACATTCTGGCAGAATATAAAACTGCTTGGGAGACAGCATTTTATTGCAATTCCCTATTTCCCAGTTAGATACATTTTCATGTAGTACTCACAGGCAGTCCATGCAAACCTCCTGGATCCATCTCTGTCACAGTGAAGAAAAACCCGTTGAGGATTTCTAGTCTCTCTTCCCGAGAGTTTCACGCTATACAGCACAGAAGTAATGATGTCACCACCACTAGGTCACTGGCACAGCACAATGCAGTAGCTGACTCTAGAGAAGGTGAGCTCTAAGCATCCACTCCTCCCTTATTGGAGACCATGGGCAGAAAAGAAAAGCCCAAACAAAACACAGGAGAGGAAACAAGGAGGATGGAAAACATGAAAAGTCACTACGAGGTTTTCCTGTTTATTACGCTGTGTAGTCAGCTGCTGCATCCTGGCCACCCGAGAGAGCACCATAGCAACATTTGATGTTACTGGAGTTACACAGAATAATAGGATGAGGAGATACAACAACGCCTATCTCTCTCCCTCTCTGTTAGATCTTTTCTTCACTCTCAGCATCAAAGTGCTATCCACCTTTTATGGACATCTATTGCACAGAAAACAAATAAAAATTCCCACAGATTTCAGTGAGGACATTTTCTGTCCCTATGTTTCACCTGCTTTCTTCAGTACATGACATTCTGGCACAAGACCATACTAGGGAGGAACACAAATAAATTGCTATTTCCAAAATGTCATTGAAGGAACTATCGAGATATTTCTTTCCCTCTCACAGCCACTGTAAAAGTCAGAATCAGTGATTTAAATTACCATCTTCAGTCCCACATTCATTGCTTCTTGAAATTTCCAAGACAAGTAGCCAGCACACCAAGCAATACGAAAACGGGGAAGGTAGGATCGGCATTTCATGACAATTTTATTCTAGTCCTCTAATGGTAAATTTATCACTACAAGCGTATCCCAAGAGGTGTCTCCTCTAACAACAGCTCTGCTCTGAACGCTGCAGACACACACTTCCACCTTCCAATCCAGCCCGCACTAAAACCTGAACAGGGTTTTTCATAGCGATAACCAATTTAATCAACAACCCGCACATCTTTTCCTACCCTAGAAGTAACAGCAACCCCCCCATTCCTACTCTGAAAAATTTGGAATAAAGTAAATGATTAAGAAAAGCCTGGTGAGACTACTACAGTAGTAATTCATTCTTGCTGTACACTAAGAGAGCTACTGAACTACCTAAGGTTGTAGGATCAGTTTACTTGCATAGTCACTTTTCCCAGTACATCATGGATTTGCTCACCCTCCTCCAAGTCTTTTCTTTACCTCAGAGGCCTTAGAGGTAAGCCAATGAACATAAAGTAACACTTACAGAACTGCTGAAGGGCTCCATACAGCTCGATGCTTCAAAAGCTCCGTTGATCCTGCTGCTGTGCAAGGAAGTCCGGTTTTGAGGAACTGTGAGGTATTTACTGTTGTATGCTGAAAAAGAGTCCCTCGCTGAGCTTGCTTTCTTCTGTCCATTCAGAGTTGGGTGTGAGGAGGTTAGAGGAAGGTCTGAGAATAAGATGTAAGTATTGTTATATAAAGCAGGTTTTGTGCAGGTAGTTTCTTAAAAGAACAGGAAATAGTGCAGTTAATAGACACTATCTAACTTCAGTTAATGTGCTTCAGTAAATGTATAGGGGTGCATACAGCTGCAGAGGAACAACAGGTACTTAACTTACCTGTGTGAACTGCTGGGGAAGGGAGAACAATGATACAGCACCACACTTAGCTCAGCACTACGCTGGTTAGTCAACAGCATTTGGACTCCTGCACTTCAGTCACAAGGTTAGGAGCTGGAAAGTTAGGAGCTTTGCAGCTACCTAAGCACCTTGCAAGACATGAGCAAGCTGTGTGTCTTCAGTGACTGCACGCTGGTTCTCTGGGTGCAGCATTTGTGCCAGATGGAAGCCAAGTGACTGGAAATTAATTGAGTCACATTTGCTTATGGCTTACAACTAGGCCTGAAATAGAGTGTGTGTCAGTTCTAGTATGATGTGAGCAAATCTAGTGGCATCAAGTACAGGTACAAACTTCTGGTTAACAGTCATTCTCCACTAAGAACTCTTAAGTTTTGACCATGTAATGGAGTGAAATTCTCATAAAATACATCCAAGTTTATACCTACATGTTTTGGCTTGAGGGACTAATGTCTTGAACCCTTTAGTTTTAGACGTGATCCTGTTCCTCATCTCTTATATTGACAAATTACATGGTCACAATGCAGCATAATGGAGAGTCTGAAGGGAGTGGGGAGTTACACGCCACTCCCTGTTCACCACCACCACTGGTAAGCTATATCTCTGCCATAGAGTAGGGTACAGAAATAACAGAGTATGAGAAGAATGCTTGGTCGCGGGTAGGAAGTGAAAAAAGTCAATCCAACATAGGCAGCAGCCCAGTGAAAAAATTATGATAAAAAGCAATAGGTACAGAAACTGTTTTGACGTACAAATGTTTCATACTCTTTCCCCCTCTAGTGGTGCCATAACTGAAATGGGATTGATTGATCTTTACCCATAGGTTTTTTGGGAAGCTTATGGAGGAGGAAAACTATGCCTTGGTCCTTCAGGCATTAGAGTTTTCTAACAGGGAGAAGACATGTAGCAGAGTCATCTGCCCAGGTAGTTAGTCTCATTTCCACTAAAGAGACAGAGCAGCACGCCTCTCTGGTCAGGACTTTGGACTTCCCCAGGAAGAAGAAATAACTGGAACATTCAATGGCTCCCGTATATCCAGGGAGACACTACATCCATAAGGTATTGCTAAAATCTGGAAGTCATATTTACCCCTTATTTAACTGAAGCCCTTCTATGCCCTCCACACAGGCTGAATCTACTTACACGCAATCATGTGCTAAGAGAGAAGCCACTAAAATGCTAAAGAGGAAAGTGCTTGGAGAGAGGGTGACCTGACCCCTAAATGTTATGATTATTCTTCTGTTTCCCATCAGTTATAGATTAGGTCCTGCAGCACTTGAGCAGTACAGTAGATTGACTCACCAGTCTTCCTTTTCTGATCTCTGAAGGAGACTCACACGTGGTTTACTTTAATGAATCACATAATGATGCCACATGGGAAACTCCAAGGAAAATAATTAATAAGTGAAGGTTTCATTCCCAACGGCTACACATAATGTTTCTCCAGTATTTTCAGCCTGAGCCTGGGATATCTCACAAGACCTTTGCACAGCCAATTAAAGACCTTTTTTTCTCCCCAGTCCTTTTAACTAGGCCTGGGGGGGGGGGGGGGGGGAAATATATATATATATAAAAAAATCTGCAGTTAATTTATAATGAAATTATTTCATTTCCATTATGTTTCCCAACCTTCAGAAACTGTATCACAAACCTGAGTTTTACTGGTGAGGCAGTCAGGCTCTTCCAGGCAGAATATGTTTTTTGATGGAAATACAATGTCCATATCTGTATTTGGAAGACTCCTGTTCTCCCAAAAGCTTTTCATCTTCCCAAATCAAACTGACTGAACCAAAATGTTTTGTTCTGAATGAGTTCCACATCTGACACTGCTTGCCTGTGGTACTGCAGCGCCTCAGGGGCTTCTGCTTCAGATGCTGCCTGACCTCATTCTACCCTGTAAGCCTTTACAACATCTGGCCTTACATGTTCTCATTCTGTAAATATTCTAGAGGAATTAGTATTGATAGAAACAAGCTGTGTGCATCTGTATGTGCACATATACATAAATTTTTATACATGTCACATGCATAGCTTTGGTGTATATATATATCTCCCCAGAGAACAGCAGTGAGTGAATCTTGAATTCAACCTGGAAAGCAAACGTTCAAGAACTACACTCATTCTAGAAAAACAGCCCGGGAGGCATCCCTGCAGTCAAACTTCATTATGTTGTAAATGTCTTCCAAAGACAAGGTACCTCCAGGACAGAGATCAGTGACCAGGTCTAGTTCCAGCACCAATTCACAGCCAGTAATCATCTACTTGTTCACTCAGTCTCCCCACACTCTGTTGCTTCAGTTCTTTGTGAACTTAAAGGCTGGTCGCATGTGCACCAACTGACCTCACCATTTGAGCTTCCAGTTCCCTGTCTCAAGTGCAGTGATGAAGAAGCTGCACGTACTATATTGCCAAAAGTCTTTCAAGCCTGAGAGGGTGTATTAAAGGACCACACTGCTGGGAAAATATGAAGTAAGGGAGTTTACCTAATTAGGAGCTCTGTATCAAATCCTGAGTAACAGCCAATTATCTGATCTGAGTGGTCCAGATGATCAGATTATCACAGGCACAACTGCTTGCAGAATACGTTCTCAATGGTTTGGCCACGAAGGACACAGGCACTGGGCTGCTTTCATTTATCTTCCTCTTTTTGCAGTGAAGTATCAGAAATGGGACACCACAGAAGTATACTTGTGTTCGCACAAGACTCCTCTGCGAGAATTTTTGAACTGTCTGCAATTTAGGAGCATTATTGACAAACTTGTTATTCCTTCTACCCTCCATACAGGTATGAAAAGGAACTACTTCAATTTACTGTTTCTATGTAGCTTGCCTTAAACGTATCTTCTTTGAAAGAAGTATATGTAAATAAGATGTCCCGTGGTTATACATGTGTTCTCTAGGTCCCCGCTAAGATAATGACTTCTTAGTTCTGGACATGCATATCTAGAGTTACTGATTTCAGTACAGCTAGGCACACTGTACAAGTATGCAAGTACTTTCATCACACTGCAGTTTTCTTTTTTAAGCTGCCACCCCTTGTATCTATCTTTAAAATACTACTTATTATTTAATATTTCAATTAAAGAGTTTCAGACACAAGTGAATGCCTGTTAATTAAATAAGCCTTGGTCCAGCTTAAAGGAAACAGGCCACCAGAGAAAATGTCTAGGAATAAACTTTTACATAGGAAATCCATTTCTTATTCAGTATTACTTGCAGGAAGAGGTGCAGTAGGTTTTAGTAAAGATAATTTAGATTAATGCAGTGTTCTTGGACTCCTTATTTGAATAAAAGAAGGATAGAACTTAACCATTAAATTTCAGATATCTGACATTTCTTTCTTTGGGATGGTTTAAGAACTATTTAGCTGTTTAGTTCCCTACTACCTAATTGCTTCTACTAAAATCAGTCCCATAACTAAACTCAGCATTAGACAGTTCTCTCTATAAAGAGTATTTCTTCTCTGATCATATTCTGGAGGCTGGGAAGGAAAGGGGAAACAGTGTTATGTGTAGCCAAATGTAAAGGGACATGACTGAGATATTGATTCCTGCCCAAGAGATTCCCCTTGCTGAGTGCCCTGGAGGCTCAGGATGTGGCATTTCAAACTGAATTTTGGAACGGGGTTCAAACAGGTAGGTGCATCCAGGTTGTCAAAGGTATTAGTAAGCATTTGTCATAAGCGGTTTTGTCCTTCCCATCTGCAGTCTGAGAGGTACTATAGGAGCACTCAAACCACAGGCTGCAAATTTGGATCTTATATCTTCTGGTGGAAACTCAGTTGTGGAAAGTGGCAAACCTGAAAAATTATGTTTTCTGTTTCTAGCTCTACTTCTTCTTCCCTTTGGCTGCATCCCCAATGTTATTCCCCAGTAGTCTGCTAGCATAGGGCATATGACTGGGACAATGTGCTGAAGATGGAAGGGAGACAGTGAATTGTGTGGGGCTGTGCTGCCTGCTTTAAGCCTTAGCAGGACTGTTCCACCTCTGACTTTGTCTTAACCCTTGTTACTTCCTTCAAGCCACACCTACAGTTTCATTTTCCAGAAGCTTCCTCTAAGTTCCACCTATTCATGGTTGGCTTCATACCCTCTAATCTGAAATTTGCTTTAATATATTGTACAATGTACCATGCTGCATTAGAGACAAATCCAAAAAGCCTTGTCTGTCTTTAATTCCTATGATACTTAAAAGGCACTAATAGCAGTCTTGAAGACACAGCGAAGGAAACCACACTCTACTGTAGCTGTGTTGAGTTTGGTAGAGCTGTGCACAAGAAGTAGTTCTGGCACAAGCTGAGCTTCTTCCTATATCACCATGCCCTTTGAGACTGCAATGAGTCAGGAAGCTGTTAATATGCAGTAAACAAAACAACTTGTCCATAACCCTCTGGCCTTTTAATTGAATGCATATTCACTGATTCTTTAAAGTAAGAATTCCTGATGCAGATGATACACAACAATACTCTTGCAGTCATTTTAAGGAAAAGGAGGCCTATGGCTATCTGCTCCATGGGGAAAGGTGAGCCTGGAGCAGACCATGATAGGACAGAGCAGTGAGTGACCCTGCTGACAGGGAGCCCCAGATGCAGAGCAGCAAGTCCAGGTCAGGATCAGGGCTGGAGACAGCGATCAGGGTCAGACACAGCTCAGTGATCCCCCAGCAAGATGTAGCACAGGCAGGGGTGAGCCATAAAGCCTCAGCTTGAAAGCAGTTCCCAGAGGAAAGGAGGGCAGGCCCTTACTTCCAGCTTTCTTCACAACAGCTCCAGTTGGTGAAGAAGCTGGCCTTGGACTCAGCTACTAAATGCCTAGAAGGAAGATGAGCTCTCAGCCCGGACAGTCTGCCCCTGATCTGCCGCCAGAAAAACATCATTGCAGCACCTCAGACAGGGGCAGGGAAGAGGAAGCATGGCTCTTTGCTGGCTTTGACTGACCTGAATAGCTATGGTCACAGGCACTAATGTAAAAATCTGTGGTTGTGCTCCTGTAGTAGCCTCTTGTGCACAGGAGCTGTCACCTCCAGCGTTAGGAGCAGGAGGAGTGCACCTGAGTTAATAGAGATGCTCATTCACCTCTGGCACATACTATTAGCCAAAGGGTCTCTTAAAGGGTGAAATCCTTAACCTTAAGAGTCAAGAGTGAAGGAAACAGAGTACAGTTGTGGAGATAGATGTGGGAGCCACATGGTATAAAAAAAAAACCTGAGCCTCCTTATGAATGTTTGCATTACCTGGAAACTTAATGGAGCTGTATCTATATAATGCAACTGTGTGTATAACTTTACAGACTCCCCTCCTGTCGGGTTTTGGTTTTTTTAAAATCTTACTCTACATGTAAAGATTACAGAAAACACCTGATTTTTCTGAAATAAAGTATATATAGACAATGAAGGACCCAAGATAGGAAAAGGACACTGTAATAATTCAATAAAGATCAGCAGTAGGCATTAAATCTAATGTCTCTTTGCACACTGTGGTCTGCTATACAAGTAATTTTAGGAAGTTCACAGTTCAGAGTTCACAGCAGAGCTACAGCTCCAGAAACAATGAGATAACAATGGAAATAACTACAGAGCTTTTGACTGCAGCAGTAGAACAATAGTGACACAATATCAACACTGGGCATTATTCTAAATTTGTAAACTGGGAACTCAAACAAAAAGGTTTTATGCACTGAGCGGATTTGTTCTTTGTGTATGGGAACTGAAAGCTCCTTGCTGTATATTGTCTCCTGAAAAAGGATATTGCTCACTCCCCCCATTACACTGCAATAAGGCAAATGCAGATGGAAACTGCAGAAGTCCAGCACAAGGCATTTACCTAGTTATTGTCTTTTCCACATGGACCACAACAATGACCCACAGCTGCACTCCTGAGGCTTCAGGAGAAGTGAACTCTACGTGTTTTGTCTTTGAGCTGTCTGTACGTAACCTGGGCCACAGATTTTTCTTTTTTTTTTTTCTTTTTTTTTTCTGAAAATATCCTGAAAGAAGACAGAGAAGTCCTTTCAAAGTATTCCTTTCTCTGTTCCCCACCCCCTTTCCACCTATTCAACTTCATAGGCAGCAATTAACAATAAAGCAGAGAATAAACTTACCGGGTGTGTGTGTTTCCATGTTGCCTGGAGGTTTGGCTGGAAGTTGCACCAGTGCTAATAGGGTGTGGCTATGCTGATCATGTGCACAATCTGCTTCTGCACTGGCTTAAGTAGTGAACAGCACTAGCAGCTATTTCCACCCTGGCTTGATCCTGCTTTACACGAACCACAGACTGAAGCTTATTAGCAAGACCTTCTGTTTTGGTGATTATCATCATGACAGGGGAAAAGGCAAAACTCCCATGACCTGAGAGGCCATAGCAATTCTCTGCTGTAACTTCGACATCTTGTCTTCATGCTCCATAATGCCTCAACAAGCAATGTAACAAGCAGCACATTTTGTCTTAACTCCCCAGAAGGCAGTGGAGAGGAAGTGGAGGAGAGGAAGAAAAAAAGCTAATGCAAAACCAGGGCTCTACAACAGAGCCAGCTTTGTTAAAAAAAAACGTTATTCAAGGATTAGACTATCTTGGAGGTGGTTTCTGTGGGGAAGAGTGTCTTTATATCTGCACAGCTTTACAGTGCTTCCAGCTAGGAGGTAAGTGCAGAAACCTTTTTATAAGGCTCTACCTCAATTACTCAAGTTACCTTACTGCCTGGATGCAACACTGTCATTCTTGCATGAAATATTCAGTGGATTATCTTGTAATCAATCAACTGCCTAATCAGAGCAGGTGACAGATCCTGCTTAGCCTTCAATCTTACAATTTAAGCAATGTATTGGGAAGAAAAGTTGTTGATGACTAATACCATCTGAGAAAGTACTTTTATTTGCTACTGATAATTGGAAAAGGGACTTTTATTTGCTATTGATAATTGGTGGGATGTGTGATTATTTGGAGTTCAAATGTTTTTCTTCTTTTAGCCTATTTATGACACTATGACAGTTTATCTAGTGTGAGAGGGGGAAACGGATTTATTCAATAACGGAATAAAGTACAGTGCTTCTACTAGCTTGTGAATTAGGATTGTGCACGTCATGACCGACAAGAATAGCAAGATATAGTTGTCTATATCACAGAGAGATGTACTGATGCACTGTGGCTATGTTATCAAAGATATCGAGTTTATACAGGGAGCAGTGAGGCTTTTGTGTCCTAAAACTTGGGCTGGGTGCTGTAAAACTTTCCCAGAAAGGCTAAGAAATATACATGCAGCTTTAAACTCTAGACAGATTGCCACTAGATAGTTACCCTTTTAGTGAATCAGCTATGGGCAGACCAAAGAGAATGAGATTAAATTAGGTGACTCTGTTCATCTGTTTACTTTGGCTGAACTGAAGTGACATAGAAGGAATTTTACGTGTAACCTACACTAATGTTATGTAGCTTATTTTACTTAAAAGGGAGAGTGGTCAGGACCTCTGACTCCATCCTGAGCAGCTTTATACTGTGGAATTTTTCTGCACTATAATTTACCCCTGACAAAAGAGGAAAAGTAATGATTAGGGTCTTTCTTCATGCATACAGGGAAGAAAAGTACATTAAATGTGACAGAATACTTTTTCAATGCTTATTTTAGTATTTACATAGAATAATGTCTTCAGATAGGAAAAGTTAAATCACCCCACTCAAATACTTGTTCTTCTCACCCTGCTAGTATTTTATGCTAATCACAGAACTCCATTTAGAAACTGACTTCAGTTACAAAACAGAGAACATCCTAGGTGCTGTAGCTTCTGAACTGACTAATCTGAAAACTACTAGATTGTAGAAATTGGTAAAAAAATAATAATATAAAAAGGTGTTCTCAGCTGCTGTGTGTAAGCTTTCTAGCAGGAGGGATGCTACTTCATATAGATTTTTGTTTGTGCACTAGCCCATGCATAAGAGTTTTTGGGTGGTGTGCCTGCAATTTTTTTATTCCACTACCAAACCATCCATTTGAACAAATTAATTGTGTTTTGCTTGATCTGTTTGATCAAATGTCCATGTTAGCACAGATCTCAATGTAGTTCATGCTTACCTGGTACAGGGCAATGGTGCAATCACATAGAGCTCCTGGCAACTTTTTGCTAACAAAGTAGGATCAGAGAATACTCCAAGGGAATTCTTGAACTGATTTTTGCCTTGATATTTTATAATGAATTAATCTGGACAGAGAGCAGAAAACTTGCTGAAAATTATGCTATTTTATATCCACATTATATGCTGCACCAACTACATGCTAACACAGAAAGGCATACCCAGTAATTGTGGAATAGTATAGGAATGTAGAGCCAGGTCCTGCCGGGATCCCTGTCGACACAAAGCTCTACTTGCATGGGTTCAAATTACTAGCTCCTATAAGCCATAAGGATGGGTCCATTACAGCTAATACAGTTAGCACAGGTAGTAAATAATATACGCCAGAGGCAATATGATAGGAAGCAGTACCCAGCTGGCTAAAATGGAACTGGGTCTGTAATCTATTTTAAGGACATTTTCCAATAGTTATATCTTGGCCATCATATCTTGGCATCACTGTGTTTCCTGGGGTACCTGGCTATTGTGTTAGTTGATCATGCAGAGCTGCGACAAATAATATAATAATATAAATATGCCAGATTGTGTTTCACTTGTTGTAGAGGAGTGCTGCATGCAAGTCTGTAAAAGTTATCAGAGAGATTAGATTCTTTTAATAATTAAGAAGACTCCTCCCCAAATCCATTTGTTTCTGTATATCTATCCTGTAGCATGCTCCGTGATCCAGCCGGTCTTCTGAAGTGGTGGGATGCATTCCGAATCAACTGGTGGAAAGGCGAAGGTAGCTCTAAACCATCGAGACTTACAAGTGGTATGTAGAAGTTGAAAAACAATGATCCTGGAAGCCTGGATGCTGCTGGTGAATGTCAATGCAAAAGTCTGATGTACAGCGCTGTCTGATGTGCTGTCACACTACTACTCTTAGAGTATACAACTCTTTTCTAAGCAGGTATTTAATTATAGGCTTGATAAGGCTCTTCTGCCAGGGAAAAATTTTTCTAAATTGCACTAAATGAAACTGAGCTGTGAGAAACGCCATTGAAACCTGCATGGAGGAAGTCTGAGCCTGTTGCCTTACTGGCACTACTATAGCCTTACACAAAAGACAGCTCTTTTGGAGCAGCCTGCCTGAAAAAGTTTGGTTCTCATGTGCCAGCAGGTAAAGGCCAAAACTTTATGTACCCATCAATCTATTAAGGGAGGCATTATAATATTCCCTTCCTCTTGTTCTTTCCTGCTTCTCTGTTTCCATGATAGGATTTTCAAGGAAGAAGCTCCTTCTGGCCTTGAGTAAAAAGGGCCTTGTCTTTGCTTGGAATACACAGGTACTAGCCAGGCCTGAATAATAACATATAGACCATACAGAAGTACATATAACTATATTCTGTAAGAAAAACCAATAAGCTCTCATGGGATGTATTATGTACCTACTTTAGTCCGTACACTGGCATGAATGCCTGAAAGCAAAATTACAAGCAAGAGAGGTGAAAAAAAGCCACATAGTATGAGACATATTCTTGAATTGATGTAAAGTCTTACTACAGTTCTGTTTATTCAATTCCACTGAGATACCTGTGCTATGAGTTTGATCCCATAACCAAGCAGTTTTCCAATAAATAATCTGGAGCTCGTTAGCAAAAAAATACTAATTGCTCTAGTCTGAAAGCCAGCGTATTTATGTTAAGCCTCTTTCTTTCTTGAGACACTTAGATCCACAAGTTTTTTCTTGTTACTTGAGGTGGAAGAGATGAAAGCAGGAATGCTTGCCTGCTTGTTGAACAGATTTCTTCATCCACATCATTGCCAGTGGAAAATACTAGTCATATGTGTCTGCTTTTCAGAAGTTCCAGAAAACTGTGGCTCCCTGTGGATGCTCTTGCGTGTCCTCCCCATCCTGATAAGCTAGTGCCTGCCTCATTCAATTATCTGATTAGAAGACCTGTCTGCAGCTGTGAAGCCTTAGGCTGCAATCGGGTCAGCTTTCATCAGCTACGAAAGGTCAGTCTGACTGAGGGCACCAAATAAGGGGCAGTCCAGTGATGGTAAAGGGAAGAGGAAGACATTGCCTTTTATCCTCTCTCCACTCTTTTTCTCTGGTCCACTCTGATATTGCAAGCTGTTCTTCCAGCAGATGGTAATTTGCAGCTTCAGGTAAGCTGCTGTACAGTTGATTACCTGGGTGACCCAAATCCGTCTATCAGTGAACTTAATATCTGGAGCCAGCTACAATAAGGAATTAAAGTGAGGATGAGGAAAACTGGTGACAGAGGCCTACTGCAGTAAGTGAGGCTGGTGCTAATTAAAACTTGGTTTCTCTCCCTAGGGTTATTGTGGTCCCGTAGCAGAAGAAACAGAGATGCATAGAATGCCTCCACTTCTCCCAGCACTGTCCAGCAATAAGAGATGTCTTGAATGAGTAATAAAGGAAAAAAAGGGCCCACAATTCACTGTGTTGAATCCATAGCTGAATGGCAAAAGAGAAGCAGCAGAGAACTGCCTGGTTCCTCTCAAAAAGGAATACAATTTGCCTTTTAGTTGAAAGCACAGAGGGAGTTTTTGTTTGCTCCCAAAGTGAGCCATTCATGCAGATGGTGAGGTGTTTTGACCAGTTTAATCATGCGACATTGGCATTCATGTGAGGAGCAATAGCTCTTCACCTCAAAACTTTCCTCCCTGTGACCCAGGGCAGTGGTGACAATGTCCTCTGAAATGCTCTCCATTTCTACAGATGCCAGCCTTAAAACTGCACAAGAATAACCTGATATTCTGATTTTTTCTGCTAGGCTTCTCAGGAGCACTCCTACCCCTCGTAACTTCCATATATGCTTTTCACTAGTTTAAGAACACTTATGCTAGAGCTGGACAAACTATGATTATTTTTTTTTCACCCATAACCTATTCCTAAGCCTCAGTGATTCCATCACAAACACATGGAAAGTTTGGGGGTGCTGCTTTTTTTTTTTTTAAATACAACTCCTATATCTGATTTACATATATATTATCTTCTTTTTTTTTTTAACAAGGGTTACTTCAATGAGAAGTTTAAAGATTTCTTGTCTTTCACAAGATGAAATTGAATGAACAGTTTTCCCTCTCTCATACTTTTGAGAAATTAGTACTTCCCAGTGAAACTGCTTGACTGGCACTAGATCCCACCAGGATCAACAACCTTATGGAAAATCTTTTCTCTTCCATGGTCTGACCAGACCCAGCAGAATTTAAATCCTGCTAACTTTATCCTGGCAGCAGTAACTAAATTAAACATACCACTGACAATTCTGCATTTGAAAGAACTCTAACTTTTGTAGCTAATGCAGCAGATGAAGTTCTGGTATCTGGGAATAAGAGAGAGTACTGATGAGCTTTCTCTTCAAGTTGGTCTGCGGAAGTGCTGAAGTAAATAGGTCTCAGCCCCAATTACAAGTACTAAGGACTTGCAGAAGTTACACAGCCTGCCCTTGGCACAGAGTTTCTTTGCATTTGGCTTCAGGAGGAACATGTATATGCATCATAGAAAGATATTTGGTTGCCTGAGCCATAACCAGTATTGTTTGTGCACAAAGAACTTTACCTATTTCCTATGAAGTCTTATGCCATAATTACTGTACTCCCTGACTGGAGGGGAAAAAAGACCAGAGACCTTAGTCTGTCACTAAGGTCTGAAGTGGGGAATGCAAGTGTAATGTCTCTGAAGATGATGCTAAATGGTTTGGGATATGTTCTTTCAGTAGAAGCAACTCTTTCTGTTGCTGTGTTGTGGGTTTGCTTTTTTTTTTAATAATAATGTAGATTACTTTCCATAGTGAAGATGAAGAGAAACAATACAATCTGCAATCTCTCTTCTATAAACCACCCCAAGAATAATCAGATAATGTTCTATTGTGCTAATAAGTTTTATTGCTTGCTATGTTGATACAGTTAGTCAGGATTCTACTGGATAAAAGTGTCTACAGAGAGAAAATGAGGCTCACATGGTAATGTTTCTTCATCATAAAACTTGAGATTACAATTGGGCTTCTTGGAAATACTCAGTCTGTACACTTCCGAGAATAGCATTCACACTGAGAGGCAGAAGGGATGTAATGCTGCACCACTGTCCCATTAGCACACCGGAGAGGAATTGTGACTATGGTTGTTTGAGTTGCTGTACAGCAGCTGCACAGGTCTTCCCATTTCCCTGTCTGAACAGAGTATTTGGTATTGCTTCTGCACTTGCCCTAAATGAAGAAACAACAACAAAAAAAGAAATACCAAGTTTGAAGTGTTTGAAGGCAAGTGTTTGTGTTGTTCTTAAAGCTTCCACTCTTGTTAAGACTTGTGTAGTAAATGAAGGCTCTTTGCCAGGTAACTATCTGAATAGCTGGGACATGTAATGCCTTTAGTATCTCTTCTCTCTGTTCCCATTCTTTTTCCAGTAGTCATGGGAAAGAGAGAGATTCATTTTGCCTACTGCACTAACTAAAAGGAATACTCAAGAGGCTGGGTGCAAGCCATCTTCTTGACTGCCACCCTTCTATGCCATAGTTTGCATAGAAGGGTTGTACAAAGCTTGGTTATCTCAGATTGAGCAGCTGTCCCAGTCTGGGAAGAGAATGTCATCTTTGGTTCCAAGTCTCAGAGAGATGGGAACATCCAAAATGTAAGCCATGCTCCCATTTCAAATGGAAGTTGCCCTAAAAGGTGTAAGCAGTGATATGCAAGAAATTAAACTTTAATCTGATTATGGAAGAAATGTGCAAGACATGCAGAAAACAACAGTGTAGTGCTCAGGCTAATAGAGTCATAGAGCTTATAGGGCACAAAAGTCAAATCAGAGAATCATAGAATAATTAGGGTTGGAAAGGACCTTAAGATCATCTAGTTCCAACCCGCCTGCATGGGCAGGGATGCCTCACAATAGTATTGAAGCTTAAATGTCTTTTAAAGTACCATGCATCTAAATACCTATTTAACACTCAATCAGCTTCAGACTCTGAAGAGGGATATGTGTGCTTAACTGTAGATTCAGATCTGAAAATCACTTCAATAATACTGAGATAAAAATTCATTTTTTATGTAGAAAGTCCTAGCAAAGACACTTTGAGTCATTAATTTCTGATGGAAGCAAAGGAGAGTGGTACAAACAAAGCCTTTGTGTCTAACATATGCTCCTTTTTTCATGCTGGCTCAAATAGGGAAAATTCAGCATCACCAAATTACTTTAGGAAATAAATTTACAATATCTGAGTGAATCAGTGAGAAGGACAGAAAGTGATACTCCACTTAAAGTGAAGCCATAGCAGAGGCAAAGGTTTCCTTGTGGGAGAGACAAAGCGGGCAAGGCCAGGTCTTGAGGCAGGGGGATTGCCTTTGTTATTTACCTCGCAATGAGAAATAGGCACTTCCTTATCAGCCATGCATCCGTTGATGTTACGATACTGCAGTCTGGTACTTACTGGCCGACACTCCACTTCCACACCTGCCAAGCATTAAAAAAAAAAAAAAAAAAAAAAAAAAAGGAAGAAAAGAAAAAAAGTGTTTGACAGTGCTGACGATTGCTTTTTTTTACTTCTCTTCCCCTTATTACTGAAATTGCTGTTGTGTACAAGGAAAAGATGATGTACCCAAATAATCTAATCAGAGAAACAGAGCACCCTGATCTGGCTATTCCTGGGGCCATCACAGGAGAGAGATACAGTTGTCTTGGGATGATGCTCTTCAAGATGACTCAGTGGGAGCAGCTCTCTGGATAACCTTACAGACTGAGGTCGGTCACTGTCTTCAGAAATGTGCAGGACTCCTTATGCAATGATCAGGAAGAACATTTTGGGATTCTACAAATTTGGGATTGGAATTTTTAGGGGAGGAATCAAAGGTGGGAGATGAGAGGGATTAAGGTAATTTCATGAGGAACAAGCATGGGAAAAAGGATGAAGGCATACAGGGGGCTGGTTGCATGTTAAACAGCTGCTGGTCCATACTTTCGTCTGACATTGTTCTACATTTGATCTGCAGCCTGTTCTGTCTTTTTATTAAACTCTATTTCTAACTACTTGTCCTGGGTGATGGACTCCCTGTTCTGTGTGGATGTGTGTGTACAGAGGTACACAGAAACTGGAACTGGACCACAGGCCATAGGGCCCGTGAGTCTAGGTTAGCAGGGATGCAGGACCAGTTACTGGACAGAATGAGCACCTAGAACCACTAAGAACCTTGATCCTGTACAGCCAGAGGTCAGGATGAGAATGTGGGTGCTGTTTGTGTGTTTTCCAGTGTACTGAGTAATTTTTTGTATGTATGTAAAGTTTGTGAATGAAAAACTCTGATGCTTGTTTTCCAATACTTTTTGGTCCGTTAAGTAAATTCTCCCTGTGTTTTTTCCATCAAATGAGAAATGCACACAAGAGGCAGTAGGTCTGGATTTGTTATGTGTGGAGGGTGCAAGCTCAGGGAACCTGCTGATCCCTCTGTGAATTGAGGCTGGTTTGCTATGACCTGTTAACTGCAGTAGTTGACAGTGACTGCTCCTCCAGTTTCAAAGGGAATCTTGTAATTGACCTGCTCAAATACGGACTAATCCAGAATATTTTGTTCTGAACACTCTTGACTGGTTGGGTCCACATCTAAAGACTTGTGAAGGAGCTAATGCTATTTTAAGTGGATATTTTATGCACTGCAAACAGCAGTTCTTTACAGTGCCAACAGAGCGCTACGCCTCTGTATAAAGAAAGGTTCATACTTTTACTCATTTCCAGCTAACCAGTGGAATTTCTGTATTTACCAGAATACTGGACTATTTTTCAAGTACTACACAACAGCTTTGTTTTCTCTCCTTTCAGAGACCTGAAAGAATTCAGCTGGCCAAGTGCACAACTAAGTAGATACATAAACTGAAGAGAAATGCATCCATCTTCCTAGCAGCAAACACAGCTTTCAATACCTTTTCCATTGGAATGTTAGTACCAAATTGGCTCTGTGCCTTGTTAAGGCTTTACATTCCATATCAAAAAAAAGCTCGAAAAATGTTTCTGGCTCCAGGACTGGAAGTGTCAGTTCTCTTTGAATGATTTTGTCACTTCATTTGATAGAAGTTGTCCACCTGGAAGGAATACACAATTGTGTCCGCACAATTGAAAAGCCCAAACAAAATAATTGTCATCAGATTCAATGCAGCTTCATCACCTACTTGATCCTGACTTATCGACTTGTTCTCCAGTTAGTTTACTGCTCTGATTTACCTTATTTTGTAGACTGTGCTTCCTTTGCAAAAGCAAGTGCTTGTAACTTAATGAGACATGCAATTGAGATGAACAGGGAAAAGAGGTGAGAAGCAGAGATGCAACTTCTTTGTTAAGTGGGAAAATAAGGAATATCCTTTGCAAATAACCAAGTCCTTTGCTAGTACCACAGAAATCCAATAAGAAAATAAGCCTGTTCACTTATGTGTACCTATGTAGTTAAAACCTGGAAGAATGCCCCCAGACACACTAACAAACTCCAATTGCCAGGGCATAACATAGAAAGGGAAAGTGGCTTCTTAAACAACCTTTACTCAAAGCTATGTCGGATTATACTGAACCAAAGGCATCACCCTGAATTGTGCTTTGAACTTCCCCATTCTTTATGGTACTGAGTTGTCTGAAAGACTAACTCTCTCAAGACCTGGGATGGAATGTAGCCTATATCTAAGTGTCTGTGCCCATGAGAAATTAATTATTCTCTTATTTGACTTTTAAGAATAATTATTCTGGTTTTACAGTAGTTTTGCCAAGCCTTGCATTCCCTGTAAAGTTTGTAACAGACTGCATGTTGCTACTGAGTGCCCTAGTAGAAAGATATAAATAGAGAGGAAAGAGAGTTTGGTATCTAGATGTGTTTGATTCAAAGCTATGTGTTAATCACAGTCCTTCAATTGATAATTCATGGTTAGTAGGCTGGATGCAGTATGTTGGCTTTTTCATTACGAAGGGCCCTGAGTAGAAAAGCAAATAGGAACACGACTGTGCTTTCATATGGGAATTTTCAGCTTTGAGCTATATCCACGCAAACATCAATGGGAATAATGATTTGAAAGCCCACACAATATGGGCATGTTTAGGCATGCAATATTTCACTTAGATCAGTTAGCTTTTCCTGCTGCAAGGAGGTATCACTTTTAAATTACTATAACTGCTAATAAATTTATGTATTGATCTGTACTCATTTGGAACTGGGTTTCTCCTTTCCTTAATTGCAGTGATAAGTGTTCTCAATTAGTAAAGCCTGCCCACCATCTGGTCTTTTAAATCTTAAAATCTGTTTTTGTTAATAAATAATATTGAGCATTCCTTACTTGAAGCCTGGTAGATTAATGCTCTCTTAACTAAATTACCTGTGTGAGCCATCTGATGACAGTCTATCTTACTAGCTTTCTGACTTCTATTTCTCGAGCTCGACTCAGTGATTATACAGACAGGCAAAAGCTGCAAACTCTGTAGGAGTTAACATCCTTCATCAGGGGTATTATTACAGCAGTTACTGTGCCAGTGTGGCGATGGGCTGCTATGCTGCCATTTTTTATTTATTAGCACACGCATAGAGGGAAGGAGGAAAAAAAAAAAGGAAGGAAAAAAAAAAAAGTCATAACAGAACACAGGCAAGATGTTGATATTCTGACCTTAAAAGAGAATACCACCCTTTAGTTTTGTCGTTTGAGTTTTTTTAAATGAGCTACAGTATTATTAATTTTTTACTTACAAAAGAAAAAACTGAGAGGTTGTCTGTTCACAAAAGCATCAGAGATTCATTTTAGAAATGAGAACCCAACCTTGCAATCCTTCCTCATGTAAGCAAACCCTTCCTGTCACAGCCTGAGTGACATTTGGATTATCTACACAATGATGCATGAAATCAAGAGTTTCTGACTCCTAAACTGCCAAATTTAAGATGAAGTCAGGCTGTGCAATAGGAATGCACTTCTGACAAGATCTCCCCTACCATTTTTTGATTATTACAATAGCAAAACCCAATCACGATTACATTACTGCCACCCAGGGTTTTTTGCTAAATTAATTTTAAGTTGATTAATTATTCATGAAGTGGTTGCCTCTCATATTCAGTATCAGGTTATGTGGCTTGTCAACCTGTGTGTGCAATACTGTTCCTGTTATGTTTAGATGAACAATAAAATAAAACATTCATAATTAACATCTGCATAAAATGTGGAGAGTATCTATTTCTTTCTAAGCACTTGTGAATACTGTCAAAACACGTGTTCTGGGGGACAAAACCCAACAGAGTATCCCAATCAGAGGGCAGACTTGTTTGATGGTTTATTTTAACCACATTGCTAAGTTCCTTTCATTAACCTGCACTTTATGCAATATGTAGCTCCTTACACAGTAGCTTACTCTCTGCAATTTCCACACAAGACTTTTGGCTTATTTACTTACATGTGTCACAGCAGGTATTGCCAATTTTTGCAATTCTGCCCTAAAACAATAGAAAAAGAAAATTTCTATTTTGGCACAAGTTATGCACATTTCTTCTGCTGGAAGAATACAGGGAGATATTGAACACAGGGTATTAGGCAAGACAATTTTATTTCTATTATTTTGTACAAAAATAGAAATTGGTATTAGTGATCATCTATCCATTTTAAGGTTTTGAACTTGTCATTATATTTGTTGATAGCTGATTAAAAATAATTTACTATATTAGCAAGTTCAGTATCTGAAAATTCCTATCATCTTATAATAGGGCCTTTCCAAAGTAAAGATACTGAATACAAGTAAATTTCTGGGAACAAGAGTGATAAACCAAATAGCATTCAAGTCTTATGTCTGTTTATGAAAGGAATTTAAACAGTCTCTCTTGATTTTTTTAGCAGTAAAGATGAAAGCATGCCTCTTCCACAACAGCTGAAAATGTACAGGCAAATCATTATAAAATTTCACATTTGTCAAATAAGTTTTAATAGCCACAAATTTTATTTTGCTTGTTTCATTACTACCATGTGAAAATAATTCTCAGAAATATATGTATGGTGGAAAATTACTGAAAACCCATAGTGAAAAGAAAAATTGAGAAATATTTATACTGCAAGCTGATGCCATTGTTGCACTAAACACCTGAACCTTGGAAGCTTTTTTAATTAAAACCCCTAAACTCTCTAGTTGTAACTAGATTAAACTCACTAATTTTATAGCTGAAATAGTTCAATTTTTGGATGGGAGGAGAATAAATGCAGTTTGGGAAATTCTGGTTAAAAAGTAATCTATTCTTCATTGATTTTCAATGAAGACCTTTAGAATATGATAATAACCCCAAGCCTGTAACATAACCCATCAATTTTCTAAATACTTGCTTGTATAACAAAACTGCTTGTGCTATAGTGATTTCACAAAGAAATGCACTGTAGAAGCTTTATTCTTCCTGCGTTATACATACAAAATCCTCTATTATGTATGTGGAGAGAGGTTTGGGCACAAGTTTTGTAAAGGTTTCCTGCTTCCTGTTGTGCTGAAGAAAATGGAGACAGGTGGAAATAAACACCTGTGTGATTCTAGATGAGCAAAAGCAGGACCCCATGTCCCACACTCCAGCCTGCACTCTGTTCCTCACTGTATGGCTAACCTGAAATCACAGGAAAGATGGATGGACATGTTGAGCAGGGGTTTTATTATATCATTATACCAAACAACTGCAAACGTGGAAGTTTGAGCCCTTTCTACAGCACTGTGAAAATTCCTTTCCCTAACCTCATAGGAGGGTAGAGAAAAACATCTCAGCATGTCATATGCATATTCATAGAAAACAAGGGGGTGATCCGACTGTTTTCTCAGTTTGTGTAATTATGCACACAGTTTTACTCTGGATACCAAACTGAAAACCTTGTTAGAACAAACAGTTTCTTATGTTTGCTGTTTCATATGGAACAGAATTACTGCAAGCTCAGCATCTCCCCTGCAGTATAGTCCCACATAAACCCAGCATATATTTTAAAATAAAACTTAAATTTTTCTGAATTTCAAAGAAAGTTCAAATTCAGTTTAGCCAAGGTGCTGGGAGAGGGTTGGGGTTTCCCACCCTAATACACATAAGGTACCTATATACCATAAACATGACAGAGTCTATTAGGAAATCTCGAAACAGGACCCATTTCACTACTTACTCCTTCAGCCAAACATCTTCTGGAATCAAATGGAGGACAGCCAGTGATTCTCCTTTCCCAGATAAATTCCCCTTTCTCATTTACTTTACAGGAGTGACTATCGCAGCCATCCTGAAGTGATTCATTTGGCTGTAAAGATTTAAGGGCTGTTAGCTTTACACAGAAATAACATGGGACAGTAAGTTTTCAGGATACTATACAACCTGACTATTCCTTTACTCATATGTCAATTAGTGTACGATGGTGGTGAAGTTCATAAAACATGGAAATCTTTAATAAACAGAATTGTTTATCAACAAAATTATCATCTTCTATTTACTTCCATAGCCAAATTTATTACGGCTCAGTCACAACTGCCAGAACCTGACCTTTTCAGCTCTTAACAGGGAAAAAATTCCATTAACTTACAAAAGAAATGTGTTTAAGTGAGAAACTATGAATCACCTTCTAAAGAGCCATATTTATGAACATTTAACTGCTGCCTGAGTTGGGAGCTTCTTTAAAAATATACATAAAATCACACCCCCGCCCCCACATAGGATCATTTAGATTGGAAAAGACTCCAAGATCATGGAGTCCAACCATAAACCTGACACCACCAAGTCCACCACTAAAACATGTCCCTAAACACCACATCTACACATCTTTCTTTTAAGTACCTCCAGGGATGGTGATTCACCCTGGGCAGGCTGTTCCAGTGCTTGATAGCCCTCTTGGCAAATAAATTTTTCCTAATATCCAATCTAAACCTTCCCTGGTGCAGCTTGAGGCCGTTTCCTCTTGTCCTATTGCTTGTTACTTGGGAGAAGAGACCGACCTCCACCTCACTCCATCCTCCTTTCACATAGTCATAGAGAGTGATAACTTCTCTCCTGAGCATCATTTTCTGCAGACTAAACAAACAACCCCAGTTCCCTCAGCTGCTCCTTGTTCTCTAGACCCTTCACCAGCTTCGTTGCTTTTCCCATACTTTCACCACCTAAAACTTAGCTCAGGAATGGAATAAAAGAAAAAGTTACATACTGTTATATACAGCAGGCAAGCTGATGGGGTTTGATCCTACAAAACTACTGTTTAAGAACCTATATGCTGGAAAGATTTTTCAAAATTCACATTTGCAACTTTAATTATAAATTTCTCATTTAAAATGAGATTTTTAATTTTCTCTATGTAGTTGTTTGAGCTCATATTCCAGTTAAAGTTCCTTGATAATATTCACACTTGCAGGTACATCTAGAATGTCCCTCTAGAATCAAAAAGGAGGAAAAAATGCCCTTTCTTTGGGTTCACCAGAAGTCTGTGCTACATTTACATTTACACATAAATAAAAGTGCTTAAAACTTACCTGAAGGTATTTAAGCCTTCCATCTCTCAGCCTGATGCCACATGAAGTTGGCACACATTTCCCACAGCAAGAACCAGAGATTTCTTGCCTTCTGTAATTCTACAAGGTAAAGGACATTTTTCTGGGTTTATTTTGTTCTAAGCATGCTTCCTAACACTTACTTCTAGAGAGATTCTGGGTTTTGGTTTTGTTTTCTGGGTTTTTTCTGGTTTTGTTGTTTTAATTCAGCGGACAAAGTGATAGCTAGCTTTTTAAACAGTAGGACTAGACTAGCTTAATCTAGTTAGTTGCATACTTTGGAGAGTTTTTTTAAAGGCTAGTATTAATCTTTGTACTGTTTTATTATACAATAGGGATGGAAGTTTATTTCCAAGTATAAAGAGCTTCCTGTGTCCACTAAATTCAATATTCTTTGACTATAACAGTTGCAAGGTCAGGTCCACTAAACAACACATGGCAGTAGGAGAGGGTAAAAGAAGCTTACCCTCTCCTGTTCTGAGTGTTCTCAGTGAACTATAGTTTGCATTTGTGGCGTGCAGGAGCTTCTCTGTAAAGCTAATGAATACTAGACAGTGCAACTTGGAAAAGTAGTTTGAAGTACTTGAACTAGGAGAAAAGCATGAGATAGTAAGCAGTGGGCAGGGAAAGAGGAGAATAAGGCTGAGGTAGAAAATTTGGACTATAGAAAGAAAAAGAAAATGTCCTGATAAGAAAGTAAGAAGAGCAGCAGAGAGCATATGATGGAATAAAATGAAAAAGGAGACAAAGAAAGAAAGGAGGAATAATGGAGCCCCAAAAATGGCACAGAAAGGAAAAAACACCGGTAGGGAAAGGAGCGTGGGAGAATGAGCAGCGCTAGATGGAGAGGAAGAAAGGTATAGAGTGGATAATGGAAAGAAGAAATGAGAAAGGAACTGAGCTAACACATGAAGTGTCCTACAGTAATGTCTCCAGCTGCTACACATAACCAACAGCTGCTTATGATGAGCTGAACATTTTTAAGACAACAAACACTCCAGCTGAGTGAAGGCATGCATGTTATCCATATGTTTTTTATAGAAAAAGAATTTGGGGAGGGTGGGGGGTTATTATTAAATCACTGGAAGAAAACATAGTTCATTGTTATTTAGGTGAACTTGCTCTACTAGCAAAAATGTAAGCACCTAAAGTAGGACTTAAAACGACCAAAACAAATGACCTTGATGAGCAGAATATGCCGCAGTTGGCTGCATTTCAGTTACCAGTGCATTCACTTTCACAGATTCAGCATCCAGTAGAAAGCAGGTGCTCCTGCAAGAGTATATACTCTTAACTCATGATTTTATCCATTATGAAGGAATATATAATCTGGGTATACCATGAAATCAATGACTCTGAGACAGGAAAGACCACAAGCATGTGTGTGAATCCCACTAGCCTTAGAAGGATGACGACATTTTGTATCTTATTGGATATTTTTCTCCACTCAAGCTCCACAGACTCATTAAAGTGGCTACAAACACCTAGCCTTGCAATCTCCCTTGGGTAGCTGCACATCTTCTAGTCACAACTTCATAGTGCTTAATAAGCCCAACTGGAAATTGCCCTTTCCTCAGGGCTGTTTGCTTAGTCTGTATTTTTGGGCCAGGTTGGGGAAAGAAGTTGTTTGGAAACTGTGTGGGTGGTGAAAGAAGCAGGAGAGGAATGTTTCCCCACTTTTTTAACATGTATTTTATTGATTCCTCTACCTTTAATTTCTACAGCTGGCTTCTTGCATTGAAAAGCAAGAATTGATGTTTGTGTATTTTTATGTGGGAATGTACATATGCACACATGTTTCTGGCCACAGATTCATTCTAGTGTATCTGGGTTTTTTCCATTGATCTGCCAGGTTGGTTATATTTTGTGGCAGTGAGGAAGATGCTCAGCACTGAGCTTGGCCATTTATTTTTCTTTCAGAAGCCGGTGAATCATACCTACAGGAGGGGTAATATTAGGGTCCAGAACTACATTTTGTCCTTTCCAGTTGTACTTAGGGATTGAAAACTGGACTCATTCAAAACTTTGCTCCTCTTTTCTACAGGAACCCTATCAATGTATGCCTCTCCTGGATTTCAACTGGGAATCCCATATGATCATGTTAGAGATGTAACTTTTTGGTACAGTGACCACCACTTGCACAAGCCCTGAGTTTGGTTGGGCCCATTGGGCTCCATCCATTATCCAGGGTAAGGCAGAAGAGGAAGGGGCATTTAAGCCTTTTTCTGCGAAACTTAGCTGCCTGTCTGTGCTTTTCTGACAGGGGGAGATTAATCCAGCTTGCTTTGGTCCCCTCCTACTTGAGGTATTGGTGCTAAGAGAGAAAACTACATGTTTGAACAGAACTAGTCAGGCACTCTGGTCTTGCTGCTCATCAGTGGAGTAAAAATTGATGCTATTTGCCTCTGGCTTTCTCGGCCAAGCTCATTCCTTTCAGAAGATGGCAGCAAAGCAGCAGCAAAGACTTCAAAAAGGCCAGTGGAACTGATGGGGTCAATCACCTCAAATCACCTAAGGCATGGCTGGGAAGCAGACAGAAATTTTATTGAGCCCAGCTATTAGACAATTTAGAATAGTCACAGGAAAGCTCTGAAGCAGAGATCTGGCTAAGCTGCTGGTCCCCAGAGAGACAGATAATACTGTAGGAAAGGAGACACAGCAGTTCCTGTTGCAAATGATTTGCCAAACCTTATCTTGCCCTAAAGGTAAGTAGTCTAAAACGCACAATAAAAATGCCTGTGGACCTGAGTACTATGAAGCGTTACCTTTCGAACACTGCGGATTTAGATCACATTTGGTATATTTAGTGTCATTCAGGAGAAGAATACAGGGCTGTGACTCCTCAAAAAAACTTGAGGAAAGGCAACAAGTCCCAGAGTTGTACAGTACATAAACTGGTGTATACAATGAAGAAAATGACCTTCCAATGAGACACATTCTTAACCGGAACATCCGGACCACTCACACTTACCACTGGACATGGTTCACAGTTTAATTTTGTACATGTCAGAGTATATCTCAGAGAAGGTGTTGACTGGAGGGTGCAGTGACAGGTTGTGCATTGATCCACCATGAGGCGTCTCCATGGCTGAAACATTAAAACCAGTTTGTTAAGTCAGTGACTGTCTCTTCAGCATATCTCAAATAAATGAGCAGTTTTATCTAGGTTAAATCTCTTTCATTAAATCTTGCATTGCAATTCTTTGCAAAACCACATAGAAAAACAATGCCCCACTTTCCAGAGACCCAAAGTTTTGCATATATAATTCCAGAGCAAGCAGCATAGCATGAGGCTATTTTTTAAGTAAGCCCTTTAGAACTCCTTAATCTGAGAAACGGCACTGGCATTTCTTACTGCGTTGCTTACAAAGCTAGCAAGCAAGAAAGGAATCTGTGAAAGCGATGAGAAAGATTTTGTCATAAGCTATCCTGGCTACATGTATAGGTGGTTGCCATAAGTTCATTTTTCCTGAGTGCAGTGAATTAGTTTGCGAACAAGTTTTTTATCCTTGCGCCATTGCAACCCACAGATCATTGGCAGAAATTACAGATCATGGGCAGAAATTACTTGTTGTTCTTGTAATAATACTGCTTAGAATCTCTAGAGGCCTAAAAGATTAAAATTAACAAAAGATAAACAAAACCATAAACAGGATTACTGAGTGAAGAACTGAACTTGTTCATAGTTGCAAGCAAAGCAGTGGCTGAGCTGGCACACAATCCAAATTCCTTGAGCACCTTGTTTGCTGGATCCCACCACTTTTCCAAAACAAACAAAAATGACATTTAAAATGTACAGCAAAAATGCCAGACTATTAAATGGAAAACAAAAGGGTGTGGAGTTAGTAACTGGATTTCTAGCTCTGAAAGGAATTCTAAATGCAAAGTCCTTCTGCTTCCCAAGTGTACAGCCTTTCATTTCAACCCCAAAATAACAAGTCACAATGGTTGAAGGGATAATATGGGAGGAGTCACATTGAGTATTTTCACAAAGAACTTCTAAAACCTAATAAATAAGGTAAACAGACACTGAATATTGCTAGATTATAAAAGCTTTAAGTTGTGCTTCAAAAGCCATTAAAATGTCACTGTTGACTTCACTTGGAAGAGGAATTGTGCCACACTGGTAAACACTCATGGAACAAATGGAGCAAAACTAAGAAGCTGGCCAGAGTAACAGTGTAAAGGTAATACATTTATGGGTAGTTAAGAGCCAATACTCTAACATATACACCAAAGGAGAAATGATCTTATTAAAGAATTTTAATTACATTCTTAATCTGCACCCCTTCACAACAGAGGTCCTCAGGCCTCAGTGATCTAATATAAAGTACCAGCAAGAGCAATGACTTTTTTCTTGCTTTGTGGAGGTCTAGAAAAAAAGATCCTCCACATACAACATGATGGAGGTAGTGATACCACCCAGTTGCTAAAGGCAGGGTGATGCCTGCCTTTATAATATCAGGTCACTAATCTGGAGGGTTAAAAGACATCAGTGAATGCAGGCACAAGGACACACTGATAACATTTTCCTATGGGAGAGGGACAGATAGCAAATGTCATGTGAAACTCCAGACTTCTTTTTTACTCTTAACGTTGGAAAGCATTCAGACACTAGAGAGATAGTTCTATTACACGCTAGAGGTCTCACAAGGGCATCCAGTCCACTGTCACTAACAGTGCTTTACTGGTTAGTAGCTCTACACATGCATGTTCATGTACACACAAAAGTCTTGCAAACCTGGGAGATGTCCTCACCGTGTTGACCTGTTTCAAAATATGGTTGGGTTTGTTCCATTGACAATCATAATCACACTTAATTCCAGCCCTCTAGAAGTAAACGCTTATCACAGAATGCTTCAGTAGCTCTAGGCTTTCACATCATGAAGAAAGGGTTTATAAAGCCACAACTGATATTACAGTTGATATCTTCGTTGGATCTTCTCATAGTTGTAACATTGCAATTAAATACAAAAAAGATAAAGTGGAGTATATACCAAAATCACTATTATAGGCAGGAACTTAGGGCTTACTAGAGACATGATGAAACTAAATCCTCACACACAAGGGCTTTGAACTTTTGGATGAAGGTCTTGCCTTGATCCAAGGTTTGCATCACAGCTTCGTTCTATGATATTTATTTAATGTATTTAGGGATCAGCATGCAAATGGCTTTAACAATGGCTTTCTGTGAACAAACGTAGCTTACGATGACAGAACTGAATGAATAATGGATCAATACATCTTTTTCCCTTTCTATAATACACCTATCATGTGTCTTCTTGGCTAACTTTAAATGAAATGTCAACATCTGCTGCCCCTGTGTTAGTCAGTGCAACCAAATTAACCTGCATAGAGCCCAGATCTACCCAGATCTCCTTTAAAAATGCCACTCCGTAAAAGCCTGGGAAAACAGATGAGTGATAGAGATAATCCTTTTGGTAAATACAGCCACCTGCTTGGAAGTCTGCAGTTAAAGCCCACAGCATTGTTGAGAACAGCAGAGTGAATGCAACACACCAAATTACTGGAATATAATATTGGTAACCAGATACAAGACAAAAATGTAAAGGGATTAAGGACACAGTCAGTGAACAGAACTGCAGTAAAAGATTCAAAACTTGGAACTATTTAGTGAATGAGTTAATGGAGCAAAGTTTTCCCTTGATATAAAATGAAACTTAAAACCTATTCTTAAAGGACCAGAATAAAGGTTTTGAAATCCAGGAAGTATAAACTTATGTGGACATCACATCTTCCTTCCTGACCAGAACTCTGGAACAGTCATTGAAGTAGAGAATAGTGTAAGACATAGCTGTAGTAACGCCAGCTGCTCAAAAGCTCTCAAACATACAGCTAAGAAGCCGTATTATACACTAATAAGCTTATAATAAGTCATTAAATTAAGCTGGTCTAATTGAAAAGAAAATGTAATTAATCAAAGACAAGTCCTACTATAAGCTCTATTCTTTTTTAAAAAATCAAAATGGCCACTTTGTTTAGAAATCTTTTAAGATTATATCTCAACTCAAATTTCACACTTTCCATTCTGAGAAAATATCTTTGTAACTGCGTTGTTGAATGCTAACTTCAGTAATGCCTGACATTTGCAACAGCAAGAGCACAAAAGTAACGTAACAGCTGGGGCCTACCTACGCCCTCAAAATCTTACACAGGCAGTGTTTGATAAAATGATTAATTGTCAGGAAATACAGTGAGACATTTTAAAAGCTGTATTAAATGAAAAAAAAAAAAAAAAAGAGAGACAGCTTTTATACATCGCCAGATAGCAAACAAGAATGACTCAAAATGTAGTTTTCTGTCAGCTGAAACACTTTCTGAATTCATTCTAAACCGGGGAAATTTTATTAACATAGGAATTTTTTTCCATATTGTACAAGCTGAAATATTTTAAGTCTGCAAAATACAGATACTTCTCATCTTGCCTTCAACATGACATTTTGATTCAAAATTTGCTTCTGCTTTAAAGTATTTTAAAATATTTTAAAACACTTGAAAATAGAAAAAAGACTTGACAGATCAGGTAAATATTTTGCTGGAAGAGAAAAAAATCAGTTGTTCATGAAAGAATGGCATGCAATTGGAAAGATACCTTTTTGCAACACAGAATAAATATATATGTATATCCTATACAACAGAAGGTGGCAGAAGGTAGCAATTACTATACTGCATGACATTCTCTACAAGAATGGTCTTTATAAAATGCCACAACTAGTTTTGACAACATACTATAGACAAGACAAACAGAGGAATCAAAGAGAAAGCAGATTATTTTAGGCTTTACCACTTTAAAACCTTTCTCCCAGTGTTCTGACAAGAAAGGCAAAATTATTCCTTGTATTTAATTCTACAGGGAAGTAATCCCCACACAGAATGATGGATTCTTCATGACAGGAGCTCTAGCAAACTGATATACTTACACCTATCAATTAAGAAAAAAATCAAACCCAGAAGAAATAGATGGAGAAATATTCTCTCTGCCATACCTCAAAAGTCCAAACAGATTTGGGTAAACTTACTTTTTAAATAAATTGAAAAGAAAGACAGACATACATTGAAAACGCAGGAACACGTAGGTTAAAAGTTAGGTTAAATGACTAAACAGGACCTGTTTCCCTGGGGAATGATGAGAATATTTAGAGCTCTTTGACACTAGAGGTGCTGCCAGAATATGGATTTAGGGAAACAATGGACAATTGACAGAGCTCTCCAAAGATAAATTCGGCATAAATGAGATCAGATGCTTAACTCCCATCATTCCCACTGTCATGGGTTGGGTTAAACATGCCTTAATCTGTCCATTAAATATGCAGTTGAGAAAAAATTTCCTCTGAGGGCATATCAGCAGGGATCTTGAAAGGCAAAAGAGGTCAAACAGTGAGGAAGCTCAGCTTTCCTGTTCCTGCTAATAGCCAAAGAGGGATACCCCTCCTTCCACACAGGTGGAGCAAGACTCTCCATCCTTCTTTAATCTGCTTTATCCTCTAGGTAGAATACGGGAAGTTTTTGCTTCCCCGAAGTGGGCAAGGATCATATTTGAGATTATCTCTCACAGATAGTTTCCTGTGCGTTTGGTAGCCTGCAAGTCATTACACAATGCAGATTACCACAGTTTCTAAGAACTTTTCTCAAGCCTCCTTTCAAAATAAGGAAACATTCCGTGCCCATTTTTCAGAGATACTTATTGTCATACAAGAAGACTATGGCAGCATCATGAACTGGACATACACATGCTGAGCCTCTTGCCACTGCTCTTACACCAAGGTTTCACTTCCAGAGATTTTGTCTGGACAAATCTGTCTTGCATGCTTATGTGTATTCTGGCAAGTTTGTGTTCTTCAGAAGCTCATTCATATATCTAAATGTCTTACTATCACAGCAAATAAAAGGAATCATGTCTTACCCCAATAACAGTGCCATTCAAAGGACAACCATTCAGAGGTACTGAAAAAGAAGATAATATTCCATTATATTCCATTTAGCATTACTACTTTCACGACATTATCAAGATTTAGTACACCACAGGTATGCTTTTTTGATTTGTTAGCGTTCCAAAGCACACTTAGATTCTGTTTCACTGTAAAAAGGCATAACCAATCCCACTTATGTTATACCTTGAAATGTAGCAATTTGACAGTTATTTTGAATTCCACCTCCAAATATGTCTCACTGAGCTGTTTTGTAACAAGTACATGGCACAATATAAATTTTCCCCTCCAGTTCAAGCCTTGCACTCTCAGAAGATGCACTTCGGTTTTCTGCAAGTCACAGTGTGTATTTCCCCTCCTTCTCCCACTGCTAGATCCTCACCCTGTGTTTGCATATATATTAATCAAACACAACTGGACATCTTCCCAATTAGCCAAATCTTCTGACTTGGACTTTTGACCCAAGTCTTTGCTAGGAAATGGCCACAGTCATATGCTCAGAGACACACAGAAGGCAGCATGGCTGCATGCAAACTCCCTGTTCATAGCAGGCACTTCCTACGACAAAAGCATCTCAGGACCTCTTGTAAATGCTCAGCAATGCAGGCTGGAGCTGTAGAAACATAGCCTGGTATGTCTCTCTGAAGTAGTGCAAAATAGCTTCAACTGCGATTAGCTCAAGAAGAGGCAGCAAACATCAGCTGGAAAGAGAAAGCAATAGCAGCAGGTGCTATTGTACTCAGTGTCTAAATTATACAGGAGAGCTTCAAAGCAGTAGTATACTTGCAAAACATGCACTTTGGAAATTGCTGTTGAGAAATAGGACATCAACACGAGATGAGTGATTCCGTTTGTCATACACATAACCTTACCACATCTGCAGGAAGGACAGCAATCTATTACTTGGTCACAGTGCAGTTCAGTTCCCTCTGGACAGTCAGGCACATCCATTTGAGAGCAAGAAATATTCTTTTGCTGCACAAAAACCTCATTGTTCACCCGGACACACTCATTGACAATGCAATGGTTGAAGGGGGATCGCCACTCTGTGCCAACCTGATGGGAAATTGTAGAAGAACTAAATATAGACAGCAGTATTTGTGCCACTGCATAGAGGGAAGACCACCACAACTGGTTTGCAAGCATGCTGGTTTGCAAAAAGCACATTTACTGTATGAGGAACTGTCTGTCACTCAACAGTTGTCCACAGATCCTCACTGCAACAACAAATATAGAACAGTCTGCTGCTTAGTTTGTAGAGCGTAGGAGTAACAGGAGTATCCTTAGGGTAAAAAATAAAAGGGCAGATGAAATAACACGTGAAGAAGAAACAGCACTCCTAGCTAGATTTAAATCTACATTTGTTACCCAGTGGCTGGCTACACCTCTTTGTTGGTCGTCCTTCTGCTGGAACCTGCTGAAAGTCAGTTCTAGTCAGCCCAAAGGAGGCTTTGGCAATAGGCTGTACACCAGAAAATACTTGCAAATGTAGAAGAGATTGGATTCTGTTGACAGTCCTACTGATTATAATCACCCATGGGTCAGACAAGGTGGGAACTTCAAGCACTTTTATAGGAAGAGACATCACTACAGGCCAGAAAGAAGATGCTGTCACAGTTCAGCACCAGGAAGACCTGATCACTGCTTTGCAGCTGTATACCTCCACTGTTAACACTCTTTGAATACACTTCAAGAATACTGGAAGTGAAAATCAGATTCCAAACTCCAGTAAATTCAAATATTTTTGCTCAGAAAGTTAGGGAATATTTTCATGTGTTCATACTTCTCATGTTACATACTTACTTCATTGTTAATGACAAAAAGGTTGAAAGAGGACACAGCAAGAGAGAGATAGCAGAGTATAAGTATTTATTACTCCATCAGAACAACAGAAATCAGTAAGATACATTGGGACATTCAAATGGGCCTTCTAAAGACTTGTTCTACAAAGCTGAGAAGAATGCTGATCCACATTAAGAAATGCCCTTGGTAAAGTCAGGGAAGAGGCAGGCTGCAAAATGATCCATTAATATTTTTTAAAAGAGTGCAGCAGACTGCCTTTGTAAAAGAAGCAATTAAAAAATATTAATATGTGAACATGAGGTGTAGATGAAAATGCAGATGCTTTATAAAGAACAACACTTAGGGAAGAAAAGCTGTAGAGAAGGTCTGTTATTCTAAATATATTTAACTATCTGCTCCTGCTTTTCTTGAATCCAAAGCTCTGCATAGGATTAAGCAATTCAATGCTACTGGGGCAGGCAGAGGCTTGCCAAGGGTGGTTGGGTTAGGGATAGAACAAACTGAATAACCTGAAGGAATTAAAAATGTAGACAAGAACATAAAAAAAAATCCAGGTAGCTTTCCAGGGCGACAGGGTATTTGCTACACATTTTAAATGTCTGATGCATGCACTCACTTCCCATTGGGTCTCTGAATCCTAAGGGAAGAGGCATACTGCTGAAAATAAACAGCTATTTTGAGCAGAACACAAGTGTGGCCTGGACCATTGTGGTCTGATCTGATATGCAGCAATCATCTTTAGCAATCAGAGAATAATTCATGTTTCTACTCTCATTTACTTTCTGACATTTCAGTGTGTACCAAATAGGATATCCCATTTACATAGGACTCTGAAATTCAAGCAATCCACTACTCCATCTGCCTGCTATCCATAGAAAAATACTCTGTAATTGGGATAATCAGCAAGAGAAGCATCACATCCTACTAACATTCTTTTGAGCTACCATTTGTGAAATTACAAATTTTACACAAAAATATTGCGTCTTTACAGCCCAAAAAGGATGGGAATGGTTTGCTTGTTAGAACCAAACAAGTTACATATCCTACAAAACATTGGTTTTCAGTGCTGCTTGATGTATAGGAAAAATAGCTCTTCTCTTCTTCAACCTTCTCCTGTGGAACACAAAATAATTCCCAGGCACCTCTGCTAGAAGAGGAAGCATCCATGCCACTGCCACCTCACCTCATGCAAACGAGGATCTGCATCACCCCGAGACCAGAATAGCTGCTCCTCACAGGCAGTCTTCTGGCATCTCCCACAACACTCCCCTTCTTGGACGATGTACTTGTAACCCTGTAGGAGAAAATAAAAGGACCGACTAATCCAGGAATAGGAGACAAATGAGAAGATTAATCCCAAAATTAAACACTGGGATAAATGTTTAACATTAGTAACTTTTTACAGAAAGGGAAATTTGAAAATAGAACTGTAAGGCCCCACACTGCTATTACAAAACAAACAAGTGGTCCACCCACCTCAGCATCCTTTTAAATGACATTATCTGTCATTAAAAAAAAAAAAAAAATAAATTCATACAACATTAAGAGCAGAATTTCTCATCTTATTAGTTCCTCCTAAATAACACGTATTCACTTCAACTACATGGACTAATTCTAGGTACTATCCTTGCTCAGATCATGCCAATCGACTAATGAACCTTGCAAGGATATCAGCATCATTAGTGTGGTATGGAGCACCCCTTCTTGGAGTATAGAAAATGTTTATGGTGCCTAGCATTTAAAAAAAAAAAAAAAAAAACCAATTCTGAAATCACACAAAACATTTTTCTTTTGCTAGGATCTGCTCAAATATGTAACAGCACAAAGATTTCTTAGAATCACAGAATGGGTTGGGTTGGGAGGGACCTTAAAGCTCATCTAGTTCCAACCCCCTGCCATGGGCAGGGATACCTTCCACTTGGCCAGGTTGTTCCAAGCCCCGTCCAATCCGGCCTTGAACACTTCCAGGGGTGGGGCAGCCACAGCTTCTCTGGGCAACCTGCGCCAGAGTCTCACCACCCTCATAGCGAAGAATTTCTTCCTAATATCTAATCTAAATCTACGCTCTTTCGCCACAAGACAGAAAAGAACAATGACATAAAAAGGCAGAAGTGGAAAGGGAAGAAGTACCCCACGTGAGGACTTAATTCTCTGTTTGAAAGTCTCTAGAACATTAAGGTATCATTTCCTAATTTCCATAATAAATTATGCTTTAAAATACAAGTAGGATGTTTGAAATTACCTCCCAGCAAGACTCTCTCAGTTTTTGAATGAGATTCTGCACATCTAATATTCGAACAACAGTCTTCCTTTTACATTAGTTTCTTTGACCTCCTTAACATACACCATTAAGCCATTTACTACCATGTTTTATGTGCTATTTCAAAAGAAAATATCCATTTGCAATATTGGAGATTAAAATCATAGCTTTTGTAGTCAGCATCTATTACAACCATCATTCACGATGCTTTTGCACATAGGGTCCAAATGTTCTTTATTTTAATGTAATTAATCAAGACACTTGAAAATCTAACCTAATTAATTTACATACACTCAGACAAATGGCATTGTCTTAAACACTTTTCCCAGAAAATTATGCTTCATTCTTCTCATAATCATCTAATACTTTAAGTTATCCAGTACTTTATACCACACTTTTATATCACTTACAAAGCACCTAACTCCAAGAACATTGACAGAAATTAAGTAAAGCAAGTGCTCCCTTCACTAGTATACTAGTGATTTTAAGGTGTTTAGAAGGCTGTCAGCCATTTTACCACCATGATTCTCTGAAGGGATGTAGTCTGATGTACTCTCAGAGAAATAATATCTGAAGAAACTCCACGAGGGAGACACTACTCCTCCTTGTGGTACATGCAATGATTGCAGCAACAATCTGCCTGATTTCTCAAAACTTTGGTAACAGAAAGATAGAAGAGGACAAAAAAAGTGAGACTAGGACATGTAATGAAGCAAACCTACATATGGTTTGCAAGCGAAAAATCTGTATTTTTTGTTAGCCTTCTAAGAGAAATGTTCAAATCCTCAGGGATTTGCTCCTTTAAATGAAACATCCACTTTATTTTATGGTATTTCTTTACATTCTAAACCTACAGATATAATTTGAGTTTGGTTTTGTTATGGTCAAGATAAGAGTGCTGTTTGTTTTAAAAAAGCTTTTTGATGCTGCAATGCTTAAGGCTGATTTGTCAAGGAACTGTAGTTCTGCATTAATAATACTTTTTTAGAATAAGGAATTATTGATAAAGTCATGGCTATGAGCCAAAACACAGTCAGATTCTTTAGATCTAATATTTCATAACAATTGCCATGCTAGAAACAAATATCTTTTAAAAATGGAAATCAAAGGGATTCTCCTCCAACAACTGAAAGCTCTCACATCATGGTTTTCACTGCATTGGGCATCCTCAAGCTTTCTCACCAAATTCTACACTTGCAGAAAGAGCACTAGTTTCTTGTGTCGGGGGCGGGGAGGAGGGAGGGTAATGAATTGGTTTTTTTCTCTGTTTCTAGGGAATGGTGCAGTGTTTAAGACACAACAGAAGAAAATATTATTTAAAAAAAAAAGATTATATTTTGCTCACACCTTCTCAAGTGTACATACATATATATATAGTATATATATATGTATATATGCTGTCTAGCCTTGTTCTGATACAGAGGCTACAAGTTAAATGATGTTGAAATATAGTTGTATAAATTCTTTAAAAACCTAGGCACAATTAGCTTAATAGAGTTCAGAAAACAGAATTGCTTTTCAGATGTTGGTTTGGTTAACTGAAATATCCACAGTCAAATTTCAATACATGGCTAGCTGTTTTAAAATACATATTAGTCTACATTCAAATGACAATTTAAAATAAGCCAGACAATGCAGGGTTTCTTCAACAAAGTTAACTCAGCTGTGACTGAGTTAATGTTGCTGCACATACATGCTCTATGCCCAAGGTCAAGTCTTTGACTTCCAGGCACATTATCAATAATGTCTTTCCAAAAGCTAATAGAACACTAACTTCTCATAGTTGTATATACAAGGTTTGCTAATGAAAAGCTTTCTTCCAAAAGCAACAGTTGGACTTGATGATCTTAAAGGTCTTTTCCAACTTAGTTGATCTTATGAAAGGCAACAAGAAAAAAGAGGTATCGTGTTGACTTTTTTTAACCTCTCTTCTGCCATCTGCTTGTTCTGGAGACCCAAACTATATTTTCACTGAGTGACCCATGCATGCTAACCTCATGAAGCAAGGATATGGTAATGCTCAAGGATTACAGGTACAAGGTGCTAGATACCAGAGCAAAATGCAATGCTAGAGCATAACATTTAATTTTACAGTGATTTTTTACTTCCTTAATTGCCACATTATGTTAAGGTAAGGAATATTAGGGATGTAAATTTGATAGTTTAAAGGAAGTATAAAAACCATTTTGAACTTTTGTTTGCACAAATCATGTTATAGTCAAAGCCTTCTAATCTATGACACTGGGAAGCGCTACTGACTTTTAACCAATTCCTTTGGCCCTTCTAGAATTCTTCTACTAACTTTTTTACCAAGTATCTGTCTCCTCCTGCTTGACCAGCTATGCTAATATAACAAAGCAGCTCATACTTCCTTTGTGGGCTTCCAAAAGTAGACCACATAATTTTATAGCATGTAGCAGATGTCTGAGCATAATAAAGGCCACAGCATGTGGTCTTATTACTGCTATAATGGGCAGAGCTGAGCAACACACAGATCTGAAATGTTCACTTCAGAAAGTGAGCTTCATTTAGAAGAGTTGTTTGAAATTGAACTTCAGACATCATGAGTGCTTATTGTGCAAATGGTGTAAATGATAGACACTTCAGGATGCAGTTCTCCTTTTATTGAAATATAAACTAAACTTGTCCCCAGTTTCCTTGACAGAAAGATATGATCCTAAAACAATAACCCTAAAATGAAACCAGTAATACTTAGGCCCTCTTAGACTCTGTTCCCAAGGTAATTCGTTGCTACAACACTTATTTTCTATTTTTCTCTGGTTTCTCTAAACACACAGGTTTAAAAGTAATCATTTCAGATCCCCACCAGGGCTCTGTTGGCTAATGCACTGGTTGAAATGTTACTCACCCGAGAGCAGAACGTGTTACATGTCTTGTCATGACACTCCATCATCTGAAGTCCTGTAACATCATCCCTCATCCTAGTGCAAGAGCATTCTCTGCAGCCATCTTCCCAGGTTGTCCCAATGGGGTAGACTATGTTGTTGTGCACGCACACCTATTGAATGAAACAATTAACACATGACAAAGCACGCTGCTGTTTGTAAGGGCACACTGGCTGGCTCCAAAAGGCTGCTTTTTAAGATGTGAAACCCTCCATAAATTTATGGAATATTTTGAACCCAGTAGAAATGCTACAGGTCTTAGAATTGTGGCTGCTCTGCTGAGGAAAGGAAAATAAGTGCAACCAAAACTGCTGTTTTATAAAGAATAAATTGGAGAATTTTATCTGCAGTCAGTTTCTGAGTCATGGTCTGACTCAGTTTCCCTGGAAGTATAATATGACCTAATATTTAGAAATAATAAACAGTGAGGCTTGCAGAAGGAGCCATGCACTTAAAACTTATGCCACCTAAATCAGCTGATCTGAAAAGATCCTACCTTGAGCTACAAGCATTCATTCTCTTGTATCCTTAGACCAACACAGCTACCACAAAAGTAGTGCCATGTCATATATTGCACTATAGGTAATTTTTATAGCATGTTATTAAAGAGATGAACATTTATTTTTCTAGATACAGCAAGTAAGTCACAGAGACACAAAATTACTTACACAATGTCATGAACTACTTAGCAACAGAAAATAAAGGCTCGGTCTCCTGAGCTGCAAGACAGCGTAACCCTATGCTAAGCTGTTAGGGAAGGTTGATTCAATGAAAAGACTATATTGCCCTGCAACCTCTCCTCTAAGTGACCTTATCTTAAAAGTTAATGTAACAACTTAATAAAAGGTTGTCAAAATAAGGAAAAATATATCCTGGTGAAGCTTTAACACAGTCAGATATTAATCTGGCAAAAATTTTAAAGTGGCAATATAGTTCATATAAGATACAATGCTTCCTCAAGCAGAGGAAAAGGTAATCAATGAGCACAAGAAGTTTGGGTCTAAGGTGACCCAAACACACAAACACACAAACTTTCAGTGAAGTTAGTATAGGACTGAAAGAATATGTAGCAACTGTAGTGATCAAAAAGCATGAACCTCTGTTATCCAGAAAGAAATTAAAAACCGAAAAGTTATCTCTGAAATTCCTAATGCTTCAATGACCTTGAAGTTTCAGATGGTTTTGGTATATATGTGTGTTTATATATATACATATATGCATAAATATATAAAAACTGATTACCTAAAAGTCACAACAAATGAATGGGTTGGTTATGTCAGCATAAATGACTCTAATAAAACAAGCACCAGTGTGATGCAATAGTCTATTTCTCTCAGACAGGTAAATTAAACATGCCCTGGCATCATTATTCAGTAGTTTCACTGGGGGTTGTTAATACCTTTCTTGGGTATTTTGGTGCTGTCACTCCATGTATGAAAGATACTCTCACCTGTGGAAACGACAACTCATTCCCCTTACCATGCCTGGAACACAGGTGGTAGATATGCAGCCACAGTCATTGGTGAGAGATGTGGACAGATATCCCAGAGGGCAGCTCACTGTTGAGTTCGTACAGCTGCAGGTACACTCGTATTTATCACAGCACTCAGTCTTCATAATAGTCAGCTCTCGATGTGGTGGGCAGGAAGGTCTTTGAACTAAGCTGCATGCTTCTCGGTTACATGCTAGGAGAAAACACATAGGTACCATGTCAAGCACACGGCATTTCAAAGTGCTGCGAGTGAACAAGACAGTTCTCTGGCAGCAAGACACTAACTGCTACTGCAAGCTGTTATAAATCTGCTTAAAGGCTAAGTAGTAATGCAAATACAAAAGACCCAGGTCAAAGAATGTGCTGCAGGTTCAGGAAAAGTTCCTACCATGCCAAAAACTTCTTGAGTCATATACAATCAAAAAGATTTATAAAATAAGCATAAGGGTCAGAGCACACAAGAGGAAAGTGTTTCTCTTTTCCTTAATTCAAAAGCTTACTCAAAGTGTCAACAATACCCTTCTTCCAAGTCTGTGAAATCACTGCTGTCCATTGGCTCCAAAATTAAAACTTTCAGAGGAAAAAAATAATGTCTAAGGGAAATTGCTAGTGTTGCTCAAATGCAATGTTCCAGTGTCACTCCCTGCTAAACAAAAAATAATGTCTTACCACATGTATAATTTGGTCTGCATTCTCCAGGGTTGGTTAGAGCAAGCTGCAGGCCAAACTCACAGACAGGGGCAGAAGGCAAATCACAGGAAACGAGATCACAGACTAAGAAGAAAATTAAGAGAGTGTTTAAGACCATGCCTCACCACTTAGCCCTCAAGAAAAGACATCCCCATTAAACTTTTTTTCCCTACACTCAATTGCTATCCTAAAATATGAAGTAAGAGTTCAGCAGATCAGAGTTTGTTTTCAAAATAGCTTAGGGAACAGTTCAAGCTTGGGTTATGAGGATTAAGGTTCTAATGTTATATTTAATGTGCAAATATAGAGCATTCAAAAATAGATACTTGAAAAAAGACCATGCTAACATCATTTAGAGAAAAACAAATTGCTCCAGTCCCTTCCTCATCTCTTACAGAAAGAGGAACAAATTCACAAGAGATAGAGACCCACATCCCCAGGAGTTGTTTATTTTTCCATGCAGATGATTGTACAGTCACTCAGCAGTTTCAAAAATGAAGCATTGCATTAAACAAGAAAAGGGATTGTATACCTCTGAAGCATTTGGTAAAAATATGGACCAAGAAGATTCCAACAGTTTATGAGAACCTACCACATTCGTACTCGGGGCAGCACTGGCTGGAGTCCCTGCGCAGACGAGGGACTTCACAGGGACCACACTGAACAGCTGGAGTAAGAAGAAAACATCCATAAAACAAGTTTGGGTAAGAACTAGAAAACTAGGTAACAGAAACATCAATTCAAGTCCAATCATACTTAGGGCTAAATGCATTTACATTTCGCAGTAGGGCAAGGTAGTACCGTGCAGTTTACTTTCTTGTTATCGAGACATGTGCAGATGTTGCAGGGCTCATTAGCAGGAATCCATGTTTCCATGAGCTGCAAAAAACCCCCGAACAGATTGTTAGAAAGAAATCAAATATTCCATTCACTGGTATGTTAGTGATGGGAGTGGGTGAGAGTGAGTAACATTTACTTGGAAAACCAGAAGACTGGTTGGTTGGTTGCTCTGTTAACAGTAAGAAACTAAGGAAACACATAATTCTGAAATGACTGTAGTGTATCAGTTTAGCAAACGATGTAAAGAATGCATGAATGGGATGAGGAATTACTGTTGTTTTAAGCATGAAAAATACTCAGATGCTATAAATGCAATTGCAGGCTATTGCGAGTAACAGCAGACTTGCACAACTACATGCCATAATTGGATGTTCAGTGGTAATACGGGAAATAACAATATTTGGGGAAATACACAAAAGTGGCTGCTTTCCCAAATTAGCACTACTTAAACAGAGAAATAAACAGTGCATATTTTAAACTAAGAATATGTGGGGTATCATCACTTGATTTGCCAGTGGCCTGAGGATTGGAAAAGCACTAAAGCAACCCCAAATCTGAAACCATCACTGTGATGGTTACCTGGAGGTAATAAGCACATTCAAAAACTGCCAGTAAGGTGTATCATTACTTAACCACTGCTCTTTCTCATGACAGAGAGAGAAATCATTGATGTTAGAAATGTAGTTACCTATAAAGAGCTATCCACATTTAACACCCATGTGAACAGGACGGTAAGAGTAAAAAGGCACACTATGGGACAACAACATTAATTTGCACAATCAATCCAGGTTCTGGATGAGAGCATGTAGAACAGGTTAACACAAAGACAATGGTAAGAAGGTGTCATCCAGAAAACTTTGGAGTGTAGTTTAAAAATAACAGTCTGCCGAGACCTTCACTAAAAAGAAGAAAGGAAGGAAATAACTAAGCACACTGCTGTCACAGGGCTCTGAAAAGACAGTTTACTTTCAAAGGTTAACAGCATGGCAAGGATAAGACACCAGGCATGCCAGAACAAGCCAACCAAAGGTTTAACAAAGCTTAGGAAAGAAATCACATAGGGTTGGTTAATCCATAGGAAATCTGTTTTAGTCAAAGGAGGCTTGCATTGATGTATTGCTAGTAAAGAACATTAGCTCAGGGCTTGGAAAAACAACTCGGGCCCTTTGCCAGAGCATTCAGTGGCCTCAGGGTTAAAAAGTCCTAAGAAGGCAGCTGATAGAGAATGCCTACATTTGCAGGTGGTGGTGTGAAGGATGTGGACATTTCAAGACACAGAGAATCACAACATTCACTCTAACATTTTCATCAGCCTTGATTTTCACACAGGGTTTCTTCAGCATAAGAGGAGCCTCTTTCTAACACCAGAAGACATGATGGGAGCATGGTGTTAGTAGAGGTCTATATGAGCATTGGTACTGAGAATTCCGTAAGCCCAAGCATGATCTAGGGTAGAAAGGAACAGAAGAATGAACACCATAGGGAAAGAAGGGGGTTAAGGAAATCATAACCCACCACCAGTTGTACTGCCTTTCTATTGCCTACAGAGCTAATCCTGCGATGGTGGAGATGCAAAACGGCTGCGTGAGCCAATCCTGCCCTGCCCTCCACCTCCCCATCCACACAGCAGCTGCATCTAAGCTTTGCCACTGGGGTACAGACGAAAGGTTTTCAGAGTTAAAACCCCATTAAGGAGTATGTGACAACTCATGAATTTCAGAACCTTTGCAGAAACAAGTAGATATCACTGCAGATGTTATTCCCAAGATGTGCGCTGAGCTTCTCTTCATGACGGCTTGAAACAATTATTCAAATGGAAAATGCACTGCATTACCTCAGGATTCACGGATTTAAGGCACACAGATCCTAGATTTTAATCTGCATTTGCAGTAATGATTTCATACAGAATCATAATACAATTACTAGAATTGTCAGGGTCACTGAGAGTTGCACACAAACTGATCTGTGTGTAGAGCAGTGATTACATACATTGCAAGCTATATTTTCCTTCAAGAGAAAAAATAAGATTTTTTTTTCCTATTCCTTTTATTACAAAAATTACTAAGGGTTTTTTTTTTAAATCCTTCCATTTTACCAACTTTATAATCACTACATAAATCCAATGATACAGTGTTTAAGCAAAGATCCAAACCAGAACACAAATTAAAAATCATGACCATAGGTATGGAGATACTGCAACCTTCAAATAAAAACTAACACAAGCTACATGTGCTCAATCCTTCAGAAAACTCTAACCTTTTGTTTTGAAAAACATCCTTGTGATAATGCAGTTGTGGAATGAAAGAACTCACTTTCCCTGTGTCTTTCCTCTCACTGCCAGAATCAATACAGTACCTATATCCCAGGAGGGGGCGGAATGCTGTTAGGCTCCTGTACTTTGGTACAGCAACATGAAACCTCAAAATTGTATTTGGTGGATGCTTTTTCAGTGCTTTTGACGGTACCTGCAGGTGGCACTAAGGAACAAGCTGTAGCAAAGTAAGACCCCCTATCCCCATGGGGTTGTCCTGTGCGAGGGCAGGCTGCACCAACACACATGGGACCCCCAGTGCAGCCCTGCCATCAGTGAGACTCTTCCATTGGCACAGTGGTGCCTGCAACACTTCATAGCATCATAGAATGGGTTGGGTTAGAAAGGACTTTCAAAGGTTATCTAATATGCTTGCTTCACTAAGTCAAGTGCATCGCTCGCTGGTACCCTACTGCCTAAAGAAAGGTCTTTGCTCTGTTAGGCTTGATGCTTTAGTCATTATGTTACTAAATGCAAACAGTACTTAAAAGAGATGTTTCAGCCACAAATAGTCTTTGTTTCCTTTCAGTTTAACTGTAAATGTTTATAACATTTCTTGCTGAATGAAAAGTGAGTCTAAATTTGTCTGTGTAAAATGAAGCTATTCAGAGTTCATACATTCACTTACTTTCTTAAATCCATCTTTTTACTTTATCCACACACAGAGACTTCTGTTATTTACAGAAGATCTGTGTTGCAAAAACAATTATGTCTTCGACAGAAGGTTTGGAGAGTATGATAAGACCATCCAAAAATCTTGTTAAGAATCTGAAGCCCATAAAATACTGAAATTAAAGTCCCTTCTTAAAATCCCATAACAAAACCTGCAAATTTAGGAGGACTGGCTGACTTATGTGAAAACTCCCAGAGTTGAGTAGCTGGGGGTGAAGAGGAACAACCCCTATTACTTGGAACAGGGGTCACAGGGAGGAGCTTGATCACCCGCTGTGCAATGCTGAAAGGGAAATCAACTGCCTCTTTCACTGCAGTCTGGCACCCAGCACCCATAGCTCTTCCCAATCCCATTCTGCCATCGAGAGGTCTGCCTTAGCTGAGGAAAGTGGATTTTCATTAAAGCTAAAATAATTAATTTCATAAAAGGGATAATTCTCATTAAAAAAAAAAAAAAGTATGTAGACTAATATGACTTGACATGAGGTCATCTTGGTCTCACCGCTCCCCACCAACCACTGCAAATATTTCAGCAAGCTTTGCAAAGACAGTACAATACATTTTAAGTAAGGGTTCCAGATTTATGATTAAATTGTCATTGCTGGTAAAAGCCTGCTGAATAGAGGTGTTTATCTTGGTAAATGTTGACTTATGCCATCCCTCCTCTCTTCCCTTTAGACCTCCCTCCACACAAATTTGTCATGCATTTCCGGGTCTGTGCACTCCCAGCTGTGAATTTTATATCCATCCCAGCCAATTTCACAGTAGGGGAGCTACATGGGGCTGACAGCCAGCCAGTTGTGAGGAACTAGCTAGAAAATGAAGTATCCAAAGGGGAAAATAGTTGAGTTGTAAGACAGATTCACTTGCAAAAGTACAAACCCCAACCACTCACAAAGGTAAGCTGCTAAGTATATAGTTACCTGATGGTGTGTGCCATCTTCACCGACACATTGTGTGCAGACCTCTTCATTAACACAGCTGTCATTAAAAATCACCTGTCCGTCTGGACAGAAGCAGCCTTCTGTGGGATAATCCTTGCAGACACTGAGATTGGTACTATTCTCACAGTGCTTTATGCAGGCGCTGTGGCAGTGATCATATGTCAAATATGTGGGACATTTCATTGCTGAGGAAGACAGAAAAAACTCTTTAGATAAAAAGATCTGAAATGCAGATAAATGCTTCCACTCATGCTTTCTTTAGAATTCTGTTCAGGTTTTTAAAAGCCATCATCAGACAAATATATTTTGTCCTTTGCAGCCACTAACTGAAAATATGTTCTTAAAACTAAAAAAATCCACAGTGGTAAGTGATTGAAGGCATTTGCTTACATTACAGTCTGTGCAGAAATCAAGCCACATTTTCAGACCACATGAATCAGCAATGTATGACCTACCCTAAAAATGATGAATTCAGCTTACATGAGCTGAACATCTTGCCTAACTTTTTCCAACACTGGGCAAGAGACATAAGAATTCAGAACCACCTTTACATGTATTAAAGTATTGATAACAGTGTTATCAATACAAGATAGCCAGGACAGATTAAAGGGTTGAACAAAGTGGGGTTTTGACAACTTGGTAGGAGGCAGTGTTCCCAAGCAACTGAAGAAAGCTAACAGAACAGAGCACTTTGATACTTCAAAACTGAACCTGATGGATTTCTGCTTCTTATTAACTGAATTGCCTAGTTAATGGAATTAAACTGAATCAAGGAAAGTTGCATTCTCCCCTAAGCCAACACACAACATTTTACTGAAGGGTTCACAACACTGAGCGTATTGTCACTACAAGCAAACACAAAACTAAGGCTACAGCCATTCAAGAAACTTATAGACACAGCTTCCACACAGCATACTCCCTTAGGTCTACTTTATTTTTCTCTACAGCTTCAATTAGGAAAAGTGTTTCTTTATTTCCCAGATTGTGACTGTTGTGAGGTTTATAAAACTTTTTTTCAGTCCCTTGACAAAAAACACTGAAAGAAAATTAATGAATGAAGACCTGAGCTCCCAACCAAACAAGATTCATCAGACAAACTGTCTACACACACCCTTCTTGGCAACCAAAGGAAACTTAAATGTCTTTAACATTAACCCTTTTCTGTTTCAAGCCACGCTAAATCCAATTATTTTGGGTGTGTTGGAGTCTATGGTTGTATGTGTGGATACCCATTATAGTTCAGCAGATGCAAAGGAACTTGAAATTCACAGAAACTTGATGGGGAGTCTAGTCCCACCATGAAATGCTTTGGCTGGATTCTGAAAACACAAGAAGATCTATCCAAGTAAAATAGGATAAATCACCTGTTTATAAACCTGTACTAGCAGCTACCTAGACTATAGTATGTTTTCTAGAAAAAAAAAATCATTTCCAGAAACAGTTCTGCAAACAAGGTGCCTAGAGTTTGCACTAGTGCTTATTGCCTGTGATGGTCTCTCATCAGCTCTAATGAATGTGTGAAAATACATCCACAGCACTTAAGGTAGTGTGTCATTTACTTTTTTATTACAGTGTTAGTAAATATACTCAGCACACTGGTTTTCACCTTGCTTACCTACCAGTAGCCTAAAGCAAATCTAATAAGTCTTCTCTACACAAAATTAGATTAATTTATTTTAGAGTTTAATGCTGATGCCTATCAGCATAGAACCTAGGCAGCTTTCAAGCAGAATGACTACCAATACTAAAACCTCTAGTGTACTTCATGTAACATATCCTCTTCTCCTTCCTCCCCTTAGGCTGACATTAAGGAACTAGGTGTGTGAAAAATGCAACGAGGAACCAAAATTCAATAAAGAGCAATCCACAGACTCCAGATATATTGCCAAAAAGTCTGCGTGCCTTTGTAAAATGGCAACATTTTTTCCAAGGAAGGAAGAAATGAGGTGGTTATGTTGTGCAAAAGAAATATAAACGGGCTCATGTGAATGCCCTTGTTTTGAAGTCACCTCTGTCCTTGGGAGCATAGGAATGAGATCTGTATAAGCAGTGTCAAGCGATGGGATAAACTCCATCAATGCCCAGAAAATCATCCTAACCATCCCTTCTTCCTGCTGGCACAATGACAACCAGGTGACTATAGAAAGCCACCTCAAATACATTACTGCTTTATGCTTCAGAGATTTGGCCAGGTACTACACAACTTACTTACAGTTAGTTACCTAGTTACTTAGAGGTAACACTGCTTTTTGCCTGAAAACTTCTGCCAGAGGTATGGAATGTGAGGAGGCATGAAGGACTCCCAACAGTCTGCCTCAGAAACAAGTATTTCAGCAAACCACCCTCCTGGCTGGCTATTTCAGTGCTCACCTCAAATGTCTATTGTTTCCTTTTCTGAATGAAAAGGAAAAGAATGCGAGTACTATCAAAAAGGTAAAACAAGGCTCAAACAGGTAAGACAAGACAGAGAGCATCCTTAGTTAAAGTACTGAATGGATATTTAGGGAAGGAGTGTTTTTCAAGCCTCTGATACATGGAGAAAGGCAAATGCCCTTTCAGGCTGCAATGCCACTCCTTTCTTCTCAGCAGTATAGTTTAGCATAAATTTAGCAGCTAGCTAGCTATCTTCTGAGGTTACATACTGCTGGCTTTTGCCTCACTGTACTGTCATGCGCAGCCAAAAGGACAGCTAAATCCCAGTGCCCATGAAGCTGGAGTGAATAATGCACCAGGACCAATAGCTCATCACTTGCCAGTCAGCCTTCCCACATTGCTCAGGCATGGGTTTCTTAAACCTCCCTTAATAGTCTTCTTTACTCAAATGAATATGTTTAGAAAGGTTTTCCCAATGTTCTTGGGAATGTTGGCAAGGCCACATTAAACCAACTTTTAGCAGTGCTGCCATCAAACGGGGCAGTCCCCTTTCTTCCTTATTCTCCTCACCTCAGCTGCTCTTTCCTGCTATCACTTTTTTCCCTTTATAGCTAGTTTTCACAGCTCACCAAGCAGCATGTGAGGACTAGTGCCAGCACAGCAAAAGGAGTGGGAATGCATGGCTGGAGGTGGAAGAGGAATAGAAAAACTGCCCCAGATCAGCTGAAGACAGTTGTAAAGCCACCCCATACTGTTGATTTCCAAGTCATGGTTTAAATCCTTGAGCTGTTACGGTCCTCACCAGCACGTCTTGCTTACACAGCAAATGAACAGCAGCAGATAATCTCAGTGTAGCTCCACTACACAAATCCTTCATTAGCAGAATTTGTTTAAAGGTTTCTTGTATCCCATTGCTGCTCTCTTCTCCTCCTGACCCTCGTTCTTGCTTCTCTGCCAGATGTCACTGCCCCTTAGCTAAGCAGGCACAGCCTCTTATGCATTTACTTTCTAACCTGGGCCTGAAAAAAACCCAATGAAAGACAAAACACAAAGCCCACCAACAACCAGAATGGCTCATGAAAAACGTTTTTTTCAAGCAAAATATTTTTTTTTCAGGAATCCCTACAGCTGATGAATGCCACCAGCATTCTCCTCAAAGAACCACAGCTTTACTGAGCAGTACCAACTAGCAGTTTGTTTCATATACCATAAAAGCAACAACTACCCATCTAAATTTAATTCATCTGCAAGCTAGTATTGGCAAGTACCTAGAGGGCATGTCCACATTGCACTTAAATGAGCTTAAAGAGCTGCTGAGAGGCACTCATGGAAACATCAGCATATGAAGATTAACAACTGCCACTGTTGCTGCTGTCATTTATCTTTTGAGCAAAATTTGCTGACTGCTACTCTTACTTGAGCTACACAGTTAAAAGCTGACTTGGTCACCTCTATGTGAGCTGCCATTTCTTTCATAACTGCAGAATGAATATATCTCAGTCCATTCATGAGTCACTATATAAACAATCCTATTTCCAGGTGAATAAAGCTTCCTCTTCACACAAAGCTGAATGAGAAAAAGTGTTGATATTAGTAACACAGTGATGTGTTAGAAATCCCTATGATCTTCACATTAAGACAAAGCCGATACTGTCATTGAAGTGGAAATCCTATTCAGCAGGCATTCACTGTGAGGGTGAGCCTGCTCAAGAGGTGTGTATTCTATGCCTCAGGGTTACATGGCTATCAGTAGAAGCTACAGGCTGCTACAGCTTAGGTTTACTAAGTGTGGGGTCAGGGGGGAGAAGAGGGCAATTGAAATAAATAATCTTACTCACGATGCATTCCCACCTTGAAGTAAAGTTTCCATCCATTGACACAAAGCTGGAGTCTACCAGATACCATTCAACACATCCACCCTCCCAAAAAGCAGAAGGAAAACTCAGGCAGTGGAACTGAATGAGCACAGGATGGAGGGCAGACCCTGTCATCAGATATTACAGCGGATATTCACCCATCCAGGCAGAGCAGTCAGGAAGGACCTATACTATTTAAAATGTCCCAGTATGGCATGGCAAAACCCCAAATCAAACTCCACAAAAATGACAGGGATTCACTGGAGTGGGGAGGGTGATGCAGGGTATTCCAGAATGGTGACACTGCTATTAAATATGTAGCGGTAGAGTGATTAAGCTACATTGTCTGTTTAGTCATTAATGTAACCTGTATAATGTCCTGTAATTGGTAATTTTATTTTGGTAGTTGCATGCATGCACCTGCTTGAAGAAAGAAGATGATGCTATTGTTAGGCCGCTAACGACTGTTTTACGCAACTAATGTTAAAATGAGCAACTCTTTGTCTATCCTTGTACATGCTGTGTAACAGGATGGGAGTTTGAAAACTGCAGAGAGTTACTAAGGTGACATTCAGCCTTGGACATTGCAATTTGCAAAGTCTGACTGAAGCACTAAATTTGGAAAATGGCTGGCAATATTCTCCCTCTGTTTTCTAGTAATTTAAATTCTCCCTCTGTTTTCTAGGACTATACTCCAAACAGACTGTGTTGTTTCTTAAAAGATTAAGTCTGTAAAAGTAACATGTTCTTCAATAATCTGTCTAACCAGATATGTAAGAGACTAACTGGAGGCTCAGGCCAACTTCACATTGACATTCTCGACTTTCTATCCCATTACCCCCTCTGTCTGAGTTTAAAACATGAACAAACCCAAAAGATGTACTGAGTTTTTACACTATCATGCCTTTAGGAGGCTGGTTCTCCACTCTCTGGGCAGCAAGAGGGAAAAGAAAGCAAAGTAACAAGAACTGATTAAACTGGAGACACAAGAGACGAAAAAAAACCTGTGATACCAAGACACTATATGAGACACTACCTGGGAAAGAAAATACCTACATACATACACACACACCTTAGATACTTGACTAAACCAGAAACAGTGAGTGAATATCTGAATGTCTGTATCCATCACTGCAGACAGGCTAACAGGAGAAATTGTAGAACAAGCCACCTCAAGAGTTACTTATTTTTACTTAACTATATGTTGCTTTTTTGGCACATCTTTAGGTATGACTCATATTAGGACTGTCAGGAGGAAAAAAAGAGGAGAAAAAAAGGAGGAAAAAAAAAAGAAAAAGAAAAAGAAAGGAAGGTAGGGCAGAACTTCTTATGTCTGTAAGAATTTAGGGAGGTAGGTATACAAAGTGACAATCGTCTGAATTTAGCACTAGCATGCTTGTCCTGCTTCTATTGGGTTCGGGGCAATTTGCAAGACTCGCATCCTGCTATACTGGTTTCTCACAGCACAAACTCTTCACCTCCAAAACGCAAGTCAAAGCCAGAAGGAGAACTGGATTTGCAAAGCAAATTACAGCTGGTTTGAACAGTGTAGCTGGCATGTGCTGGCAGGAGAAGACACCACAGAGAATGGCCATTTCCCTTTTCACTGCAGTAGAAACTGGCTCTTCCATCACAGTCTTAAAGGTTTAGGCTTCAGCTGGAATGTGGGGAATTTGTGGAACTATTACAGAGAAAAGTCTTTTTCTGTGCCATTATCTGCAGCTATGACACTGACAGGCTGGGACGCAGTTCCACTAGTCCAAATTATGAGTTTCCCTGTCTGCCTTGCACAGATCCTCCAGTGTCTGTACCAAAGCAATGATATCTATAGTTAAAACTGCCTGGCAGAATCAGAGAAGACTCTCAGTCCAAACGTGGCCCCATGATGGTTCAGGGGTTGCAGCCAGGTATTGTCACATAGCAGTGTTTACCTGTGCACAGCTTTCACAGTATTTTTATTTCATAGGTTATCCCTTTAGCCTTGCATAACTACCTTGCATTTTCCTAGTTATCAGTTTCCCAAGAAACACTTTTTCTCCGTAACATGCAACTTAGTAAATGACAAACCAGTTATCAGATCTGCAATATGACTTGTATGGAAAACTTGATCTGGAACTTCTTCCCATTACACAGGAAGATGGTCACTGTCACCACCATTATCAAGACAGTTTCTATATCAGTTTTAAGGTAGAGTAAACCTCTTACGACAAATGTCGGGTGTTCTCCAGTTTATGCAGACCCCATTTTCCATGCAGATGTGAACGTAGGAAGTTATCATCTCACAGGCTTCATCCTCATAGCAGCTGGTCTCTACGCAGGCCTCGTAGAACATGTTGGGGGAGATTACCCTATGGCACTCTGCAAACTGATCGGAGAGCAGAAGGTGGCAGTGGCTCACTGCATGCTCAGAGCATCTGTCTTCTCTCCGGATTTCACAGATCTTCCCTGGCTCTTCCACTGTCCAGTCTTGGATAAATATGCTGCTGTCAGAAGTGACAGAGCCATCACGTAATGTGAAGTCATTGACGTGGTTCTGGTCACACACCCCTAGGAGGGTGAGTAAAAGGAAAACAAAAACTCTGAATACAGTCAGCAATAAAATAAACCTAGAGAAAACAGGACAGGTTGGGGCCACTTGGTGAGTGCCAAGGAGAAGGGGAATGAACGATATTCCTTATAGCTATTATCAGCAGAGGAATAAAAACCCTGGGTCTTATTTCCTTATTAGAGGAGGTATAGGTTATGCCATGGAGGTATAAACTATACAACACATTATACCATTGAGAATACCATAGAATTAATTCTCCCAGATAGTAGTACCCTCACAAACCTTTCATCTTCACTGCAAGCATAGGTCGTGTCTGTCACATAAATGTATATGTAAAAACCTAAAGTTAAACCCATACAAAACAAAACAAAAACAACGTGAGCAAGAAAAAAGGTTCTTGAAAAGATAGCACAAAGCAAACATGAAAGATGCCTAGCCTGTTCTTTCTAAGGTATTACTAGGACTCAATGAGCATTGATAGCCATAGTAGCAAAACCTGCACAGATTAGCAATGTGCTAACAATCGAGGATCAGTTCAACCAGAGAGGTCACAGGTTCGAGGCCACACGAATAACAATAACATAAATAGCAGCTGAAGCCCAAGTAGGAAGCTGTTAAAATTACCTACCACAAAGCCCTTGTGTTCCTGAAGAAAAGCTCTTTGAATTAAGTTTAAGAATAAATTCATTGTTTCTTGGAGTAAATGTGAGATTATGTCCAAGATGTACAAACTTGATTTCATGCATTATTGCTCCATAGACAGTGACTTCAAACAAGCTGCTAGAATAGGGGATATGAACCCTTTCACCATTAACAGTCACCTGTTTTCAAAAAGGAAAGATCATCACATAAGTTCTAGGAAGCAATTAAAAATCAGCCCAATCTTACAGCTGAAACACATTTTGGCTTCACAAGTACTTAAATCCAACTGATTCTGGACATAAGAATTCATTTTGCAAACTGAAACCTTCTATTGAGTTTAAAAATGTACAGAACTAATTGACCTTCATTCTGTGTATTACATAAACAAATCTTTCAACATTTTCCCGTATGAGTGCATTCCTTTAGCATCATGTAGTTACAAACTAGCATCTAATGACTTGATTATCAATGAACCTCAGTTAAAGTCAAGGCTGTCCATCACCATGCAGAAGTGGGTGCAGGTGCTTTGGTCCATCCTATTTTGCCACATGAGTCAGAAGAGATCACCTTTGCAGGCTAGCCAACTCCTGAATGTCTGAGAAACCCAGAGACTGAAAAATGTGCCATATTGAATTTGAATACTTCTCTGCTTATAAAACAGAAGTAATGGATACTAAACTGGACTTTCTTCTAATGATGAGGTCCACCTGCACACAAGGTAATAACAAACTTCCTAGCTCTTCAATTAGCCAGTCATGCACAGATTTGTGAAAAATACACTGCTCTCCCATATACCACAATGACATTGTGCAAAAGATCTCTGCCAAAAGAGAAGAATCAGAGTGCAGCATGTCCTGTCTATAATCCCTGCCTTTCTGGCAGAAGTGTCAGGGAGACATTGCCAAATCCCATTTTTTTCATACTATCACACCAGCACAATGGGGAGAACAAAAGGAGAAACATGTCTGGCTCGTTACGTGAACATAGATTGTATCATGAAGTGGAAACGAGGCGTTTGCTCAGAAGCCTAAGTATAGGCTGCAAGGGGAACAGAAACCGGTTAAAGGGAACAAGTTTGTCCTTATAACCTGAATTCTATAGCATAGGCAGACAATGCCTATTGTATTTAGCTTACTGCCATGTCACTGAAGAGCTGAACAGATACACCACGATGTTTCACTTCAATGGAGTCCATACAGTTCATTTTCGGTGTTGCTCTACATGGTCCTTCATGGAGGAGAACTTCAATATCATGTTGCATGTCTCGAAACAAGGTATAGGAGCAATTGCCAGTCAGCTTAAAATTCAGCCCATCAAAAGTGACAATATGTCGAGATGAACTTCCTATACAGAAACCTACAAATCAATGAGGGGAAAAAATCCATAGGCATTTGCTTTTGTTCAAATACTATTTCTTCACAACTGTTAAGGGCATGTGGAACCAACTAATGGTGCTATCAGTGTATTTGGCATTTGGAAAATTATTACAGATGCATTTTTTATGGGGAGGTATAATTGAGTATCTTTTAAACTTTATAAAATATTTATGATTATTCAACTAAAATCCTTCTACCTTTTTGAAATACATGTGTCCAAAATGAAATGTTAGCTTTCAAGGGTTTGGATAATCAAATGTGCTTTTAGGGAATGCTATAACTTGGAATGTTTATTAGTTCAGGGATCAAAATCTAGCTACTCAGCCTAGGTATTTCAAGTAGTGCCTTGAAGAAATTGTTCTTTAAATAGCCAGTTCAGCAGAGGACATTTTAAATTGACATTATGCATTATAAAGGGAAGGTTTATATAGGATTGTAATTTACTTTTAAAAAGTAGTCATATGGCTTTAAATGTAAGCCAAATCTTCCGAATTACATTGGGAAGTACAATCACTCTAAGCTTCATCAAAGCCAAAGAGACTCAGGCTCAGAACAGAATTTAAATGCTGTAACGCCTACAAGTTCCCATTTTGGAGATTTCTGCAAGTTCTAGCTGTAATAGCATGCATGCTTAGGCTGTAGAAATGCATTCTTTTGTACAGCTACAACCTTTAAGAGTTACTGTAGCTGATGTTTTTGACATTTAATTCAAAATAAACATCTTGACTAGTTTTTATGGAAATCAAGTATGTGACTATAGTGCATTTCCCACAAAGACGACATAAGGCTCAGTCCCCAAACTCAGGCTGAGGTGTACCAGAAGACCCAGTGGCTGAGCCTATGCCTTGTTCCACCACGAAATGCTCTTCCCTGAGACAGCTTTGGAGAGCCACACTGCATGGGGTCAGGCATCCCTGCCTTCTTTTTTGCCTCCCAGATTGCCACCACTTTACTCTTGTCAGAGCATCTGTCTGGGCACTGAGGCAATCTGGAGGCTCCAGCTCTGTTTTTTTGTTTGAAATCATCATTATTCCTCCCTCAGTCTTCCCTTCACATATGTCAGGCCAAACCCTCAAGACTAGAGGTGGACCAAGAATACATCACTTGTTTACAGCTTACTGAGATAAATTTCTGTTTTCTTCCATACATCCTTCTTCTCAGTCCACACAGCTTTGAAAATTGAGTGCTGTTCTCTGATAAAACACAGTAGTTTTGCTAATGTTAAAAAAAAAAAAAAAAAAAAAAAAAAGGCAAGCTTGCAGTGGCCCTGAATTTGCAAATAGTATTATACATTCCAGGCATCGGTGAGACTCTCATGTTCCTAGCTGCCTGTTTAACTGATGTACATCATCAGTTCCTCCCACAGTAGTCATCTTTGATGTGTACAATGACACGAAGCATTACGTTAGGGTGGTGAGACACTGGAACAGGTTGCCCAGAGAAGCTGTGGCTGCCCCATCCCTGGCAGTGTTCAAGGCTGGATGAGGCTTTGAGCAACCTGGTCCCATGGATGGTGTCCCTGCCCATGGCAGGGTGTTGGAACTAGATGAGCTTTAAGGTCCCTTGCAACTGATACCATTCTGTGACTCTAAGATGTCTGATAAACATTTCAAGTGATGGGAAGGGAGAGGCATACATGCAAAGATAGGTACTCACACGGACACATCCATCGGCAGCCACAAGTTTCTTCAGTCTTAATAGCAGGAAGATTGCTGTGACATACTGGTTTTGGCATCCTTTCACAGTTAATTTGGTGACTCTCCAGAACCGTGTAATCCCCTGGAAAGCATGTCACAGTGTGGCACTGGTCTGGTAATGTCCATTTATCACCAGGCTAGATAGGGAGATATGGATATTTAAGAACTGAAAAGAATGGAGGGGAAAAAAAACGCAGAACTTGGCTGCTGCCACAATCCTACAGCTAGCAAGTAAAGTGACACTGACAGCAGTGCTACTCAAATTAGCCCTGGATAATTAAATAATACAATGCAGTGTATTAAGGACTTCACAAGGGTAAGAAAGTTTAAATTAGTAACACTAAGAAATAGACTCTGAAATTCCAAGCAAAAGATAATAGTCTAGAACAGCAGATGTTTTGTTACAGCAGAATGAAGTATCTGGTACTTCAACTATTGTTAGCTTAGCCATCCTACAGCATGCATGGATAGCAAAGTGAAAAAAGAATTCCCTTTAGCTTTTCCTTAAATGTCAAAGCCTTTAGTTTTCATAAGCCACAGATGGTCATGGCACAGCAGGAATTAAAAATATTTGTTCCAAGCTAGAAATGCGTGGAATACTCCAGTTATTTTATCCACAACTCCAAAACTTTAAAACAGTTCCTCCCTTCCCAAAGGGAAATTGTTCCTTTACCAGGTTAATGTTAGTAGATACACGTAGTAGTTTTGTAAAATTGAAAATAAAATGCAAAATATATTCTCCTTCTAAAGGACAGTCTAAATTTTAAGGCACCAAGATTACATACATCACATACTACTAAATGACAGAGAAATAGATGCGGTTGCAATCTGGGATATCTCAAGATTTGTATCTGCAAAAAGCTGAGCTCTCTGGCCCCAATACCACAGAGCTTTAAAGTCTGTAGATAGGCTCCATGAATTTCAAAACAGAGCATTCATCCCCAAGTTCTGCATTCCCAAGAATATCCCTGAATGTGGGAAACAGCCCTTTCCAGACCTATCTCTACAGAGGTGAGTCAAGAAACATCAGTAACAAGCGAGACAGTGGTTCTATGAACTGGATAACATTTCTTGATATCCACAAGCAGAAGGAAGTGGGGAAGAAAATTGCTATTAGGCAAGGTCATCTCCCATCCTCTCCTTTTCAGGATTCCCATGAAAGAGAAGAGCAAAGTGATAAAATACCTAGGTAATCACAACATAATTCACAGACTATTCTTGGCACTAATGCGCAAACCAAGAATGATGATGTGAAAGCATTGCTCTCTATCTTTGAGCTATGTGATACCATCGATCTAAAAGAGAACTGCCAGATTTGCAGTCATAAAAACTTACATATTAAATATGAGTTAATTTACTGGACCTGCTTTGTATGTTCCAGGACTTTGAGAAGGCAGCTTGTCCTGAAAGTGACTTAATACTTTTCAGGTTTGTGAGCCTAAAGGAAGCTGTGAAAAAGTAACATGAGGAGCTTTAAGTATGGAAAAAACATTTAGATAGGAAGAAATTGAATGGTTTTTAATTATAGTTGTCTTGCCTACAACTCAGTAAATGTGGAGCACCTGGAAGGGTACATATACAGCTGCACAAGTCTGGCAAAGGACCCTCTGGCTTCCATACACATTTAATTGTTTTTATTTCACGCCTTAACGGGATATCTATTGGAAAACATCTAAGAGCTGGACAAGAAAAGCAAAGCACAGCACATTAAAGCAAAAATACCAGTTGAAGGATCCAAAAAAGACAAGAATTCTGGTGCAGAGGAAAACGCAGGGACTCTGAAGACAAAGAAAGCCTAAATCCCAATTGATGTGAAATCGTAGGAGTAAAAATAGGAAAGAAAGGAAAGCAAAAGCAGAGGTTTCTAAATCGTGAAGGATAAGTCTGCTGAAACCGATGAGCCTGCCAGCACAGCGGAGGAAGCCTCAGACTTCCTCTCTGAGGGAGCTCTGAACCTACAGACCTGAACTTGCTCACTATTTCTTTCTATTACTGTGCATCTGCAGGAGACAGACACACATACCTCAACCACCTTCATCAGCTGGCACCTTTTACTTTAGTCTGAGTTTTGTTTGTTTGTTTGTTCTTCTTTAAACCAAGTGCTGAGCAATACTAGAAAAGTCATGTTATGGAAACTGCTAGTACAGAAATGTGGTTTTTATCACCATACATAGACTAGAAATGCAAATCACTACACAGATCACTCAACGATGAAGTGCTACCTTCATAAGACAAGTACCTAAGCTTGTATTATCACCTTTATGCCTGCGTAGAAGCATCAAGACTACTGATGAAAATTGACTACATTAAAAAAAATTAATCACAATCATACACATTTTGACAGCTGGCATGTTCAAATATTTAAACGGTGGTTCTTTACGCAGCCTGTACTCTGCACTTTCTGAACTCCTTGCAACTGGATATGATGAGTACTAAAAACTTACACGGATCCAAAGAATGACTGAACAAATTCATGGAGGAGAAAACTATTGAGCATATCAAACACACAAAGGTGCTACTCATAGCTCAGAGTGCCCCTAAGTCAAATTGTTCAAAGCTAGGACAGTTCAGGGAATTTTCATATATACTTACACATGTTTTCCCTGATTTCTATTTTTGGCCTCATAATGAAGGGGATTTGATGGATTTTTTTGGCCTGATCTAGTGCATTTGATCTGTCTTTCTGCTATTAAAAGTGACCTTAGGAATGAATCTTCCTTCAACAGTCATTTCCAGGGTAGAGGTAATTAAAAAAAAAAAAAAAAAGGAAAATTTAACAAATCATATCACTCACAATACCAACAGGATTTAGGCTGAGATTTTGGATCCTGAGAACTCTGATTTCCTTGCAAACTGCCAGAGGTCAGTTCCCACAATCTCCAGGTGCACAACAGCCATCCCACTTGGGGAACTGAGCCTCCTGCAGTAACTCCCTGAGTAACGCCTGAAATATTATGGATCCGATGCAAGAGCCTCTGTTTTCTGAATTAGGAAAGAGCCTTGACTTTTCATCCCCGTGGATTTGTGGACTACGCTGGAACAGGGTAACAGGACAACTATGGTACATTACTGCCAGTGAGGTAATCTAACCCTGTGTGGTGCTGAACACCAGAGGCAGATTTCCATGGTGTCCCACAGCCACCAGGGGATGCTCAAAAGCCTGCTCCAAAAAGTAATGGCTACCATGTTGGCAGTGCCTTCTAAAACCTTTTTTTCCCTGGCTGACAGAAAAGTAACACAAAATCCCCCTAACGGCTGTCATTTGAAAGTGTGATTCTTTTTCATATGCACTAGAACTTGGCCTCTTTTCTTCCAAAACCATTTTGGTCAGAACCGAAATTGTGCTTTAAGTTTATCACCAAAAAAATTAAACCTGACACATGTGAAATTCAAGTTTAGCCTTCCCAGCACTTGTCTACAGGTACCTGTGTCTGCTTCTAGGAGCCCAGAGCCTGGATACATGCAGTTCAAACCAATAAACAACAGAAATCTCATTAGTTTTTTGTTTTAAATAAGAAAGTTTCTCAAGTTTAGTTTTCAAGTTTCGAGCTGTCATGTTTTTCTTAATTAGGTTGTCAATCTCAAAGACACCAGGTTATACATAGTGTCTGATTTAGCTAAAACCTTTCTGTGTCCTGACCAGCTGACCAAGGCCAACCATGCATGGCAGCTTTGATATATTTCCTGTGTCTAGACAATTCATTAGTATTTCTTTAATAGCCACATCCTTCCTTACAGTGATGTCTTCACAAGGGAAAAATCAAAGGAATATTTTGATGTACTGGAAATTCAAGATAAATACTAGGGTAGAACTCATAACTGACCTCTACTAGAAAGCATGTAACAAACTTATGCTAATATTTTTAAATTCCTAAAGTGTCATATATGCTCAAAAACCTTGGCATTTCACCTGAGATGAAGGAAGTGAACCATTTATAACATCTTCATCATTGCTTTCTTAGAGTGGATTGTGTTTGAGAGATCGGATAGTTTTACTAACATTTCTGAGCATTTTCCTGGTATTAGTAAAAGCTTTTCTGAGAACTTGGATTTCATTACTTAAGATGTGGTATTCTCTAGAGAGGTGACTGTCACGCAATAATTACCTCACTATAAAATTTTTAAAGGACAAGGTACTTGTATTTTTAACAGAAGGAAAGGGTGTGGACAATGATGTTGCCTCCCCATATACATGCACCTTTATTTTGGCCATATCTAGCTTTCCCAGAAGTTCGTTCACCAGTAGATGTAAATATATTTTTCTTTATCAGGGAAGACACACACTGACACAAGTTTTGGCTCTGCACTGCCAATGGTATTCCAATGCACTGCAAGATCAGGTGTCATTAGAAGAAGCCTCCTTTGTGTGCGAAGTTATCCCATCAGTTCAAAAGCCAACATTTTCCCCCTCCAAAATAATTCTTAATATTTTTCAACACTTCTCCTTTCAGATGACCTGTGGAGGTATTCATGGTCCTGCATGAACTTTTAACTTGAAAACCAGATGGATGAGACCCAGGCAATACACTTACTTTCTTTTTGTTTCCATCCTCATCTATACATTCTCTGACAGGGTCTGAAAGAAAAAAAGACATTTTTAGCTATCTCGCTCCCTTATCCAGCTTTACAGATTGATTACTTAAATATATGACTTAGGCTGTAAGAAGGGGTTTTTGTGTTAGAATGTGAGAATCCCTACCTGAAGACTGCAGGCATTCGCCCAAAGCGTACAAGAGTAAGTCAAAGAATGCATAAATTTGTTACTGCTAGCATTACCCGACTTCTGCACTGAGGTTGGTCCCAAAATACCATGTGAGCAATAGGTAGGCTATAATTCTACAGTCTTCCTTATACTGGCACACAATTCTGCCCAGATGGTACTTAAAAGATCATGGCTTTAGCTCTGAGGCAGGGTCCAGCCTTACTTCTGAATCTTGTGTTGAATTGAGAATATTTCTGGTAATTAGCAGGTAATGAGAATTTACACACCCATGCACACACACATTTATTAAATGCAGAAACATAAATACGGCAAGTGACCCCAAGACAAGATTTGTCAGCAACTAGCATAATTATGAAAATAGATGCAATAAGAATACTTAAATTCAGCTTCCTTCCATTCAGGCTTTACTGTGATGGACAGTTTTTTACATAATCAGTTAGATTGTCCACTGAATTGCAGTTTCTATGTTTATGTGCTCTCATAAAACACCTCAAGATGCAAAGAAAGTAATTTCATATAAGTACTATGGCATGACAATGTGTCTAGGAAACTAAACCACTGACTAGCAAACTGTTTATATAATACTATACTATTCTAGCATATAGACACTACATACTCTGTCTTGTCCAGGACAAGTAATGAATTTTGAAAGCATTTAGGAAATCTTTTAAACCTTTCTAATAGTATTATTTTTGGTACACTTCCATACATAAAGTAAGACTCCCTCTGCACAAGAAATCCAACTGTATGAATCTGGAGGGGAAAATTACACTTTACAGATTGTAAAAGACTTATATAAAACAAACACACCACAACAAAAAAAGAAAAAAAAAGAAAAAAGTAAAAGAAAGAGAAAAAGGGAGAAAAAAAGAAGATAGTTTCATACCTCTTAGCAAAGGCTTTACCATCAGCAAAAGGGAAAGCTAAATTTTTCAGATTTAGGTGTCTAATATAAGGTACTTATCATTCAAGTTTTTGAACACACACTTTGTGCTGTTGGAAAAGCTTCCATAAATCTACAAAGCTTTTACCTCTAGTACTGACAGGTTATAGCACAGATTGCAATAAGTTACTAGTTTCAAATTCCTGCTCTCCTTCCTATTTCTTGGATCAATGTAATTTACGGCAAGAAAATCATGTATTTTACAGTGTGAAGAGGGGAAACGCATCTTTAAAAGCTTATTCTGAAAGAAAAGAAAGAAAATGGCAGCTGTTTAAATCTAGAAAATGGCAGCTGTTTGATGCTCTGGAGAGATTTTAAAATGCCAGAAGTGATCCCAGTGGAGACTGATCGGATATCTCTAAGCTGGACTGTGCACACTCTGCAACTTCCTCATTCTTACTGGTACTTGGCTCTGAAAAAAGTCCATTTATTTTAATGGAGACGTAACTAAGCCCTAGTAATGCTGGTAAAAACCTGTGCAATGACTAACACAATGAGACAGTGGTTTACGGAGAGGACACATAGATGTTATTGTAATAGAAATAACAACAACAATATGAATAATAAATATCTATATCTACACAGACCAAGGACACAGAAGGAGTAAAATACTGACTAGAGTTGAAGCAAGTTTCCTTAGATGGGGAGCATTGCTATCTACAAACAAACGGGTGTTTGTTTAAAATATTTTACACCTTTTGTCCAGTATTTGTTTTCCTGGAAAAGTTAGTGCTTTCTTATGCTTTTTGTTTTCTTACTCTTTGGCTGAATTCTTTGTAAATATAAACAGAAAAATATGTAATTTGAAATCCTTATTTACAACTAACTCGTAACATTTCTGAAGCTGCCCTCATTCATTCATGACAGTTTGAGCTTTCCTAGGATCCTTCAGTTAATGACCAGCCCTGATTATTAATATGATAGCTTGAAAGTTTAAAAGTCTTGTTGAAAGTTGTTTGATTATAATAGCAGTTGGCTACATGCTGAAAGGGCTCAGATTTTGTTTTACACCTAAGCAACAATGGTGGTCCAGGTCAGCATTTGTGATGATTGTTGGTGAAACACTAATGAAGGAGCACTGGGCTGACTTCTCCAACCAAGAAAAATCACTCTGGTTCTGGCATTTGAGTTTCTGGGTTTTGCTCTAGTTACAAGGCTACAGCTATATTGGACTTACCCATGCACACTTTTTTGATAAATTCACCATTCAATGTGATCATAGTGGACAAGTCTTCAAAGTTCTGAAGCTTCATGATTCGGTTAACAGCAGATGGCCCAGTCAAAGTCCTTAGTTGCTCTTCATCATATCTGTTCCCAACTCCAATTGGAAACAGGGATACCCCTAGGAAAGGAGAATAAAAGGTTTTTAGTGGGCGATGCACAGGAGAAGGAGGTCTTTCTTGTATTTTTTCACTTGCTGCTTGGGAAAAAATTTTTTTTATTTAAAAAAAAAAAAAGAACTGAGAAAAGTTTTTTTCCAACAGTTAATTTTCATTTACCTCTTGCATCACTCCCTCCACATAGGCTAAAAGCCATTAAGGGCAGAAATGGTGATGCTCTAATCACAGTGTTAGCTACGATGAGCTCTATTTGTCCCAGGCATAAGATCATGCATGGTCAACAAAACTCATCTGCAGACTTAATGACAACATCAACAACTCTGTGATTCTGTGATCACTTTTTTCCAAGTGCAAAATAATCTCAATGTGGAGTTTTCTTTCTTCAGTTACATGGCAATTGGATTATTTTCAAAACATTTTGCCAAAAAATAATAGTTCCTAATTGTCATTTAGTCCATGGCTTATTCAATAGCTCCCAAAGCAGCCTACAAAGGAAGTCAATGTTCCCCAGATGAACACCTGAGGAAGCTCAGGTACAGAGACTACAGCCAGAAAACTTGAAAAAACATGCAGCACACATTGACAGCAAAAGCATATTCTTGTATAGGTCAGTGCAGAATCTGATCAAATCCTCTCTCTGTTTATTATTACTACAGTGAACTTTTCAAGATTCACTGTTCTGCGATAGTACTGAATTTATAATATTAGATTATTTTTCTCTCATCCCTGTCTATCCATAGGACCTTGGAAAATGAAATGCCACTAATATGTGAAGCCTATGGAAGCTGCTCAGCTTATATTGCAGATTGGCCTTGAATTTACCAGTAACTTAAAGGCATTTTCATCAAGCACATTTTGTTCAGGCCTGTTTCTTACCAGAACATTACGCACACTAAGTCATGAACTTATATGACCATACCAGCACCTTAATTTTACATCCTTTGTTCTAGTGAATTACTTTAAAAGCAATAACTCTGCTTAAATATAGTGACAGTGAAATGAGCTTTACTATTCATTCTTGCAGAAAGTGCAGCAGCTTCCACAGTGTCTTCTGATCTCCCCGACACGATGACTATCGCAACCTTTGATGCGCTGGGTCTCCCCCCATGAGATTCCGACATTGCATTCTGAACTACAAAATCAATGGCTTTTCCTGTGAATGAAGAGATGAGACATAAGATAGAAAACTCATAGGGGGCTATAAAACTAAATATTAATTTGTATTAGTAGGTTATACAGTACTGGAAAATACTTGGTCTTAAAGGATTTTTAATGCCTGCTTTATTGCTGGTACATAAAAGATCTCAGCTATTAAGAACTTGCTAGTATTATTAATACAGCCCAACACAGAGGGACCATCCTTAGCTTCCCAGTCTCTGAAGCAATGAGAATTTTACTACCCTTCCTTATCCACGAGGATAAAGTTATTCTCCTCACTTTACTAGTTACCTTTTCCGGAACTATTACCACTGCACTACACAAAAGGGAAGATATTGTAGAAGAATGCGTACTTATTTCTCAATTGCAGAGCAACAGTGACATCCAGTGGCTATCTGATCTACAATTCACACCATCCTGAACTGAACACAAAAGTTGCTCAGCTCTTAGAGAAGATCTAGGTCTTCCCTACTTTGGTCAGCTTTTTCAATGGTTGTGAAAAGCATTGCCTTCCTACTACCTCTCTGAAATGTAGACTCAGACTAACCCATAATGTCAGATTAACCCATAAAGTAACAGGGCAATCCATATTAAAAACAGAGCAAGGAAAAAAAAAACCCCGCCAAACAAGCAACCAAGCAAAACCCACCAAACCCTACAAAACACATGAAGAAATTCTACCTTAGCTACCAAATCACCAACTGGCTTAAATGGGTAGCTGCTGCTCTTTCATTTAACATCTGTGAACACTCAGGCAAGTTTTTGTTCAAACTTATGACCTCAGCAAGACAGCATTTTGCTAGTATTTGTATTTAGACATGTATTTGCACAAATATTTATACTGGGAATTGTGATATGCAGCTTTCTTAAAAGCTCCTTTGGGCTTGGTAGTTATCAGGTCAGGAAGTAGAAATGATACCGTGTGACTGATGTGACATGCAGGGCAAACAGTGAATGGTGAATAATACATACTTGAAAGACTAGTTCCTCTGAGTAATTTGTAATAACCATGGAGCAGAAATATGTTTGCCTGAGGAATTCACTGAACAATTTTAAATAACAAACACATTTGTAAAAGACTGGAAGTCATATCAGAGGTAATTCACCAGCACACCCCCAAAATACCTTAGCACTTTGCACTTCATGTCTTCTTTAACCACTTCATCCACCTCCTTTTACTGGTAGAAGCAAAAGTTCCTTTTCCCAAGCTGCTGTAAGCATGGACAACCTCTAGGAAGCTCGCTCAGCACAGTGACTATTGATAATGTGGCAACAGCAACAGAATATTCTAGAAGGCTTTAATCAGAGTTTCAGGAAAAATTTACCCCTTGGAAGAATCTAGCCTAGAATAGGTCTCTGGAAAAAGTCCAGATGTTTCCTTTGCCATATTACTGGTTTGGAGGCGATGTACCCTTCTCAAATATTATTGCTTCCCTCACCCTTTCCTGTTGTTTCATACACCTTACATTCCCTGACTGACAGCCTCATACCCCCTTCCCACCTTATCCAGCCACCTCTTCTTCGCCATTAGCCCATTATCACTATTTCAACCCCAGAGCCTTAACCCCATCTTCATGTGTCATCTCTCCACACAGATGCCCACAACTAAACAGAAGAGCTGAGACCCTCCAGGAACTGCAGCTAAGCCCTGTCACACCTACCACATGAATAGGATCCACATCAATTTCTCCTCCTATAAATTTCTATCTACCATGCACCATTACAAGTCCAGGTCGGATGGGGCTTCGAGCAACCTGATCTAGTGGAAGGTGTCCCTGCCTGTTGGAACTAGATGATCTTTAAGGTCCCTTCCAACCATTCTATGATTTTATGACTATCTATCTCCACTAGTAATCTCCTGTCTAGAGACGGTTGCATATTTTCCCAAACACTAGTTTTTTAAACAGAAAGATGCAAGCTTGTTTTAATCAAAATGCCTTTTGGAAATGTAAATTATGACTTATAAGGAAAAAAAAAAGATAAAACATCAACAGAAAGCTTTCAACAGTACTTAAGAACAAAACGGGATGTTTCTCTTCTGTTTCTTGCAATGGTTATCTTTTATTTAGTATAGATTAATTTAATTCCTGTAACTTGATTTTCCTTCCCACTTTAATTCTGAATTATATTTTATATATGAAATGAAAACAGTTTAGAGCTTCTGTTCGGTGAAAATCTCAAAATTTGGAATGTTTTTCTACTTGCAACAAAATATATTTTAAATATCATTATAGCTGGGCAATGGAGATTCCATTTTCACAAACTACTACAGAAAAATTAACTAGCCCCAGGTATTTAATTTGACTCATGTCCTATACACCTGTCTCGCAATCATTGCTACAAATGGTTTTGTTGTCCAATAGTTACTCTGTATGTCTGTAGAGGTAGATGTTAGATGCAGAATTGCATGTTAGCTATAAATAACTAAGAGATAAAACAAAATTCAGAAAATTAATATGACCATATTCCAGTCCCTGAGATTTCTCCAGGATGGTCACTGTGCCAGAAAATTGACTCATTTCCCTTTTGTCCTACAAGGAATTACTAAAAAAGTATTTCAAGTTTTAACTTTCAAATATTTTCGGTTAAAATTTTGCACAGTAAAATTTACAAATGAATTTTCATTCATTTGTGAAAAGTATTTGGAATGTCTGTATTTGTCTTTTTTAATGACACTTTGATTTCTGTGTGGTTGGTGAGGTCACCAGCTGATCCAGCTCCATTTTTCTTTCTCCCATTAATCCTGAAAATTTTCAGAAACTTCCATACAGATCTTTAAACTGGAAAATCCATTATTTTTATGATTTCTAATAAAGAAATCAAATTCCATTGTAATAGAACCAGGGACTATTTCAAAGTCCCCAAAAAACAATTACTCATTTTAATGCGTGGAAAATTTGTTTTAGTGTACTAAAAACTCTTTGGATTTTTCCCCTTATTTTGAAGCCAGCTCTAGAGAAAAGAGCCAGGTGTCTGAAGATAGGATCAAATGAAAACTTTTGTCCTGCTAGAAGGATTGAGAAAGTCACCATCCCAAGCTGGAAGCTGTCTCTTCTCACCTGTTTGCCTCTACATCCCACCAGGGAGGGAAATACCTAATCAAAGTCATAAGAAAAAAATATTGACTGCTAGTAAACTGACCAACCTGAACTGCAACATAACAATAACCTGCCATTTTCATATCAATAAAGGCCATTTAAAATGCTTACATGCTACATAAGACTGAAAAGAGAGTGCACAGCATCTTGGACATAATTAAACTAGCTTCAAAATGACCAGGTCTGAGCCACGCAGGCTTCAGCCTCTATGAGACCACCTTCTGCCTTTTACACCCCTTCAGCAGCTGACATCTGGGCCACTGCTGCTGCTGGCTCCACTCCAGCTTGCTCTGACCTATCTACATACATCGGAAACGCATCTCTGGCTACATTAGTGCCATAGCAAGCTGTTGGCAGAAGGGTCCGCTTCCACAGGTACCAAAGTGCATTGTTTTCAACCATTCTGACCCTTCCCTCAGCTCACTGAAGGCTGAAAGCACATGCTTCCCACAGAAGGAAAGCAGTGCAAGTGAGCACTGAGGTGTCAGGGGGCCAGGGCTGGGCCCTTCTGCAGTAGCTAGCTCTTAAACCTGTTTAGCTGTATGGGACCACACCATCAACTATTCATTTCAGTGATGGACTCTAGAGAAAATCAAAACGCTAATAGAAAAATACCCTAAATCCTGCTCCATAAAACAACAAAACTATTTTTTTGTCTAAAGAAAATCTGACAGTGGCCAAAACATCCTTTGCTGGCATTGACAAGAGGTATCATATAGCCCCAGTGAAGCAAACAGGAGGTTTACTACAGGCTTTAAGGGTTACATGTCTTTAAGGATTTTCTCTTTGTGTGCATGTTACAGTAGGTGTGGACTAGCAGCCAACATGTTCCCACATACTGAACACAGGAGTAAATTATGTTAGTCTCATGTGTTATTGTTACAAAAGGTTTCTGTTTCTTGAATACACAATGTGCCATAAAAAAAGAAAAAAGCAACAAATAGGCTTTGGAAGCAGAATGATTTCTACACTCGCATGTACCTTAGGCATTAGACATACAACCCATGAGAAATCAAGATGGAAGTCTCAAAGTCAAAATCCTTTGCTGCATACAGGAGAATAACAGACCTGAGAGCAGCATGACACACAGTAAAAAAAATCTGTTCCCAAAGGCAGTGGATGTCATGGGGAATGCATGTCTGGTTGCCTGCCCTGACCTCCTGTCCCCTCTTCTCCTACTGCCTTCTAACACGTTACACTTATGCTGGTTCCCGACAGGTATAACAGCCACAGTTTCACACACGTGCACACACACACTTCCCAAATCTTAACATTTAAACATTTATCTGGATAACGGAACAAAATGGCCTGGCTTGTAGGAGTACTGAGCCCTCAGCAGCCATTCAACTCAATCAGTAGGGCACGATTGTTGGTCACCGGGCATGTCCAGGGAAAAAATACACATAAAGAAAAAACAAAAAAAATTGGTCTATATTGGCTGCTTTAGAAACAGTAGGTCAGTCATTCCAAAGGATGCCACCACAGCACATCACCTTCTCCCCAGCTTTCAATACTTTTAGTACTAGTGTAGTCAGGAGTGTATCTTTCAGTGCTGATACACTCCTGACTACACTATAGAGTACAAAACAAAAGTCATGTTTGGAATAATCATTAAAGCAAAACCAACAGAAGATATCCTACAAAAATTAGGGGTGGGGGGAATGGAGAAGGGATGGCATCACTACACAGTCTTCTCCTGTCAGCTAAGGCTATGGACATGTGAGGCTGAACTTCTGACAGTCAGAAAAGCCTTTGCAAGAAACTTCTGGTTGCCTTGAACAAGACTATTCAATAGGGGCTAATTAGTGGAATAATTATTTATTTTTTTTTTAATCACCTGATGCACGTTCAAGTCAAACTCATATTCTGAAGTAATATTTCAGAATGGTTCATGCAGAGGTTCCTGCAAGGACTGAAAGCTGATTAAATGGACATAAACAAGCTTTAAGGACAACTGACAATCTGTTGAGTAGAGTTGGAGGTGTTTACTGGGAGCCTACAGGGAATTACACTAGGTTCTGCCTTATTGAATAATTTCATTAATAATTTGGATAAAGGAGGGAAAATGTGCAAAAAGGCACACTAATCTGAATCACAAATATTAGATTGGGAGCAATTATGAACATCATGGAATGAACTGAAAGAACACAAGGTGCCCTAGAAGTGTTTGAAATACATCCAAGAAATTAGAAACAAGATTCATCCCAGAATAAGACAATCTGGAGGAAAATAAACAAACACACAGACATTTAATGATTTGATGGGTGCCTCAGGGAAAGCAGAAACTTCCTAAAAGCAACCTTTGCAATTATTTTCTTCAATTTTGTCTGAAATTAGGAATAAAACGTAAAGCCCCCATGAGGGTCTGTGGAGTTGTGATAGACAGGGGATTCCAGTTAGATGGAGATTCCTGCTGGGAACTTGTGAATCAGTGCCTTAAGTAGCCTCAGTGGTTTCACTAACACTTCTGCAACATCTTGACCAAAAAAGAAAAAGTATTACAATAGGTCTTAATCACCCACGAGTACTGAAAGCTGTCTGGGAAAGAAGCGAAGAAAAATGATTCCACAGCACTTGAAGCAGTATAGAAAAAGCCAACACTATCCGGACTGTTGATAGTCCAGATGGCACCTATTTAACCAAGGACTTGTCTAATCAGGAACAACCCTCCATGATGATAATCCTGTAGCTGGTTTTTACATCTTATTTTGATTTTAACTTGACATTTTGACTTAGTCCTGACTTGACATTGAATTGGGATTTTGAACTGAAAATAGCAGATTATTTTAATTTTGAAACAAATTAGCTATTGCAAACTGATCTCACAGATCAATGCTTTAAACAGCCAATTCTTAGCACATTGATAGTCTGGTATTAACATGTGCCAATTAACAGAATAGCTGAACTCCTCATGAGCAGCACAGATCTGTCAGTCCAACAGCCTACCAGGACTGAAAGGAGCCGGCTACAAGGTCACAAACACCTGCCACACAGCTTTCCTGGCTCTGCAGCTCACAAATCTTGTATTTCTTTTATCACTAAAGGATTCTGATGATCCACCAAGACCACGTTCAACTCACAAACCTTATAAGAAATAAACTAAAAATACAAGCAAGCAAACAAAACCACCTCCCAGGACAGTGAATTAACAGAGAAGGGAAGAGACTAGTAGGCATCCAAAGCTGGCTTCAGAAAGGAGCTGACACCACCAATTCGGAAACAGTAGTGGGGGAGCAAGTAAGGTAGTCCTATCTTTCAGTGGGCTGGGAGAGAGAAGGCTCTGTGAAGACCTTATAGTAGCCTTCCAGCAACTAAAGGGAGCCTGCAAGAATGTAGGAGAGGGACTTTTTACAAGGGCATGTAGTGATAGGACAAGGTGGAATGGCTTTAACCTGAAAGGGGGTAGATTTAGATTAGATATTAGGAAGAAATTTTTCACTATGAGGGTGGTGAGACACTGGAACAGGTTTGCCCAGAGAAACTGTGGCTGCCCCATCCCTGGCAGTGTTCAAGACCAGGCTGGACAGGGCTTTGAGCAACCTGGTCTAGTGGAAGGTGTCCCTGCCCGTGGCAGGGGGTTGGAACTGGATGAGCTTTAAGGTCCCTCCCAACCAAAACCGTTCTGTGACTGTATGATTTACTACAGGGATTGCTCAACGTGCTCTCCATGACTCTCCTAAATACCCATGAATGCTGAACACAGGCATGTTTATGTGATTCTCATTCTCTTGCATAGATCATATTTTTAGATGAATGAAGGCTTATATAGTCAGCTCTTGACTGCACTTTTTTTTTTGTAAGGGTTTTTTTTTCCCCCGTTATTTCTTCTGTGAAGTCGTACACAGTTTCATGATGTCTAAATATTCCCAGAGCTTCTTCTAAATAGGTCACTTGAGCCATAATTTGCCTGATGTTATTTTATCGCATAAGCATGGGAAAGCTTTGTGGTATAGGCTGCTCTTTCGTCCTGCCTATGCCCTCCGATAGTCTAGTTTTTCATTATTTCTTACTAATAAAATGTATCTCTCACCTGGAGTTTCCTTACAGTTAAATGAAAGAGAAAAGAGAACACTTTATAGAGTAAGACTTTTGCAGCATTGGCAACAGTACCTACAATAGCTTTCTGCACCTACAGCTTTTTTGACCAAAATAAGATTATTTGGATCAGCAAAGATTGAATAAGGATTACACAGGATTGCGTTTCTACCATAGTGAAGCTAATGCAAATGAGAAGAAATGGTGCTGGTCCTATAGTAACAATATTTTTGATAGATAAATTCTGATCAAGACCTCCATAGGCTAGAAAAGATTTTCAAAGCTACTTAGGGAACTGCAACATCCAGACTGAGCCATCTACACTTTTTAAGCAGCCTCTGCATTTCCAGAAGCTGGAGCACAGACATAAAGACATGAATGACCATGTGTTTCCCATGGATGCTGAGTCTCCTACTCAGTCAGCCGAATTCACACACATTACAAGGACCACAGTGACTTATTTTCATTACTTCATTTGGGAGGAACTACTTTTACTCTATTCCATTTTGGTTCATTATACCACATCCCTCATCGTGGTCTCTGAGCATTTTCCAATGAGACATAAACAAATCACTAACGAGTATGTCATGTGGCTGCCTCTCCCATTTCATTTCCCAAAGGCCATGTTTTCTCCATTTATCCTGTACTTCAGCATAGCTTACTATACACATTAAATGGAAGGCTTCATGAAACTTATCTATTTGTACGTAACAATTTATCCCACAACGAGCCTATAGAAGTCTCATCAGCCATCTGGTATTTTTATTTCTCCAGGCTGAGAAAGCAATCATGGCTAATCCTCCTGCGAACTATGGAAGTCAGGTTTTATTTCTCACTTTTCTGTACCAATAACTCTTTACACTCTGAAGTAGGCCAAAGACCCTAAAAATCTGTGTACTCCTCAACTCTTACAGGACCCTAATGCTAGGTGACTGCCAGAGCAAATGTAGTTCCAGTCCAGAAGAACAAAATTCTCAGGGTATCTGGTGAAAGATCAGATATGCTGTATGAGAATAATTCTTTGCTGAACCCTACAACTGATACATGTGCATGTACTGAATTTCCACAGACCCAGTGGGAATTCTGTGATGTGTTTTAGCACACGAAAATTGAAGTGGACATGTTTTTCAGAATGCAGGTATCTGGAACAAAAGATGATGTTTCACAAGAAGCTTTTCAGCTAAGGTGCCGCCTTAGGTGATCCTTGCTCCCTGGCACCACCCCCAACCTTGTGCCAGCCCAAGTCCTTGTGGGACCAGCACAGCAACTTGGGTGAGGGAACTGAACCACCTAGAGTACAACTCCTGTTTTGCTAAGTTATTTTTCAACCAGACGGGTCACACTAGCTCAGCACAGAGTAACAAATACCTGGTGAGAGCAGCTATTGAAGTCAGCATAAGCAGTTCTGCTGCTAAATGTCTAATTAACTAATTGCTGCTGAAAGGTTAACGATCAAAATCTTTACTTCTTAATTATGTTTTGCTTGCTTGAAAGATAATGAACGCAAATCCTGAAAACTACTTCAAGGCTAAAAAGAAATTGGTCGTCTTCTTTCCAAAGTACATTAAGATGAAGCCTAATTTCAGTAACCTACAGATACAGTTTAATAGAGAAAATTGAAACTTTACTATATGTACATTTCTTGGTAAATATATGAGTAAATTAAAAAAAACCCCTGAGAGTCCTACTGCAGAACACTACCACTGCGCCATCCCTGGAGACATTCAAGGCCAGGCTGGATGTAGTTCTGGGCAACCTGACCTAGTTGAAGATGTCCCTGACCATTGTAGGGTGCTGGACTAGATGACCTTTGAAGGTCCCTTCCAACCCAAACCATTCTATGATTCTTTGATTCTAGGAGTAGCACTGACATAAACTGGTAACTGGGGCCAGGCTATATTTAGCATTTCTGTGTTTTGGCTGGTTTTTTTTTCCTCGTTTAAACATCAACATCTACATAATCACTCACCTAGTCTGGTAGGACCTTGCTCCCTTTGTTGAATTGATTGCACCATATCTACAAGCTTTTTAGTCTCTTGAGGCACATTCCATGAAATTTCTAGATTATTTTCCCTGGCATATTGGAGAACTGACACATGAATTGAAGTATTGCCTGAAACAGAAAGAAAAACAATACACATATTAAGCAGTGCATATGAATGTCTTAAAATAAATAAAAAGGATACACTATGGTTGTGTTTTGCATTAAGCACAACTAGGTAGCGATTTTCCATAAGAGTGTGAACGCTGCAGTTTCAATCAGAAGATCAAAACTGAATTATTCCCAGATGAAAAAAAATATGCAAGTACTGCTGGAAACAGTTTGTTTTCTGTCAGAAATTAGCATGTGGTATTTTACCTCAGATCAATTTGACCATGACTGGAGAATTTAAATTTATTGATCTCCAAATATTATTCCTTTTCCATTTTAAAATTGTCCTTTTTTTATGTGCACTTTTTTTATGTGCACATTGTTTTGCAAGAGCAGCAGTTTGATGCCCCATTTGCCTGATGAGCCAAGCTCCCCAGATGACTGCACTTCATGCAAATTTCCCTCTGTCACACATCACTTGAGTGACATGCATCAGGCTGCAGCATGGGACATTGTTTGCCCAGGGAGCATGACCTGCAAAGGGGAATAAAGAGAAATTCCAAGTTCTCCTATTCTCTGACATCCTGTTTATACATTATGTAAGAAGTATTAATAAATCTATTAACAGAGGGTTGATATTGATAGTTAATAAATATCAGACTTGCAGAACTGAACTGGACAATACACTGTTTATAATGATCAGCTGTACCTCTCTTCAAGGTTTTTGAAGGACTTCCACTGTGTACTGAAGATATGTACATAGCATATTATTCTTAATCAATGCTTTGTAAAGCATTTATGAATTAAGTTAATAATAATTGTGATTTCACGTACCGAAATGTTGCAGCCCTATATTAATCTGAATATTGCCTACTGATTACATGTTAAAATTTTTGCAGTCATCTTAAAGATTTTAAAATCAAGGCTGTAGTGAGGAATCATTTCATAGCTACATTATTATTATGCTGTTGTTAATGATGTAACATTTGTTATTACAGGCTTCAAAGATAAGGAAAACAGGCTAAACCAAATTGTCTTGGTTTATTGTTTAGTTTGTGTTTATTTCACTTGACTTGAAAAAGTACAATTCTGGTCAAAAAATCCAGGTTTGTTAAAACAAATGCTACCAGAAAAACACAGGATCCTGTGCAGCACCTGCTCTGTGGATGGACCTGGTGCAAGGGCACACGATGTGCTAACTTACTACATGTGCCACATGGTCCCTTCATGTATGTGCAGGATATATAGCATCCTGCCAGGGTGGCTGCGCTGATAATAGCTGTGCTGAATGACCTAACTAAAGGTGTACATCCCATCGTACATACTCTGCAAGCAAGTCTAGCACTCCCACAAAGTGTCTGTCATCCAATATAAGTCAACAAATAAATCTCAAAAAGTCATTTCCAGAATCCAAGGTTAGCCAAAAAGGGCTGGTCAGAACCAGAAATGTCAGTTCTAAAGACTAAAACCTTGCAGTGGGACCAAGCCTGAATGAAAAATCCTCTGAAATATCCATTTTAACCTAAACCAGAACTGAACTTGAACTATTATTCTCAATTGCGTCAAACCTAATCCAGAAGTGAACCAAAACCAACCACAAATTTTTGCTTTTCTGCCACAGAAAATGGTTCAGCTAAATCTCCATCTTGTGACAAGGACCTCTTTGCCTGTTTGGCACACACACTTCTTATGTCCAGTACAGTATAAAGGGAAGTGCTTGTAAAAGCTGCTGTCTGAGCTATTTCTTGTTACACAATTTCCTGAATTAGATATCAAACCTCTATTCATCTGAACCAGAACAGCTTGGTTTAGGAGGAAACTGAACTGTATCCAAACCAAAAGCTTTACCAGCCTGATTTCCCCAATAATTTTTTCTTTTTTTTTTTTTCCTTTTTTTTTTTTTTTTTTTTTGAGGAATTGGAAGGAGTCATTTAAAAATAAAAAAGTTCAGAAAACTGATACTGAGTAGCTGGTTTGTCGTGTAGAAGCAAAAGAATACAAAATGTCTTCATGTGTTCAAGTTAAAAGACAGATACATACTGATCTCAACACTTTCAATAAATGCACGTATAAAGTTTTTCATTTCCTCAAACTCTGACGCTCCAATATTGGAACTTCCATCCAGAAGAAACATGACATCCATTGGTTTGTTGCACAACTCTGAAGAGGAGGAGGAAGAAAAAAAATATTACTTATACAAAATAACCACAAGTAGCATCTGCTAATCTATTAGTAGGAGCAGAAAGAGCAGAAAGAGCATTTTGGGAAAACAAAGCAAATAATGACCAATTGAAACAATAAGTGATGCCCCTTCAGTGAAAACTTTGCGATTTATATTCAGTGGGATGCATAGGTATTTCAACTCCTGCTTTTCTAATAATGCTATTTTACTCTCAGGGGACTAAAACAAAAACAACAGGAAAAAGAAACTAAAACAAAACAACAATCCAACAGCAGCAACAACAACAAAACCCCAACAACAAACAAACCAAACAAAACCACAAAATACCACCAACCCCCAAATCTCCCCCCCTCCCCAAAAAAAAGGAAACTAACACAAAAACAATGAAGTCTTGAGGAAAGAGGAAGTATAATTTTAACTTGCTTGAGACACACAGATAAGAATAACCTTTTTTCTTCTGTCACTCTCCAACCTATCTGAAAGCTACTGTTCTTTACTGACAAATGGAGTCAAAGACTTCTAAGCTTACAGAAGGCTGGCTGCAGGTACTGCTGAACTGGGGCAGCATCCTCAGCCTCCACTGAAGATTAATAGTCCATCCTTGGCATTTGGACAAGAAGGTATCAAATGAGATATGGGAAACCTTCACGTTTCAGTGATGTGAGGCGGAAGTGGAAGAGACGGGACAGAGGAAAGAGGAAATTACACAGAAAATACATCTAAACTTTACCTGGAAGGTCTGTCCAAACTTTACGAGAGCAGCATGACTGCAGCACTAATTCAGGTGCTTCTTCAATAAGTGTGTTATAACTATGCAAGATAATCGGGTTATTAGGCTGACTGATCTTTCTGAGCTCTTGGATATTTGCATTGGGGATTATGCCTATGGGAATAACATTTATGCTCCCAGGAGGTCGTGTGATAACATCAGTGGAAGGACTGGATGACACCATATATACTAAGTGAGGAACATCTTGCCTGCCTCCATTCACTGCTGTAAATGTGTGTTTGGAAATATAATCAAGGGCATTCCCAGTGTTGGTAGCCTTCCCTCCTTGGTAGGGTATGCTCCTCACCTTCTCAAGAATGCTTTCTTTTGACTGTATTTCCCTAAAGGAATACTCCAGAGTGACAGACTCTGAATACTGCATGACTGTAACATGAATATCTTCTTGACCAACATTCATTTCTCTGATCACCTTCTCAAGGAACTTCTTGACAATATTGAAATTTTCCTCCCCTACATTGTCAGACCCTTCCACAATAAAAGCAATGTCCAGCCTTTTGCGAGTGGGCCTTTCTGAAAGGGGTGGTGGTGCTGTGAGTTCCCAAGGGGAAAATAAGACACTGGATATGGGTGGAGTGGATGTAGCCTGCAACAGAGAACTTTCTTCGGGTCCAAGATCACACAGACGATCAATGAGGAGATCCCTATTATCCATTAGCTCTAACACGTTGTTCAGTAGGAAGGCTCTATTATCTGGTGACTGCTTTTCAATGAACCTGATTTGCTCCACGCTAACATACGGTCCAATCCCTACAGGTATTACTGTGATTTTTTTATCCTTCAAAACTGGGAGGATGCTGCGGAGTTTTCCTGAAGACTTGCTTGCTATAAATAGCACTGCAATTCTGGCAGCGTTGGTCCTTTCTGCTTTTCCAAATACATGAAACACGGTGTATTTAAGGACTTCAGCAGCATTCGATGCTTCATCACCTGTGTATTTTATGTTTTGAACAATTTTTCTCATCTGGGACTGTGATTTGATATCTTTAAGGCCAAGATAAATTGTGGGGCCAACCCTGTACACTAGAATTGACACCCGGATTTTCTTTTGGGAGATGTGGAGTTTCTTCATCATGCCAGTTATGAAAGTCTTCAGCTGTTCAAAGTCCTCCTCTGACAATTTATTGGAGCCATCCACTAGGAAGGCCAAGTCCATCATCTTGCTGCAAGAGTATTCACTGGGTGGCAGTTCAATGTCCTCATCTGGAGCAGGTGTTGTCAGTGTTACGGTGTCCTCCACTGGCTCACAGGACACACAGGTTAAGTTCTTCCCTTCACACAGACTACAAAAATCAACAAATTTAACTGTAAAAAATCAATGCTTATAATAACACATCACCCACATATAATGAAAGAATGTGCATACAGAAACAGTTAAATATCTCAAAACACAACAAAACCAAATGAATGTGAATGATTTTTTTTTCCCTTTCCCTTTTTCCCTTTTTTTCTCTTTCCCCACAGCTCCCAACACGGTATTGTACAGCTAAATCCTACATGTTCATGTATGCTTGTTGAGATCCAGGAAACATATGACAAACTATGATGTGTTTGTCAGAGGAAACTCTCATTCCTATAGCCTTTGGCAGAATAGGTATAATCTGTGTCTGGAAATTGCCTAGAAATCCACTGAGCTTCGGCAACATGCCACTGGTAGACTGAACTGGCAGATCTGGTTTGCTTCACAAGGAAGCAAAACATGAGGCAAACTGGAGGCAGCTAACACAAAGTAAACTCCTGGAGTAGGAAAGATGCTTTTAGATGTTATATGATTTAGCAGACTCTGTAAGGACGCTAGGTTTACCTAGATTTTAACCCTACTGAAAATAACAAACAGCCTTTTGTCTACCTCTAAAGTGCTCTACATTCCTTTTCTTTTTCCTGACTTCATTTTGCTTTGAATAGAGCTTTGGCACATATTCATCCTCCATTTTTTTTATGTCTCCCTTATCTTCCTCTTATTTACTGTGTTCTGTTTTTCAGTCCCTTTTCTCATATTAAATGACATATTTCATCTATAGCTGTTATCTCTTTTATAGTCCTGTATCTTCCCTCACCATTTATACTCATATCCATTAGTACATTTTCCTCTTCCCCTTTCCATCTCAGCTCCCATTCTTCTTTTCCCCCATCTCTGCCTTTTCCACTATTTATCCTTCTGTACTGCCATGAGATTTTTCACCTCTGTCACCCTTCACCTTTTAGGAACTTGTTTGTAATTTGTCTCTTTCTATCTCTAGCAAAGCCTTAACACTTCTGCTTTTCTAATTCCTGGTTGCATGATTCTCTTTACTTCACTTGTCAGAGCAAAGAACATGACTGTAATTATGCAGAGGGTCAATACATTTTCCTTGTCTTACTGGACAGGCCAAGAAACAGAATAGGAAAAGTTTGTGAACGAGCAAGAACTAAAAAATGCTTGTTTTTAGTGCCAGAGAAACCCATGATGTACCACCTAAACAAGTCAATACTGGGAGAAGGTGCCATTTGCCAGGACAAGGCTTTACATGTGGCAGCTTAGTTTAAGTTCCCTTAGTTTAAGCACTGTGTTCTTTTCAAGCTGCTTTTAGTGCCTTCCTAATTGAAGAATGCACAACTACTTTTGGCATTAACATCTAGCAAACGAAGATTTATTATTTTAATCCTAATATGAATGACCCTCTTCTAGTTTCCAATTTCCTTTGGATATTTGCTATAAAATTCATTTTTGTGCAATATTTTCTATTGTTTGTACAGATGGTGTAGGCATCTAAATTAGGTGACAGCTATGCAAAAGGATGTTTCCCTAGTGAGGTAAGTTTTCCTAATGTTCTGAAATCGTTTGTGAGCAGCGGCCAGTGTATCAACATTTAAGATAAATTATTATTAAGGATTACAAAAATTAGGAAAGAGAGACTCATTTATGAAGACTTTTTTTTGACCTTTTGATGGATTTCAAGGCACTCTGTGTATACTGTTGAAAAAACATTATAAAAAATTAATTTATTAGCCTAACAGTCTCATGCCCTGGGTTTATAGCACAGACTTACGCTAGCCCCGGCAAGAGCCCAGGAATTCCATACCCAGTCACAGCTTCTGTACCTCTGTGAGGTTCAGAGCACTTGGAGCTAAGGTGATAGTCTGTGCTAATAGCTGCTGCAGTTTTACATCTCAGTTACTGTTAAATATGGTGAAATTACAAGACAGAAAACTCTCTTGCATTCACAGTGTTAGAAATTACTACCCATCATATATCCATCAAGGGTTTAGACATCCAGAGAATGACAAACTTTCAAATACTACAGGCCATGGCATAATATGCCATTGGGAAGTTTACATAATTAAAATCAGTCTCTGCCACATTGCAGCTGATGGTCCTCATCCTGCATGGTGCACAGCATTGCGCACCCTGCCATTAATTTCATCATATTTGGAAACGCATGCATGCAGGATATCGGGCCATGGGATATCATCTTAAAATCTTGGGGTAAATGGTTTTCCAATACTAGCACACAATTCCAACTGCTAAAAGTCTCAGCAAGTTCTAGACTGAGTGCACATTCAGATATTGCACTATATATACGATTTTTTTAGTACTGGCGGAAGGAAAGAGTCTGATGGCTTTACTGATGTTGAATCACACCTTACACAAAAAGAAGTGGAACATCTGAAGCCAGTAGGACCACCTACACATGGGGAAAAGCCTTTTTTGAAAGGAATTCATGAATTTCACTTGCTTAAATTCAGCTGACATCCTATAATCCCTACTGTCACTGAAAAACTTCATCTGCAGATTTTATGTGAAGGGATATTGACATAAAAGATGGCTTCCAAGCTTCATCTTCAATGGTGTATTTAAAGTTATATCCAAAATCTTATTCATGTGGATGTGCTTCATCTCTCTCCCTTCATCCTACTCAACAGCCATGCTATTTGACTGCATAAGATCATCATACCACGACTGACAGTGCTGTGGATCATCTCTGTTCAAAACTATTCTCCTTCCATGCAGGATCTTGACATCTCCAACTGCACACATGGGACATTCTTCTGGACTGACACAATCCAGGGACAGTTCATCAAGTATTTTCCCTGTTTCAAAATAGCACAGTAGTATAAAATATGTCAATTTTCATGAGTTGCAAAACTAATCATTGCATTTACCCTGCTATGATAAAAAACATAACAAGGCTTCTAAGTTGGGCTCAAATGCTCTGAATACTGTGCTTGTGTCACAGCCACTGCCAGCTTGACACAAAGAAGTATTTCCTTTCTTCATAACCACTTTTATTTACATATTGGAAGTACTTAACCCAGTGTATATCCTATGACAGCCAGTACCATACAGAAGGTGAATATATTTTTAGAACAAAGCATTGAAGATAACAGGAGAAATGGCATTTTCCTTTTTACGTGTCTATTATTTATTTCTCCCAGTACCCCCTACCTCCCTCTGATCAGAGATACCAGGGCCTAGAATACCTATTCTGGGTCTTAAAATACCTTCTTTCTTTGCCTTCCTGTCTTCTCACTTTGCCTTTAGGAGCTATTTATTCACCTGAGTTTTCACTCTCCTTTTGGATCTTGCTTATCTATCACTCTTTCCTTTAATGTCTGTCTTCTCTATCCCTGCCCCATATTTCTCATACTTTTCCCATTTCTACAAGACAGTTGTTGGGAACAGTTATGCTGAAAGATCAGACTCTCAGGAGGATGGCTGCTGGGCACTCTCAGGAGCATCAGAGCCTTGGGGGTAGAAAGCAGGTCAAGGCAATGGGTTTCCCCCACTACAGCAGTTGCTCTGAAGCAGGGCATTTTATGAGTGTTCAGCACAAATTCATACCCTACTTTAAGTACATAGTCAACAATCTCTGTTGTTACGCAGCTCCTAAATTCCTTTCTTACCACCTTGTTCCCATCCTCTCTTGTTCTTTCCGGCAGTGTTTCTTTCTCTTCCTCTAGGCACCATTTCACACCCTCCACATACTGTATTCATTTCACAAACTAAAACCAGGATGCCTAACTACCTTCCTCCTTGTGGAGTAAGACATTGTGGTGAAAACATATCAGTAAGCCTGTCAAGGAATTAACTGCTACATGCAAGTCTTTTGCAATGTCCAGCCTTACAAATCTATGAATATTTCTGGACTGCAATACTTTCATGCAATAGGAAGACTTCGGGGGTTAAAAAACCCCTACCACAACAAAACTTTACAGCAATACCTACAAGTACCAAGAGCATAGCAGCAACAGGTAAGTAGCTGCATAAAGCTAAAGATGGACTTACCTGCAGGACAGCGTACATGACATCCTTCCACACACTGCAGAGGGCACTCCAAAGGCTGTGGGTGCTGGCATGTTATAGGACAAGCAGGTCCACAGCTATTGTATCGCCATTCACATTGATAATCTAATTCTTGTTTATTCAGGTCCTCACAGCTTTGTGCTATGCAATGAAAGAATCAGAGGCAAAAAAAAATCAAATCAGAGTGTATTCACTATGCCCCTCAGAACTATGACAGCACTCGGTGTAAAGTGGGCCACATGTACATAGAAAAAGAAAGATCTCCACCTTTGAACAAGAATATGTTTTTTACCACATCATCATCTCTTTTTCACATAGTAAAATACTAGCTCTAGACCACACATTTTGGTTTTGATAAAAACACTTGCAAAAAACAAGCTTTAAGCTTCAAATTTGTGTGTGTTATTTTTTATATATATATATTACAGAAACATTTTCTTTCTCTAGATTTGTTTGTACCACAGACTATTATCTCTCCTAATTGAGGGAATGATTTGGTTTTTCCAGGTACGGCTCTGAACACAAACAGAAAAGGCGTGAGCTGCTAACCCAATCCCATAAAAGTGAACTTCTCTGAATATCAGTGGGAGCAGAGCTGGATGACAACAGTCTGTCTGAGCCAACAGCTTACTAATTAAAAGCTTGAACCTTTTCACCCAATTCTTCCTCATTTACCCTGTACTTACGGCACACAGCTGGTGATCTCCAGTGGACAGCAACACCTTTTTGTGCACAGACATGTGCATAGGCTGCTATAGTGTCACAGAAGCAAGCACAGTCCCCAACAGATTCACAAGCACAAGTGTCATACATGCAAATATCTATGTAGGGCTCAGGATTCACCTATGAAAGAGAAACACAGGGTCAGTACCCTCAGTGATTCCTTAATCTCCTTCTTGTAGACACATTTTACCATTCAGATGGTTTGGCTGCTCCATTTGCCAAGAGCTGATGTGCCACATAAACCAGATCTTTCAACTGATGTCAGCAAGGACTCAAAGACATAACTGGGTTATGTTCTTAAAATTGCTAAAGACACTGCAGTTTATTGTCCCTTCATATTCCCCATATGGAGTAACTTCATATGTTTCTGGGCCCTGTCCCCATACCCTCTTGTGCAGCAGATTAGGTAGAATGAAGTCTGAATGGCATTACATTAGCTCAGATCCCTCTCCCCTCAAACCTCAACTTTTGTGCTTGACTTCATGTGACAGTCTGTAGGCTTTAGAGTAAAATTTCCCTCAAGCAAAAGTTATTCTATAGCTTACTACTAGGTGATATCCTGCATTTTCCCTTGAAGCATCAGCTACAGGACAGGGTCAGAGATGAGAATGCCAATTAGTTGGCCTCCTCCAAGTCCTGTATGCTGTCAGCACAACCATACTTTTCCCCTCAGCTGTAATCAGTGTCAGCACAGATCATTGCAGATTGAAGAATGTGAAACACATGACAGAATACTCACAAGTTTTTTGCATTCTTCAAAGAGGTCCCCAGACAAAATGCTGCATGATGTTTCTACCATCACCTGCTTCACTATGTTTCCATCACACAGTGGAGACATCAAAGTCTGCTCCCGGCTGGGCTTAAAATTGTAAGAAAAAGTACACAGTGCATTAGCCTTGCCTTCAGGACTCTTCAAATTGAAGTAAAGAGACTCGCTAGCACTAGACATTTTTCATGACAAAGGAAATCATTTCCCTGAGAACGTTTCAACCTGTTGTATGACACGCACAAATCCTGCCATGGCAGAACATAGAATTGAGCAGGTCACCTCCTACGTTTTCTCCAGCTCTTACTTGTACACTGCAGTTTTAACATAGACATTTTGATGACAGGAAGTGCCACTGAAAAATAATCATTCACAGCTCTACAGAAGGCCCACGAGGCTCACAAATACAATCAGTCTTCAGCAGACAATACCCAAGGCCAGTGCCAAATAAGAATGGCTTAGTAGTCTCCTCCTCTCCCATTTATCTACTAACAAGAAGCACTAGTATTGACATGGCATGTATCACAGAGACAGTCTGCCGGTTCTGTCTTGTGCCTATTACACTAAAATAAGCTGTTCCCTCTCAGTCTTACCGTATCAATCCTCATTATTGCTACTTCTTCTGTGCTCCAATCAAGTCATATCAAAAAAAGTGACGTTTAGCAAGATAATACTGTGACTAGTTAAAGTACTCCAAAATATTTCAGGTGATCAAAAATAAATGCTTCATTTTATTTTCTGATAATTTAAATCTTGTAAAGAAAGATCTAAAAAAGGCCTTTTCCCTCATCCCCTGAAAATTTAGATGAATTTTCAAGAGAAAGTTTTCAGCCTTAACGCATCATCTGAACGAAATGCTTCATTTTACAAATGTCAAAACAAGTTGTCTTTAAGTCGTTTCCTCTCACTTTTTGGTTTGGAAATACTTTTGGCCATAATTATTTGCCAGTCAAGACAAATTTATTATTCAATTTTATTCTTTCAAAACTCTGTATTTGGAAAAGAGGAAAATAGCAATAAGGTCTTGCATCCCCTCCTGTATCTTGTTTTTTCTGTTCAAGCATCTCCAACCTAAAAATAATAACTGAATGCTCTTCAAAAAAGACTGAGAAGCATATAGAAAGAAATTAACCTGCAATTCAGTTGTTCATAAATGGGCAGAATAAGATTTGAGATATTGAAGTTTGGATAGGGAAATAAGAAATTTTTATCTGAACTCCCATCTGAAAATTACAGCTGGTTTTTTTTCAGATTAAGCTCTAAAATGAGATTTCCAGTTATACCTGGATTTCAACCATCTGGGCTGGCAAACTCTGTGAACACCCTCTATTGTACAGATTTAAAATTCATCTGAAGCCAGGCAGCACAGAAGCCTTAAATAAGTTAATTATCTTTTATCAGATTTCAAGAAATAATATTATTTGGCAAAAAGATGGTGGAAGGGGTTCATTTCTATTTATTTTTATCCTTTCAAGCCTCTTTGTCTGCTCTTGAGTGATATTGTAACCCATATTAATTAGTTTTCACAGTTCATTCGCAATCACCTTTTCAACATCAGCACAGTAGGGATTAACTTTCCAAGAATTCCCAAAGTCAACTGGATCTACTTCAAGATGTTCATTGCTGCTGGTCAAATCATTGTTTTGGATTCCATCAAAATTTCCACACAGACCACACACTTGATCCTTGCAGGGAAAGAAACACAAAATACATAAATCTTACACATGTAGACTGGCTTAAGGTTTTGTTAAGAAGTCTTTTTAGCCCAGTGCTTTAATGGCACAAGGCTTAAAAACTGAAATATCCCTGACCTTGCCAAGTCCACTAAAATAGACATAGTCTCTCACAGAGAACATATAGCTCCTATTCCCATTCTGCTTAGCAGAAAGTAGGATCATACTGTCTCCAAGGTCTCCAGGAAGCAAGACGACAACTCTGATCAGTGGTGCCCATTGGAATATGTCCCTACAATCCCATTTTATTTCTGGAGATGACTACCCCATCACCATAACTAATAAATCTGGCTCCTTATATTGCTCTTGAATACAGATGAAATCACAAAAGGCATAATTCTAAAGAACCACAGCATTCATCCTTTCTGTCATAGCTCATCTCCAATGACCCAGAATTTACCCCTTACAGTTGAACTACTGGGAAAGTAAGCAACCCTTATGGTATTACGAAAGATAGCCTTCATTTTCAAGCAAGTGCCTAACATTCCATGGAAATCTATCAGCATGTCTGCATAAAAAAAAAAATGCTATTCCCCAGAGACAAAGTGTATTCTTTAGTGAGAATAAGAAGTAGTAAAGCAAAAACCACTTACTTTGAAATTGCCTTTTAAGATAACTGAGACTCCCATGGCCAGATCCCAGGCCACACTGATGCTTTTGCCCAGTAAAATGATGTAATAACGGCCAGACTTCATGACTTCTAAATCATTTTCATCTGTAGGAGGTACCTTGATGTTTACCTGAATAAGAAAAGCACATTGTGCTATCAACCGTGTCTCTAATTACTATTTCATATAGGTCACTTTCCCAGTGGGACACGTGTTAACATTGGTCAACAGCTACTTTCAAACATGCTGTTCTCCAGAGAACAGGTATTTCCCCTATACTATACAGATGTTCCAGAACACTTGCAAAACTGTAAGCAAGGTATTGCTAAAACACTGATTACAGGCTTGTCTCTACACTCTCCACTGCTATGGATAAATTATTGCCTTAAAAACAACACTTCTGAACAGAAAATTGGGAGACAAACACAATATTCCATTCTCATCACATTTCTCTAAGTTTGAATGTGGCAATGTCCCTTCTGCTCCCAGGGTATAACATACTCGCTGCAAATGCTGACACACAAAGCAATGACTGCTAAACAGAAGGAGGGCTGATAAAGAAGACCGGATATACCCAATTAATGATCAGTTTTAGTATTCAGTCAATGGCTCACTGAAAAATTATGTCTTATTTTTATTTCAGCGTTTTAGGAAACTAACGATTTTGTGCTCCTGAGGCAGGAAAAGACAAAAGGGCTGGCTAGGTTTAAGTGTAACGTGAACTGGGAGAATCACATGCACCAGTGGCCTCTGAAGGACCAGATCCTGATTCTGAAGGACTTTCTTCCCAAACAGCTACACCAATAGAAAAAATTCTGAGAGATTCCTTTCAGTGTCTCTTCATTTTTCCATCACTTTCACTTCCCCTGTGTGTCTCTTCCTCTTTCCATCTGGCTGCAAATTCACGGCCTCCAGTTCCTAAGAACTTAAGAGTTTAATTTAAAATGCTTACTTTCACACCATAATCCCCTTTAAATGGGAACTCTAATAGGATTATTAACTACATTTGGAGAGAAAGGTCTGGCATGGCTGTTACTTTAAGTACCATTAATTCATGAACTGAAAACTGCTTCATTGTGGAAGAGGCAGATGTAAACTTTCAATCAGCACAAATAGTGATTAAAGCAAGGGAGAAAGATGAGCCTACAAACCATTCACTCACTTCCTAGTTTAAGGGCAAAAGATTTCTTTTGTCCACTATTTTTTCTTGCTCCATTTAGTAAAAGCTCATTTCTCTTCACCTCTGGGTTATTATCAGAAAGCTTTATCTCCAAAGATGATAGTTCACATCCTCAAAGGATCTCCTAAAGAAGGCCTACAATGTCTTTAGGGAAGAATATGTTAAAAGATATTTTAGGAACTGGAAGCTTCTTCATATTCTCCTGTGCCCAAAGTATTAGTATCTTGTCACACTGGTTACTTAAATTCTCCATTAAGTAGTCTTTGTCTTTCCAAACTCAGGCAAAAAAAAAACCAGAGAAGGACAAAGCTGAGCTGGGAGGTTGACCTAACTTACAATATTTCTATATTTATGGAGGCTCTTTGCCCAACCATGAAGTCATAAACTTTTGACCTTGCAAACTGGCAGATCTATTTATTTCAGAAAAGCAAGAACTATTTAATGAGATTTTCCTTTTTTTTTAATGCAAGCCAGAAACATAACATGCAGATATTTCAACTAAGCCCCCATTTACTTAAAACTAGAAGCTGTTTTCAAAACAGTATCATCTTAAAACTTAAAATACACTTGAACTATCTTGTTTCAGAATATTTTAGTGGCAAAAAAGACTTGATTTTCCTGCTTGCTTCTTGTGGAAAAAGAGTGTTGGAAGTCATCACTGGGTGAGAAATTGCCTAAGAGTCTTCATATGAGTTGTTTTACCTTAATCTCTCCTTCAGTTGCTGTTATTTCTATGAAAACCTGCTCCACATATTATTACACTGAACCTTACCCTCTAGAAAGAAAGCTAAAAATTCAGTCAAGGTCATGTGGGCAGTCTTGTGATACAAGCCTAGCTCCTAGAAGGATATACTTTCTCAGGAACCAAACATCCTCTGTTGCTGAAATTGCAGGATGCCTCATCACCTGCTGTCTTTTCTGGCCCTTCTTTAGGTGTCCAAAATGAACCACAGCTTTTCTGAAAATCTGCCACCTAAAGAAGCTTTCAGACAAAGCCCGGCTATATGGAATGATCCCTGCACTACCATTCATCCTCACCCAGGTAGGGGATTATTTAGCAGTAGAAATAAAGAACTGGGCAACCAATATGTTCTCTGTTCGTTCCTCCAGCAACCAAAAGCCTACATGGATCATACACTGTCAAGATGCACTACACAGACACTAGTAATAATAGTCACATTTTACGTGTTCCTGTCAAGTATCAGTGGCACACAGAAATTGCAGGCAACTTTGCAGGCTAGCCCAAACCTGGTACAGCTTTGTCTGTGCACCCAAAACAAGGCAAATGTAGTGTGGTTTCACCTTGCACTGGGAACATTTTTGTAAATCTCTGGTCCAGATGCCAGTTCAGAACACAGTGCTTCTGAAAACTGAGCAACTGAAACACTATAATCCACTGTAGCTGTGTATTGTTTGAACACACAGTCAGTCTTAATTGCTACAGTGCTCAAGGCTTTGCCCTGTGGAAAGCTTGTTTCCTGCCGTGGAGGGACACGGGAGGTAGAAGTGATTCTTGGTCAATTCTTCATTGTCTGTTGGTAGGAAAGTGGAAAAAAAGAAGAATCCGTTCATCTGGATTTTCCATCTAACAATTTAACAGAGGAAAGGATAGTTAGTATTTGCTTCTGCAGCATCAGCTTGTTTAAGACATGACTTTTTTCCTGTGTGCTCAGTCCTTCAGATGGTTAAATTAGATCTGAAGTTTTACTAGTTATGGGACAGTCATTTCTTAGCTCTTCTTTGCACTTATGACAGCTTGAAATAGACGTAGACCTCCCATGTTTAGAAAGGGCATTCCTCACATGAGTTTGCACTGAACAGCGTTCTTAGCCGAGATATATTTGTTGGCATCAAGCAGAAATACCAAAATGGCATTATACCTCTGGGAGCAAAGTGGATAATCATAATTCTGCTAATCTGTTCATTTTATGATCAAGAACCACTGAGCATGACGCTATTCATGCTCATCTTACTAAACAACTTGAAATTATTTTCACCAAAAAAAAGGGGAAATAAAGAGAACAGAAGTGTACATACATTTCCATTAAGCAGCTCTATTTCCCCACTTCCATACAGAATGATAACCCTTTTGGTGCACTTTTCTCCAGTGAAGCCACAGCCTTCATTTGAAATGAGTATCCGGAATGTTCCAGAGACATCCTTGCAGAAATCCTACCAGACGAAAATAAATGAATGAGTCATTAAAGTGGAACTTTTGAGAAAACAAATACAGACCTACAGAGAAAAAGGAAGCCTCAAATAATACCCTGTGTAATCTGTGGCCAGTAGGATATGCACTGGCATGCCAACTGTTCCCATATTAACTTATTTTGTGCTTAGTGTTGGTATCCATGTGGTCCACCCCTCAAAGAATGAAGTACCCTCTGCCAGTGACACACACACGTACATGTTTTGCGGGGTATTTTTTGGCAGGGAGAATCCATCCTATTATAGTATCTGTGGTATTTTAAAGACATACAATGAGCACAGTGTACATCTTAATACATAGACATTAATTGATATAACAGTGAAAACAAGACTGCAGCTTTAATGATAAAATAAAAACATAAACTAGACTGTTAGGCTAGAAATAAGGTTACTACACAGTCTCAGGCAAAAAGTTTGATGCCCATGTTTTCCCACCTGTATATGAATAATAATTACAATAATGTCAATCTATTTATAAGTAGTTTAATGTACTGATTTTAACTCAAATATTTCTGAGATGCATGGAGAGTTAATACTACATTTATATGACAATTCATGATTCTCAGGACTTTTAGGTTTTTAAGTTGGGTTGGTTTTTTTTCAGTACACACCTTTTAAGAAAAAGACTATAGCTCTCTGCTTGTCACATGAGGAAAACAGATCTCAATTTCATTTTAAGTAGTTTTATAGTACTTTATGCTATTGCTTCCCACAAGACCTTTACACAGAGGTCTCACTAGTGTCAGAGCAATCATTCTTCTAAGGTAATCAAGCTGGCATCAAGGTGGGAGCATATTTCAAAGACCTAGCTAGAGACAGGTTGATCACACTTTCCTGACCAAGGAGAACTGCATGGAGGAATGTGCCTCATAGAATCATAGAATAGTAAGGGTTAGAAAGGACCTTAAGATCATCTAGTTCCAACCCCCCTGCCATGGGCAGGGACACCTCACTAAACCATGTCACCCAAGACTCTATCCAACCTGGCCTTGAACACTGCCAGGGATGGAGCATTCCCAACTTCCTTGGGCAACCCATTCCAGTGCCTTACAACCCTCACTGGAAAGAACTTCTTCCTCATATCTAATCTAAACTTCCCCTGTTTAAATTTAAACCCATTACCCCTTGTCCTATCACTACAGTCCCTAAGGAAGAGTCCCTCCCCAGCAACCTTGTAGGCCCCCTTCAGATACTGGAAGGCTGCTATGACGTCTCCACGCAGCCTTCTCTTCTCCAGGCTGAACAGCCCCAACTTTCTCAGCATGTCTTCCTACAGGAGGTTCTCCAGCCCCCTGATCATCCTTGTAGCCTCCTCTGGACTTGCTCCAACAGATCCATGTCCTTTTTGTGTTGAGGACACCAGAACTGTACACAATACTCCAAGTGAGGCCTCACGAGAGCAGAGCAGAGGGGCAGGATCACCTCCTTTGACCTGCTGGTCACGCTTCTTTTGATGCAGCCCAGGATACGGTTGGCTTTCTGGGCTGCAAGCGCACACTGCTGGCTCATGTTAAGCTTCTCATCAACCAACACCCCCAAGTCGTTCTTGGATTGCCCCAAGCCAGGTGTAGGACCTTGCACTTGGATTGGTTGAACTTCATGAGGTTGTCATTGGCCCACCTCACAAGTGTGTCAAGGTCCCTCTGGGTCTGTGGAGAAAATAGTAGCCCACCCAAGAAGCGTGTCACTTGTAACTGCAGAAGACTTTTGTTATCAATTAGCAGTGCATCCATCTAGTGTTAGACCAAGTTTTCAGATAAACCCATCTTCTGCACGCACATTTTTAAACGCACAATGATTTGTGCCTGTAGGTGAGATGTAATCTTATTTAACTCTAGGTTTCTGACTGCTCCCGCAAATCACAAATTGATGTTAGTGTGTTATGCCTCTATCTACCTCTTTTCTTTGCTGCAAAGAAAATGGATATTGCCAGTGTCAAACAGGCATGGAACAGGACAGTGACTTTGCTGAAGTGAAGAAGCAGAACCTGTGCCCTAGATGCATATAGGGAAGTTTCACAGAGAACTCCTTGTCTCACTCAGTTAGACAGTGAGCCATCACTACTGGATAAAGAGGCTAGTGGAGAGTGAGGAAAGATTGATTTATGGATACCTATAACCCCTTGTTAGAGATGAGATTCAGACAGCTCTTCTCTGTACCATGCTGTTATCATAGGATTCATGACTGTCAGCTAGACACATGACAACCTAACTCTTTTCTACAGAGCACAATGCACCTTTGAAGTCACTAATAAGCTTCTCTTTCCTCTACCATACATCTGGTTTAGCAATTAAGAATACTTTACTGTGATTTATCCAAAGGTTGGGCTTCTCTCCAGGTGTAAAACACCTTATATATTATCAGACAGCTTTGGGATTTGACATGTTCTTACCTGTACTAATACGTATTGACAGTTTCCTGGAAACTTGTATTTCAGTCCATCAAATGTCAAATAATGAGCTGTACCAATAACAGTGCAGGTGCCATCACATACGCTTTTGGTGCATTCCCACTTTCGACCACGGCACACACTGTAACAGAGAGAACAAGTCAGTGACGGTTATTATTATTTCCAATGTATGTAATAAGCAAGAGAGTGCAAGGTGCTTTACGCAAACTGAAAGAGCAAAAACTGATTCCTCCAGGAACTCATGATCTGAAGACTATCCAAAAGACACACAAGTGGTGATAAGCTACTATTTTGCCTTTTTCCTGGGCCTGGGCCAGAGAGTAACCAACTGTGGACCAAACAGGAGCACTGTTCTCCTGTGTCTTAACCCAGACACGGGCTGCAGCTCTGTGGGGAACCTCTGCAGTTGTCTGTGCTGCTGTCTGTCCTCAGGTATATCCCCAGTGGATCCTCTTTGTGTTTGGCCTTGACAAGTTACTCTTAGAAAGTTCCATGCCTGAGCAGCTGGAATCTTTCTCTAGATAGACTTCCATAACTACGTTACACTACCGTGCACCAGGTAACACTTTCATAAACATAAATTAGCATATGTTAACATTGGGTGCATAAGTCCAAATAATGTATTAAAATGTTAAGTGAATAAGGAATGTTCTTCCTTTTTTCTCACAAGCTGCATGTAGGAATACGTGCTTTTTGAACTTCCCTATTACAAAAAGACACCTGGACAGAGCCTGCTAGAATATTTTGTATTAGTATTTTATTTTGGGCATGCTACTCTGTTCTGAGTAACGCTTCAGAAAAACAGATTAATTACCCTCTAAAGACCATTACAGGTTAAATATGGAGTATAATGCCAGCAACCCTGGTTTTTTTATTTGCAGCACTGTCCATTTTTCCCTCATTAAAAGCCAAAATAGTAGTAAATTTAATATCCGGCTGATGCCATATGACATGTGCTTAGCCTACTGATCAACTTCTGGGACCAAGTAACCAGGACAGTAATTCAACCCAGTGGCTTTTGTTCTGATTATATACTGAAGCACAATACCACCCTTCTCCAAAGAGGTTTCTCTGCTCTTAAATTAAATTCACTCTTCATGATCGTATATCTGACCTAGCAATTGGAGACATTACCTCACAGTCTGCCAAGAAAACACACATAGATAGATACATTTCTTTTTCTGTACGTAGGTACGCATATACATACCCTCTGAGAAATGTCTTAGAGTGTGTTCCCTGAGGTCTCCTGTGGTGATCGAAACAGAACATCTGCCCTACAGAATTCAAGTTTGGCAACATGAAAATAGGACATACAAATACAAGATGTGACAAGCCTCCTGATCATGAAAGGAGATACAGCAGTAGCTGCCTGCCTGTACAGCTTGCAAGGGAGGTTGTCCAGGACACCTCCTAGACTTCCTAGAATATGCAAGAAAAGAAAAGGGGACATCTTGACAGGCAGAACAAAAGAAGATGCTGCCTTGTTTTCTCAGGGGAAGGGGAATTCTGAAGAGCAATCAGACACAGGGTTAAGGTCTTGATATCATTATATCCAGATTGCTGTAGCAGCTGTACTGCACTGTTATTATCATACAAAAACATGACAAAAAAGACAGTGTTTGGGGTTTCTTTTTTGTTTCACTCTTTTTGTACTCTTTTTGCCTTTTGTTTTATTTTCTTGTTCCTGTTTTTTGTTTGTAAAAAAAAATAAACAAACAAACAAAAAACCACGAGACACAAAACAAAACAAATCCCACATGGTGATCATCTTCTGAGAGGATATTCAAAATGCAGAGAAAGCCAATTCTCTTGCCTTTGTGTAACTCATCTGATTCCGGTGCAATTTTACCAGTGTAACACACAGAAGAAAAAATAGTAGGGTTCCTAGTCTTCGTGATGACACCAAACCAACCATATTCAACACCAATCATTATTAAATTTCTAAGAATTTCCAAGAACATTTGTATCCTTTCATTGTTGTGATGCATAATAATCTAAATCTTATATGGCACCCTGATAAATAAGGCTCAAGGAGGTAAATATGCTAAAATGAGGAATAGAGGGAAACTGAGAAATAAAGGTAAGAACAGACTTCAAGGCATCCATGCCATCCTCTTGCCCTTTCTCAGAGGTATCATGGAGAACCACAAGCCTTGCTACAGAAGCTGCAGGTATAGAAAGGGATCTTTCCCTTAGCATCCATGGGCTTTTGATCAGTGAATTAGATTAATTTGCTAACTATCAAGAAACTAAGCAAACAAAATAGAAAACAAGGTAAATTAAGCATAAAAAGGCATAAAATCTGTAATTAATTTTGGGGAGTTAGAATAGCATCTGACACCATACCTAATAATCTAATCTAATAATATTAATATCATCACCTAATAAGCAATATGTTGCTTGAGGTTGGAGAAACATTCATCTACTAAATGCTATAGGAATGCAGATGGACACCATCACTGCCCCAGGAATTTTCTAATTTAACTCTATAAGGGCAGGGAAAGAGAAATTCTATCCCTGCTTTACAGATATAAAGCTCAGGGATAAAAAAAAACCTGAAGAACTTACCCAAGATCAAATTGCCAACCAAAGAAAAACTGGGTACTGAACTGAGTTCTCCAGTAATGCCTTAATCCAAGCATAAATATTGTTTAATCTTGGTAACGCTTCACAGTATAACAAATATTGTGCAATGCATTTTCTTCAAAATGAAATTTCAGTAACATGAAACCAATTGCACCCTCTGCTATTAAATCTCTGCTAACAGGTAGAGCAACATCAAGATTTTGCATGTAACTGCACGGACAGGTTATAAAAGTATGTGCTGTAGCAAAAGTCAGATTAGCAAATTTCTGCCCTGTACTGCTTCACAAATGTTATTCCAAAATTTTCATTGAGATCTACAATGAATTCCCAATACATAGCATAACAAAAGTTTTGCCACTGGCTTAGACTTGGAGACATTCCACTGTTCATGAATTAGGGTCTCCCATATGTCAAGTCAAATGTAAACGCCAAATCTGACACCTCTGGCTCATATATTGCGTTTGCAGGTGTTCACATCTGGCTAAAGAACAAGTGAGAATGAGAACTCCTGCAACAGCAGTACAAAAAGAAAGAAAAAGAAAAAACAAAAGAAAAGGAAGATCTGACCTCCAAAATGCAGACTCTAAATTCTTATTAATTCTCAAAGCAATAGTAATTTCCTATATCACTTTCTAAATGACATTTGACTTCATATTTGCTGAGAACTATCATGAAACTTTTCAAAGTCACATAGTTCAAAAAAGCCCTAGTGACATTTTTGAAGGGACCTTATTTCCAATTTTGCTTTCACATTCTAGGAAAATACCTAAATTGAGAGGAAGTACTTTTTATCAGTGAGAAAAAACATTATTTCTAACATTTTCTTGACCCTGATATTGAAGAAAATTCTACGTATTAGAGGAAATGCCAGTTAAAATGGCATTGTGAGAAACAAAAGGGCAGTTACAAGAACAAAGCAACATGGTTATGACTGTTTCAAGATTGAATCTTCTAAGAATGACTGAAAATAAAAAGACTGTGCATGGTTATTGTGAAGAATTTTTCAAATTTCACACCATCACATAGGAGTTTTACACCTTACTGTTCTTGTTTCAATAGAATTTTCATTGTTTTTCAGATGATTCACTTTTATCAAAATGCAATGTAAGCAGGTTATAATATATGTATCTATATAAAAATATCAACTTTTCCTCCGTCTTCCTCCTTTTAAGCCTACTTTTCCCCAGGTCTAATTATAGTATGTGATTCACAATGCAATATGTAGCTGCAAAGGAAAAAAATGAAACAAAACACTGGGAGGTCACTGTTTCCATATAAAACCATAAAACCTTTTATCCAAGTCTTACTTACACTTGTTAGAAACAGTCCCACTAGTTTAAAAAAACAACACTTGAAGTCACTGTTGCCCAGAGATCAATGCACAAAACAAAACCCAAACCAAATGACTCTTCAATGGTGCTGATTCTCTAATCCAACTCCACCCAGTCATACAGAGGATAACAGAAACACAGAACCATAGAATCACAGAATCATAGAATGGTTTGGGTTGGAAGGGACGTATACGTTGGACTCCTGGAGCTCTGCAGGAAAGACTCTGCAGAGCTCCCTCCACAAGCGCACATGGGAAAAAAGCACCTCCAATGCAGCAAGCGTGCTGTGCAAGTAGAAGCCATTCCTTGGAATGGGTTGCTCAAGGAAGTTGGGAATGCTCCACTCCTGGCAGTGTTCAAGGCCAGGTTGGACAGAGCCTTGGGAGACATGGTTTAGTGCGAGGTGTCCCTGCCCGTGGCAGGGGGGTTGGAACTAGATGATCTTAAGGTCCTTTCTAACCCTAACTATTCTATGATTCTATTCTATGATTCTAAGAATTACCCAGCAGGCAAACCTTACCCAAAGCTGTGCTGAGGGCTTTGCTACATGCAAATCTCACAGCCCAGCACTTTTTTGAACTTAAAATTCTTTTTCAAGAACCAAACAGAATAGAAAGGGATGTGGGTGAAAGACATGGAGCACTTACTCTTTTCTTCGTAAATGGTATCAACAATTCCCACTTCTTTATTTTTTTTTCCTCTTTTTTTTTATAAGAAAAATTATATCAGTAGACTGAGGGTTCATTTGAGGTATAAGAGGTCAACTCTCTTTCTGCCTGATTCTTTAACATTTTCATGAAAAGTTCCTGTCGTATTACAGCTGGCATATCACACCTCTTCTGCTGATGCATGATTCTGGTGGAAAAGGACTGATTTGAAAGGCCCCAGATGGCAAAAAAGGAAGCATGTCAGCAGAGCTTAGCAACAAAGTGGAGGCTCCATTCTTGCCACTCCAGAGGAGCTCCTATATTGTCATCTTGTGTTGCAAAATCAAGGAGCAAATCCATTAGCTAGTGGCTACAGAGGACCTCCACAGACACACAGGCTACCTATTTGTAAACGTACCACATACAGTTCAGCAAATATTGCACCAGTATTTATTCCATGCAAATGGAATATGCTGGTCTGTGCAATATGTGCATTACTACACTTCAAAACCTGATTTTATATAAAACAGATCTGTCAAGCAAACACTATTTGGTTTTATTAAACATGTTAGGTGCCCTAGAGAAAACCAAAATACAGTTCCAGTGGCTCACCAGGTGTTGCAGTCATTAGTCACTGTCTCTCCCTTGGCATATTCTCTTCCGTTGTGAAAACATGGGCATCTCTCAGGAGCAACACACTTGTTTTCATGTCGCACCTAAGCAAAACACAGTTTGTCAGCATGTGGGTCTGTCAGTATGTGCTGGTATGCAGAGAAGTAAGCACAAGATGTGGATAAAGAGTAAAGGAAAGGATAGAGGAAATGCTTCAGGACGATCTAAGGCAAGAAAGGTACAGCATTGCTAATATTTTTCCATTAACATAATTAGAGCTATGGGTACATAAATCTGTCTTGCTTCAGGGGCTGAACACCTGTTTAAGATGCTGGGAGAATAAATTAGATTATAGAAGAACATCATTATGAGAAAGTCCAATTTGATCAATACCAGGATTAGATGAAGATAAATTAGGCTAACCTGAACATGGAGAATAGATGAATAGCACATGCTTATTATATGCAGCAAACTGAAGGATGGCTTACCAGAAAAGCAACCAGACACAGGACTCAGCTGCACTAAAACATGAACACTGAGGAGGAGACAAGGAGCTGTAGCGCCAGAAGAATTCAAGTGCTACGGCACATTCTGTTGTCAGACACAACAGCCCCCCAACTCCCCTGTTGACTCACTTCTGAAAATTGCAGTAGTCACCCATTTTCTTTCAAATCCCTATTTATTTCCTAGAAGGCAAGATATCAGCCCACTTGAGACATTATTCCACTCTCACAGGCTCTGTTGCTGGGAAATATGTCATTATGTTCTGTCTACAATTTTTTCTTTTTCAGTTTTGCCCTACTGATCTTAGTTCTCCTTGTACAACAACGAACTATTTATTCCACTTAAACAAACAAACAAAAAAATACAACAAGAAGTAATGCCTTAGACTATTCCACTTTTTTAATTTCTTTTTCCTCTTTTTATTTTTCTGTGATTACTCCCTTTCCATTTTGAAGACAGGCAGTTTTGGAGTATCAAACAAAATCGGGTTGGCTATGCTGTTTTTCACTTGGTCGTGTTTCTCCAGAGCCAGGAGCAGATTTGTCTCGTACTTCATGGGATACTGAAACAGAGAGGGCTTCCCCTCCCTTGCATTGAGAAGCCACAAAATATCACCTTCCCACTTTAAACTCTTTCTGCAAAATCATTAAAATAGTTTCTTTTTTACCATAAATACAAGCCAATGAGATCAATGCAGCCTGAATGCCAGGTTAATAAAGTAGAACAGTTCTGCCTTTTCCTCCGGGGACCTAGAATAGCCACAGGGAACTACTTATAAAAAGGATTTCACAGCTCAGAGACCCTTCATTCATATGTAGCTCCACATGCTTTGTGGCTTATGGAGAGCTATATTATGCCAAAGAAACTCACACCAATAGAAGAAAGATGGAAACAAAGAAATGCTTTTCTAGACGATAGAGCTGGGGCTCTGCCTCAGACTTAATCTCCACAAAGGACAGGGAGAAAACAGCCCAGAGCAGACCATATGTTTCCAGGGGTGTTTAATTCCTTCCTTCCTGGTGGCATTCAGGAAAAAAACCAATGATGACTTCACACTCATGACTACATTTCTGAATTTTTCCACAGTGTTCAGCAACATAGTTCACAATAGACTTGAGGGCTAGCTTCTGGATACAAAACTTGAGATTAAACATGTGGTTAATAAAGGGAGGATTAGGACCTCTTCTATTTGCTCCCTCACACATTGACATGAAGCTAGTTACAGCCTATCCTCAACTCTAAAATCTTAATAGAATGGTATTAGTATTTCTATCATGAATGTATGGCCACCATGAAGTTACAGTACAGCAGCTATTAATCCACTGACAAAGAGGGAAGACTGCCTTGTCTGAACACTGCAGAGTGGGTGGATTTAGAAAGCTGGACATAAATACCCAAAATAGGCTCTGACCAGAAGACTAATTCTTTTTCCTGCAAAACTCAACAGATTATGATTCTGTTAATAGTAACACACAATGTACTGGTCATGTTGAACCCCACATCCAAAAGCTGGTATATCTGGCAGACCAATGCCATGCTACATTACAAGTTGGTTGAGCACAGTACCATGTGGTACTACAAGACCAGTGGCATTATGCACAAAGAGCTGAACTTTCTGGGGAAGTCTCTCAATCCATCAATAGATAGCCCTTAATACAGGAGATCTAACAGTCCTGAGTACCTGAGGTCACGGGAGGCATGAGTGCTGGAGACTCAACCACAAGAAAAGACAGAGGTTTGTAATGAGAACAGCTGCTGTTCACACCATCTCACACCCTTAGAATGATGCTCCTGAGAGCATGTCCATGGGATAACAAGTGGTTGACTAGCTGATGATCCTGACCCTCCCCAACTTGAGGATCTAATAGAAATGTCCATCATTTCCTTACTCTGTCTTATTAATTGCTAATCCTTGACAAATCTTGCAAAAGGAAGGACAATTTTACAGATTTCAGAACCTTTAAGATTCTTCTCCCCTAAACTCTGCCTTGATGAGGCTGAATTTTAATCTCTTTTGGTCTACATAATTTTGATGAGTATCTCACTGTCCAGGGAAGCTCACATTTTCACTCTGTTCCTCCTGATACACCTGAGGGCTTCAGCAGAAAGTCAGCCAAAGGTATAAAGGAGTATAGGATTAAGTAAAGGAAGTGGATCAGATTAGAACCCAATAGTTGATACATTTTAACAAAACCAGCCTGCCACCATCTCTGTGCAAAGACAAGTCAAAAACATGCTAGGACAGACCACTCAATGCGTGCTAGTTTGCACTTGACTTTTCTTTTTTATATTAGCTATATGCTTCTTATGTTTGTTTTATGAAGCATTATCCTTGGGCAGATGTACATACCAGAAAGATGGCACCCATCTCCTCATGAAAACTCTGTCATTTATAATACAGGATAAGCCTACACTGAACAATATACAATAGAGCTAGCAGGAAAATCAAAATAGCACTCTAGTAAATTTCGGTTGAAAACAGTTTGGAAAAAAAAAATCCTTCCAAACTTTTCTGATTAAAATATTTAGGGGGGTTTGTTTTGGTTTCTTTTGAGGTTTTTTTCTTTTTCTACCAACGTATCATAGTTTTATTTCAGCAGTCGGAATACAATAAAATGTTTAATTTCAATTTTAAATGCTAATTTTGCTTCAGTTGTTGGAAACTGAAATAAATACATTTTCTAGTTTTGGAGTGTCTGGATTTTGTGCTTTCTGTTTGTTCTGCTCCTCTTCTTTTCCCCAGAAAGGTGGTTAACACTCCATTTGTATATTTATTAATATTTTCCAATGGGAAAAAATGGAATGCAGTAAACTAATCTGAGAAAGCATATTTTTCCCCACACTTCTGCACATATGTTATGATTCATCTTTTCTGCTCTGCAAAAGGGTGACAAGTATGGAGAATTTCCCACCCTCCAGATGATCAAAGACAGAAAAAGAAGAATTACTTGTCCTGGCATATCAAACATTTTTATTTTCAAGAAATAAAAACATTGTAAAATATTAGCTAAAGATGAACTGGAAAACTTATTTTTCAGTTGAAAGATATTAGGTTTTGTTTGCATTTTCTGACTGGGAATAAAAATCGATTGATAGATTGGCAATTTCTCACCCCAACAAATCTTTCAATTCAAATCCAGCCAACTGCAGCGTCACGTTCATGAGTAACCCTTGATTTATTTCTTTTTAGTTATTTTTAGATATGTTATTCAAAATTGGCAGGCTGTGCATACAGATTTTAGACTATGGATTCCTCTATTTAAGACTGGTAACTCAGCTAACTGATCCGTAAACATGTCTATATACATAGAGATAACACTGCACTTAATCACATCTCAACTGCTATATATACTTGCAAATTGTATGGGAGAGTTGTTTCTGTAAACTACATATCTTTGCATTTCCTGATGATACAAACCAGTTTAGAGAAGCAAGAAGATTTTATTTGATTTTTACTAGTAAGTTATCCATGACCATTCATAATTTTTATATGCTACTATACCACAAAAGAAAAACAAAAATCTTCAGTAAAAAGGCACAATTCCTTCCAGAGTGACAATATGTGCAAATATTTATTCCATAAATGTTCAGTAATCTGTTGCTTCCCACAGACATTCCTACAAAGAGTAGCTCACCTCCATGTGTGCTTGTAAATGAAGCAACATTACAGAACGCCAATAAGGGAGATATTGACTGGTAAAAGAAATAGTAATACCTTTTCCTGGTCCCTTTACTGCTCAGCTTTGTTGGTACAAGTCTGGAAAACACAGACTTCATGACTTTGCAAGCATTTTCCTCCAGTGTGCCCAGCATCTTTAAGGGAGAGAGAGGCAGGATGCAAAGGAGAACCTGCTCATCACCCCAAATTCTCCCATCTTTGGCAAACAATCCTGGGAGCACAAAGTCTCATTGAAGAGTGCAAAAATAAGGAATAAGCCTCCCTCAAACCATCCTGGTTAGCTACCTACAGGTGATGAGGAGAAAACTGCTCTTTGACAACAAGCTGGCAGGCCCTGTGGAACTAGGAGTCTGAAGGGCACCCACATAACGAAAGCACCAAGCTTGATCCTGTCTTTGCATGGCACTGGTTACAACAAAATCACCTAGACACCGGCTTCTCCCATTGTGGCTTTGACAAACAAGTATCTCATCATTTTTATTTCCTGACATATTGGAAATACATAAGAACAAGCCATTACAGACCGAGTTTACTGGAAGATTGAACCATACTGTCATCTACTGGACAAAAACTTATTCTACTATTTAAAAAAAAACAAAACCAATCAAGCCTCATTCTTTTATCCGAAACCTGACAAACCATCTTGTTGCATTCAGGAACATGTGCCACATCACTTCAGGGTCAACTGGAGTTCCCAATTCCAAAATGCCAAAGACTGCTTCTCCTGACAAGAATTTTATGAAACAATTGTTTGAATGATAGTTTCAACCTACTGAAAAGGAATATGAAATTCTATATTAAATGTGAAGGTTAATTACTAGGAAGCTGGTCTGGGGAGGGCTTTTTGGTGGGAGGGGTCCCACCCCATTTTTTTTTCCTGTTGAGCAGTTATCGTAAGGGTTTTTTCCATTATTATCTCTCAAGTGTACTATTACCATATCCCAGAACTGAAACCAAATCTCAAGCCCCTTCACCAAACCAGAGAAAGAGCTATCCGCACTGGAGCTCTTGGAGTTTCACAAGTACACAAACATTTGGAAGTTTATTTAACACACTACTATTTAGGAATTTTCTTCTCTAAAAGGAAAGACATTTAAAAACTGAAACATGAAAAGAAGCAACACGTGGTTTTGAAATTGTGGTAAAAATTTGCTCAATGTTGATATGGATGAGTTTAAATTCTGTTCTGTGTATTTTGCTTGGCACCTACAAGACACTTCATAAGCCTGAGTTTTTGCCTACAAGCTGGCATTTCATTCTGGAGTAGCATCTATTTACTTAAACATATGTTTATCAGCAAAATATGGTAGCAATATTAAAAAATACATTAATACTAATTCTAGAAATTACTTTTATTATTAATTTATTATAAGAATTTGGGGGAGTGTTCTAGTAAGACAGTGGAAGGAATTAGGGGAATTATTCTGTATAAATACAGAAGAGGAAAAACAACGTACCTTTATAAAAATGCATGTTTCCAAGTAAAGATAATTGCTTTCTAAAATAGAATTTAAACTAGTGGCTAAACAGTGGTTAAAGTAATTTCATTAGAGCTGAAGCCTAAACATGTATCTCAACCCTAGAAGTAATAACCCACAATTGCATTTGCTAACTGTCAACATCAAGTGCATACTAATCTAAGCCTGATCCTTGAGCAGGTATAAAAGATTAAAAAGAACAAAAGTAATCTTTTCATTACTAGACTTTGTAGCTTTTGAAAACACCTTGCTTTACCTTATGCATCTCTGAGCCAGCAAACCGTACCAGCAATGTCCCAAAGTACCATAGGTATGAAGTCCCACAGTTGTATCGTAGCCCTCAAACAAAACAGACATAACCTCAACTCTCTTCCTCCAACATCTGTTAGGTATGCTCATCTGTATTGCATGCATTGACCATCATAAACTTCTTAATCACATCAGTTTTCCTGGACAGAGAACTCGAAAGTGCCATTTATGTAACTTCATAAAGATTGGACCATGTGCTCCACCTCTACCCTATTCACGTGATGCCTGGGACTACACTGCCAGCCCCTGGTGAGATCCTGTGCATGACTCTTCGCCTGCACAAAGAGTGTTGCGCAGAACTGAACACTGATGCTTTTTTCCCTATTGCTCAGAGAACAACAGCAGCAGTCTGCTGTCCATTCTGCTCCATCTGCTTTTCATCAGAGCTCTAAATTGACACTGAGCTCACAGTCACTGGCTGAGCAAATAACTATTTGCTGTTTGCTTGCTTGCTTTATTTAAAAATGACTAAACTAAAGATCAAATTTGTGGGTTAAAAGGGGACATAACCCTGGACTCCAGAAAGCACCAGTGAAAAAAAGCATGCTTAGCACACCACCTGCAACTCAAGGACACCCTCTGGCATCATGTTAGCAAGTTTCATGTCTCACATTCGTTCTCATGGGGAACTCTCAGTTTGATACCACACACACAAAAGCAACGGTTGAGATGGAGACTTCACAAGGAAGCAACTAGTATCAGCAGGAAAGTCTAGCTTTTTTATTATCGATTATCATTACAAGCTAAACTCCACCTTCTATGCAGATACACTAATATACATACTTTACACCAGCCAAAATTTGGCAGTCAATATTCGCAACCACATATTTTCAAGCTGCAAGACGACTGCTGGTAGGAAAGAATGAAGGCAAGAAAGCAAAGAGGATCTGCTTCTCTCTGTTGCAAGTAAGCCTGCTTACCATCCCTTTTGGACAGAGGCATCCAGATATGCAGCCATGGCTGATGCACTCCAAGTCGTAGTTCTGGCAAGTCTTGGCACACTCCAACCCTTCAGCTCTTGGGTTGTTTGCAGGACAGATAAATCTTTCCATAGGGGATCTGCATGTCAAGCTCCTTTTTACTTTAAAACAATAAATTTACAAAAATTGTAATTGGAACTTAAGTATTGTTAGCACAGTATTTTTCTAAAGGATGGATCAACATGTTTATCAGAAAACTAATTTAAGATATAGCCTGAAGCAAAACCACTACACCACTATGCATGACATTGTAAAGGCAACAGGGCTCATTTCCCTGAAATGGGAGTGACCTCAGTTAGGCTGTCATAAAAGCATGTATATTCTAATATAGAAGCAAAAGAAGCTGCACTAGGGTAAACAGCATTTTAGCAATGTAAACAGTGCAATTTCAGATTGCACTAGGGCTATGAGCACACCTCAGTGCAAAACATGTTTCAGCTTGTACACAGTGTACACTAGCAATGTCAGCACAAAGCCGATATTCTGAGAAGCAACAGCATGCTATATTACTGTATTTAGACCCTCTTCCAGTGAGCATAACTACATCGGTGACCTAGCAACAATGCACTAAGCTTAAAAACAAAGTTTTCAAACCCTGAGACTTCAGGTTCTGGTAGATCAGAATGTCCCAAGAAACTCTAGGTTATTATTTCAAGCGGTGCTAGCAATATGCCTCTCTGAGGTTTTGTAAGTCTTAACACCCTAAAGCAGGAAAATTATGTCTTAACATCATTAAATTAAGAGTTTGGTGAGATATACACCCAGAATGCTTCACCTGGAGAACAGTATGGGCCAACCAGGTACACCGTTACTGGTTGTCTACCAAGAAACATTAAGCAGGTGACTACCCTCTACCAACCAGTCAGATTTACAGTGTTTTCCACTAGAAGCTTGGCAGTAAGGGTGCATGGTAGTTTATCAGAAGATGCAAAGGCAAACAATAACCCTTTGCTCCAAGGCTCTGGGAAATACCAACCAAAAACTTTGTTCAAACACCCTGAACAGATGCATTTGGCAGTATGCCACAGAAGACACTATGTTTGGGCTTACTCCTGGTATTCATGAAGGGATGTTCCCGGGCTTCACCAAATCCCCACTATCCCAGTCCCCTCTGAGATGTATCCAGTCTCAAACCCCCTGGGTCCACAAGGAAATTGTCAAGCTCCAGGAGGTGGCTGGAAGACACACTGGGTGCCAAGCAGCAGTCTAATCTTCAGGCAACAAAAAGCTTCATTTGCACCAGAAAAGAGAGCTTTCGACCTGTTAGTCAGAAGCAGGAGGTATAAAGCTGGCTCGCAATTGATGTGGTGTGATCCTCAAATAGCAACTGGGGGCCTCAGATCACTGCCAAGGGAGCCCTTAACCTTTTTAACTAAAGAGAGACTGCAGTGGCTAACTGCACCCCTCCCATGTAAAATTTTTGTTTCTATGTTGTAAAATGAAGAAAAGTAGGAAGAAGTCTCACAACATCATCAGCCACTGCAATCTCTGGTACTTCTTCCCTGTTCTAGATTACTAAGAGACTGAAGGGGAAAAATAACAGAAAAAATATTAATTTTTTAAGGCGTACTAACTTCTGGCAGATGGCCTCTCATCAGCGAAAACATCTGGCAGGAAGGCACCAGGAACTCTGTTTGTACTGCAGTGCATGAAACCATTTTCACAATAGCTAAGAAAAACAAATAGAGCTTATATTTAATGAAGTGACATTTAGCTTTCACTCACTCTGGGGTTTTTTTCAGATAGACCTGCAGGGAACTTGTCAGAATACCAAAATTACACCTCTCATTGGGGATGATCTGTTGTACTCCATCCACTGCGCTTATAAACCTTAAAGGCAAACCTTCCTTAAGACAGTTGATGTGGTATAATGGTAATAGTCGATGTGATATAATGTAATATAATGGTATGCTAGCCCTGTCCTGCTGAATTCAATGCATCTGCACAGGCATAAAGCTGGGCAAGACAATAGTCAGGTCTATTGTGGAAAGAGGTGAGAGACCACTTAGTGCCTGCAACTTACATGACTTTTGTGGTCGAGGTGAGAAGGGTAAGACACTGTTCGCTAAAGTGGGCTTGCCAGGAACTGTTCAGCAATTACATTCCTATTCTCAGTGTACAGCTACTCAATTTAACAATTAGAAATGCTTTTTAATATTTGTAATTAGGTTTTAATATTTAAGAAATATATCACAGTACGCTGAAGTGATATTTTAAAAGCCTACAGAGTAGCTATTGTCAGTAATTAAACTCCATTTCAAACTGCCAGGAACTGTTCATAGATGAGGGTTAAATGCTACTAAGGTAGCATTTTAGATTATATGGATAGAGATGCAACAGCAAAAGTCACCATTTGGTTTGTTGGAGCCAAAATCTTGCCCTCTTTTAACTGGTTTCAGTAGAGGTAAAGGAACCAGTTAACCTCTCAGGCTATCCAAAATTTGACTCACAGCATGTAGGGATGAGTTACAAACACTGCACTTACCACATGGTGTAATGATCTGAAAAGATGTCTTCTGGCTGGAAGATCTCACCATCATAGTAACAAGAGCACTGGGACTTTGGTACACACTGCTCATGCTCATCCAGGTAGTGCCCAAGGGGACAGTAGCATCCTTCCACACAGTCTTGATCACAATCCTCATCCGGGTAGGACAGAGATCTGCAGGTCTGGTTGCACAACACCCCACACTGCCGGTACACTTGGCCTTCAGGACAGGTCATTGCTGTCGAATGATGTGCACATCAGGGAGACTGGCATCAAAGCCAACTAAAGGAAAAGCTGCCTGAAAGCTTGGGATTGAAATGTATTTACTCAATTTACCCACTGATGGAGACCTATATTACACTGTCTCTCCTTAATTCTGAAGCACCAGTGAAGCCTAGGGCATTGCTTATATTTTTATATATATATATATGTATACACATACACAAGCAAAACCTAACTACATGCAGTTCCAAATAAATGCTAGGACTGGACTGCAAACCCTGTGATGGAAATCCATCCACAAATTTTCATCCAGAATGAAAAAACACAGGCTCTGTCCAACCTCTGTTTTTACTCGGATCTACAGGCTAGGAACATTGCAAGTGTCATACACACATTCACACTTCTCCTCCTTTGCAACATGGTTAGGGACAATTTGATCCAAATAAGTAGAAATGTAGGTTTCTACCTTGATAAGCAGGTGCTGCAGTAGTTTAAAGCCTCACATCCCAGAAGCTCTCAGTGACTTCTATGGAAGCAGGTGCAAATCATGAGGTCATTTAGTGATCATGGAGCGAAACTTTGGGTACTAACGATTTTTGATGATGGATTCATTTTGAGGGAGACCTAATTATGACCTTTGGAGCCATTTTGGCTTCTTTGCTTATAAAGCTTACACTTAGCTCTACAACAGTGCAAAGATTTTGAGGCAATCTCCTCTGCATACATCAGCATCAGCACTAGGTGGCAGCTATGACAACACATTGCAGAAGACGAGAATCCAAGTCAGTATTATTATCAATGGCTTTCAACAAGTCTCCTGATAACCAGGATTTACGAAACCTGTCGTTTGTAGCAACCTGCCATAGCAAACGGTTGGAGTTGTAAAGAGATACAGTAGGATGTTCAGCAGAGCGAGGGAAGCAGCTGCAAATAAAAGTCGGCACATTTGTACTGTGCTAAAACCAAGATCAAGAGGTTACAGAGAAAGCCCTTCCTCTTGTCATCCCTGCAGAATGATCTGATAATCCCTACCCTCTCTTCTGCGAGTGCACACCCCTGCGTACTGTAGCAGCAACGGCAGTAAAAGAAAAACTATAGCAAGGCTACAGTCCTGCAGCTTTGCCCAGCTGCTGGTAGGGCTGAAATAATTAATACTGGGGCTAACAAAGCAAGGCCTACATGCTAACCAAAGTCTAATGCTTACTTCCACAAAATTCATCTGAAATGGAGAGGTACTTCTACTCACTGAAGAGAGGCATGGCTGCACCAACATCTCCCCAACTTCTGTTGAGGCACCCGAGTTCCATGCATGGAAGCATAAGCCCTAACTTGAGGATCCAGCCCAGAGGCATCTAAGGTGACTTGAAGCCTTCTTCAGAGCAAAGATCTCGCAAGTCTGGGACTTGTGCCCAAACTACTTTCACAAAACAGCCCAAAAAATTCATATGTGCTCACATCAACTCAGCAGGCAGCGTAAATACCTCCTAATTCAGAAATAAGTAGGTGACAGACTTACTTGCAGTTCAAAGTCATCTTTGGCAGCTATTCATAGAACAGTGCTTCTAATGTACCTAAACACAATCTCTGCAATAAATCAAACACTGACAGGCACAGCCCAGGGCTGAGGACCATTTTAAAAGTAACTTTCATCACTAAAGGCATGTGCAAGCAGGATAGCCAAAGCCTCAGCCAAAACTATGATTTGCTACATAGGAGCCTCTGGAAACAAGGAACTGGTTTGGCAGATTTCAGGTGGGTACACCAGTTTACTAGAGTTTCAAGATTCAAAAAAGATAGGATAACTGAGCCCAACATCCTGACCTACTTTCTAGTCAGTGGTAACACTCCCTGCCCACAGGGACGACTTTGCAGTGGATCCCTTAGTTAAAGCTTTGTAAGCTTTTTACCTGCTCATGCACCTCCTAAGGTTTTAGAAACATTCTCTGTTTTTCCAGTTATGCTACCTAATTCCATATTCGCACTCCAAGTCCTAGTACACTGCTCCATCACCTTCCAGCAACATCTGTTTTTAACAACAAAAAGGCAAGACAACTGACCTGGGAGGGAACTCTTGTCTGTACACTTTGTAATACACTGCCATGAAAAAAAAAAACCTATCCCGCTATGAGAGGAAATGAGAGGAAAAGGCGAGTCTCTACGGATGCCCGTTATAAAACCAAAACAGCTCAGTGCTGTGGCCTGAAGCTCAGCCTGTCCCAGGGATAATGTGGCAAATAGTGGGAAAGCATTGGAAAAATGTGTACCCGTTAGATAGTTCATCCAGTTTTTTGTGGGTGGGTTTTCAACCCAGAATGAAACAGAATCCTGTCCCATTTCTCAGGTAGAACAACATAAAAATGCAAATCACACCTAGGACAGAGGCTCCAGATCCAACACAGCTGCTCGACCAGCACCATCCAGCATGCTGAACCCCACCATGCAATGTAGCCGTTCCCAAATGCTGCTCAGAGCCTGCCCTATCTACTCCCCACTCCAGCACTCTTGGATTTATCCCATACAAATCCTCTTACAGAAGCCATGCAATGACAATAAACTATGCCAGCACCACCACATTAAAGAAAATAGTGGGCTTATCAGCCCACTTGAAGAAACATCTAGGGACCTGTTGACCAATTCCCCTTTGCCACAAAACAATACATACATACATGCACACACATACAAAACATCATAGAATTGTTTTTGTTGGAAAAGACCCTTGAGACCACTGAGTCCAGCCTTTAAACTGACACTACCAAGTCCATACTCCTTAGGGATATAGTTTATCCCTACCAAACCATATCCTTAAGCACACATCTACACATCATCTACCTCCCCAGGTGGTGATCCCACCACTTCCCTGGGCAGCCTCTTCCAATGCTTGACGACCCTTTCAGTGAAGAAAATGTTTCCTAATATCCAATCTAAACCTCCTCTGGTGCAACTTCAGGCTGTTTTCTCTCATCCTACTGCTTGTTACTTGGGAAAAGAGACAACTTTGCTACAACCCCTTTCAGGTAGTCGTAGAGAAACTCTGTCTCCCTTGAGCCTCCTTTTCTCCAAACCACTCCAGTTCCCTCAGCTGTTCCTCATAGGACTTATTCTCCAGGCCCTTCGCCAGCTTTGTTGCCCTTCTTTGGCCCCGCTCCAGCACCTCAATGTCTCTCTTGCAGTGAGGGGTCCAGAACTGAACACAGTGTTCAAGGTGCAGCCTCACTAGTTCTGAGTTCAGGGGGATGATCACTGCCCTAGCCCTGTCTGCCACACTAGTGCTGATACAAGGCAGGATGCTGTTGGCCTTCTTGGCCTCCTGAGCACAAGCTGGCTCATGTTCAGTGTCCAACAATCAGCACCCCCAGGTCCTTTTCCATGAGCAGTTTCCAGCCACTCTTCCCCAAGCCTGGAGCATTGCATGGGGTTGTTGTGGCCCACGTGCAGGACCCGGCACTTTGCCTTGTTGAACCTCATACCGTTGACCACAGCCCATGGATCCAGCCTGTCCAGATCTCTCTGCCGAGCCTTCCTACCCTCCAGCAGATCAACACTCACAGCCAACTTGGTGTTGTCTGCAAACTTACTGAGGATGCACTCGTTCCCATCATCCAGATCATCAATGAAGATATTAAACAACACTCGCCACAGTACTGAGCCCTGGGGAGCACCACTTGTGACGAGCTGCCAACTAGATTTAAGTCCATTCACTGCAACTCTCGGCCTGGCCATCCAGCCAGTTTTTTACATGCATGTGCATGAGAGACAGCCTTTCACAGTACGCCCTATCTGCTCCTTTCATGCAGCGTGAAGAGATTTGCTCTGTTGCTTATTCATGGTGGGCTGCAAGGGTACGAGCCAGCTCTTCAACAATCAAACTGCAACCAAAACAATTTCAAATACATGGGAGATGAAGGCTTATTAGTTTGACATGCAGCAGAAATGCTGTGCTACACTAATGAGTTACCTCCCTGCCACTTATCCACTTCAAATGAAGCAAACCAGTTCTGTCAAGTCATTTCCCGAGAAACTGAATCTCTGTTGACCAAGACAGGAGCAGAGCATGTGTTCAGTGCACTGGGCCATCAGCACAAATTACGCAACCTGCACATTCACTTCTCAAGCCCATTAAAAGAGGGATTGTTCTCCTTCATGTGACAGGAGATGTCTAGGGCATCAGAATTATTTAATGGGGGCTGATGGATCTGCAATCAGGGAAATCATCACTTTATGAGAGCATAAAGCGCTCTGTAATGCACAGAAAGGAAGAAGCAGCTCAGCACTATTAAAGATTAATTGTCAAAATTGACTTGTTCAATTACAGAAAGAACGATGGTGCATTATCGCTGCTCTTTCTTTCAGCCTCCAGACCTGCACAGTTTTAAAAGGATTTTTATTACATTACTGTTCCACTATCTGAACATTTACATAAATTAGGTAAAATATTATGAAACCATACAGCAGTTTAACATAAACTGGTTTTGTTCTTCTTTGTGGTAAGTACTTTCCAGTCTGCAGAAGCTGTTGTCACTGACCTTACAGGTACAGACCCCACCAGGTGAAATGCCACTGACCTTTCTTTCTCTCTCTCTTCCAGTTTCTACACGCTCAGCTTATAAATAAATGTGTCCCCCACCCCCTGTTTGGGAAGAAGTAGAGCAACAGATCTGGAGGCCTGTCAAGCATACATGCTTTTTCCCAAAATTTTCAATTGTCTTCTTTCCTTAATAGCAAAGTTGTTCAGGAAAATGGAAAAACATCCATTCCACAAGCATTTATTGGGAGAAGTGTGTTCATGTTCCATCAAGATTCCATTGCAAGAGATTTTTTCCTAACATACTGACCTAACAGAGAAAGAGTAGAAATACAAGATGTTGGCTTCTTCTGCTCTGGCTTCTTATCAGTTTGGCTGTTAATCTTGCACTGGACTGATCTGTGCAAAACCATCCTATTCTTTCTGTTACACCTCCTCTGCAATGCAAACCTGTAGTCTGAATTTTTGTTCTATCCTCTCACAACATCTCATCTTTCAGACTGCAAGCTGTTGCACCAGGGTTGCCATTTGTTATAGGTGGCATCCTGGAAACAATCCTCAGGGGAATTAAAAAACTTAACTCTTGCTGACACTCATAGAGTTAAAAAAGAAACCAAAACGACCAAACAAACCACAGACAAAGCTCTTGTTTGCCTAGCTCTGTGGTGCTACCTAGGCGCTGCTGATCAAGGTTCAGGATCTCATCTTGAATCAGCTGTCACTTCATAGTAGAATTTTCAAGGAGAAGAAGGAAAGGAGCTCATATGTGATTAGAAAAATGATGTTCACCTACTAGCTGAATAGTGTACACAAAATGAGATCTGACATAGATCTCAGACCTCTGCACTGACAGGGTGATAACCAAACTGCTAAGAGAGAGAGATGCCAGAGAAGTTGTGAGATACTCAAAACTTGTCTGGAGAAGACCCAAGGCAATCTGCAGTAAGTTAGCCCTGCAATGAGCAGGGGTAGTACCAGAAGACTGACAGAGGCCCCTTCTAATATAAGTTTGTCTGTATTTGTATGATTCTGTTCTGTGACACCATTTGTCTGAGTACCTGCCTTTGTGCTTCCTCCATACCCTCAACTCCAGCTGAAGTCAGGAGCCACTGACAAGGTCAGGACTTGGGAAGCTTGGGCCTTGAAAGAAGGAGGTACCAAAAAAGCAATTCATACATTACTAGAAATTGCTTGGAGATTCCTACCCTGGGATATTCAGAAAGTTTCCAGGTGAGTAGCTGAAACTTAAATACAGCCAAAAATGTAAATCCAGTCAAAAGTTCTGCTGAAGTATGTCAGATGACTGCTGCTCTCCCCCAGTGCTGACCAGTCTCTGCGAACAGTTTTTGCTAGGGGAGGAAAGATATACTCTCTCATGGTTTGTCATAAGAAACACTTGGCACCTTGCAGAAATCACTTCATTCTAGATTTCTCACCTGACATTTCCAAGAAATTCATTTGAGAGAAGGAAAATAAATGGGTTTTAGGAGCATTTCACTTACGGCAGAAGTCAGGGTCCCTCCACTGGACCAGGACATTCTTCCTAGCACAGGCTGCTGCGTAATTAGCAATAGCAGAGCACAGACAATCCTTGCCATTGGAGCAGGCACAAACATCAAAGCGGCAGTTCTTCACATAGGGAGTGGGGCTGACTTCATGGTGACAGGGTTCAAATGCAGATGACATCAGAATTGAGCAGGAGTCCTCAGCATATTTGGCTGAAAAGGAGAAAAATTACATTCTTGCACTGAATCAATCAAGAAAACCTAGAAGAGACATAGTAGGCATTTTCTTTTGGGAGACACTGAAGAATAAAATAGGATCAAGGAGGCATAGATAGCATCATAGCTCATAGGTCATAAGCTCCACTAAAAGAATAATGTTTCACTAGTAAAACAAATAAAGGAAAAGCAATGCTTATATATTCTGTTAACACTATTTCTGGTGCTGTACATGGCCTCTGCTTTCTGCTGCTTTTTATATTTGCAAAATTAAACCTTCTAGGCTGCACTACACTCACAAATCAGAAGAGCCTGCTCTGATCTGCAGCTATTAGTTGGGGTTTTTTGTGTGCTTACTCCTCCCCAAAATCAGAAGCTGCTATAACACTTGGGATACAAATTTCTCCCCATGTCCAACCAGGACAGCCAAGCAGTATGGAAAGAAAGAGGAAGGCTGTCTGTTAGGATACACTAAGAGAAGGGAGACAAGGGATCAGGACAAATGTTTAAGGTGTAAGGACAGAAGGGTGAAGACAACAGATGTTTATTTTCTGGGTGGACAAATCACAGTATTGCTATCACTTGAGCAGTTCCAGTGGCACAAGTTTGTGCTGCGGTTTTGATGGTCTGACTCTGACTGTGGTCCAAACTGAACAGCAGCATGATCCCACATTACTAATTTTTGTTTAGAATTTGCAAAAAATGTGTACATTTTCCTTAGAAAACCTGCATCAATCGGTGTGTCTCTCTAGGGTTTTGATGGGGTTTGTTTTGTTTTGTTTTTAACAGATATTACGGCCACCTTATTGGCCATGTAAGCAACACTAGCTTCCTCTCTTTTTCCTTATTTTTCTTCTATTTCTTTTTATTTTTTATTGTTATGTAAAATGGAACAGCATAGTTTGCTGAATGTGTTAATTTTAGATGGAGTTCAGTACCTAAGCGAGGATTGAGATTGCAGGGGTCACTGTCTTGTTTTAACAAGTCTTGGCAATCTGCATTGAGCTTCCAGGAGTTTCCAAAATCTTCCAGAAGAGCTTCCACCATGCCAGAAGGTGTAAGAAAGTCATCCCCTTGGTTACCATTGTAATTTCCACATAGCCCGCACATCCTTTCAGAATAGACTGAAGAAAGCTAAGGAACATAACATTAGCCATAAAATTATCCTCCAGAATAGGTCATCACTGTATGACATGATTTTCTAAAGAACGAACCATACACTATTTAACAACCAAGGAGATTCCCAAATACACATTAAAATAGTACAGACACAATTTCATTGTACTGCATTTTTAAACTTCTAACAAAAATGCTACTATTAGTAGCAGCAGGGCAATTTTTGCATGGTACAGTGGTAATTTCAATGGCAACTGAAGGTGACTAGGAGAAAAATGGCTTTTGTGCCTTGATCAGCATTCCACTTTCGTCTTTCCCTGTGTTTCCCCTTCACTCATATAAACGAACAGAGCAACAGTGGGGGTTGCATTGTTTTAATGTAGTGGATGATTATATTTCTAATGGTAATTTGGGAAGAGATACTGCACCCAAAACCACTTCACATTTTAAAAGAAAATTTGAAGATGAAGACAATTTAAACAGATTGTTTTGTCACAAAACAGAGGCAATGTTGGACGAGTTGTTCCCCTCAACATTAAGGATCATTGATAAAATAAGGAAGAGGCTACTACTCCTAAAGCTATATTACCTCACATTAGAGCTTCCTTCTGCCTAGAGAAACTTATGATGGCATTGCAAACAACCCACATAGCAGATGGACTTTTCACCCTGCTTATTCTTGCTGCAAATTAAGGAACAGCTGAAATTGGACCCTAAATTAAGAAGTAAATGGGGGAAATCTACGCAACCTCTGCAATACAAAGGCAACAATACCTTTTATTCTAGTAGGAACTGTCAGTGTCTATTAGAAGATCTGGTACATCACATGTACACCAACTCTCCTTGGGAGCTGACTCAGTGCCTGAATGCTACAATAGCTCTACACGTTTAGTAGAGTGCTACTTTAGTCAGATTGGCAGGAGTAACCAGGAAAACAACCAAAAAAGCTAGAAAAAACACATTTTTGAAGAAAACCGGTTTTCTGTATAATTTAAAAATAAAAAACATAAACATTCTCCAAAATATAACCTAATACTTCCCTCCATTCAAACACAGTGGTCAGGGAGTAAATATGGAGCATCGAAAGGAACAAACATGAATTATTAGAGGATATGTATCCTTATTAGTCTGAAGGCCAAGAAAGCTGCTTTTTCCATATACTCTGCAGACGGACAATGACTCAGGCAAATCCAAATTCTGGGGTATTTTTGAGCGGAAATTCAAATCACAAATATCAAGTGGTCACAGAAAGGGGAGCCTTCTAGAGGAACATAGAAGTTTTACCAGAAGTCTGGCCAAGGTAATGGAAGTGTACCACTTCCCCCAATTGTCAGAAATACTTGGCAACAGGTCAGTCTACAAATCCAGCATAAATTAACTCTCCAAAAGCAATTTCAAAAATGCTTTCGATGCCCAGAGAGGGAAGGAGCTAGAGGAGAACTGAATAAATGCAGACAATTGGAGAAACTTCTACCGCTTTTATGGGTGGAGGATCTGGAGCAGAAAATTCGATTTAACTAAGAAAGGATTTGCCAGGCTATACAGGTTTCTGACTAGGAAAAAAAAAAAAAAAAAATTAAAAAATGAAAAAAACAACTTTGAATACTGAGAAAAGCCAAAACTTCTGAGATGTGGCAAGAGGCTGAACTGAATTATTCTCTGTCCAAAATCAACTTCTGGGACTGCTGGAGCACAGAGATACAGGCAAGACTGAAACAACAACAAAACCACGGTGTTTCCTGAAGTTATTCTTGACTTCCCTTCTCTGTTGTCCTTTCAACTCTTGTACTTCTGAACTAGCCTTCATGAACCCTTACCCTGTGCCAGATGTGACATTTAAGCCAGATGTGCGGGCAGCAAGAGGAGTGCAAAAGCACCCTAACCCACGGTTTAGACAGGGCAGCACTCCCTGCTCAGTAGAAAACCCCAGGAAACCTGGCATTCTTTGCAAAACTCTTCTCAGTGAGCAAAACCACCCCATGTGGGGCCCAGCTGCAAATTTCCTATTGCAAGTGGGGCCCAAAGGCAGCAAGGCTGTGGTTAAGCACCTGTCTATGCAACCATGGCACGGAGCACACAGGTCTGCAGCTGCCCAGCATCACATGGGAGCATATTGCTCTGACTTAGCATCTGTAGCCTGCAGGTCATCACACCAGGAAGCAGCGCTATAGGTGGACTCATGATCCTCAGGGAGCGAACACATCCCCAGGGTCAACACTTGCAGTCCCTGGGACCTGCGATCAAAAGAAAACAGGCCCTTGTACAAACAAAGAGGGCAATGGATGGCCTAGCTGGAGAAACTGTGATTGTTTATCGGCTATGAGGAGACTATTCCACAGTGAATAATCTTCTCCGCTTCCTTCACGGGCAAATCATTCTGCAGCTTATAAAACACACACAGACACGCGCACCCTGGTTCAGGTATTTCTACACTCTGTGGTCTGCAGCACAGACAAACCCTAATTGTTAATCAAGGGTGACTTTAGGCATTCCTCACAGTAGAAGGAGCATGCAACATATCTTCTGCGAGTTAATTGTTTTTTCCTGGAAATTATGAGTAACCAGTGTCCCTGGAGCCATACTCTTTCCTTATTTTAAGTCATACAAATCCATTGCTTTAGACAGGACAGTCAAAGGAAATGAAAGCAGAAATCCAGTTTGGATGATATCTGCTGAACAAAACACAAAACTATTCATGGGTAACAATGGCTATCATTGCAGAAAAAAGAGGGGGGAAAAAAAGGCTACCAAGCTGCTGTAGGATGAAAATGTTTGTTTCTGGAATACAAAAGGACCCGTATATTGCTCCGGGGGTAGCAAAAAAGAATGGAATTTCTAACATGCAACACAAAACAATTTCTCATTTCAGACAAGAAAATCTTTGTACATGTTTGGGTGGGATGAGAGAGAGGGCAAAAAGGCAGAAATAAAACAGACAGAAAGAAAGAGTACCTTCACTAGGAGTTCACCATGACCATCCCAGTCAATCTGCAAATCTTCCCCATAGGTAATGCGAACTGAAGTCCTCACCATGCGCTGGATACGGAGGGCACCTTAAGACAACCACAAAGTGTCAGTCAGCCAAGCCACAATGTGGTGTTTGATTGCCTGGGACTGCTGTGTTGGACTGAACAGGCCAACAGAGTGGCTGCCACAGAACCGGGGCATTTGGGTCTCCCAAAGCAAAGAGCGCCAGCAATGCCTGCTTCACACTTCGCAAGCTTTGTGCCTACTCAGCAGCTTACATCTGCATGAGCTTGTCCATAGGCTCTTCTTCAAGGCACTCAGGAGCCCTAGGAGAGGATATATGTGCAATCTGCGAAACCTCAGGCATTACCTGTGACATTTTGCAAGATAACTGGAGTTACTTTCAGCTTCTGGATAAAAAATAATAATAATTTGAAAAAGCATAAACCAACAGTGGTTTTCAATATCACAAATCCAGACCAGCTTAAGCCTCCTAATTTTAGAGGAGCTGAGCCAAGAGGTATCAGCTGCATGGGGAGAAGCTGAAATGCCATAGCTTCTAGAAGAGATTGCAAGTGAGAATTTGGTTTTGAAAACACTTTTTGATTGAACTGAACATTCATAAGTGTTCACTCATCAGTGGCTTGCCAGGATTAGGTCACGAAGGCACACCTTGTAGCAAAGGGATCTGTATGTCTTGTCCATTCAGTGAAATTCCTCCTCCATGTTTCATTTTAATAAGGCTGTTGTCCATATCCCGGATTCGGACAGAAGCTGAGCGAGTGCACACAGCATCAGGATCATCTGCACACTACAGAGAAAGGAACATTTGCCTTGAACCTCAAGCTTTCACTTTACTTTCACTTAGCCCCGGGCCCCCAGAAGGCATTTCTGCATCTAATTCAGGAGGTGTTGAGTGTCTTGATGGTTTTATGGATCTAGTTTCTGCATCTCACAAACACCAGGCTGGAAGCCCTTCTTCCATTACCCTGCTGATCACGCACCAGGGAGCTATCCACAGCTCCTGCCTCAGAGCCCGGAAAGCAATCCGCAGGCATTCCCTGGGACTCGTGGGAGCAGCTCATGCCAGTGACCGACGGGCAGCCCCCCAGGCTGCGGCCGGAAGGACACGATGCCCCACATAGCCCATGAGCCTGGAAACAGCTGCGTGGTTCACGCTGCCCCAGACTCTTGTGCTATTTATTTTCCTGGATGAGGAACCAGGACCACAGGCCCCTGGGTCTCCTCCCTGGTTTCGAAAGGAAGGTTTCAGTGGAAACCTGTTCTGCAAGTTCCCAAGCGCAGATGACCTCAGAGCCGAATTATCAGAGCTTTCCAATGTAAGGTGCAGACGTAGATGGTGCGTAGACCGTCACACCCCATTTCTCCAAACCCTGTGACGTCTCTGTTGCTCATGTCCTGCAAAGCAGGCTCATAATCCCCTTCACTCCCAGTCTCCTGATTCCATTGTACCCCTCCCTGCCTTCAGTTTCTCCATCCCTATCCCCTGTCTTCCCCTCTGCTTGATTCAGTACTCTTTTCAGTCTCCAGGCTAGTTCACCTATTCCTATGCACAACTAGTCGACTAATTTCATGGCCAGGTTAACCTCTCTGTGACACCTCCTCCAGGGTCCCCTTCCCTCTCTGCGCTGGCCTAGCTCCCTTTCCTGCCTCTTTCCAGCAGTCTCTGCTCACTGACCTCCAGCTGCCTTTCTCACATCGGTCGGGGGGACACTGGAGAAAGTCAGGAGTTGATGACTGGCTAACGAGCAACTTAATGACTTAAATGTGACTTAATGGAAGGCAACCTGAGGTACTCCTCTGCCAGTGCACCCTGCTCCTTGTTTGAGGAAATGCCTTTTCCCCAGGCATTATCCAGGCGCCAGCCTTCAAGGTGCTTTGCAAGGGGTGCACCCTCGCCTGCATTTGTTTGTTCAGCTGGCAAAGAGGCGGTGAGGGCTCATTCTCCAAATCTCATTACGAATCTCAATCTCCAGGTAGGCTCCTGGGAATGGCGGCGAGGAGAAGCAAAGCATTTATTAAGTAAGGAGAAAGACTGCATCTGTTATTTAAACTAATTATTTCATAGGAAAATTACTTTTGTTGGCCTGTGTATCTGCAATTCATGTCATGCTCCCACAGCCCTTCCTGCTCTCCCAAGAGCGTGAGCAGGGGTGCATGGGCACCAGCCAAGGCTGCTGTTACCTGCATGGTCTCAATGATGATAGAGAAGGAATTTTCCACACAGTCCTTGGCAAATAAGTACTGACAAATGCCGCTGAAGGTGAAATACTTGTTGTCAAAGCTTTTGAAATGGGACTGGCCGGTGACAGAGCATTCTCCTGAAAAATGCAGAGACATTAATCACCCCAGAGCCAACTGCGAGCAAAATCCTGCCTGTCCCCACCTAAACCACTGAGGGGGAAAAGCAACCCCGTGGAGCAGGCTGCACTAGGCCCAAGTTCTCTGCAGAGCAGAAAGCACCGTCAAGATGCTTATCTCACTGTTTATTCCTGTAACTCCTTAGCAGTAGTAACAGAGGCACCAACAAAAGCTGTGGAATATGGTATAAATCGCACTCAAGAGCGGAAATTCATGCCTACAGAAAAGCATATATAGTGTTTCAAATGAAGGGTCATGAGGATGTCAGCAAATGGCTCAGATCTGCACTGAAGCAGATCTGATTCTTCTGTAGTACGTGCCTCAGGGGCTCTGGAAATTCAGCACAGTCAATGTCTCCACAGGGTAGGTCACACCTAGTACATAAGTGACGAGTGCTGGTGGCACTAACCAATTTTAAACAGCTACCCACACTCTTTTTTATGTAGGAACTAAGTTTCCCTCTTTATGCAATGGGGAAACTGAGGCACAGAGAGTGCATGTACACTAATGCCTAAGACTGGCAGAGCTGGGAAAGACACTCAGGATCACCCAGCATTAGTCCTCCATACCCTAGGACATGTTGCCTCTTTACCACTATGTAGGAGCTTGCAACATCCTGACATAGCACACTTTAAATACACTTTTACTAGTGCACCGGGGTATCCATGGAGCTGGCTGCAGAATGCAGGCATTTTTATGGAGCTGAAAAATTTAAATTTGCAACAAGACTTGTTGGACTCTCGCTGCTGCTCTGCTCTTCTTCTGCAGAGGTACCTCATTTCTTACCCTGTGTTTCAAAGTTGTGTCTTGGCAGATGGTGAGCCCCTTTTTTGTCTCTACTGGTATTTTTAGAGCATTGCAGTACGGTTTTATGAAGGCAACAGTGTCTGAAAGCCTCCTCGAAGACAGCCCCCAAAAGTGTTGACTTCTTCTTTGAGCTGCCTTGAATACCAAGAAATTATTCTACCATTGAAGTAAAAATACCTTATCAGAATGAAGAGCTGTTAGATAATCAGTGCTGGAGTTCTTCCAAGGGCAGAATTTATCTTGGACTTTACTCTGAACCATTATCTTAATTAACTAGCAAAAAGTTAAAAATAATTCTACAATAGCTACATCTAAAGTCCTTACAGAGTAATACAAAAGTCTGGCATGCCTACCCTTCTACTACAAAAAAAGAGGCTATTTAAACATACCAACATCTTAAAATGTTTTGGTAAGTTGTGGCTTTTCATTTCCAGGAAGGCTGTATTCAGATGCCACAACTGGGATTTAGTACCCTGTTATGCTAGGGTCTCTGCAAACACAGAGGGAGACTCCAGCTCCACAGAACTTGCAAAGATAGACTCTCACACATAGAGATGGTCCCATGGCAAAGAAGGTGGGCAGATACCTTGTCCGGAACAAAATTCAGGTGCTGGGCCTACGCTGGCAATCCACTGACAAAGGATGGAGAAAGGTTAAATGTCACAAGCTGGCAGCTGAACCCCATGAGTTATTCCCTCTTCACTGCCTGAGAGTCCCACACAGCATCTGTCTAATGAACATCAAGTGGAAATTTCACTTTTCAATATATTATTCAGTGTTAATCATCTTAAATCAGCCTGTGCTACAGCACAGCTTCACAGATCCTGAGGATTCTCAGCCTTGCACAGCTCTGATTTGCCCTAACACAAATCCAGCACCCACTGCTGTTCGTCATCCCCCGGATGACACCCCCTGTAGAGTAAGGCAGCTCGGTATTTACTAGCTCACCCTGGAAACTCTATTTTCTGTTCAGCTGAACTTGGACAAAGGTAAACCAAGTGTTATGTTACTCAGAGTCACTTAACTGCCTATCAGATGTGGAGAACAGATTTAAAGAAAAATAGGCATAACCCACCACATTACATTCAGTTTGATTTCCAGGGCATTCTCTGCAACTAGGAACCAAGAGGAGAGGTTTGCAGCACGGAGAGCTAGGTACTGCTACCCAAAAGAAGTCCCAGCCCTTTGGCATTTCTCCTGGAAGGGAAATTTCTTTCCTGCGGCAAAGTCTCTTCTTATGGGTCCCTCTATCTACTCCATTTGGTGTAATGCATCCCATGAGATTCCCTGAAACCTACTGCCTTCATAATTAATTTAATTATGATATCAGCTTGAGAGCTTCTCGCTAGTGCTAGCCAGCTATTGCTAGTTGGTTGACACAGCACTGCCTTCTGTAGCGCTACCTCCAGGTGGGTATCCAGCTTTATCACCAAGCTTACAGCTAGTCAATTCCTTCCCACAACATAAAAGAAACCTTTCCTGATAAACAGGTTGGTAAAAAATTAATGGAACTACCTTGAGCGTATGTGAGCCTAAGTACATACACTTTCTGTGACACATGATGTTAGAAATTTTTGTTGCAAAAATAACTAGCCAACAATAAAAATATTCTGCAACATTGCTTCAAGTAGAAACAAAACAGAATAGGTAACAATATAAACTTGGCTACTGTTCCTATCCAGGGCTGCTGCTTTGGGAGGCTTTGTTGCCTTCCCGTACTGTCTCAGAACAGTCTGCAGATGTTAGGAGGCACATGCACAACAACTGCACTTATACAACCTTCAGTCTTGCACAAGCCTAGCTGAAAAGTGACTTGGATATATTGGCAGAAGGTACAAAAATAACCTTTTTGACTTCTGCTCATTCGGCACAGCTTCCCAATTCAGAAAGAGGCAGCAGTACTATACTCCCTCTTGCACAAAACTGTATATCAGTATCTGTTTGCAAGCCTCAATATCAGGCTTATCTTCATTTCTGTAATCACTATGAAGAAAACATGGCTGCAGTTGAGGATAAAAATTGGCCCCACATAATATTCATAGTAGACCAGAAAGCAAGGACCTAACTCAGGTAAAAACTGAAGTTAAAAAAAGACCTGTTTCTTGTTTGTAAACCTATTGCTGCCCATTAGCTAAAAGACATAATGATTCGGCTGGGGCAGTGTCCTTGATTCTGTGTTTTAGACTGAGTTTTCCTGCACATGGAAAGATCTCTAGTGAACACCACAAGCATGGGTCTTCTTATAGTCCTGCTTGGCACAGCTCACTAAAAATGGCATTTCTATTTGGACGCTTGCATACCCCACTCCCCCCTCATTTCTGTTACGGAATTTTTTTTTTTTTAATTTTTTATCTTTTTATGCTGACACTGTAGGGCAAGTGTTCTTCAGTCATAAGAAGGAAGAAATGGAGCATTGATGGGTCAGGCAATCTTAAAGTTAATCGAAAGACAGACTTTTTAATAGTCATTTTAAGACTTCTGCAATTCTAATATGTGAAGATTGCACATCTCATCTCAACAAAACAAAACACCAAAGCCAAAAGCCCCTGCTCTCTCTTTTCCCATCCTGCATTAACCCCAGCCTCCTTCTCATCCCTTCCACTCTCACTTCCCAAAAGCAAGGAGAACAAACAAGACAAAGAGCCACACTGTCTCCCTGCAGTCTTCTATACACAACACAAGCAGAGTCAAATGCTATTTCAGGTCAAGGAGGCCTTTCCATGGCTGAACATACTGCACGAACTGAGACAGGGGACGTGCCACAGAACTAGCAGGAGGAATTAAGGAAGGCAGCACTTTGCTGGCCAAAGCACAGCATGAGAAGTCATATTCCCCACATGGGCAAAAAACTAGGACAGCAGCCACCAGTACCAGAGTGTTTGGGAGGCAGAGTAGGAGGATGGGGAGCATAAGCACATGATGCAGAGCTGCCACTCTAATCTGCCACCACCCCTGGAAGTCAGGATGGCCACCTTGTCTCTCCTTCACCTGTAATATGACCATTAGAGCCCAAACCTATGGGGTATTAAGAGTGATCCAATGTATTCCCAGTACTTCAAATTGTTCCATCAACAAAACTGATTTTTTTTTTTGTGCTGATTGACACAATCAAATAGGGAATGGTACTTAGTCAAAGAAACCCAGCAGTATTCCTCTACCTGAAAGCCAGTTCTCTGAACATACAGGCCCTTAAACTTTGGTAAACTAAGTAATCAAAAGAGGAACCATTCTTCTCACCAACAGGATTTTTTATTGCTACACAAAACCCATGCAACACCATGTCTGGCTTGTCTCATGAGAAGAACTTAGAAGTATGATCCCATTTGGATTGCACTGGAGCAAGCAAGCAAGAGAGATTGACTTTTTGAGTGAAAAAAAATATAAGTGGGAGGGATCTAGACAAGGCTTACTTGTCAAAACCTGAAAAGAGTAGAGCTGACTTACCTGGGCATTCCCCATTGCTGCAGATCCAGGTGCCACGTCGACAAATGCTAGGAAATATATCATGACAAGTTAGGCAAGAACACACAAATTCAAATCTTCTGTTGCAACTTTTTCCCAAATAATTGAAAGACGAGGCCTTGTTTCAGGGAAATTGGACCAGTCCCCAACATCCTTTCCACCTCCCATAATCTCATTTCTTAATATACCTGTCCCTTCTTACCATCATTCAACAGCAACTGCTAGTAATATGAACCGGAATGGGTGCAAAACTCAAGAACTTCTGTTTTGCCCTGCCAAAGCTCTGTGTTTAATAGAGCATTCAACTACATTCCACGGATGTGGAACGAGTTTTAAATACAGTTCTTAAGATATGCCTACTAATACAATAGAATCATAGAAAAAAGTTTGAAGGGATCTCCAGAAAAATCATATACTACAACCCCCAGCTCAAAGAAGGGAACTTCACAGCTAGATCAGGTGGCTGAGGGCCTTGTCCATTTGAGTTTAACAGCCTCCAGGATGACGTCCCACGAAGTCTCTGAGCAGCTGTCCCAGTGCTGCACTGTCTTAGGGGAAGAATTTTTTCTTCTGTCTAAAGAGAATTTCCACTGCTGCAATTTGTGTCCATTGCTTCATGATCTTTCACTGTTTGCCTCTGAGAAGAGTCTGGCCCTGTCTTCTTTACAATCATCCTTTAGGCAGTGAAAGTTCCCCCAGTAGCCTTCAAAAAAGGCTTCTCCTCACATCATAAACTCCCCTGATGTGATCATCTCCAATGTCCTCTCCAGTGCCTCTCTCTTGCAGTGGGCACACTACTCCAGTCACACTACTCCAGCCTCATAAGTTCACAGAAGAGCAATAACCCCCTTCCTTCACTGGCCAGAGAGACTTTTGCTAAAGAGACCTTCAACACTCCAATGGCACACTGCAAACCCAAGCTCCTCTTGCTTAGTTTCCCTTTCTGTGCAAGTTGTAAGGAGGTGGATTGTCTCTTCTTTAATGTCTTTGGATGGCAGATTTAGTGCCATCCCCCTTGGGCACTACTAGTAACCAGTAACATGCACTGATAGTGATTGAGATGTCTGTCATTCTTGGGCCTGTGGGATACCATGCCAGACAATCCTAGAATCCCCAAAATCAATTAATTGAATTCAAGAGATGCTAGATTCTTCTTACTTCTTTAATTATCCTAGCCCCTAAAAACCATTTGTGGGGAGTAAGTTTATTGAAGATGGTAAATGCAGAGCCGATGTTCTCCACAGCATAACCAAATTTGAATAACAGGAAGCATTTTCTAATGACGCAGTCTATCAGGCAGCACTGATCTTTCAAGAGTAAAAGCTGAACAATGTGGCCAAACTCAAAGATACAGACAGCTCCAGGGAAAAAGACAAAATGCTACTGTCATGGTTATGGTTCAATTCTGTGACACATGGTGCAGGTAATGAAAACCCTCCGATTAACAGCGATGATGCACAGACCATCCTTCTTCTGCATATGGTGGCCTGCACTGAGTCCCTCTTCTGTACTCTAATTGAAAACATCCGGGCACAGACTTGACTGAACTCCTTCCACAAATATGTTCACACTTGCACAAAAGCAGATCAGGAATACATTACTCATTTCCCTTCCTTTCTTTAGACAGCTACCCTTCCCCTTCAGGATGGCATTCATGAGCCATGCAGCTGGGAAGATTCATTAGCTTTGCAAGAAGTTTCAAGGACGTGCCTGAGCTAACTCCTCTTGGAAAGAAATGGGGTTTAGAGGTTAAATTAATGTAGGAAGTCAAAACAAAGACACCACCATTGATACTAACCAGACATGGGAACCTGCTGGTCTGTCTTATCCACAGGAAACAGGTAGTTCTCTACTGTTCTAAGGAGTATGACCCTCACATTGTTCTATCAGATCAAATATCTCTTTAAAAGCAGAGCTGATTTTGTCTTTGTGAACAGCTCACTTCTTGGAAGGGGCTGGCATTTCCAATAAGAGAGCAGGTCCTTTGCCAATGAAAGGAATTTTTTTAAAAGGAGAGAGAGCTTTCTAGAAAGATCATCTAAAGCAGTCACTAACTGGTGTGTAGTACTTATCTAGAGCAACAGCAATCACACCAGAGCGGCACGGAGTTTACCATGAGTTGCAGTCCTGAGAGACGGTGAAGCCAGGAGGATAATGTTTTCCAGAGTGGATACAGGAGCAGTCAGAGCTTTCAATGCAACGTTCACCATCAAGGAGCTTCCCGTCTAGGTAGGTGAAGTAGCAGCAGACACACATGCCACACACACACAGGGACACAAACATGAATACAATTAGATCTTCTAGTTCTTCATATACTTTGGCAAGACTTCATATGCAATCCACAGTTAGTCACAGCAATAAAAAAGAATCAGGCTTGCCAAAAAGCCTCATGGGTGCTGGTGTCTACTTTCTTTCTAGTGCTGCCCCTCCCTCAGATGTGCTGAATGGAGCATTTCTGGTGCTCCCAGAAGAGCTCTTTGTTTAGTGAGTCCTCAAGTCCAAAACACACATATTGGAACATAAATGAGTCAAACACAGGGAGCACGATCAAGGCTGATCAGAGCTGAGCTAGAAACCTGACTGTTGGAAAAATGCATGCTCTTAACTGCAGTAAAGGGTGTCCAGACAGGCTTTGTATTAGTTGTATGAGGAGAGACATAGGGAATGAAGAAATCAAGTTAGACACCATAAAAGTCTAGCAGACAGGGTCTGAGAGAAGAAACATTTTAATGTGGAGCTGTGCTTCTCAACTTCTGCAGAAGCAAAAAGTGAAAGGGCCAGCTTTCCAACTTGGATCCAACTGCTGAAGTTTCCATATTACACAAATATAGTCACCTATTCTATACAGAGAGTATTTTATCTTACAAAGATAAACAGAGGCCCAGAAGAGTTACAAGACTTGCCCAAGATTGCACTTTAAGCTAGCAATAGAATAAAGGACAAGTTTCTTTCTCTTAGATCCCCATACTAAGAGATGGTTGATATTCCTGTATTTTTAAAAGAGCTGCTGCAGCAAAATATTTTATTTGCTGAAAACCCTTCTCCCTCCTCTTTGAGGGACTCTTTCCAATTGTCTGCAGAGGTTTTTGGCCCTTTCTCCTGGCAGCAGCAGTTATCACTGACAGTGAGACACAGGTAAGTCCCCTTTAACCCATTCTTCCCATATAGCCACCTGGAAAGATCTTTGCTGTTAAGAAAATCCTTCCAGTGAGAAATATTCAAAACAATACATGAGCATTTAGAGTGGTGTGGCTCTCCAGAGAGCACAACAAAACAGAACGTCCGCCTTTTTTCCTGGCAATAGTAATTCCATTTACAGCAATTAAAGTAACTGTGTGGTGCATTCAAGCTAAAAAAAAAAAAAAAAAAAAAAAAAAAGGACACATCATTGAACAGATCCTTTTGAGTCTTGGAGCACTGGAGAGAAGCTATGTGAATGTATAATCCTCATCCTAAATCCCAAATTCCTCTATTCATCTGTCGGATCCTCCTGGTTCTCTATGAAACTCAAATCAAAGTTCTTCCCTGTTGACTGTGCACCAAATAACAGTAAAATTTTTGAACTGCTGATTGGTAATTCTATTCATGCAGTTCCTTCTACCCATCTACTTGTTTTTCATGCAGGAAGCTTTCTGTTGAACAACTGGTTCTCTCAGTTCCTGTCCTCTTAGACCTTTCCTGGACTGAAATAACCAGTGCATCTACCAAAGGAGGAACACAGTGAAAATCCTTGTGTAGCCAGTGGATTCATCTCCTTCAGCCTTTCCCAACAACTCCAGGACTGCACAAATATAATAGCTAGATCCTTCACAACAAAGTAAGCTGCTGTGTCAAGCTACATCACCTTTCATCCTCCATGTGCAACTACTAAGCTCTGAATGCAATGACAACTCCTCAAACAAGGATGACATTGTCATCACTGCCTTGTTTTGGAAACCAAATTATGTTCTCAGCAAACCTCCATCATGCTTGGTATGATTCTCTTCCTGCAGTTGTCTTAGGTACATTAGACACAGGAGGAAGATTGTGGTGGTTAAGCTGCCCCTCCTGTACAAATGATTCCATAATAAGTGAAATCATTCATGTACAATCATAAAGATTGTTGGAATTATAGTGCAAGGCCTACACATACTGTTTTTCTGTAAGAAACTCCTTCAGTATATTCTATTTCTTTCTTCTTCTAACTGGATGCTTCTAACCAAAAGCAATTCAGAAGGAATCTAGATACCTCAATGGTAAGCAGTCCCTCACCAAGAAAGAAAGGCAATCCTTGAGTACTAGATGGTGCTGATTTTCACAGAAACATTTATTTTTAGTTGGATCTGAAAAATGGCCCTTTCATCAAGTAAGCATACAGGCATTACAGAAACTGGTTTATTCTAAGGCATGGTCCCAGAAAAGAGAAGTATTTCTGATTCCAAGAAAATTTAAGGGAAGACACAGCTTTCCTTCTTCTAATAAAATAGGTAGCATCATTGCCAAATGTTTCTCTGTAAATAATCCAGTAAAGAAATTACCAGGGCAGCTGCAGCCATCAACACATTGTCCATGACACACTTCATTGATATTCAGGCTCTGGCAGGTTTTGGCACAAGGGGATACACATTCCTTATACTGCATGCCAACTGGACATCTTGGCTCTGAAACAATTAATAGAAATTAGAAATGGAAATTCCTCAATAACTCTTAAATAAATAAATCCCTTAATTATCAAAGGCTGAATCACAGGGATACCAAACAGTTAGTATGCTCTCTATCAATGATTTCTCATTCAGAAGCATGACATTTAAGAAGCACTTCATTTTCAGTTTGCTGAGATATCATCATCTGTCGGGTTGTGTAGTAAATACTTAGAAGTTAAAGCCAATTTCTTTTCTAATAAATTGAGTCTTAATAACTAAAACCAGTGCATTAAGAACAATTAAGTATGTGGAGAAGTTTTGCAATAACAACTAAATAATTTGGATAGACAAGCATGTTCTGTACCTTTAAGCTAAGCAGTTATCCCACTCATTTGTGAAATTATACTGTTCCGTGTTTCCAAGAGAACTGAGAGACAGTTAATACTGAAATCCCACCCTCCTTCTTCCAGAGAATTGCCATCCCAGGATAACATCTATGCTGTGGCATCTTCACTGCTGTCATTATCTAGGCCCATCCATTATGCAAGCATACACTACAGCTATTCCTTCATTTTGATGCACAGACATACCTCTCAAGACTGTGTGGGCATGGAGTGGGAAGGAAAGATTAGAGCCTGCCCTTTCCCAGCAAATCCTCTATTGAAGGAGGTGGGAGGATAACGAAGGAGCAGTCTTGCCCTCTGTGGCTCCAGGGCTTGGCCACCAGCTCATACTTATAAAGCCTGCCAGAACTAGAGCTCTGCCAACACAGCAGAGTGTCTCATGCCTCCAATGCAACTATCATCACCATCTCCTGAGCAGGCATCATAGCACAGAAAAAGGGTGATAGAAAATTAAGCTCCTGATGTGGAGATCCCTTTTATGTCCCAGTGGAAAGGTAACAAATTACTGCTAGGAGACTTTCCTCTGGTGTACAATCCCTTGAACAAGTGGTTGGCAGTATCTTTCTGCCTTAACCATAATCTAAAGGCACAGTTTTCTTCAGTGGTGGCCAATAGCAGAATATCTTTACCAGAGAAGAAGGCACTGTCAGTACATATCAGTCAGTTACCCCATGAAATCAATTTATATAAACATCTTGTGAAAATTGTCTTTCCTGTGTAATGTAAAAACATGAGGAAAATCACTGAGAAGATGATATCAGAGGTTTGATATTTTTATTACTCATTTGTGCGCTTATGTATTTAAACCAGGGTTCTCCAGTAGAGGTATACGCACATAGCAACAGCGGGTGCAAATATGACCTTTCCTCTATAAATGCAATCCATCCCAGCCAATCTATGCCCTTCCTTGTTGAAAATCTCAGCAAAGATGCAATCAGGACCTCTGACCTCAGCAAAATTGAGCTAATAAAAGCAGTATTACAAAATGCAACTAGGATCTCTAACCTAGACAAAATTTGGCTTAAAAAAGGCAACATCTCCATTTCAATGTAACTGGTTCAAGCAAATAAAGGATGAAACAATTGGGATTAAAAAAAAAAAAAAAAAAAAAATTACCAAGGAGAGCCTTTCACAAGGATGTTGACTTACAAGTATAGGCTGGATAACATCACACATCTGACCCATATGTGAAATAGCTCCTAAACATCCTAGTCTATATCTTTGGGTATCAAATAAGTCTTCACTGACTTTGTATACCATGGCAGGACCTGTAACAGCTCAGAACCTATGGTTCAAACAACCCTACCTTAGGGACAACAAATTCTAGAAAAAGGTGGGTGATGGAGAGCTGAAAAGGGGAGAAAGCAAAGGTTCTTCAGATAAATGGAAGTAACAGGCATTTCAGGTTTTAACCTGTCATGCTTGAATCAACCTGAAACAACAACCTAACAAAACATCAGTTACTTTTAGCTGTACCACATAAATCTGCAAGACAAGCGTGATCTCATTTGGGATAAGCGGCATAGGAATAATTCTGTCAGCTTACTGCATGAGCTCTCTTCAGGCCACCCATCCAAAATCACTCCTTCATCAGCACAGCTTCTTGCATAATCAAGGAACACCGAGCAGTGACAGTCCAGGCCCTGAGTACAGTCACAGATGTCTCTTTCACAGAGATAGATGTATGGCTCTGGATGAACTCGATGGTGGCATCGGGAGAAGGTCAAAGATGTTCTTAGTAGCTGGCAGGTTTCAATGACACCCTGCACAACAAGTGAGGAGCAAAGATAGAAAGAGGGAGAGAGAAAGAGAGAGAGAGAAAGGGGGCAAAATTAATTATTATAGTCTCAGAAAGAAGGGAGAAACTTTTCAAAACACAGTTAAATAACATCCTGGTTATTATTTAACACCACCATGCAGTTAAATAACATTAATAGTCAAGAGCTAGTCGTGAGCTACATCCATTTATTCATCACACTTATATATATATACACACACAGAGGGATATTAGAATACTGATTATTATAAAATAGAGTGTCATACAAGAGATGTTTCATGCAGAAACATGTCAGTCAACCAGTCAGCAAATGGAGGGAAGCGAAGAACTGCTTCTTACCAATGAAGAACCAGATGGTGTCTCAAGTACCAGGAAGATACAGCAAGGGAGAGGAACTTACGATTGAGGTACTTAGGAAGAAAAATGACCAGACTTTTGGATAATTATCCAAATTATTATGACTGGAACCTGAGGAATCAAATTTGTTTCCCACTTCTGGGCACATGTTCCTTTCACTCCTGCTGGCTTGTCCAATGCACGACAGGTCAATTTAGCTCAGATAAATAGCAGAAAAATAACCCAGGGAAGAAAAGCAATTTGTTCTGCTCTTCTCAGGAGTTAAATCAGCATGGTGATAGCTAGCGTAAGGAGAGGACTGCACAGTGAGAGAGGGTACCAAGACCTCTCTTGTGAATGGCAGCAAGTTAAGAGGAAACTTAGCTGTATGTGAAACAAAACCTAAGGAAAACTTAGCTTACGGTTAAGTTCTCTAAGGGAGTCTCCCAAATAGACTTTCTGTTATGTATTCCTTGTGTCACAGTTTAATAAGCCTGAGATCCTCAATGCAACTTTCTGAAAGGATAATGCTGAGTTTAGGTAAGTGGAAAAATGATTTTTTTGAGACAATTCTAGCACAAACAGTTTCAAACTTTCTTTTACTTATTTGTCTGTGTTTCACATAACAGATGTAACCATGCTGTATATTTCAGGTGTTAAATATGGGGGCATGTTCTTCACAGCAGTTCACAGTAACAATGCATTACTCCTAAATACCTTAACAAGTACCTGAGGTGGCAGCACATAAAAGTTGCTGTGTTAAAACAAAACAAAACAAACAAACAAACAAAAAAAAAAAAGGTGGGGAGGCCTTCATTTTTTGGGATATTTAAAACTGGGGGGAACAAAAACGAAACCACAGAGTTCAGCAGATGTCTATATGTCTTCTCTGAATTTCAGATGACATACCTTTATAGGAAAACTGCTGAGTAGAGAAGATCGGTTTTCGCTAAAGGGTGTTTTGTCCAGGTGATCAACTAAAGGTAATACACGAATATATGTCTGAACTGAGAGATAATTTCTTATTAAAACAAACCAACCAGAGATGTCTGGTCCATTGGGAATATATTCAGAGTTAAGCAAAGTGCTCAGTGAACAACCACATGCAGAAAGAGGTTTTGAGCTTTCCGAGAAAGGTCTCAAGGAAATTAAAGCAATGCTAACGTATTGCCTTAAGAGAGCTGGACATGATTGTCCTCCAGAAAATCAGCTCCAGCCCGGAATAATTCTAATGCCAAGATAACAGCCACCACGGTGAACCAGCTGGAAAAAAAACACTAGAAGAAAGGGAGCAGAAACTGCATAAATGGTGGTTGGTGCTGCTCTAATACTACACAGAAGTACAAGAAAGCTGAAAAAATGTCCTAAGGGTGGAAGTAACAACAATGAAGCAGCCAAAAAAAGCTATTAAAGCTGTGCCTCAAGATAAAACTAATATAACTGAAAGCAAGCTCAGTGCCTTTCAGAGATGAGCAGTGCAGAACTCCTCAAAGCCTTGATCCAGATACTACCAAATGCAACAGAAAACCAGTATATGCAATAAACCCATTTAGGGGCTGTGTTAATATGTTTAATAAGGTTATTACAAGGTTAAAAAGGTAATACAACTCAACTGTTATGTTGCAATAGAACTCAGATTCTCTATATTCCTTTAAACAGCAAAACTAGTAGAAGCAATCTTTTATGAGCATATTTAGTACATACCAGTAAATGTTAGAAGTGGAAGTGACTTTAAAAATAAAGGAGATTATACACACACACAAAAATAAAAAAACCCCAACCTTTTTTTGGCCTATAGTGTCCTTTTGTGTTGTTCAGTATCGAGATACCTAATGACTGAGCTCTAGCTGATTATCAAGGTATATGCTAGAAAGCAACAGTTCATTTTCTTGACATAAAGGTTTTCTTGCCATTCAAATTGCCATTCAGATTTTCCAGTGACTTTATACAAGAAATTATAGCTGAAATTTTCCCATCTTTTAGTCATACCTCAACTATTATGATGAACTAATGGACATAAGCTGAAATATGAGTAAATCCGAATAGATAAAAAAGAACAATAACAAAATTTTCACCATGAGGGTGGACAAATACTTGAAACATGAGTGGACAAAGACCTGAACAACCTGACCTACAATGGCCCTGTTTCAAGCAAGGGATTGGACTAGGTAGCCTCCAGTGGTCCCTTCCAGCTTAAACCATTCTGCAAATCATTTTTATTCTCTCTCTTTTTTCTCTTTAAAACTCAGTAGTCAGGCTGAACTAAGAGAGGTCCTTGTTTTCTAGTTTAGGGGACAATGCACATACATGGTGAGCACCAGACACTGGCACTCATCCACTGTGAGACTGTCCTCACTACAGGAATGCTGTAGCATTCCTCTTCATGGATGAACAGTCCTGGATGCAGCTCCACACAACCAACCAACCAACCAACCAACCAACCAGACAGTGAAGCCTTAGGCTAAAAGAGTGGTTAGAGTATAGGTGGCTGTAAGATTAAAACTATCAGAACTGACTGCAGTATCTGAAACACAGGTAAAGGTCTTGAAACTTCTCCCTTGACTTCTGCATGAGTTCTATTTTAAGTATTTCTTTAAATGGGTTGGCGGTGTCCTGGCACTAACAATCCTTAGCAACCGCAAACTTGCTGACCTTTTTTCTGCCCCAGTCCCACTACACAGAGCTGTAGGTGGAATTTTGTACATTCTTCCAATTTCTGTGGTGTTCTCTTCTGCTACTGCAAGAACTGCATTTGCCTATTCCTCAACAGTTGCTATTAAAGAGATGTAACCTAGAAAGTAACAGAAGAAAGCAGGCGCACTCTCTTGTCCCCTTGAATTTAAACCCTATGGTACATAGATACATGATTCCAAATCATGCAGGAAGGGTATATTTTGATGCCGTATAGTTTTTCAGAATACATCTTCTTTTGGTTCACTCAAAGGGAGAATGATTTAGCCTCCCATCTTTCCAAGTAAAAAATTTCCACAGCCAGTATGTTTAGTACACCAAATGCTGGCTGTATGTTTAAGCAAACGTAACAACTGAGAAGTCACTTCACTCCAATGCTGATTCAGCTAACCTGTATATTTCGGGAGCAGAAAAATGTGATTTTAGATATAGTGGGCCTCCTTTTCAACCGTATAACTTATTATAGCATTGTATGTCCATGTCTTTGCTGGACCTGCTTGTTATCTTTACCATTACAAATTACAGTCCAAAAGCTAAAAACCTCTCCCACTTGCTTTCAGATCTGGGGATAAATGCTATTTCTTTACTGTATATGGAAGTACTCCATGGGATATGAGTGGGACTATTTTTCACCAATCGCAGGAAAACCTGAGTTTCAGCAAAAGCAGAAATTAGTTGAATTCTATTTTCAGTTATTTTCACACCTAACATGTTGGACAGAGCCTTGGGCAACATGGTCTAGGGTGAGACATCCCTGCAGGGAGTGGGAACTAGATGATCTTAAGGTCCTTTCCAACCAATCATAACTATTCTATGATTCTATGTTATAGGTATATTTCCTAATAAGAAAAAAAATGAAAGATAGTGAACTGTGGCTTCCATGCACCATTTCTATTAGAGGTGAAATCTAGAAGATAAAGTTAACATCTAAGAATGCATAAACCAAACATAATGCCTTAAAACTTACATTTTCTAGCCTGCCTCACTGCTACAGTTATACATGTCACTCCATTTTATACTTCAAGATCCATGTTACCCATGCTAGTAGTCACCTAAAAGGCTATTAGATAGTATTTCACTGAACAGGTAGCCTAAATCATCGCATCACATGGTGAAAAAAAACCAGACAACACAGAGATCGTTTTTTGTAAAGAGATCTCTTTATGGTTTCATATTTCTTTTTGGTAACTAAACAGCAACCAGGGAGAGCAGGGCATGGAAGGGAGGCAGCAGCTCCCTCCTTCCAGCACTACCCAGTTTGGCATGCTCTGCAGATCACAAGACAGGTAGCCAACAGGCAGCTCCGTCATGCAGATGCCAAGCTGCCTCCTGCCCTAGGAGGAGAATATGAGTATCTCAGAAGAAACCATATCTGCAGGCAGAGCAATAGTCAAACAAGTGGAAGTGTGTATGTGTTTTGGAGGTGGAGGGTAGGGAGAGGCCCAGAGCAACAGGGTAAAGAGCACGAGCTGGGTCAAGACCTTTAGCTGATACATGGAGCTGTTAATTAAAATAAGAGCTTTTCCTTATTAAAGAATATAAAATTGCCCATGTTTTCTATGATTTGAAGTTAGAGCAACAGGGCTTTTTGGCTTCACTGTGCTTGCAAAGAAGTCAGAAGCCGTCTCTCCAAGGGTGCTGTTGTGGTGGGGGGTAGAGAGGGCAAAGCAAACCACAGATCTAGCCCGAGTGGGGGACAGGGGTGGGAGGAGCACACTGAACCAAAGCTGTTGCTTTCCTCACCTAGCAGCTGACCGCCCGGCAGGGAAGGAGGGAGGCAGGCTCGGAGACGGAGGAGATTTACATTCCTGAAGCTGAAGCAAGCAAACAAAGCAGGCTATTAAAAAGCCCCACATTCTTCAGCAGGCGCTCGTTCGGCTGGTCTTCTATTAATAGTGCTGTGTTTATTCTTGCACAATGAATAAATTAAGCCAATGTTAAATGCTGTGAGCCCATGAACTCACATGAGAGAAAAGATAATTCCATCCCGTTTGTGGGAGAGCAAACTTTATCCAATAAAGCATCAATATTTAACATGATCTGTATAAAACTCACATTAGTCGCAGTCTACCCATTAGACAGGATTTTGCCCTGCATGCCTCTCCCTTGCCTCAGTTGCAATGTTGTCATTTTCTAAACATTAAACTTGCCTGAACAGATAAAATTCCAATGGTCACAACCAGCCACAAGAACTAGGGCGGCTCCAGGGCTGTAACCAGGTTTAAGACACAGTCTTGTCCCTCAGAAGACAGGTTGAAACCCTTGGTGCTTTGGTCACAGCCTTGGCACCGTGCACCATTAATCAAGCCAGTTGTTCAATCAGTCCTGACCCCGACAGGAGTGCCGCACACACACCACCTCCACTAGGCTGGAGATTTCCAACATGGAATCACTGCTGTGACACTCAGTCAAGTGTGCAGGCTGCACGACTGAAGCTGTGGTGCTAAGGGTCATGAGCATGCTTCACTGAATTTCAGAACACATCTAATACAAATGTCCCCATTGAAAAGCTTAGTGGAAGTATAGAGTTAGAACTTTGCAAGCTTGTCCAAGTCTTAGTTAGGTTTTTCCAGGTAACTAGGAAACCAGCACTCAAAGTAGCTGTAGAGCAGATGCATTCCAGAAAGTGCCACTACTCTTGACAAATTATTTGAGCCTAGTTTAACAAGTATTGGTCTACAGGTCCTGCATAGCAAGAAACTGACAGCTAAATTTTGGCCTCAGTTACTTTGGCATAAATCTAAACCTGGCACCCAGGATATCATTCTGATTTACAGAGTACATGAGACCAGATGCAAACTCTCAATGGAGGTAGGCTCAATTTACCATGACAGTCATAACCTGCAATACCACACACAGTCAGTATATGTTCAAAGCTATTCTCCTCCCTGGAAGTGACCATCTGTGCGTGTCTACCCTGTGCCTAAGGAAAACAAGGAACATGTTTATACTTATAAAAGAGGAGAAGAAACAGGTTGATGCAGCAAAAGGAGTGACAGAGATGGCTGAGACAAGCAGTTCTGTGTTTCTTCAGCAAATCAGAGCTACCATTATATGCATAGCTGAAGGAACCTCCTCCTTCTGGCAAGGGAAAAAGCACAGAGCCTTTGCAACATCTACAGGGAATGTCTCCTCTGTCAAAAATAGCCTGGCTGAATCATCTCCCCACTCAGGTGACTCCCAGGTATATGAACTGCAACATATTCACAAACACCATTTGTGGCAGTGGTGCCCACAGAGGTTTCAGAAGTGTTGCTTCCCAGCTGGCAGAATCAGAAAGGGAATTGACTACTTCATTCTATAGGCACAACTTAAACACACCCTTCCCAAGTAGTACCAAAGTTTCTTTGGCAGCAACTTACCCTTCAGGCTCAAATGAGCTGTTGGTTTCTTTGTTTATCCATTTGATGTTTGTGTGTTGGGTGTTGGGAGGGAGGAGTATATAAGTATTACAGTTTTAGAAAGAATGACAGGCAGGGTGCAGTAGGAGAGGAAAATTGCATTCACTAACTAGCAAGTAAACAGTTCCTTTCTCAACACTGCATGCAAGAAAGACATCAGTCATAACATGCAGTCTCCAAGGTTGCTTCTCCACAGCACTGGGCAGCCCGGCACAGAAATCCTCCTGCTAGCCCCAGCCAGAGCGTGCAGAGAGCTCAGGAACCTCAGGCACACAGCTGCATCCTGCATCCAGCCCCACACTGGCTCATGGAAATGGTGCAAACACACACAGACAGCACAGGCTATGCTGCAAATGTGTCACTTCCACCTTCGCCCTGCTCCTGAGCCTGCTGCACCACAGCAGCAACCTACATGCAGCCACCACCAGCTAGCTAGTTAACTAGCTGGATGAGGAGCCATGCACCTTGTTCCAGTGCAGCAGCAAGATCAGTGGCCAGTATAGCTATCTCAGACCACTCTGCACCCCAGAAACTCAAAACAGGTATCTCCTGCACCTCGCATCCTAACTGCTTGCTGCAGGAGGACCACGTTAGGTGCAGACATGGATTATGAGGAAGCATTCGTGTTCTTCTGCCACAGGGCAGGCAAGCTGCCTTCATGTATGGGAGGACCAAAACCAGAATGGTATCTTGTGGTACCAACCTTCTCTGCAATCTCAGATGAAATGTTGCAGGTGTTGCTCGGAGTCTGCACTCTCTTGCACTGCTTGTTTTCACTGTGCAAAGCCCAGGAGTTTGCAAAGTCATAACTGTTTGCCACAAGGGTCCCTGTGAATGAAGGAGAGGAGAAGCACATGGATTTTTTTAAGAGTTTGAGCAACAAGTAGTCATTATTGGCTACTACCAATGTGATAGTCTGCTGAATCATAGAATCATAAAATCAACTATGTTGGAAAAGACCATCAAGTCCAACCATTACCTCAGGACTGCCAAGACCACCACTAAATCATAAAAGCTGTTTCTAAAAACAAAAACTGTCATATCAAATAAATTTCTATTCCAAAACAGATTGACTGTAGAAAAGGCCCTTTCTGTGATCTGGACTGATTCCTGCAGAGGACCTCAAGGACAGACTAAAGCCTGCAGAAGGCACCTCCCAGCGCTTCTCACATTTGCATGAACATGGTAGGAGTTATTTGCTGGTCAGCTATAATCTGCAGAAGCCTAAGCATGCCTACACATTTTCATGCTATTTAAAAGTTGTCAATAAAATAAAGACATATTAGGGAGGCAAACAAAATGAGGTTGCTCTCCCTAGCCAGAGAAAGTATTAGCATTCCTGGTCCCAGATAGCCTTGATTTTCTTCTGTCTGAAAGTAAATCTTGTGTGCCAAAGAACTTACGTACACCATAACTGCTTGGGCCCATGTGTAAAAAGTGTCCCGAAACAGCTCCTCTGCCTTATAACAAGCAGCTCCTGGCCCAGGTTTGACAAGATTTGCACCCATTTTGCATAAAAGCAAAACTATATGACTGGCACTTCCTGGGAGATGCAAGCCAGGTTCTCTGCTTCTCTTGCTCCATCCTTTGGAGAAAAGGGATCCTCCCAGAAAGGGAATGTTCCCTCCTCCCCCTTTTGCGTCATATGGCCTTGATGATTCGAGGACTATCTCTGCTTCCTTCTGTGAGTTCCTGCTACAAAACAGTTAATTTCATGTTTCTCAATTCTGCAACTTTGCTTTTTAAAACCCTGATGTGTTGCATGTGAGAGGATCTGTTGCTGCTGTCAAAGCAATACCCAAGACCTTATGCACAGAATACGCTGACACACAACCCTGACTGTATCTGGAAAACATAACAAATGCTTCCCAAATGTATCTACAGAATATTTTTCTATTTCATATTTTATAATTTATCATTTTATAAAAAATATATAAAATTTTCATTAAGCTATCTCCTGTACATTAAGTACAAACATACAGAATATACTGAATGCTAAAACTATTCCTAAACTAAAGCGTAGTTGTAAAAACTACACTGAGAATGCTAGCGTAGGTGTAATAAAGCCAGTAGCCTCTAGTAGACTTTTCGTAAACTAGAAATTAGGGGTTTATAAATGTAGCATATGTTAGGCTCACAGCCAATGTCAAAAGAAGAAAGTATGACGGGGAAAAGCAGTAAAAGGCATGAAATTTTCATCTACTCAGCCAAAACTCAGCACAGGGAAAGAAAAACAAGAACACAACTCTTCAACTTACCATAGACTGTAGAGATTAGTGCAACAATGAAATCTAGTCTGATGAGAAGCAAAATACCAAATTAAATGCACCCCTTTTTATTTGCACTAATGCAGCTTTACACCAACAGCCATATGTATTGGGAGATGGGCTCCACTCTGAAGTAGTGTTCCTCTGGTCTGAATGCACATCCATGTTGAGCTTCCCATTGCCAGGTACCCCAAGATCCTCATTCACCCACATGTTAAGATTTGAAGGTTGGGACAACTGCTGGCCTTGAAATGCCGGTCACCTGGTTTTCAGTTTCTCTCCCCCCCCCCCCAATAAATAATTTTAAATCTTTTGTGAGATTCCTTGGGTTTATTTTTTTTGGAACCTGCTTTTCAAACCCTCTTGTTGCCAGCACCTGTCTGTATATTAGCACACATTTCCAAAGGTATGAGCGATTTGCCAACAACTTGCCAGAGCAGTTCTTCCTCCTTGAAAACTCTTGGGGCTCTTAAATTAAGCTACAAGCTGTTTTGAATAGGCAATACTTGATTGATTTGGGTTAGCTCAATAGCTCGAAGTCTTGCCCCAGGCAAGCCTCCTCAACATAGGACAGTAAAAATCTAGGATAATAATGATTTAAGAGATATCAGCTGACAGTGGGTTTTCCTGTGATTTGTCTAGTGTAGCCTTAAATGACCTATAGCAACAAATAAAGGGCTAGAGAGGCACTATGACTTTAAAACGAGACTGCTGCAAAGCAAGCAAACAGACAAAAAACAACGCACACCACACTGACATATTTTGGACACAACTCCACCCCCTCTTCCCTCCCCTCCCCCCCCACCCTTTTTTCTTTTCTGGTCAGAACAGTTGCTTTCACTTCTCTGTTTTTCACACAGATGATGTTCACTCCTGACAGAAAAATCAGTGTTCACTATGATTTCTGGGTCTCAATGTCACCAGTTCCTTTTGAAATCTGGAACTGCTGTGCTGCTTTTTTACTTTAAGACTGATGGTCAGGCAAGGGGAAGCATCACCAATAACCACCTCACGCTCAAGGTATGTGAGTGGGAGGCAGGAACCCTGACCTCCCTCCCTGGACCTCCTCCAGATTTTCCATATGGCCATAGGCCTATCAGGTTAACTCTTCCCAGGGTCTGTTAACTCATCTGTAAAACACAGGCAAGAATTTGTTCAAGACTCTACAATACTGCGAGCAGAGGTGCATAAACTTTCACACCTTGGTTATTTACCAAGCAATGGGGGGGTTTGTTTGTTAGGGGGTTGTTGGTTTTTTGGTTTTTTGTTTTGTTTTGTTTTGTTTCCTTGTTTGAATTTGGTTTGGGGTTTGAGGTTGGGGTTTTTTTCATTTTTTGTTGTGGTTTTTTTTGGGGGGGAGGGTGTTTCTGGTTTTTTTGTTGTGGTTTTTTTTTTAGTTTGGGTTTTGTTTTGGTTTTGTTTGTTGGTTGTTTTCTCTTGAGGTTTGATTTTTTTCTACACGGTTTTACATGGTTTTGTGCATGGTTCCAGGAAAGCAAAACTATTGGCAAAGTTGACCAAACATTGAGCCATAGTTTGGACCAAATTAATGATATGAAATATTGAAGCCATGGGCTATACAGTCTTTTGTGGCCTCTCTGGTTCAATGAATATAAAATTCATAACATTAAACACAAGAGAAGGAAAGAGCCATCTCAAACTCTACAGCCCAGTGATGAGGCACACTCCTCAAACCCGAAATGTCTAACTTTGATTCCAAACCCTGAATAGAGTGGATTATGAACACAAGTTTTTGGCATCTCAGATAAATGCCATATAATGAGGACAGGTACAAGGCAAGTCTTGTTCATCTGTACTGCTCGTAAATAACAGCTAAATTCTCTTGTGAATCCATTCCCTTTGCTTTCAAATTAAAATGCAAAAAAGAAAATAAGATCATTTACTTAGGCCAAACAAAAATTTGCCTAAAATCAAATTACTGATACCCTTTAAAATGCCAAAACATTCAGGCTGATGAAAAGTTGTATTTTTTTTGGGGGGGGTGGTGGGGGGGAAATAGCTGCACTACCATCGCTGTGAGTTTAGAACATGCTTTAAGAGCTTCTGGTAACACGTACCACACAGGGAAGTTGCATATTCATTCACATGCATTTATACTACTTTTGGAATGAAAACATTAGCTGAAACATCAGATTTTTTCCTTGCCACTCTCCAGTGGCATCATATATTCTGTATTTCAGCAGCTTAAATGGCTGGAATACGTTGCTGACAGCTGGAGCAGGCTCAGAATATCAAGACTTTATCCAAAATTAGCCATGGGTATTGTTTTATCATTAATGTCTTTGTAATTTGGAGACAGATTCCCAGAAATATGCTTCCTGCCAGTGCCAAGAAAAGCATAATGGGACTGGCGCTGGATTAATTTGTGTTGGTCTTTTTCCCCATAACGCTAAGAGTGTTTAACATGCACAAACAACAAAATGATGGATTAATATCCCTGTGCTGGACTTGAATGAGCTCTTTTGTACAAACTTCAGTGGTGAGGCACTGGAACAGGCTGCCCAAAGAAGTGGTAGATGCTCCATCACCGGCAGTGTTCAAGGCCAGGTTGGACAGAGCCCTGGGTGACATGGTCCAGTAGAAGGTGGCCCTGCCTATGGCAGGGGGTTGGAACTAGATGATCTTAAGGTCCTTTCCAACCCAAACTATTCTATGATTCTATGATGACCTAGACATCCAAGCACCTATCACAGCAATATCATTGTTAGAAGCTCAGTGATAAGAGTACTAGCAAAGACTTAGGCTACAGGCACACAAATAAGCTCTAGGAGCTTGCACTGCAGTCTCTCTCACTGGGGAGAAATTACCTTACACTTTCTACAAGGTAAGAGCATGCCCTTTGACCACTAACATGGTGCAAGGCTATGGAGTTTTGGGGCCTTGCTCATGTGTGCATGCCCTTAGGAGATATCAGGATCAAGTTGCCCGATTTCCTCTGTAGTACTATGGAAGTCATCTCTTTTGGCCTGTGTTTTGGATCCCCAATTGTAAAATGCTCATGACGATGACTGTGAGACACTCAAATGCCTTAAGGCTGTCAAATACATATCTGAGCATCTAGAAAGGACAATTTCATGTTTCTCATAAGAAAAGACTGGCAACCAGTTACGAGTGTATGGTGATGTCAGAAAGCAGAGCCTGTTCAATTACCAAGACTTGGAAGCATCCAGAGGATGGCTATGAAGGACCAGAGCCTAGCTGGCAAGAAAGGGAGAGGAGAAATTAACTCCTTCATGGGGATCTAGGGGAAAAACAAACAAACAAACTCTAGAAAGCTTCTGAGAACTCTTTCTGGTTTAGTTATGCTGAAAGTGTGAGAACAAATTGTCGAGGGGCAGCTGGCTTGTATTTACTACCATATCCAATAAACAAACAACCAAATACAAAATAGTCAATCTTGTTTGTAAGTCTCGACAGGACATTAGCACTTCTCTGCAGGATGAACTAGTTTAGTAACAAACTATGTCAATGAGAGTGACTCAGCACCCCATCCTCTGAATGACAATGTGTGTCTGCAACACTGAAACCTACTGGGGAGACTTTTAAGGTTCAAGAGCTACTGCCTAGGCCACTACCTTCAAAGCTGGGTCCTATCAATGTTCATTTGCAAGGGTATCATAGTTTGAGTCACGTCACCTAGACCTCCAGGACCTCAGTAACTGAGCATCAAAAATGTATCCAGAAGCAATGTGTTATCCTCTCATCAGACTATCAGTTTTCAGTTTGCACATCAAAACACAGTGAGGTATCACAGGAATGCCATGACAATAACACGATTGGATGAATTATAGTACATGAGTATAAATATATCAAGAGAAAATAAAAATGATTGCACTGTTCACTGTTTAAACACCCTTTCCTTCACACCTCCTTTATTTACTCACTGTAAGTGGTAATGTCCAGTAATAGAGCAGTTGCTTTGCCTCTTATTTCCCCGCCACCCCAGAACAATCCAAATATCACAGAATCACAGGCTAGTTTGGGTTGGAAGGGACCTTAATGCTCATCCAGCTCCAAGCCCCTGACATGGGCAGGGACATCTTCCACTGGACCAGGTTGCTCCAAGCCCCTGTGTCAAACCTGGCCTTGAACACTGCCAGGGATGGGGCAGCCACAGCTTCTCTGGGCAACCTGTGCCAGCGCCTCATCACCCTCGCAGGGAAGAACTTCTTGATGTCTAATGCAAATCTCCCATCTAATGCAAATCTCCCATCCATTAGTTTAAAGCCATTCTCCCTTGACCTGTCATTACATGCCCTTGGAAAAAGTCCCTCTCCAGATTTCCTGGAGGCCCGATCTGAGGGCACTGAAGGGTAACCTTAGCACCTCATATAATTAATGAAGTTCTGTATCATAAACCACTTCCTTAGCAGCAAAGCAAACTAACCCTCTGTGTAGTCACTTTTTTTTTTCCCCTAAAATACAGAAAAATCATGTTTTCATTTTTTTCAACATAAACATTGCCATGTTGTTGAAACTATGACAAAATGTATGATGCTTCATGAAAGACATGAAGATTCAATCCATGCCTAGATTCTACCCATGACAACTATGACTTCTGGGATTTGGACCTCTGGTGCCACAGAGAAGCCCTAGAAATGGGCCATCAAATGCATAATCTCTAGCATCATCTCTCTTCCTTTGCCTCTGACATTCAGATCTGCACACCAAGGGTTTCCACATGAGAGCCCATAATCTTGGCAACATTAGATCGTTCTTTTTCCTTTGTGCATTATGCTTCCATTGCATATTATTCTGAAGCTGAAAGATCTTATTGTATTTATTATCAATACAAATCCAGCCCAGAAATGTGTCTAATGGATTAGAACTCAGGGCCCAATGCGATAAATCAAAATATGGCCAGATTTTAACAGGAAGCAATGGACACATCAGCAGGAGAGTTCAGTCTGCCAGCACCCTTAAGGTAACACTTCAGTGCGCTCAGATCGCTAAGTCATGCCACAAAGCTCACATCCTGGGTTGGGTTGACCTTTATGAGATCTAATCAGGCTAAATGGAGAGCAAATAGAAACTGCAGTGGAAAGAAAAAGGTAAACTGCTTCACAGGCTACCAATTGCCTGCCAAGATCTTTTGTTTAGAGAATATTACCTCTCCCAGCTGCATCTGTTGCTCCTCATCTGAAAGTTAGCTTCAACAGTTTAAAAAAAACTGAATTAATCAAAAGCTGGTTTTACTTGGAGCAAGTTAAGAAACACTCATATGAACCACCCCACCAGCAGAGCTGCCAAGGGGACAAACATTGTGTGGGCATAGTGACGTCCCTCACCGATACAACAAATTAAAACATAATTAATCCAAATTCCTTCTAAAGTAGTTTAAATGAGAGGTCTATTGTATCAGCGAGAGAAAAAAAAAGGCAGAATTGCTGAGACACGATTCTATTCTTCAGGCTAAAAACACCAAACTGGATGTCCACGTAGAATACAGAAGTCAGGGCCTTCCTCAGTAAGGAGGAAGAGCTACACACGTTCTCTGTCGCCTTCTCTATTATTTTTCAGCTCTTCCAAGCAGTGACCCTGTCACTCCCTTACATTCAGAAATCTGTGGCTGTGAAAGCAGTGGGTTTAAAGAGGGAGGATACAGTCTCTGACATGTTAAACAAATACAGCATGAATCACATTTAAGCAGAAAAGAACCTTCTACGTTTGAAGAGTCCAAGGCAATACCATCTCCTTTCCTTCTCCAGCTTTTTGCAATAGCCTCACTCCTATTTATTGTCTGTTAAAAAAAGATGTAAACTTCAGATCTCAACACATCAAGTTTTCCAAGCCCTCAATTCTGTGAGCTGAGTTTGTTTCTTATTATTTACATTGCTGAAGGATTGATCAATCATTTTAACATATTATGAAATCAGGGTTTTTTCTGTACACTGAAGCTATGCTTATGTTTCCCAACTGTCAGTAAAACACATCTTACTTCTCTGGAGCAGTGTCAGGCTCTTCTCCAAGCTGCTTTGTCTTCTTTTCTATTTTCTGTATGATTTATTTTTAATACATACCCTACACTATCAATTTAACATACTAATATTTTAATTAACTTCACTATAAACCTTTCCTTTTCCGGTAAGTGCGAAGAATTAGAAAACACTCTCAAACACCACAGATCAAGGTTAGACCTTCAAAGTCATATTCAAGGCTTTTCCACAACTCTGAGTCTTCACCCATACCGGCAGACTTCACATAAAGGTGTATAGAGCAGCAAAAGCAGTCTTGTCTCTCCCTCTTAATAGGTATTGGTGTGATATAGGCTGCACCTCCACTCCAACAGCCCATGTAGACAGGGAAATGTCATTAAAAGGTAACCACTTTATAGAACAGCATCCCATGCCAAATCCAAGTACAGACCTGCCAGGAGCAACCTCCAGAATTTAATGTACTGTTATTGCAACACTATTCATACCCCCACTTGTCTAACTCATGAAAAATTAGAAGTGGAATCAATGAGTATTCCTCACATCTTTTTTGCTGGGTCTTCTCCTGGTCGGCCTCTCCAAACACTGTATTATACATTTTTTAGCTTGTAGCTTTGTGTCTCTAGATTCAAGATTTCTAAAAGTGTTAAATTCAGACTTATGGGCTTTGCTCAGAAATGGGATGTGACAGCAATTTCCTTTCAAGAGAAAGGAAGATGAAAGAACTTAGTCAGACAGCTTTTCGGCACATCAAGATGAGGCACCTGACAGATTTTGTGGAAACATTTTGCTGGATAAGCAAAATCTTTGTTGAATCACCCATCAGGAAAAGTGTGCAGAGTGTACATTAAAATATAATCAGTTAGTTGTAGTCTTACCTTCCTGAGTTCTGAAGTCATCTTCAGGAAATGTATTAAAGTTGCCACACAACCCACAGGTCTTATTATAGTGCTTTTCTTGAAAGATTATCTGAATATTCCCACTGATATCAATCTTCACCACAAAGCCATGCTCATCACTGGATATTTTGTAATAACCTGCCTCCTTCTCTATAAATATGCCATTGGAGGCAAAAGGTATGGAAACCCTGGGAAGAAAAATAGGAATTTCTCAGAATATGACACACTGAAAACGTCGGGGAGGTTCTGCTTGAATACTTGTTCCCACAGGTACCTTTTGTCTTCCTGCATCACAACTCCATCTAAAGAGAAGCGAAGATTGAAATATTCTCCAAGATAAACAGAGAAACCAATTTTCTTCCCATCCTGGTAGTCACCTGAAGAGATGAGACATAAGCAAATATTGTTAGCTCTGGAACTTGGGAGGACAACTTGTAAGTAGCACATTGCAGAGTTGGGACCGTATCATCTAACATTTTCAAGAGCCATCCATGCACTTCATCCCGTAGTTGCTTAACGTGAAACGGACAGATAGTCCCAGGATGAGGGCTGGCATATGACCTGGCACTGGCTATGGACTCACACTCTTGCCATTATTGTCTAGCCAGTGAATTCCCCATCCTACTATGGACACTGGAGGAGTTTCCACAGGAAGTGGTGCCCAACAATCTGCTGTGCTCTTTCCCTTCCTTGTTTCCTCCCAAAACCAACCCATAGCTCAGTGGTAAGAGAAGAAGGTTGAATCCATTGAACCTATGGAAGAACTGAGCCTGGATATCTTCGTTCTTTATAAGCTCTCTAATCATCTCAACTGGCCTTTGAGGGGTGGATGCCAATGGTGGCTATCCAACTGGGGTGGGGGGCAACTCACTCTGCATTTTTCAAAAGGAGCAGAACATAGAGATGGAGACAACTTAGGCTCTGAGAGAGAAGAGACGTAGGGGAGTTCAGACATAGTCCTTTCTCTGCTTTTGCCCGTTGTCTGTCCGTTGTCTGTCTTTGGCTTTACAACAGCTCCTTGTGCAATGGCACCATTCTGGATCTCCTGCTCTGAGGTAGCCAGCTCTGCCCAGGCCTGGATGCTTTACTCAGCAATACAGATTGCACTTCACAGCCAGATATCCAAAACCAAAATAAACCCACACATACACTATGATAGGAATCATAAGCATGGCATAACCTATTTATGTGCTCAATATAAACACTGTCTGCTCATATTTTGTTGGTTTGGGTTGTTGGGTTTTTTAAGATTTGATCACATGAAATACTGTAATTAGTTCATACTTCACATATGCTGGTTGGTTCTTCTACATAAAAAACAATTTGTACCAAGTTGTTCAAGTTGAAGAATAAAATTACTTAATTTGGTATATGGTTGCTTTTCAGAGTGATGGGATCAGTTTAATTTACTTGTAGTCAGTAAAGAGTCATTTTAAACTATGACTAATATAGAACTGTTATTAGTGAATATAAGAATATCTACAAAAAAGGTTGGTGAGAGTAATACACAATTTTCGTTTTCATATCTCTTGCCCACTCCCAAGAGTAATACTGCAGAGACTCATGCTAATTCAAAAGCCTTTTGTCCTGTAGGATGGGATTTTTTCTCACTGGGGGGATTTAGCGTACAGGTGCAATTAGTTCTGCGGGGTTGTATAGTTCTTATTCCTGTACTCAGCTTTAACTGCCACATTCCTCTAGAAAATTAAAAATTAAAAAAGGTCTAACTTTCCCTCTTTAGAAAAGCCAGTAAGAATATCTCCATTCCTTGGCAGGTTAGTTATGTGGCAGCTATATTACCAAGGGATAACTGAAGCCAAAGTGACAGAATTTCCTCACTTTTCATGCCTAAAAAAATTAAAACCAAACACCAAACACAACAAACCACACAAAACAAACCATAAACAAGACCCTTTCATGCAGTGGCCCATCCTATGTGACAAAGGGCAGCTATTTGTCTTCTCAGTGATGGAACCCAGCATAACTGCAATGCCATATCCCACATCTTACAGTTGTTACTTCTTAGTATCTTGCTCAGACTCACCTAAGAGTGTGACGGAGCGCTTGTGACAGTCCCCAGCAAGGAGGTAACTGCAGTCCCCAGCAAAATTGTAGAAAGAACCATCAAAAGTTTTGATGTGATCTTTCCCAAAAAGGCTGCAACGGGAACCTGATGACTCCTGAAGCAAAGAACCTGATGATCCTGGATATCAAAACACAACACAACTTGCAATGTAGAAAAATCATTTTGTAGTTCAGGAATTTATCTGCTGGAATTCATCACCATTGATCATTGCATGTTCTGGACCTCCAGCTCTAGCTTCTAGGATGGTATGATAGTACATAGGATCAAGCACAGATTTTATTTTTATTATATGCATTAGTGAAATGGCTTTTTTGCTTTATTTCTACCTGCCCAGACCTTGCATGGGTAATTTCAGCCCTGATTCTTTAAGGAATACCATGCATTCGTCCATTTGTACCTTCCTGCAATCCCATTAAAATAAATAGGGTAGGGTAGCATGAACAAGCCCCATTGTTTGTTCAGCCAAACATGACTGACTTCAGACAGTCTGTAACTCAACACAGTGTTTGTTGCAAGGTAAAGAGCCAAAAGAAGTAACTTTATCAATGTCTTCAGTGTGATGAGAACATTGCCTGAGCCAGGATTGCAGGATGAGATGGGCAAGGAGGGAGCGGGGGGAATCTCACATAAGAAACAGTGCAAACATATTTCAGTTCCTAGATATCAGAAAATAAACATGTTTTCCTACCTGATATTACAGTAGCCTGTAGAAGATTTGTTAGCAGCACTGCCAAGAGGAGCATCTTTCAAAAATTAAAAAGAGAGAGATTAGAATATAGTTTGGCTCACAGCAACTCATCGTTGTCTTTATAAAGTTATTTCTGAGGTTCTACATTTCATAAAGCCATAATCCATACAGACTTTCCCAGTAATTCAGTTACCCACTTGTGCTTCTTTAAATAGGTAATCTAGGAGAATAATTATTCTTTGTTCCCATTTTCACCTCTCAGCAGGGAAATGTGGGCTACCTCTACATGTTGGGAAATGCAACCCAACATACACATATATGCCAATTTACCCAAGTTAATACATCACACACACAAAGCCTTTCAAAACACAGCATAATTTATCAGACAACCTGACATGAAGAAGCACACCAAACTGGATCAGCCAACTTGGCTCCAGTAGAATTCACCTCTGCTGCACAAGATTTGAATCCTGCCCAAAATTCCACAGGAGGAAAGAATATATAGGGTTTGCACCAGCCAACAGATCTGGCTGGCACACCGTTATAACCACATGCTTATAATCCACTGATTTCAGGCTGATGGTGTGCTTGAGATAAAGGGCAAGTAGTAAAGGGAGGAAATTGTGCAGAGATTAGAGACCCAGGATGAAAACTTCCATTCACTAAAATCTGTTTTAGCATTGCCTCCTGCTTTCTACAACCAAAACATCAGCCTTTGTTCTCCATATGGCTATAAACTACCTCCTGTACTGCCAGGCCTTTAAAAGTAATAATGGGATATGAGCTTTATACAGATGGTGAACTACAGATGCATTCTGTGGCAAGATATTAACAGTTAATGGATGAAAACTGTAGGGAGCTCCATCTAAGTGAGTTAATTTCAGTGGTCATATAAGCAACTAGAGAAGCTTAAATATACCATACTTAATATATTAATGCCTGGAGAGCAGACACACCTTTCCCTAAGAGAACCCTCTGATTAAAGACCAGAATACATTTTGCAAAGACAAATGCTGATTTCAGTTTACAGGTGCACACTTCTTACTGATGTCAATTATGTAGGTCCAATTCACAGCCACAGAAATAAACACCAGGTTTGCCTTATTTACCAAAGGCAGGAAAAGAAAGCTCCATTATAAAACTCAGTCTAATACAGTGCTGCAAATGCCAGTCTGACATAAGGCTGTTACTGCTGCAAGATAGCTAAGTGGCAACTGCATGGAAATGTGACTACAAAGTAATGGTAAAGAAAACAATAGGCATTATTCTCAGATTACACACTTGCTAGTGTATTTTTAGTGCATGCACTGTGTTACTGTGACAGAATCAGATACTGCTTTTCCTTGTTAACCCTTCAGTTTTACAAAGCGGGCAAAGAAAAAAGACAGGGTATAAAACTCTTCAGCCCTCTTCCACCTCCCAGTCCGTTCTAACCTGCAGACTTGAAGTTTCCCTCAACAATGATAGAGTGGGTGCCACCAACAAATCAGAATACAGTCAAGTACGATCTGCCAGTATATACCCCTCTATAAATTTTATCACTGGCTTAATGAGAAATTAATGTACCTTCTTCTGTGTGAGATTCCTCTTGCACATGAACAAGAAGCTCCTCCAGTTGCCACCTATAGCCTACTACACCATTGTTCCCACGTTCCTTCAGAAGACAGGACTGGAATGGCTTTGGTCTGAAATTTCTTGTTTTTGTGCAAGCCAGGAACTGTTGTTCATTTAAAAGGAAAGATAAAGACCAAACGTCACATCCGTCTGAGTCTCAAGACAATAGATTAAATTGCTATCGTGTAAATCAGTAGCCTTAATTGTCAGAAAGTTACAATGAGGGGAAATAGTTTTAAAAACTTACATGACAGATAATTCTTTGAAATATATTTTGCATGTGTATGTGTGACAAATCTCACTGGCTGAGCCAATAGGCAGCATATTTATTTGAAAGACTATTGTTAAAGAGGAATAGAAGGATGCTCCATACCTAAAAGACCACAGAGCCATGTAGTACTTTTTTCCTGAAAACAACTGCTTTAAAGAACAAAGCGGGGGGGGGGGAAGATCAGAGCTGGTAACAACCTGGTTTTGTTCTGCACATACAAACACATTTGAATTTTGTCACATTCTATTAGATCAACACATTCGGTCCTTGAATTTGCAAACGTTTATAGAGGTACCCCCTGGAACAAGACATGGTAACAAATTAATCATGCACATACTTGTTTACAGAGGTGGGCACAAGCTTTATGGGCATATGTACAGCACTGAGCAAAAAATGCAGAGCAGATGACATTACTTTCAATGTCCCATGCTTCATATTTTCCATAGCTACTAGTAACAACAAAGGGATTAGAAGGCAACACATTTCCCTGTAAATCATATTTTGCCACTAGTTCAGAGAATCAGGTCCTTAGTTGAAACCAAGAAAAACAATGCACAACAATAAAAACGTGCCTCCCAAGAGTCCCCAGCAGGTGTGCCTGCCTAGTGCACAAGCAATTCTGAGAATGCAGCGAGTATGACCCCTGCACACAGTTCTTTGAAAACTAAAAAGGGAAAATAAATATAAAAATTGTAATATCATCTTTTCTTCCTGCAGGCAATTTCCCTTATGGTTTCTAGAGATGACTAAGTTGAAACTTGCAGAATGGTGACAGATTAATTTTAAGACAATTTAGGTGATGAGTCTGCTTAGGTTGAGGAGTTACAAAAAATACATATAATAAATTGTTAGCCAGACTTACTTTGTCTTGTATGAACTCTTCATGACATCTGCATGTTAAAATGCTATAGAGCTGTACTACAGCTACCAAGTGACAAGAAGAAAGCAACACACACCAAATTGGTTTTTTCCACCTGAAAAGCCAGAGAACAAGATTTTTAAATGAACGCTTTCAGGCAGGGTCTTCTCAGACAGATGTTCCTGCCTTTTCTCCAGCAGCAGTAAGGCTTTCCCCTCTCACATTCATGGCAATGCAAGGCCTGCATCTGGGAAGATCGTGGGAAACATACAAGAAAATGCCCCACATGCACAGAAACTTGGTGTCCACTGCAGTCATGGCCTTTGGTGTATTACACAGACATCCCTCCAGCATGGGAAAATCCTAGCTATCCCTGCTGCTGCAATAAAGTACCAGTAAAGGATGATAACCACTTCTGGGTTTGTGTGAAGACAGAGGAATAGCGTTGACTGGGAATCATTCTCTCCTTCATACCTCCGAGAGCCTGGGCATTAGTGATCAGAGAGAGATGTTCTCAAAGCCTTTCACTGTGGGAATCCCAGTATTATTCATGATATGAGGAATAAGATCTCCTATCACCTTGGTCTTTTGCCTTCTTAGTTTTAATCCTGAGACCCAAATAAGTTGCTTCATTTGGTAACTTCCTCTTGCAAATCTAAATCTAATAGGTAGCTTTGATTCATAATCTTTTGTACGTACCAAGGATAGAGTTCCTTAAAAATAAAAAGATTGCTGGCTTTGCTCCACGGCAATTTCTTTACTGTTATTATAATAAGGGGCTAGTTCTTCAACAATACAGGATTGTTTAGCCTGTAACAGTGATGGATGGCCGAGATCTTCCTTTATTAGCTTTTGTGCTGCTGCCTTCACACCATGACAAGCTTCATCTGGAGCACCAAGGAGGGAGAGACCACACTACACAAAAGTTTGAGCCCATCAAAAGGCACTTTGGAGAGGAGCAGGCTGCAGGCAGGCCGGTTACTGAACTGGGACTGAGCCTCTGAAGTGCATGAGTGCTTGTCTGCATGATCAGAGCCTTGGTCTACACCGGGGGACATTCTGTGACTTGCACTGCCAATGTTTCATAGACGGTTCAGATAAGCCAGACATCATGACACCTCTTAAGTGTCTTAGGGACCTTGGGGAACATAACAAAGAAAACTAATTGAGATAGGAAGTTTGTTCTTTGGGTGTCTTTTTCCCCTCCTGGCTCTGTTTTCTCCCAGAAAAGGGAAGTGGTAATTAAAGAGCGTATTTATTGACTGATATTGTTCATTGTTCCAATACAAAGCACAGTGATTGGGTAGATCTGATGTGGAGTTTTACAAATAATACACCCGAGACAGAGGGAAATATATAAAGGACTATGGACCATTGCTGGAAAGCCCCTTATAGCCAGTTCCTGGAACAGAATAGGAAGGACTTCTGACAAAAATTATCCATAATACTGCTTTTCATTGCTTTGTTCAAATACTAGGTAACATGCAACAAGTCCAATGCTTCCTAGCAGTTATATGATAATATGCATTAAAGCATTAGACAGGATGCCACATTTGTCATCAAGCTTGTTACACAAGTACTTATGCAAAGCGTCCACATTGTGAAACAGCAACACTGACTGTAGGAATAGTGATGAAACATACAGGGCCTTATGCACAAAAACCAGCCAAAATATGTTGATAAACTGGAAAACTAAAGCCTAGCAATACTGAATTTTGATTCTGTGCTTAGGAAATAGAAAATTAGATCAGGCTATGGAAGCAACATAGGATGTCACTTTAAGACTATTTAAAAGATGCAAGCATCTGCTGTAAGAGAAATTCACCTTATGGAAAATATACCCATGAAGTTCAGTAACAACATTTTCTTTAAAATTGTTTTTTTTTAAGAGGGAAACAAGCCAGTCTACATAGATGTTAATAGAGCTAACTAATCTGAAGATTTCAGCCTGATCCTGGCCCTGTTGTAAGCATGTTGAGTTGAAGTACTCTTCTGCACAAAGTTTGTTTCCATAAGTATCACTTAATTTCTGCCGGTAAAGGCATTGATTGATTTTCTGAGGTCTAAAAAGTGTTCTTAGAATCTTGAGTAAACTGAAATCCAAAATGCCACATCCTCAGGTGCCACACAAAAAACAAAGAAAGGACAGTGTACTGTGAAATGTAGGAAATGTTGGAACAGAAGACATACCTCATGAATCAGCAGAAAGCTCTTCAGCAGATACTTATGGGCAAGGAAGCCATGCTGCTTCATTGCTGAGAAATAGTCAAAAAAGTGAAAGAATTACAGGAAATTGATAATAAAAAGAAAAAAAATCAGTGTGCAATCATAAATGCAAAGTAGACTTTAATCTTTAATATATTCTGTGTTCTCAGCCAGTCTATCTCAAAAACAGTGACATTCTTAAGGATAGAAAATGAAAAGATAAAAAGATTAGAGGTAGAAGGCAACTTCTCTGCAAGGGAAGAAAACTTTGAATCTTAGAAAATCAGAGAAGGAAAGCATAAGGAGCATCTACCATATCGCAAATGGCACAGAGATGATAAATAAGAAATAAGTATTTATCATTTCTCCCAGTGTAAAGGCTGGGAGCAGTCAATGAAATTCTCAGGGAGTTGCCTTCAAAAAACATGACTGGAAGGCCTCCACACAGGTCACTGTGTCAAAAAGGAGTCAGACAAACTAATGAAGGGCTGGTCCATCACAGGGATGGATCACAGACATCAAATGATGAATCAGAGCTTGTGGCTTAGAAAGTCTTTACCCTGTAGAGTGAAATCCCATCCTTTAACACTACACTTCATTTCTTATGACTCTTTCCCTAAGCAACAGCTGTTAGCCACCAGACTCCTACTTCTTGGGCAAAACAAAACAAACCCAAACCAAATCCCAAAACACACTGCTTTCTTTATCCCAGTCTGCAGGAAAGTATATCTGTGGTTTTTCACAACTGAGATTCATATACACTTTTCCATTAGTGACCCAACAGTGAACCTCAGCATAAACAACGAACAAGCTAAAGTAAGAATCATTGCAAATAGTTCCGAAAATAAGGGCATCCCTTGGCAGTTCCTGAAAGCCCAGAGCAGCAGGCCAGAAACAACACAGGACACAGGCTTAGCAAAGCTACTTCTGCATCTCCTCCTACCTTCCCCACCCCAAGAGAATTAAAAAAAATAAAAGACCAAAATAGATAGATAGATAGACAGACAGAACGACCAACCCCACAGACATGAGAATATCAGCTGGCAAAGCCCATATAGCCCTGTATTTGAACCCTTCCCTTTGGAATACTCCTGTATTCCTGTATTCCCTTGAGGAAAAAGATGAACAAAATAGATGAAAAATATGGTAGTACTGATATGGAGTATTGACCTCCATGCAGAAAAGCCTTGAATGAGATCTATACTGCATAATTATTCATTGACACATTTTAAGGACATAAGTAAGGGTAGGGAAAATAAGCCATTTACAGATATTCAAGAGAAAGGAGGACATGCAGACAGATGCAGTGGCCAAAACAGCAAGCTAGATGTGCACTAGCAGTGCAGTAAAGTGCGAGAAGTAAGGGATACTCATCAGGGCTGCCCCATGTCCCTGAGGATGGCATTAGCAGTGCCTGCTTGCCCTTGGAGCTGCATGCTGTCCCTCCATCACTTCTCTGCCATGCCAAGGGACAAATCAGCAAGGCAAGATGTACAGCTAAGCTGCATCACAAGAAAGCCAGAGCCATGGTCTGTCCCTTTGGCAGCTGCCCAAACAGGACTATATTTGTTGCACACAGCAGTATAAAATAAATTTCAGCAAGCAGCAGCAAGTTCACTTCTTTGAAACACACAGAAAGCCTACTTGGAAAACTAAACAGTGCCACTGGCTCTAGCCCCATATGATTTGCAGAGGCTTCAATGCATTTTTGGGGTTATCAGTGCTCAGTTCCTTCTCCTTGTACAGTTAACGATAGATGGTTGAGAGAGACACTCTTCAGAGAGGACCATAGGCACCAACTTCCGTAACTCCTCAGCCTCTGGACATCCTTTCACATGCTGGAAAGGCAAAAGACAAACAAACACTTTTGTTTGTTTGCCACTTGCACAAGGCAAAACAAACACTTGGACGCTCTCCCCTAACTATGCAACCCATCAGAGAAGGGCATTTTTAAAGATAATTCTTCTTATTACAAGTTGAACTCCTACCCTGGTGGCAAGTTTATGGGATTTCCAATGTCACAGCCTTTCCTGGGGTTACCTTTTGAGTCATCTGAGCCAAAAGGACCTCAGGCTATAGCAAGTGATGCAAGGCTCTTCAGTGCTACCCTGTATAGAGCACTTCAGTGTAGCTGCTGAACCACTACAGTACAAACCTGCCACAATCCAATATGGTTCAAGCTGCCTCCTGTAAGACCAGTGATATGCAGCACAGCATCAAAGCAAAATATCCTCCCTCCTTTACAATGTCTCTAGGGATGTAATGTCATGACATTTATAAGGTCTCTAGGGAGTAACAACACTATGGCTGAAGGACGATATCTTCAGCTGGTGCCAACCAGTACTGCTCTGCTGAAGTCAGTGGCACTACTCTAGTCTGTGCTAGCCAAAGAGCCAAAAACCTCATAAATTTGCATTACATTACAAAAAGCTACCAGAAACTGAATGAAAGGTCAGGGGAGAGTTTATTTTTCTGCTGGTCTATGGACTATTTATTCCTTATGTAAGTTAGGAAGCACCTCAAGGATATACACCTGACACTACATTCTAGATACTGACACGTCTCAGCATTCCCAGGAAGGGGATGCTGCAACACCAGAACAGCACAGCCTGGGAGGGGACCGATTGTTTTCAGTCTCCTCCTGTAAAAGTTTGGAAGCAGTTGCTTGCTGCTCTTTGCTTGTTAATGTCTTAAGTCTCCACCCCAGGTTGAAATTCCCTGCACACGGGGAGTCAGCAAAGCCCAATTCAACAATTTCCCCCCACCCCTGGAACTGTGGTTTTCATATTCTTTTTATTTTTTTTTTTTAATTAGTCAAAGCTCTAGCCTTATCATTTTGCATAATGTATTTACAGGCATAAGACTTTCTAAGCAGGGTACTCAGTGCATACATGCTATATTCACTTTACTAAGTCCTCAATTACCCTGTGGGATGCTTTCCATTCATTTAGCCTGTTCCACATAAAGCAAACATTTCCACATCCTCATCACACCTTAACATCAGCACTGACATCAGACACCAGCCAGTCAACCACCACAATCTCACCATTAGGCTGCTGAAGGAAAAAACCCAATAAGATACATACAATGTGAGGTATTTTTTCCATTAAGATAATAAGAGAAAATGAGAGTCTGAATTGTGCATGACATCATGCCAGTTTTCAAAACACATGCTTTAAAAGCAGTTAATCCCTCCCTCCGGGATTAAATTTGCCCAAATGCCTGGCTGCTAAAATGCCTTTAAATGAAACCATGAAAAATATGACTAGCTAACACTTCTGGGCTGTAGGCCTGTAAAACATTTGCACTAACAACTCACCCTGTAACACCATATATGCAGTAGAGCAATTCATTAATAAATTAGCCAAAGTCACCCTCAGATACACACCAGGATCTCCTAATTTCATTTATATGGAAAATGTCCTCAGTCAGTTTTTTAACTGGAATATCTGGGGGGTTGTAAGCTTTTAAGATTACAATTTTTAAACAAATAAATAAAAAACACATAAACAAACCCAACCTTGATTGATGATCCTGGAGCAAACACAGGAGGAGGCTAACAGAACAGAAGCATAGCTTTGACATTATAGCCTCACCACTGTGCTCTCCATTCAGGCAGGAAGGGGGAGAATCAAAGTCTATTATTAAGCCCAAAGTGACAGAGCCTTGGGCAACGTGGTCTAGTGTGAGGTGCCCCTGCCCATGGCAGGTGATTGGAACTAGATGATCTTAAGGTCCTTTCCCACCCAAACCGTTCTATGATTCTATGATTAAGCACCATGAACGCATGCATGTACAAATATACACGAATATATGCACCCACTTGCATATATACACCAATTGCATCATTTCTGACAGGAAAATATTAATGTATTGAGAAAGGAGCAGAAGTAAATAGGAGCAGCCAAAAGATGGAAAATATCCTCATAGAGTGGGCAGACAATTAAAAGTAAGAAAAAAAAAAAAGAAAAAAAAGAAAGCCATCTTGTGTGTGTTTTTACAACTAATCAACTAACATCTTGTTTTGTTAGTTCTTAAAACTGTCTTGATTTTGAACCACATCTTGTACGTGCCCATGCTTTTGCTCCTGTCAGTGTAAATCCACTTCTTTCAGCAGTTATAACAATAGCAACAGGAGCCATACTTTGCCAGGTGAGATTTAAATAATGTAAGTGGTTATTTTTTGCCTTTACAGAAGGGAGCAAACATAGATAACATGCTGGCTTTATAGTTTGAGAAGCAATTTCATCCTTCTCCCCTTCTGTAATAAGACACAAACAATATCTCCTGTATTTGCATCACAAGTGTGTAAGCAAGGATAAATTAATGTCTTCTCCTCCACTCACAGGGCTGGTCTAAGGTCCTAGGAGGTTTACTAATGATGGAGTTCACTAATGACAGACTTCCCAAAATGCTCCTGCAAGAGCACAAGTTTCCATCCAGGGTCACCACTCTTAAAACATCTTTCCACTGAGACAGCATCCAGAGCCAGCTGGAGCTTCTGTGTTCAAGGCTGACCCCTGAAGGATGGTCCTAAATTAATTACTTTTTGAACTAGAATACCACCAGGGTTCATTTAACATTTCAACCCAATAGAACTGTGAGTAAACTGTTCCAACAATTAATGCCACACCATGTTAAAAATGCGTGCTGTAACTCAGGTTTCAGCTAGCCCAGATGCAGTCTTCAGACAGCAGATTATATGAAAATTTGAGAAACATCTATCACCAAGTTTTCTCCACATACCTGCCGAGACAGTGAGTTCAAGCCAGTTCTCCACAATTCACTCAAATGAACTGTCCTCCTGGATTGCCCCCCTAAAGCACGTTTATCCCCATTTTCTTATCTATATACCTCCCTCCCCAGCATCTTCTACCAGCTCACCACATTGAATTTGGTGAACCATAAGGCAGAGACAGATCCTACCAATACTCTACCAGAAACAAACCTTCTCAGAAGGGTGATTATCATTTGGCCACATATAACCAATGTTATGAGCACTTTGCTGATGTGGAGGAACGGGTGGTGCATCATTTCAGGTTTTCTAGTCACCCAAATGATATTATGGCAAATCTTAAAGGTGCCCAAATATGTTGTATTAACACTATTTGCCAAAGTTGTGATCTCGCTGAAGATTTATAAGGTTTATTAGACATCATCTGCTTTCCGTAAAAGCCACCAAAATTCATAAAAAACTCAAGTAGGATAATGTAACTACTAACCTATCCAGATACTTCCACACTTTCAAGTATAAATTATTTGGCCTTATTGGTTTAAAATATCCAATTTGAATTTACAATGATATTTAGTGAAAGAATGCTAGGTGTTGGCTGCCCTTGTAAGTAATGAGGGAAAAAATACAATAACATTATAACCACCCAATGAAAACTCTTCATATTCAGAACAAGTTATTTTGACATAAAACCAGGTAATATTTCTGCTGTCAAAGTACAGGTTACCAGAAACACCAATCAGCCGGGGGAAGCTTATCTATTAAAATATTTTTTTCCATCAATTTCAACTTTGCTGGGACTTCAACTTCCATCTCCCTACCAGAGATTCAATCACTATATTCACATTATATTTATAACATTATGCAGATACTTTTTAGCAGGCAAATTTTAAAATTTCCATTATGTTTCCTGATAAAATCAAGCTACAGATTTCCTTGCTCTGTAAACTGCATTTCTAGCAATAATGATGAGCTGCTATGATACAAACTTTCCGTGAAACATGCCCAGAGAAGTTGTGGCTGCCCCATACCTGACAGTGTCCAAGGCCAGGTTGGATTGGGCTTGGAGCAACATGGTCTAGCAGTAGGTGTCCGTGCCCATGGCAGGGGTTTGGAACTGGATGAGCTTTAAGGTACCTTCCAACCCAAACCATTCTATGATATTGGCCTTCACGTGAAATATTTATATATGCTTTCAGGCTCACTGACTTAATTCTCTTTTGAATATGGACTACAACAAGGAAATTTCTCTGACTAAATGCTGCTATACCTTTCTTCAGGAAGCTTCTGCACACAAACAAAACAGCTGTAAAAGACTGGGAAGAGTGCTATGAATTAAACCAAATTCATAGAGATGGCAGTTCCCATTGAAAAAGAATGAGTTTCTGAAGGTCTCCACTCAGAAGAGTAGTCCCTAGGATTGAAGTCTTGGCCCATGAGAAGTTCATTACATTACACCAAGAGGAGACAGGATTTGACCTTAAATGTTTATTCCATTTTCTTACTCACTTTTGAAAAAGAAAAAGGTTGTGTATGGATGCGACTTCTATTTAGCTTTTTTTATAATGCCAAGCTAGCTACAACTCTAATAATCAGCAGATCGTTCATGCAAAGTCACGTGTTTCTCTTTCTGAAACGCTGATTTACCCTAGTACAAGACAGAGCATGTTACTCATTGTGGAGGACAATTAAGTCGCAGAAACATTCACTGCTCACTGGGAACAACTGGCACCATTATGTGATTAACAAATCTATGTCTTATGCACATTCCCCACCACCCCCCTTTTTTTCCTTCAATCATCTAATGTAAGCACGGGGGATGGCAGAGGGAGCTCATATTGTGAAATTTGCCTCTAGCTCCTGATTTTTCTTCACGTCAGGGGATACAGCACATATCCTAAAAATCACAAGACTAATACAACAACTATGAAATTCTAAAATAAAAATTGGTTCTCTCACATAAGCCTTTTGATTTTTTTAAATTTTTTTTTACATCACAGATTAGCATTTACAAGGTTTTCTTCGTAAACATGAAGGGTAAAGATTTACTTCAAGATGAAGAACAAAGCTGAAATATTCATAAGAACTCCCAACCCCTGTATTTGGCATTCAAATAAAAGATAAAACCCTCCAAATGCTATAAGATTCCAAAATATCATCATGCATAATGACAATGCAGATGCAAGGATGGTGGAAGGAGGGGGGAGATGTGTGGAACTGAACTGTTCCAAAAATCATGGAATTTTATATAAATTGCATTAAAAATTAAAAACACCCTCTAAATTTAACTTGAGCACTCTGCCTTCAGCTCTTGAGATTCCCCAGTACAAGTGGGATGTGGCGCTGCTCAAGTGTGTACAGAGAAGGGCCACGAAGATGATCAGAGGGCAGAAGCACCTCTCCTATGGAAACAAGCTAGGCTTGTTCAGCCTGGAGAAGAGCAGGCTCTGGGGAGACCTTATTGCAGCCTTCCAGTACCTGAAGGGGGCTACAGGAAATCTGGAGAGGGACTTTTTATAAGGGCATGTAGGGATAGGACAAGGGGGGATGGCTTTAAACTGAAAGAGGAGACATTTAGATTAGCCATTAGGAATAACTTCTTTACTGTGAGGGTGGTGAGACAGTGGCACATGTTGCCCAGAGAAGCTGTGGGTGCCCCATCCCTGTCACTGTCCAAGGCCAGGCTGGATGGGGCTTGGAGCAACCTGCTCTAATGGAAGGTGTCCCTGCCTGTGGCAGGGGGTGGAACTGGATGAGCTTTAAGGTCCCTCCCAACATAAACCATTCTGTGATTCTATGACTTTAACAAAAAGACAGGGCTCAAGCAGTCCAATTATTTTTCCACTTGAAGTGGGACAAGAACTGTGCAAAAATTGCATTCTAACAGAAGTTTAGTTTTTTGAACAGCCTCAAAGTTGAGAGCTACCTTGGGCTCACTATTTTGTGAGCTCATTTCCAAAGACGTTACCTTTAGAACAACAACAAAACTATCTTGCTTATTTATGTTTTATAGCTTGTCATAATACTGGTCATAACTTGTTCTGAAACCATGAAACAGTTAAAAATTATGCTTACTTTCAGTATCAAACAAAAATAATCAGAATATAATCTTCTTTTCCTTCCCTTGCTTAGCAGAAAAATGCATGTTATTTAGAAAGAACAGCACTGAAGATTCAGCAAGCATGGATGTAACTGAATTTTTTGTTTATTTGATTTTACTTTTGTTCACATCCTTATTCTGTTTCATTTTTCCCTATTCACAGCACAGGCTCAGCACCCTCCTTGCTGGTTTTGAAGATACACATAGAAACAGTTCTGGAAACACTCAGGTCCCAACACATACAAAATTGAGCTAATGATCTCAGCAGTCTGCCATGCTTTCTGGAAGGTGAAATTCAAGCACGGATATATAGATTTCAGGAAGGTTAGGGTAGATATTATAGCATATATGAAATCAGCAAAAGTCAAGTTTAATTTGAACCTAGTGGACTGAGAACAAGTACACTCACCTTTCAGTCGTGGTGCTCAGGTTAATTACCATGGCGCTTGCAATGTCTTTCTCACTCTTTCCCATTTCTCCTTTCAACACAGTGCATGAAATCCTCTTCCCTCAAATTGGCATTCATTTTACAAATGAAATGGTTTTCAAAAGTTTACTCATCTTTTGCCATTTTACTTTAATACAGACTATTTAATTAACATGCTGTGACATGCGTTCTTTTCCATACATTCATCATTCCATGTGTTACTCTCTCTATTTTTCTTCTCCTCCTTCCCCTGATTTCAGAAATACATCCCAGGTCATGTCATTACTCTCAGGCTCTTGGGAGGGCAGGAAGGCATTGATGCACAGTAGGTAGTGTTGTAACAGGTGCCACTACTAATTGCATAAAGATAATTTTATAGCAATTACAGGGCTGGCAGAAGTGCCAGAACTGATTCCAGGGAGTTTTTTTTCCTCATTTATAAGTACTAAACATCCACTACTTTAATCAACACCATAAGCCAAATAAATTAATTGCTTCTTTAACATGTAGAACCATCAATTACTCTATACAGGATAGTGGCAAAAATGCAATAAATTCTCTGTAAGAAAAAAAACTTGAAAACATTTTTTTTTTTTTGCTTATTATAAAACATTATAGTATAGGCATTTCTTGGGAGAAACAAAAGAAAAACCACCCTTAAGTTATCTAAACCACTGCATTTTAAATCAGGAGCACAGCTACATCTCATTTATTAAAAGACAACATGAAATTCAATTCTTACAAGCACATACTGATTTTCTTCCAGACTCAAAAGTGTTGAGCTGATTACATGTAATCAGAAGTGGAAACACATCCCACAGCAAGTGTTTTATTTATAAAGAGGAAAGAAAAAGACTTCCATTATAGAACCCCGAGGAGCACCTATGAGACCACTCACAGACCACTGTCCCATTATGTTCAGTGCTGTATAAACACAGGACAGCAAACTCTGTCCAAACCCAAAGCATCAGTAGGAAGACCACAGAAAGAACACTTGAGCGAGGTAGTTGGGCTGAAAAAGTTTTACAGATCATGACTAGACCTTAGCATGGTTTGGGAATTTACTACCTTTGCAATTAAATTAAGCTTTAAATATTTTAACGCTACTTTTAGCTATTTTTAGCTTCACTGTCTGAAATTTGTAACTCAAGTTAGAGAAAAAAGGCCTGTTTAGAGAAGACAAACCAAAGAAAGCATTCCTCAAAGAAAAGCTGGAAAGCACCAAAGCCTTAATTTCCAATAGCTAGAACTAGTGAGTATCAGACTAGCATCGGTAACTATGAAATTAAAAACATGGGCTAAAACTCAGATTTAGTCCTTCTAAAGGCTTAAAATTCAAAACATTGTCTGCCGTATTTGTTAAGCAACAGAAAGCAATTTCTGCGCCATGTTCGTACGTACAAAGCTGTGTGTTACCATCAAACTACAGAAGGGCTCTATGCCAAAGCAGTGGTTCCCAGGAACTGAACTTGATGCTGAGCTCCTGCCCATGGGACCAGGCTCTTCCAAATCTCTTGGCTCCAATTTGATGGCTGTGGATTAACAGCACTGGAAACTAAAATTCAGAATTTCCTAAATGGATGTACTTTAAGCCTGGTTTAAACTTTACTTATGCACATATTTTAATATACATTTAATTCTTTGGCCAGTTTTAAGCAAATCATGTTCTTATGTGTTTCATGAGTATTGACATCCTCATGTGGGAGGGGAGGAATACTGTTCCCAACAAAAGAAAAACTGAAGCACCCACTCAACAGTTACCAGCATTGCCTCAACTACAAACCAGTCAACGCATTTCCATGGTGATAATATGTAAACATAGGAGTGAGCAGGAAATCCCTGCTCTGTGGGGTGGCTTTAAGTGACAGCAGGAGGGGAAAAACATGGAGGTCAGAAATGAGAGAGAGAGGAAGAGAAGCTGTGGTTGAGAGAGAGGAAGAAAAACTGTGGTTATTACAGTGGGAACAAGATGCAGAGGGTACAGATCTGTAGGATATTTAACTCTGCTTTTCCCACTATTCCTAGAACCATTTATACATGTATTGACATTTTTTTTTAATGTTCCAGATGGAAAATCTCAGATGGGATTTTGCAAAGTTCCTGTCCTGCCTCCTAATCGAAAGGACATCATGGAAGCTTGAAGCCTGGAAATTCCTGTTAGAACTTTAAAACTCCACAACCTGGTGATAACTGAGCTACCTTGGAAACAACATTTTTGCCTTCTAGAACATTCTTCATTTCCAAGTTTTCATCCCAGTTTTGGAGGCTTCCTAGATGCTTTAGATCCACACACACACACACCCCCCTTCTACAACAGCCTAATCAGGCAGTTTGCTGACAAGGGAATCGGGCAAGGGGACAGATTGATACCTATATCAAAGGTGCCACAGGCACAACATCTCTTCTAATGAACTAGAATTTTCCAGTGACAATGCTAGAAAGTTTCTGACCAGCTGTAGTGAGAACTCAGGAACCACAACTCGTGTCCAACAGTACCACAGTGCCCCTCCTCATCAACTGCTTTGCCTAACGGTTAACACACCAGGAGAACAAGGAGGCTGTTTGAAGGACTCCTCTCAGTGGGGACAAAGGAAGGCTTGTGAACTTAGCCAGAAATGTCACTCGGCCATGCAGGAAGATAAATCTGACAAGGATGTTCTGGGCAGAGTAATGCTCAAAACAGCTTGCAGTCTGGTTTTATCTGGTTGTTGCTGAACAACAGGAGCTGAGCAGTTCAGTGGCATAGAAGAAAGTATATACTACTCACATTATTTATCCTGACAAAGATTGAATAGTGTGATGGCATGCTGATCTGCTACAGACCACCACCTTACCAGGGTTCCCACAAAGAGCAGAACAGGATCCTGATGGTGGCTTGACTGCAAGAACTGCCAAGGGCATGGCCAAGGATGCTGACCAATTTCGCTATTTTTTGTGCTCCTCCTGTCTACAGGTAACTTTTGTCTCACCTTTTACATACACTGTAAACTATATGGAGCTGAATTCTTGTTGCTATTCTCAGTACAGAACTTAGCAAAGTGGGGAGCAGGTCCACCACTCTGCATTACAAACAGCACCAGCACCACAGCAGAAACGTTAAGGAAAAAAAGAAAAAATCAAAACTGAGCTCTACCACATGCTCTGAACTCGTGAAGTTCAGTCCCACGGAATGGAGAGAAGGTAAAGTCTTTGCAAGTGATGAAAGACACATTCATACCTAGGCTAGAGTTTACAGCCATCAAGGAGCTAATCGCACAACTGACATAAATCCTAGTCTAGACAAAGCTTTGTACACTGAAAGCAGTAAAAATACAGTGCAATAGCATGGAAGACAGTTTCACACGCTTCTATAATGAAGGTTGAGATCATTTCAGCTAAGGCTAAAGAAGATTTTAAGCACCAGAGATGCTGACTTCCACTGTCTTGAAATTTTACTGTGCCTTTTAAGCACACAGTCTAAGTTCAAAGTCCCTCAGATACGGATCTACCAAACCCACAGCAGTTATTTACAAAGGTAATTTTGCCTATGCGGGGCCCAAATTATGCCAGTGTTAGCTACTGCACAACAGTGAGAATCATGATGGTCCTCAACCGTATTTTCTAGAAGTCCTTCACAACCTCCTGCACCAAGTCAGCCTGTCCCCTGATTCTTCCTCCTTTCAGCCGTTTTAATCAATCTGCACATCCTATGATGTGGAAAATAATAAGAACAGTGTTGCACTAGGTGAGAAGAGGGAGAGCAGGAGATTAAGAGATGGGGAAAAAACAAGCATGCCACCAAAGCCATTGTGTGCCCCACACAGTCACTGCCAGGGAGCCAGAGACTCCGAAATCTTCAGCCAGGGTTAAGCGAACATTCTGAAAAATTACTTTTAAAAATGCACACATCTGTACAAAATAGTAATCTTAAAAAAAATTAAAAAAAAAAAAAATGTTCATTGAAAAGTAAGGATGTGCAGCAATAACTTGTTCTTAGTGCTAACCGTGGTTAAAGAAATCTCCAGAAACCAAGGACTAATGAAGCAGTATAAATGCAAACTGCTGAGAAAAAAGAAATGCAGTTAAAGACTGCTTTGTGAGGAGGTGAACATCTTAAATCCATCCTGCTCAATATGAGGCAGGAATAAATCTAGCCTACTATTGCTGTTGTTGTATGGGCTGCCTAGCAATTATTTCTGGCCTTCAGAACAGACCATTCCCACCACAGTGAGAGGAGAATGGAGCAGGAGACAGTGCAGTAGCACTGCAGTGAGTCTGGCCCCGAGCTTCCCGGGAAGCTGGGTCCAGCTGTATTCACCAGCAGACGCAATGAGAGGAATCTCACACCATGCTTCAGTGAGGAGTTATGTTCTGAGGGCTTTCATCTGTCAGATGCCATGACTTTTCCCCTGCCTCCCCAGCTTTCCTACTCCTTGGCACATGTATTACTACTGTTCTGCGACTTCTGCTGCCATAGAACCAGTCTTGCTGTGGCAAGTATCTTGGCAGATTTTCAGACACCAGGAAAACATCCTTTCTGGCAGGCACAAGCCCTGCAACATCATGAGACCAAGTATAGCGAGGGCCAGATTAAATCTGAGGTATATTAATAACAGTTTTGAGCAAAGCCTCTACCCAATACACAATACTAACTTTTCCAGCTCAGGATGTGTCAGGGTGGTGGTGCTCTGAAGCACAACTGTATTTGCTATAATTCCAGATCAGATGCCAGTACACTAAAAAATAAAAATGTCTCAACTTTTATATTTATTCCCCTAGATTTATTTTCAGTACTGATTCAACACTGATACTAATATCACTGAGATAAGAGAAGGTAAGTCACATTATTCTAACTGTGCAAATGCAGTTCAGACTGTTTGTCTCTGGGAAATGTTTTCTATACACTGTTCAGTATGGAAACTCAAAATGATGGGAACACACCTGGATTTGCATCCAGCAGGGAAGTACCTACTGGGCTGCTGCTATCTGTGCTGAGGAGCCCTTGAAATGAAAACAAACCAACCACAAATCACGCTAATGGGAAGGCTGTCACTTCTGGATTCAACTATAGAAATTAAATATAATAGGGGAAAAGAAACAGTGGCTTTATTCCCAGATATAAAAAGTAAATCATCTGCACAGAACATTCCTCTCCTCCCCTTCATCCCAAACCGGATAGCAGAACTACAGGAGCATACAGAAACTTTCCCACCTTTTGAGAACCCAACTTAAAAAAAAAAAAAAGGAAAGAAAGAAAAAGAGAGAGAAAATAAAATAATAGAAAACCCCAGCTGTATATGCCCTGATGACTATACATACCTATTAAATACATTATAGAATTATTTACAAAATTTAACGGCTTTGTGAAATTAAACAACAAAATATGTAATCTCAGCAATACCAGGAATCTCAGTTCAGCTGTAAATTTCCACAGGTTCCTTGGACAAACTGGAGGGTGTTCACATAGAAGGTATTTTGGAAAATTTTATATAGAGATATAAAATACATACATATACATATATATGCACACATATATATGTATACACTTATATATATAAAAACCTAAAAGTGTGAGGACTGAAATATTCTTAGTTTCCTGACCTGGTATCTCAAGCTGGACACCTAAAAAATATTAATACTCATTACCCTGTAAGTCTTCCACCCTGGGCTCAGCAGCTCCTTGGGAAGCATAGTCTCCCCACTCTGTCCTCCTGACTGACCCAGGTCACAGTAGCCAAAGCAAGGCAAAGATTTACTCCCTCTCAGGTGTGTGGCCACAGACTTCTAAAGGACCAGAACATGCTAAACAGCAAACAAGCTAGTAATAATGTCCATTACAAATATCACATGTTTGGTTTCTTTTCAGCTTTGTTTTTGTATCACCTAATCCCAGGCTTGAGCCTGTGTTCTGTGAAGCCTAGGCAGAACCAAGCACTTGAACAACATGTATTTGCAAGTGTCCATTCCTATTTAGACTCCAAAACAAATGACCTCGAATTAGAAGTGGAGACTTTTTGAAATATGCATTCGTAATCCAGGTACTGAAATGGGACGTGGGACCTTCCTAAAAGCTTTGCTACCAACTGGCAGCTGAGCACTGGAAAACCCAGCTTTCACACGTTTGTTACCTCTGTGGTCAGAAAAGAATGGTTGTGTACTCAGCTCTCACAGCCTTCTGAAGAATATATTCCAGTCCTCCAGAGCTCTGGTATCTGGCAAGTTTTCAATATTGCATTCTTGCTGACTATCCTAGTGTGCTCCAGGATAATACTGAATTATGAACCCAGCCCTTTGCACAAAGTGTTCCCGTATTCTTTTCAAAAGACTTCCCTCCTCCACCCGGAAAGTTAAAGAAGCAATTCAAGCCCTGCTGTGGAAATATCCAGTTTGTGTTTTAGCGGGGAGTAGTGCAAAGCCGGGAGAACAGAGGTTGACAGAAGGGACAAGCCAATGGCCCTGATGAGACGTTAAAGCAGGGAAAGCGCTGAAGCCACATGGAAGAAAGCTGTGCCTCTCATCCTTTCCATGTAAAGGATTGAGAGCAAAATGATCAGGAAATGACCGTGCTCAAGTCAGAGATGAGCAAGAGAAGCACGAGTCTGGAGGAAGCAAAAAGAACTTGAGATAAGCAAGTATGCTGATCTCATACTTTTTTAACCTGGTTGTTGCAGATTGTTTTTTAAACTGCAACAACCAGGTTAGAAAATTAGGTTAAAATAAATAAATAAATGCATCAACAATCAGATGGATATTTACCATTTACTGCAGTGCTGCCTACAGGCTGAGTGATACTTGCTATGACCTAAACTGTAATCCCAAGCTCATAACGACTTGGGGTGAACAAGGGCATTTGCTATTCTTTTTCCTCTAAATAGTGACCACCTGCTAACTGGGCTGGCCCATTCTTCTCTGGCATCTCTGCACAGGAGATAATTTGAATGATGCAATGGATGATTAAGCCAGGAACGAACACATGTTTTATTCCTAAGGAAGGGAGAGGGGGGCAGCCCTCCACAAGCCCCCCCAGCCCTTTCAGTCCAGCTAGCACAAGGAAGCAAGGCACAGCCTCAGACGCCTACTGCTGGCGTGTGACAGAGCGGTGTCTTGCACAGCATCAGGCCATTCATGCAGGACAAAAGGGTGCTGTTCTGCAGGGTAAATATATAGGTGGTCTCTTCAGTTCAAGGTTGAGCCACAGTAATTCCCATGCCACACTTGATAGATCAGAAACCAATCTCCATTCCTGTCTGTCTAGCATCTTTTATGATTATTGAAGGCACAAAGGGAGTTTTAAAAAAAAAAAAATCACACTCCCTTTCTGATTAATTTCCCTGACTTGCTTTGGAATAAAGCTACTTGGCAAAATCTTCAAGCTTAGCAATTAAGTTAAGCACTTAATTCCAAGTTGAGAGAATTAAATACAGATATCCACACACCTGACTCACTGCTGAGCATTTATAAGAGAGCCTTATTTTTAATGAGAACAAAGCCCTAGGAGTTGAGAACACTGAGAATTACAGCTGAAGTCAATGCTAGACTCCAAGACGGAATAAAATCAACTCTTTCTTGCTTTATATATAGCTGACTGGTTAGCAATTCCAGCGAAACTCTCAGGTTTACATGATGAGTCATACCAAACATTGGTCAGCTTCATGGCAACAGGTCTGTATGCAAGCAGTGGAAAGTAAAAATAAAGCAAATCTGCGCTACTTAGGCGAGATCTGTATCCACACTTAATATTAACTAGGCGCAAGCAGATTTTAATGCTCCATCCCTGGCAGTGATCAACGCCAGACTGGACAGAGCCTTGGGGGACATAGTCTAGTGGCAGGTGTCCCTGCTCATGGCAGGGAGTTGGAACTAGATGATCTTAAGGTCACTTCCAACCCTAACTATTCTATTACAACTTCTTTGGAAATACTCACTGCTTACTTTAAGAATCAGACTCCTTCACAGTAACTTGAAGATGAATGCATTGTTTCTTCACACCTCCATACCACAAGATTCATTCTAAATACCCCCAACAGGGCTTTAAAGCCTGAAAGCCACAAAGCTGCTTGGTCAGCTTCAAAACTGAAATCACCTGGTATCCTGACCTAAAGTGATGAGCTGCTCACATAGGAGGAAAATTGGTATTACCTATTATCTCAAAAGGGTCGACCAAAGCTAGAGATCAACACATCTTTTGAGCAGTAATATCTGATATTATGGCTACACATAGTACAAATATAATTTCAAATTTAGTAGTTAGCTGAATAACATCTTATATCAAAACCAAAAGATTTTCATTATGTCAGTGCAAAAAAAAAAAAAAAACAAAATAAGATGATGATGCTTATTTACCACCTCTTTAACTTCTCAGGTGGAGATTTATTTCAGAAAACACTACACAAACAATACTTAAAAGTCAGAGAATCTAACTCTGTCTCCTTGAGAAGTCTGCAGGTTATAAAAAAATGCACATACCAAGCTGAATGTCTAAGGAGGATTTCAATCCTTGTTTCACGACTTACTAGGTATGGAAGAGATTATTTTCAGCTGTGCTCTATCTTGATCCTTGTTTTTATCCACCAGTTTCACCTGAGGTTTTGTCAAAGGAGGTTGTGGCACTAGCTAAGAGAAGCTACAGTTGTTAGTGGCCAGCAGAGTTAAGTTCACCTATGGGCTGATCAAGCAATCATAAGACATACAGTTTTGCTCCACTTTCAGAAAGTTTCTCAAGTTATGTCAGCATAAGTAGAGTAACAGCTATGCCTTTAAAGAAAGATTTTCAGTTTAACGTAATGCAAGATGAAGTTGAGATGGGAAGAAATACAACGCTGTAGCTTTAGAAACACACCTTACTCTTTGAAAACCGAGCCTTCCTAGGGAAACAAGCCTTCCTGAGTGACACTACGGGGCATGTGCTGGCCCAGATTTCTTCTGAAGGGTTTAATTAATCATCATTTGATTAATGATGATTTGAGGAGCAGTTGCAGAAATATGTGCCCATCATTTCAAGGCAGTGTGATCCATAGGAAAAAATTCAGGAGAATAAGTGTAAGATATAAAAAATAGCACTCCTTTACCCACCATGTCTTGTCTTTGATGAGAGGATGTTCCCTAGCCCCTAAGAGTACCATATGGAAAAGGAAAAGTGTGTTCAGCAACCTATTTATACTGAAAATCTTGCTTTGCTTCTGGATTTAATGTAAATACAGCCCTGTTTTGGGCACTCACTGAAAGAAGACGAGGCAATCAGTTCAAATTAGGTGTGACCTCCCTCTTCTAAATTGCATCACAATATCCACAGTTTCCCCATCTTGGCTTTTGCCAAGCTTAAAATCAAACCCATGCACTTGTTGAAATCAGTACTGGAAAACAGTCAGCCTTATCTAGTCCATCATTAATTAAACCTGTGCTGGAATATCTATTTAGATCAGCTTCTTCAGATGAGTGCTATTTCAGAATTAAAAAGGAAGATTTAGCTTCACCTGCAAGTGTTATGCAGTTACCCAGAAATAAAACCCTCTCCCTTTCAGACAGTGCTTGGGTAAGTGGTTACTCTGCAACAGCTAATCTAGAATAGCTACTAGGAAGGTAGGTCATGCTAATTTTCAGTGAGGCTAAAGGTTATGGAGGCTTTTTGTGTACCATCACAGTTCCTAATACTAAATCTCTACCACCAAGAGTGAAAGGCATCTTCTGATGTTTTTTTATTATTTTCCTGGGGATGGGGGTGGGTGGTGTTATTTATATAATTTTTTTGTTCTTGGCACTTGCATAAAGAAAGGTTGTTTTCTTTCTGAGAAGACAGTGAGAAGGATCTCCTGGAAAACTTCTGCATAACTGAAAAAGCTGGGGGGAAATACCCCCTACTTTCTCCATTGTTTAACATTACTTTTCCTGGTTCCTTAATTTGAATGAAAGTTAAACCCCCAGTATTTCAAAGCTTAGTCACGTAACTCTAATGTTTCTAGTTGGGTGTGAAAAGTTTATACACACACAAGGATTTATAAACACATAATTATATGCCAGAGTGTTTTGCATCAGAAGTTTAAATTGTAAAATTCTTAATGTAACCATGAATCTCAGGTTAAAAATAATGTCTTGACAATTTTCCAGCCAGCCACCTAGCAGCACCAAGAAGAAAAGTTCAAGTGCCTCCCTAACATGCGCTGTCTATGAGTTGGATCATGTGTGAGAGAGATACCAGGACTTCAAGGAGAATGTGGGGAAAACACCTGGGCATCCACCTCTGGCTGCCCCAGCAGAGCATCCTGGCAGTCCTCCCATGGGGTGGGCATGGAGGAAACACAGATGAATTTGCACCGCACAATGCAGGATGCCAACACCCAGAAAAGGGGCAGAAAGGAAGAAGCAGAGGGAATGCAAAGACCGACAGACCCAACAACAGCGCTGGGAGCCCTACGTGACAAAAGGTGAACTAAACACACCCATGGCACCACTGCTGCCATCCAGCCCACATCACCTGCGCTTCCTCCTCTTGACTTGGTCAAACAAGTCGATGTAGCCAATGTGTGCAGCTGAAGCCAAGCAGACACATTGAATGTGTTGACTGTCACGAAAAGAACCATGAAAGATTACAGAGCTCCTCACAGGAACAGAATAAAGACCAGAAATACTTTCAGAGTTGGGGCAATATCTAGTAATTATGTTTAAGAAGCATTTGGACAATGCCCTCAATACCATGCTTTAACTTTGGGTCAGCCCTGAAGTGGCCACACGGTTGGACTAGATGATGATTTCTAGGTCCCTTCCAACTCAGCTATTCTATTCTTACTCTTATTTTATTCTATTCACTTGGCGGGAGGGGAGGGGAGGGAAGGGAAGGCCTCCAGAAAGACTATTAAATACAGGCAATTGTTAGCTTTTGATAAAGCACTAGTTTGAGTAGCCATGACATTGGAGCCACTACACAACACTGAGTAAACTACTTTCTGATCCATCCTCCCAATAGTCTGTTTGAGATACACTCTAGTAGCTGATACATAAAGAAGTGTTCCCATTTTAACTGAAACACTATTAAACGTATGCAGGTAGTTTCTCATCACTCCAGCAGCATAAAAGTAGCCCTGGGGCAGCAGCACTTGGCAGAAATCCCAGGTGTTTTACAAGCTTCATATATATGACTTATTTCTTCCACTGAACATACAGATGAAAACCAGGGACAGCTTAGTGTGAAGTACAGAATAAAAATGCAAGAGAGTGGGTATCACTCGTTTGTGTCAACTCCTCACACCAGGGGAAGCTTTTTTGTTTAGAGCAACAATTTAATTTATTCTAAACAGCACCTTGCCAGACTTCCAGTCAAGGGATACGATTTAGAGTCAGTCACCTTTGTGGATATTGGCACCTGCCCATCAGAATAATGAGAAATGATGCTGTAGCCTTTGTTTTCTTGGCTATGAGACATAAACCTTGAGCCATTTCACTCTCTTCTAATGCTACCTGTGTTTCTCTCTCATGCACTTGAAAAGTTAGGATTTTTCTTACCAGTTCATTCCACAAAAGTCCTAGATGACCCTCAGTGACCTAATTTTTATTCTGACATCTAGAAAGGTTTGTCCTAGGTCAATACACACAGTACAGTGCCATATTATAGCAAGGGAGATGTGGCAAATCATGGGTCCCTGTGCTCAAGAACCCACCTGACTGCATGCACCTCGATAGCAGCCACAGCTTGTGGCCTCACTTCTGTCCTCTGCTCTTAAAATAACCTCACCTATACCAAGAATTCTGACACATACAGACATCAAAATAGTAGTTAGATGAATCACACTTAGAGCTGCATGCATGTTACAGTCATGATTTCCACAAAGGCATTTTGCAGCCCTTCGTAGTCACAGCATTCGTCACTGCCAACAGCCTACTGCTTATTAAAGCTTTGGGATCCCATCCTCCAGATATGAGACTGCTCACAGATTGAAAGCCAGATACAAGTACTACTATCTGCAGTGTGAGGATCTTAAATGGTAATTTAACTTGAATTGAAAAGGAGTTAAACCATACGCTACATATTCAATGGTGTCACACTGACTCTCTGAGAAATTAAGGAGCATCAAGACTGTATTTGTATTCCATGACAATTAAAAAAACCAGACGTATCTTCTCTTCACTAAGTAAAACTATGATGTTTTCTACATCCTTCCTTCCTGAAGTGACCTACTTCCATCATTGGTAGTAGTAAAAGAGTCTGAATTATTTGAAACTGATGTTTATACTTTCACTAAAAGTTTAAATTTAAACAACTAAGAACAATATATTTTGGCTTTTTATCCCATGCATTTTTTCTCAGAGTTTGAAAATGATAATTGATTATGAAAATATTTTATAAAGGTTCCTAAATTCACATTGAGATTTTCCAGTTGCTCTCTTGACATGATCGTACTAATGTATCATACACACAGGCCTTATGCCAAATATTTGCCAGGATGTGCCTGAATCTCCTCTAATCTTCAAATCTCAGTTTAAAAAAGTGAGTTAAAAACAGAAACTGAAGAGGTCTGGCTTCAGGTCTTTACTTCCAGCTACACTTCCAGTTATAGGGGAAAACCTAATCTCTAGTGAAGTCCCACAGGACTTTGTGGACCCCTCAAAGCCTTTCTCTCATGGCAGAAAACAGGCAAACTTTCAGGACATACAGATTTACGCGCAGCATGAGGTCTTCCAGAATTTAGCTGTTATGGATACCAAACACCAAACACTTTTCCTCCAGCAGTGGAAAAAGGCCAGTGCCTTTGACTGACAGTGCTATCAGCATGACTGATCCTATGAGTCATTTTTGCAAGAGAGTGAAAATCTTGACTCTACAGCTCCAAGACCAGCCTCTCCCTTGCAGCTCCAGATGCAAAAGCCAGCAGGAACACTTACCCATCACGGCTCTCTCCCATATATCACACCATTCCAAATGGTATGCTGCATTTGAAAGAACCAGACCAGTACCTCTAAAATTTGCTGGAAAAGGTTAGGCCAGAAGTAAGGCACTTCACTTAACCTAAAGTTTCACGGATCAACTCAGGGATGGATTTTGAGAGGTGTGAGGAAATAAGCCACAGACCCTACGTTGGTGTCATCTAAGCTGTCAGCTCCCTGACAGCAGAGGAGCTACGTGGTCATACAGCCCCTGTTGTCACTGGACAGCCAGATCCAGCCCAGCACATAGTGTACCAGAGTCACCACACTTAGACGGCAAGGAAAAATCACTGAAGTTAAAAAGCAAGCAAAACAACGTTTTGAGGTTTTTAATTTTGTGACTGGCTGTACAGTCAGAGATGTTATTTCTCTACAAAGGAGAAAATTGTTTTCATTTTTCTCCTCTAATCCACACTTCTCAAGAAACTCTGTTAATCCCAATTGTTCACTGGGGAAAGCTTTGTACTTTATCTCCCTGCAGTTCAAATCGTTTATGCCTGGCCGTTTAAGGGAGCTGAAAGAAACATTTTAAAATACCTGAAACTTTATGTGAAGGCTAAAGGCATCACTACTTTTTCCACATATTCATAAAGGTAGAGATATGGGGAAAACAACTCTAAGAGAACCCCAGTACTTCTGCAGTACTTACTAGTGGTTCCCACCACCCTTTACTGCAATTAGGAGAGAAATCCCTTCTCTCCTTTGCCTTGCTATATTAATCAAAGGATCAAGGTCCTCTGGATCGAGCAGTCTGAGGGGAAAACCCTTCCCGGTGAGAAGCAAACAGTTCTCTTCACTGTTGGCCCAAACAAGACATTTAATTTTGCAGTAAAATAGGAGAAAATAATTCAGCTTATCTGTATATGAAAACTAAGTCAGTGTCACATCTAGATTATTAGAAAAGTAATTTTAGGAGGCTTCTGGTAAACTCAGATTTAGTCTTATTGGCAATATCCTGACTTAGCTCTTCTCTGTTGCATCAGGACAAAATAACACTTTAACCATCCAGTACAATTTTAAGTGCAGATAATAAATATTTCATGCAAAATATTTTGGCCTATTATCCCACATAAATACAAGGTTTAAAAACAAAAAATCGTTCTGAAGTACTTCTACAAGGGTCATGAATTTCCATTAGTGATGTTTATTATGTAGAAATTCAGTTGATTACTGTCTCATTCCGAAAGCCAGAGAAGTTCAGGTATGTCCAGAGAGATGCATTTACCAGATCAGCAGGCTCTCAAAGACTGAAACATGAATGTTCTCTCTGGACTCTTCATATAGAATAGAAGCAAGCCACATAATTATTAACATTTTCATTCAGTATTCTTAAGGATACTAAAAATGCACAAATAGGTTTCACTTCTTCATAAATTAATTCACCGGATGAATGGGGAGAGTTTAAAGTAAGTACAAACTCACAGGAGGTTTTGATCCAACCGGTCCATTTCTCGCCTCTGATCAATAGGCTGCTGCCCATGATTTTTAATGGAAGTTGCTTTAACACAGTGTAAGCATGAAAAGCTTAATAATACATTGGTGGGAGGGGGGTATCCAATGTTTTTCTTTTATCCTTAACTATAGAAAGCTAATGAGAGACATATTACTCATATTAACTAAGAGGCATCAATTCTTAACCGCAAAGTTACCAAAAACATACCCCAAACCAAAAGCCATATATAAAATCAGTCCCAGCTCAGCAGTGAGACAGGCGGCTTTCACTTGGTCAGTTTGCAGTTACACATGAGTTTAGTCACATGCATTTACTAGTCTCGGCCTTGCTGGATCTATATTGCTGTGGCCAGCCCCCATCCCTCTGATTCCCTCTGCTGACCTACGTAACAAACCACAATGCTTGAGGTAGAGTCTGCTCTGAGTTAAGCACTGTTCAATCTCCTCTGTGGACGCAAGCTCATCTACTACCAGCCTACTTAGAGATCCCAAACCAAGAAAGCCAGCAGAAAGATCCCAAAGCCAGCAGAAAACGTCCGATGGCATCATTTAACTCGCCACAGCTCCCCACTCTTCTACTTTCAGACTGTCAGGCCATTTGGATGCTTGGCTACAGCTACAGCCAGCCACCTTTCCCAAACTCTCCGTTCCCATTTTTCTTGTGATGCAGCAGCAGCAGAGGCCTCTCGGCTTGGCTATGCTTGTGCACTCACTATCACCTCTGAATTTTTCCTAGCTCTTAATTTTTCTGCCTTGCTTTCTAATACATTTCACTAATGTTTTGCAACCTGCTCTGAAACAGCTGCCCAGTTCAACGTCTCCTCCACTGTACTATCTCTGGAATGCACGCTATCTTATCATTTATTTTGGCAACAATAATTCCAACATGTTTTTATGTGCATTTCAGTAAGTCTCTTCTGTTCTGCTCGGGGGGGTTTTGACTCTCAATAGCTGCTGAATTTCTAGTCACATTGTACTAAATAAAGGTACAAGCCCTCAGTTGTCGTTCATGAGCTAACAGGCTCAGAAGTTGAGTGCTGAAGTTCCCATTAATATCAAAGGGAAATTCTTCATCTTCATTGAAATTTAACATGTTTTGTCTCACAACCAGAGTGACCTAAGGGCATGTGCACAACTGGTTACTGGAGATCAGCTGGCAGGATGAAACTTATTCCACCTGATTTTTCTAAATTCATAGAATCACAGAATTATTTGGGTTGGAAGGGACCTTAAAGCTCATCCAGTTCCAACCCCCTGCCACGGGCAGGGACACCTTCCACTAGAGCAGGTTGCTCCAAGCCCTGTCCAACCTGGCCTTGAACACTGCCAGGGATGGGGCAGCCACAGCTTCTCTGGGCAACCTGTGCCAGGGCCTCACCACCCTCATGGTAAATACTTTCTTCCTAATGTCTAATCTAAATCTACCCTCTTCCAGTTTAAAGCCATTCCCCCCTGTCCTATCCCTACATGTCCTTGTAAAAAGTCCCTCTCCAGACTTCCTGTCGGCCCCTTTATGTACTGGAAGGCTGCTGCAAGGTCTCCCCAGAGCCTTCTCTTCTCTAGGCTGAACAACTGCGTGCTTATAACACACACAGCTGCAACCCATCCACCTCCCATGTGCTCGCACACCCGCCTGTTGCAGCACTGAATCACCTCCCCGCACGGCGACGGGGCCGTGGGTATATGACCCCCCCCAGGACCCCCCCACCGCTTGACCGGGCAGGCGGCGACGGGAGGCGGCCGCTCCCGGGGCGGGGCGGCGGCAGGTGCGGGCGGCGGCAGGGGCAGGTCGATGGGCGGCCGGGGCGGGGCGGGGAGAGGGCCGGGAAGGGGCCGGGCAGCCGCGGGGCAGCCGCGGGGCGGGGGGAGCCCGGGAGAAATCTGGGCTGAGACGGATTTAAGGAGTGGCTCCGGCCAGAGGGCTCTTCGCTGTCGCCGTCCCTGCTGCCGCACACCGCCACCATGCCCGTCAAAGGAGGCACCAAGTGTATCAAGTACCTGCTCTTCGGATTCAACTTCATCTTCTGGGTGAGGGGGCCGAGACGTGTTCGGTGGAGCTGCCCGGGAGGGAGCTGGAGGGGAACGGGGCGGGGGAAGGGCAAGGCGCCGGGAGCGATGGTTGGTTTGGAGCTTTCCCTTGTTTGGTTTCACCTCTTTCCTTACTTACCCTCTCTCCCTCCCGGGAGCAGAGGGGTGGGTGCGCGGCCCTTCTCCCCCGCCTCTCACTGTCTTGTTGCGGGGGTTTCCTCGGCGCGGCCGCGATACCCGGGCTGGGCGGCGGCACCGGCGGCGTCTCGGCGTCGCTTTCCCCGCCGTCGGCCCCGGACGGGCGCTTCTCGCCGCGCCGAGGCGGGCGGGTTTCTCGCTGCCCGGTTAGGCGCTGTGTTTGTGCATGCGGTGGTAGGCTGCAGTTAGGTAAGGCAGGTGTGCCCTGGCTCTTAATGTGGGGGGGGGACGGGTAGCGCTTCCCCCCAGCAGTACATGCAGCGATCGCACTGAAACTCTCTTTGCGGGCGGTACTTCTTTCTGCCTAGGCTTTTCCTGCGCGACGGCTGTAAATGCGGTCGTGAGCCAGTTCCTCGCAAGTTACAGCGCTTGCGGTCGTTGTGTATGTGAACCCATTTTAGTGGGAGCCTCGGCTGGAGCTGCGTCTTCTGCCTCCTGTCTTCCAGGCAGCGTCTTGTAAAGAAAATCCTGAAGTAGTTTAATCTGTAGGAGCACACTACCCCCGTAAGTGGGAATCATATCGCCAGGGCAGTTTTCCGCAGGACTATCTCGTTTGCCAAGCTGTGTCAGAAAGCATGGCTTAACTGAAGGGTGCTTCTCAAGCAGTCGGGGCGTGGACGTCTGAATTTAGCAGCATCTGCCTTATGGAAAAGTACACAGGGATGTGCCTAATGTAGTAGGTGTGAAGTGCGAGGTTCGAAAATGGGGTTTCTCTTGGCTATCTGCTACAGTGGAGAAATGTCTCTGTGACTCCTTTTTACCATCTGATGTGGAGAAATTAAGTCGGAGCTGTGGAAAGAAACCACTTCTGGAGTCAGTTACAGTATTGCACATGGGATGGCTGGAAGGTGCAATGCTAACAGATAAAATACTTGTGATCACTCAAAAGTGGCTTTCAGCAAAGAATGAAAACTGGGCTGCGGTTGCGGGAGGTCGTGCAGAGGACCTTCACAAAAGTACAGAAAAGCACGTACTGCCACCTGAGATTTGCCAGGAGGGTGAGCAGGCGGGTTATATTCAGAAGGTTATAACTAGTAAAAAGAAAAAGCCTAACAATGCCCTGGCTGAGACCTCTGGGTCAGGGAGGTGCTAGATCTTTTATTGAAACAGGAGGAAATATTCATGGTTTGCTTTGTGGTCTTTTAGATTTCTTTTTAAAGCTACAGACTTCCTACAAACTATGTTACAGCACAAGAGCTCTTGTTGTGGCAAAGGCATTGCCTCCAAGATGCTCTTACTGTAAGCATCACCACTTTGTCTGGAGCCCAGGGCTGAGAATAGCGCACATTATATAGTTCAGGAGGTACCTGTTGCTTGTAGTGTCATGGTAATAAAGCTCAGAAGCTTTACTTGCACCTTTGGGTGCCCAGTAAGTGTGAATGTAGGCTTGACCTGTCAACAGGGTGGAAAGGAGGAAGAATTGTGGTGGGGAATGGGGCTGTACCACATGTGGGCTGGTACGGCTGCCCTGAGTAGGGCTGTTGTCCAGAGCAACCATGAGGGTGATGCTTTTCAAGTGGCCTTCTCAGGGGGCCATATAGGATGTGGGAGAAGGAAGAGAAGGAGTAAGAAAATAAAGAATTAAAAGGAGATGGATGCTCCTTTCCCTATGAGTATCCCAGCAAGTGGCTGGAAGCAGCAAGAGACGGTATATGCAAGCAGCTTGGGTTAGCCAGAGATAAGTGTTTGTAGACTGGCGGGATTAGTCCTTGGCTTTCAGGGCTCACTACATGTATCTGTGCCCTAACAAAACTGGTGAAGAGAGTCAAGTATGGTGTTAGTGAACCTCATGTCCTCTATAGAGGAATAAAGTAGCGATATCTTGGGCTATTTTAAATTGTTAGGCCTCAGTGAGCAGTGTAAAAACAAGGGTGTCTTGGGGCAGGCAGCACTAGAGGGCAGGAACAACCCTAATAAGGTGGCTTTAATGTTTCTTATGGCATTGGAGATGTGAAAAATCTATTAAGTAATGGAAGTAAATTGAGAAAAAGTGGTGTGCCTGAGTGCAATTCTGACCCTAAAATTTAAAGCACCATCAGTGGCTGGCTCTTGGCCTTGGGAACCCACCCCCCAAAAGAAGGAGCAAGCCTTTGCTTCTGAGTAGTCCATGGGTGTGGGGTCTTATTGTCCATACACTACTCAGGAATCGTGACAGTAATGTAGTTAGATTTAATGTACCTTTTGGAGCAAGAGACTCTAAAAGGTCCTGTGAAGCTGTGATGAAGCTTAAACAGCATCTCCTTTTTGAAATAAGTTGCCCTAAAAGTATAGGTGAGGAATTTAAATGGTCTGCAGTGAATCTGCAGGTATTTGTAGATTGCATGCTAGGTGGCATGTATTTGCCTCCATCAGTGACTTGGGCAAGGGTGAGAGGAAGCAGAAAGTGTCAAACAACTTGGTATTAAAACAAGAATTGGGAAACTTTCAGAAAGTTGAAGCTGTGTCCGAGAGAAGGAAATAAAGGTTGATAAATACTGGTGTGTCAAATACAAAGATATGATAAGGCTAGCCAAAGAACAGCTTTAGGGGAATAACTTGCAGAAGCAAACCTGACTAAAATATCTCTCTTCAGACACATGAGGACCAGGGAGCTTCCCAGGAAGTCCTTAGAGACAGTGATCAGTCCAGATGTAAGTGTGTGGGGAGTGATGTTCTGTGGGACTTTCCCTTACTGGGGGTGCTTGGGGAAGTTCTGTGCCATAACCTGCCTTTGATTCTGAATCCCTCACAGGCTTGAATTGACCTTTTGATGAAAATGTCGTGAAACAACACCAGCAAATGCTGATTAATGTCTTTGTGGGGTCACAAAACAGTTACTTCAGAACTATAAATGCATTGCAATTAGGTAAAACCTCCTGCTCACCACCCACCTCAGTGCTGGAGGGCTGGAATGCAGTGAATCTGAGGCTGGGTTTTGCTTTATAATATTCTGGTGCATATAGAGAGTGGCACACGTGGTGCTTCTGGAAGAGGCAGAGGAGAAGATTCTTTAAAAGTAAAAAGTTAGTGTACACATGGAGCTGTGACATTGGAGAAGAGAGAATGGCTACTGTGAGGGGAAGCTGGACTTCATGAAGCTGTTTAACTTAAAGTCTTTATAAGCATGGATCTTAGAGAGCAAGGGCTGGTTGATGTTACTTCACTTGTTCAATGTCTCCTGGAAATCAGAGTTCCTAAAGAAACTCAGCAGTCCTGGAGTAAGATCCTGGTGGGGATGAAATGCTGGCTGAGCAGAAGCAGGGCTGAGATGAGGTGGAGGTCTGTTGCAGTGAAGTACCAGAGCTGGCATGGAGGAGTGAACTGTGCATGGAGTGGTGGTCAGTGCAGTCCTACCTAATCCAGAGAAGCATGTGAGGTAACTCTGGTGCTCGTGTAGCATCTATTTCACAGAGTGGTGAAGATGGGTGCATGCTGATGTAGCAGGCTATGTGACACACACCAAAGGTAGGCATCAAATAATGTGTGTTAGCATGAGTAGGAAGCAGCCTGGTGTTGTGAAATAGTTGGTTCAGTGGCAGCTTCTGCAACAGAGCAACAATGATTTGGGAGAAAAGGTGGTTCACAAAAGCAACAGGTTAGTGCTCAGCAGCAAGAGGAAACCCACTTCAGAAGTGAAAGAGCTAGAGAAGAAGGGAGATGGTGCTGTTGCATAAATCCATGGTGTGTTGATGTCCTGCAATCCTGTGGGCTGCTCTGGTCTTCTGTCTACATTGAAGGGAACGTTGTAGAGCTTGATGATGTTTGGAAAAGGAAGAGGAGGGTTTCTGCTATCAGGAACTGTGAGTGAATTGGGATTCTTCAGCATGGAAATGAGGAAAATGTGCTAGAGGTCTGTAGGATCACAAGTGTCCAGGTAGGGCCTGACTGTATTGAAAGAGTCGGTGAGCAAGAACCGAGGGGTGTTAAGTACATAAAGAGGAGGTTTCAGGAGAAAAGGGTATAGCTGTGGGGACAGTGGTGGTGCTTTGTCCCCAGCAGATGTTGCAGAGGACATAGTTCAAAGCATACCTGGCTAACCTGTTGTTTGGCAGCCTTATGTTAATTTTTCTTCTCTAAAAGTACTGTTTGTGTCTTTGCACAACCTGTTTAGTGCCCAACATGTGAACAGGGAGGTTAGTCCTGGGAAATGCTACTGTCAGTCTTGTTTTGATAACCCTTCCTTGCATGCAATCTACAAATACCTGCAGATAACCCTACAAGGAGGCCCTTGTAGACTGCTGTGCTAGATTGTGATCATAACCGGTCTGATGACTTTTTTTTTTTTTTTTTCCCAGTTGGTAAGGCCAGGCATATATCTTGCTAGCAAGGCATTCTCCTGAAACTTTTGAGATTCCAGAGCTTTGGCTAGAATGTGCTTGTGGCCTGATTGGAAGCAGGCTGGGGGGGGATGCTTATGGATGGTTGCTACAAACTCTTATGAAGTCTGGCTAATCATTGCATTTGTAGGGAATGGTTTTTACTTGCTGTGCTTGAATAGATCAGTAGGTTAGGGGGTCCAGTCCCTTCTGAGGTGTGGGAATGAGGGGTGGCAGCATTTTCCCTTTGGTTCAAGTATTGCTGCAGACACCAGGCACCTAGCTGCTGCTGTGTTGTTCTTGTCAGGGTGGTAGAATCTCACCTGGGTTTGCATACAGTTCTTGTGTTGCTAATGCTGGCCCTGGAGTCTTTGGGTCTGGTCTGTAATGAAAGCTGTACCAGTTCAGGTCTTTGGAAGTTTGGGGGTTGATTTGGAGTGGGGGAGGGAGCTGGTACAGAACTAATACAAAGATTTTTTTTTTTTTTTTTTTTTTTTTTTTTTTTACTACTAGGCTGGCTCAAGCTTGGTAAGAAGTCAATGGAAAAGTCATGTTATGTGCCTTAAACCCAAGCAGTGGAGTGGTCGTACCATAGCTGGTCTTGAACAACCTTAGTGTGAGCATGTGCGTGATTACCTTGAGCTGTGTAATGAGCGACTACCTCTGGCTGAGCTCCCTTAACTTGCACGGTTTGCTCAGGCTTGTTGGCCTTGGTGGCAAAGTCTTTTTCTAATAAAACGATTGGCTCCTGAGCAGCTCAGTGCATGTTGGGCAGGCGCCTGGCATGGCCACACATATGGAGCGTGTGCCTGCATGTTCTCCTGCTGGCTTTCTGCTGCTGAACAAAAGCAAGGGCTTGCATCATTAAAATTAAATGCTGTGGTTTTCCCCTTGTGAATTTTGTAGAACACAGACATCTGCTGCTAATATTTATAATTTAATGTATTGGAGGCAGAGAAGTGCTGTACCATACAGTCAAGAGTTCATGTTGAGTGTTTTGGCAATTATTTTCTTGCTCCTTTACACTGTAAGGCAACTGTCTTGTCCTGGCACTCTGCTATTCAGAGTGTTTTGTGCTATATGAACAAATGCATTTGTCTAAGGGAGTGCCTGCTAAAGTAAGATTAGCAAGATTAGGCCTGGAGTGCTCTTTTCCTTCTGTAACTTGAAGATACCTGTGACTTTGTTCTGAGCCATAATCTCATCTGCTCATGCTGCCTCTAGGAACAGCCAGTCGCAAGTTGGTGCTCTGACTTCTGCAGAGGGTCTTCCCTGCTCAGGTGGAGGAGAGGACTTGCAGGATGGACGGGAATATGCATGTGTGTGTATATATGCACACATATACGAAAGGAACAAATTAGTTTGTTTTGCTTTCCATAATCAACTGATTTACTTGCTGACTGCAGTGCGTATGAGTCAAAATGCTGGTTGGGCTCAGCACAATATAGTTTAAGTGCTGTGAAGTCAGGAGTGGAGTTGGAGGATGTTGCCTTGAGAAACCTGATGTGAAGCTACTTGCACTTAGAGTTCTAGCAGTCCTAGCTCCTATTTGCAATTTAAATTGTGGATATAGTAGACTGGCTTCTCAATAGGAACTTGTATGAAATGGGCACTAGTCTTGGCTGTGGTTCAGGAATTCTGTAATGCTGCTCCTACTGTACTGGAACACCATTTTATTGCTATTAATGCTGTGACATTAACTTAGCCCACAACATTCTTGAAACTAGTTTAAGCAGAAAGAAAATCCTTCCTTTCCAGTCTGCTCTTTTAAAGGAGTGTGGGAATAGCTGCAATTTCTTATATAACTGCTAGCACTCACTGCACATCTGTTAGGAAAGCTTTTTAAAGAAGTTTGAAAACCTGTGCTGTTAGTGGGTAACACTAATCCTGTAATTAAGGGTTTAGATTGATGTTGAGCCTCATCTGTACTTGCTGTTTATGGGGTTTTATTTATAGAGTACCAGCAAGTAACAGGACAAATGGACAGTTCTACAGGTTGTAATGTTCTCAGTTTCTTTGCCCATGTGCTTTGCAGCATTATATATCTGGCCCTGGCTTAGTTAATCCACAGTCTTGGTCAGTCAGGAAAAAGTTAGTTGTCTGTCAGATGCAGAGGATCTGAGTCAGATTTTAGTTAAAAGTTTTTACCAGTTTTATGAGGTGAAGGGAAGAGAGTGGCTTTTTCAGTGTACTTTTGCCACACCCTGGATAAAACTTACATAAGGAACAATCGTGTAGAGCCTGACATGCCTTCTTCAAGAAAGAATCAATAACAGTATTGATAGATGCAATGCTGAGCTGACAGCACTGAAAGTAGTGGTTATTTTTCACCAACTCTGCCGTATTTCCACATATTGACTTACCTTCTGCTAGAGGTAATGCCATAAACTTGATAGAAGTTGGATATAAGCTTCACCTAATATGTGCTGAAATAGAATTCACAATTTCCTGTACAGAGGCCTTTTCTTACATGCTTTGATCCATATATCAGGAGTTCTCGCGGTGCCTCATTTCTTCCCTGTCCCAGCCTCCATGCTGTTGAAAGTAACCAGGGAGGGGGGTGGGAGATGGGACGGGATGATGACGACACACCCCTTCCAAAGCTTTATCTGCCAGCTCTAAGAACTAGATAATTGCCTGGACCTTGAGCCCCTTGAGAGGTGGTTCTGTTGTAGTGTGCTGTAAGGTGTCTGCAGCAAGCGGGGTGCTTGCCAGGGGATTGTCCTTTCTCAAGATGGGTCAAGGTGATAAAGTCAGAAGGAACTGTAGAAAATGGTCCTTGCAAAATAGTTGTTAAACCCAGAATAAACTTTCCAGCTTTCCAGAGTACTGTCATGCACTGCTGTATCATGGGATACATTAACAAAGCTTGGAATGTCTGTTTGAAAAGCACAGTCTTTTGATGTGCATTTACACCACTAATCATAAAAATCCAATTATTCCTTGTGCAAGCCCTCTGCTAGAAGAGATCATATCTGTGAAACTCAGGTGTTAGAGGAGGAAAAAAATGCAGTGGGAATTGCTTGATAGCATGCATCAGCACTGAATGCTCCAAGTTCATGCTGAAGTTGGTTAAGTATGGTGAAGGGAGGAAGGCAGAGTGGTCTGTATCTCTTCCACCTCCAGGATAGACAGATTATTTCTCATATGAAGAGTGTAGTGACTGTCCTGTAGTGGATTGATCCTTTGTCAGTTATCTCTTGTCACATGGAAGGCTAAAAGAAAGAAGGGTGTCAAAGCTAAATAACAGGACACATCTTTAGATATGATCAGAGGCAAGACCATGTAATTTGGAAGGGGGAGATGGAAAGGGCTGACTTTGGAGCAGGCGCTTCTCAGATCGTGGGCCTGAATGGGTGTGAGAAGGCAAGTCCTGCACAAGATGCTTACTAGAGAAGGTGCATGGCTATGTAGGGAAGGAAGACAGATCATGCATGTGATGCTAAAAGCAAGTATGAGCCTCCATAGGACTAGAGGAGGAATGACCAGGTATTTTTATCTTTGCTTGGCACATGTCCAGTGTGTATCTATTCTATAGTGAAGTCAAGCAGAAATTTGCTGGGAGCTCTAAGATGCTTTGTAGTGGTTAGGGGAAACACAAGGAAGCCTCTTTAGCTTGAGCAGAGATGTTAGCATACTTGTGCCAGGACATGCAGGTACTAGAGAATCAGTGCCACAAACTTTTCTAGTACCGGGAGTGAGTGGTAAGTACACTTTTAACTTCATGTTTTGGTAGGATTGGTAAAACCCCCTGCCTTCAGAGTTCCCTTTCCTGGACTTGTTACTACAGAAACATACTACTTAATGTTTTGTAAGCAGACAAACCTTCTCTTTTCCTAGTTTTGTAGGGGTTTGTGCACAAAGTGACAAGTTTCAGGAAAGCAGATAGTTCTGTTCTTTTTCTGTTAAATTTCTTTCAGCACAGGATATATCTTACTAATATCCTGTATTACTCAACTCCTGTGATGAAACAGGTCTGCTGGTCTGTTAGATTGGGAAAACACTTGGGTTAAAAACCCAGCAACCAGCTCTTTAGTGGATATGCTTCCATGCAACCTGGGTGGGGGAGCTTGCACCCCTTTCCTGGGGAGGAAAACCACAGCTACTAAAACCACCCTGACACAGCTGCCAATAGCTATTGGCACAGCATGGGTGAGCAGAGAGGTGGCTGTGTACCAGCCTCTGCTGTGTCAGATTGGTCTGAGATGCTGCCAATTGCAGTGGTGCCCATGGGACAGTGCTTGCTTCTTTCTCTGACGCTGGCATTGGTGCCCTGGTCTCTTGTTGTTTTGATGGAAACTTGAGGCTTCAAGTTACTTTCTTGCCTTCTGCTTTAAAAGTGCCTTTTTTTAGTTCAGTGGTCGTTGTGGGTAAGAAGAGCATGAACTGAGAACACAAGTCTGCTTTCCTTAAACAGAGACAAAAAGTCACTTTTTTCTTACAAGGAGTTGCTTTTTTTCCCTAGTCCATGATGGAGAGAATCATCACTTTAACCCTACCACTTTTAAGTGATGTGGAGCAGTTCCCTGGCACTTCTGCTGTTCTGTGATCTCCTAAGTGTCTTGCCTCCTTGTGGTCATAACTTCCTCACAGGATGGCTGCTTTCCTAAAGGGAGAACATGCCACTTAACCTCTCTACACCCCCCACCCCCGAAGTTAAGTTTGTTTTGTGAAAGGAGTGATATTAGGTATGTCATCTCTCCCTAATGTTAGCCAACCAGTTTGCTTTTGGAAGAGGTCATCAAGCGAAGCAGGAGGCTCAGACTTGTAAGATTATCTACACAGTTGTAACATAGCTTAGAGTTTCTTCTCAATTTGAATACTCTGGCCTTAAAGGTCTGATGGGGGATCAGCTCTGGGGTTTAGATTTGCAGTTCTCTGCTGTGCCCTGCTTGATGTTGCCCCTGAGCTCTCTATTTGAACACTGTGGCTTGTCAAACCACAGACACAGGTAGGAGTGGACAGATGCATGTACTCAGGCTTCTGGCTTTGCAATTCATGAGTTCCTAAGCAAAACAAGCAGGGACTGTAGATTTCTTCTAATGCTGCAGATCTGGATGCCTATAAAAGCTGAAGAGTTGTTGACCCAGGAAAGTGAGTCTCAAACAGAGTATTATTAAATATTGGATGACTTAACAGTAGGCTAGAAACAGTGCATGAGGGTTTTTTTCCATCACCAAGCCCTTCTGGTTTTCAAACAGAGGCACTGAAGTGAGATGAGATTGCAGAGGCTTTTATAAGTGATGCTGTAGCAGTGAGTGCAGGTAAAGCAGCAACCCTTCTCTCTGCCAGTCTTGCTGTTGCACCTCTCCCTTCCCCTGGGGTGCTGCTGCGGCACAGTAAATTAAAATAATGCTGTTGTGACATACTGTGTGCTACCACGGTTCTTCAGCATGATTTAACATTGTTTTGTCAGCATAGCCCTAACAAGGAAAGTGGCAGGTATATGCAGGCTTTGTTCTTGCTGTGTGCTTTGTGAGTAAGCCGGCACCTACACACCTGTGACACCAACAAAGTGCCTTTTGCATGGGTCTGGAAACCTCCATTTGGGTTTGGCTCATTCTGCATTGTGTATCACTTCATCTTTTTCCCAGCTAAAAACCTGCAGCTCCTCTTTGAGGCAGACTTGGGAGTCAGGTGCCTGCCACGCAAGAAATGCTGGTTTTTCTGGTGCAGCTGGCCTATTGCTTTTCTTCGCTGATACCTGAGCCCTTTAAGCACTTCAGTTGGGACCCTTTCTGCTGAGAAGCTACAAAGGATATACCTTCCTTTAAACTCTTGCTTAGCCCCTTGTGTTGTGTAAGTCTTTAAAGCTCTCCCTATGTTTTTATTGGAAAAACAAGCCTAGGAGGCTAGAGAAGACAGCCATGGGCAGCAAATCTGTGCCCACCCTTGAATGTGACACTCCCACAATAGGGAGACAGGGCTCTTACAGAGAAATCATAAGGTTGAGGGAGTTGGGCTTGGTGTGCAAGGAGTATACTCACAGGTGTGCTCTGTGGGAATGCCTTTCCATATTCTCACTGAAAACTGACATTAGTAAACACTTTCCAGTGTCTTGGAGGTGAATCAAGAATGTTGTTCCCTTCTAGATGGAATTTATCAGAGAAGGCTTCGGATTTTTCTCTGCATGCATGCTTTGCCTAACCAAAGCTCTAGACTTACTAAGCTTATTGCTTACTCAAGTTTAAAATTTTAATGTCTCCTGCAATGTGTGGTGTTTGTCCTCATCTCACTTTTGCAGAGGTTTTTTTGACAATTAAATGGTCTTCAAAGGGGAGAAGGAAGAGCTGAGAAGCACATGCAAACTTTATAGTTTGTCCTGGCTTCTCTTTCTCTTCTGCCTGCAAGACAATTCTAGGCTTTTTCCTTTTAAAACTGGAAGGATTCAGTCTGTTCAAAGCAAACTTTGAACAGCAAAATTTGCCTTACCAGAGTGCACTCCCCTCTTAGCTGCGACACTTCTGCAATGCTTTCTTCCAGGTATTTCATCCAGAAACTAATTTATACACACAATGACTTGCTGCAAACACAAGCACCAATGTTAACAGGAACCTGGAGACACACAGGCAGAGACAATAATAAAATAAAACTAGATAATATCTAAAACTTGATTGCATTGCTCCAGATCAGCACAGAGCAATATGGCTATTTCAGCAGCCTGTGTTTTCCCTCTTCCTGTCAGTGTGGTAACTTACTGGATTGGTTTTGTCCTGTTTCTAAACTCTATGCAGTGGTACACTGAACTCTTACCGGTCTCTTTAACATGCTAAAACTTATCTGGCCTTGCATGGTGGGTTTTCTTGTGATCCACTTACAGTTCAGTGTGAAGATTTAAGATTGCAAAGCCATGCAGTGTCATTGCAGTCACCCAGAATAAAACAGTGGGTGGAGGGGTTATTGGAAATACTGACATTTGGCACTTGGATAAACCTCAGGTATTTTCAGTAAAGAACAAGAATGGCATTGTTCTCGTGTGACATTGTACTTTAATATATAAATGCATCTGTCAACAAGATGCCTCATGTCAGGAACTAAGTTTGTTCTTGTTTTGGTATCCCTGTCCTTTTATGCTGGTTCTTTGTCACCACCTCTTTAAATAACAGAGCTGTATCCTGTGTTTACTTCTGATGTTGTTACTAATGCAAAAGCGAATGTATTAATTTGTATTATTTCACAAGGCTCACTTGTTCTTACAGCTTGCAGGGACAGCAGTTCTTGCAATCGGACTATGGCTTCGGTTTGATTCGCAGACCAAAAGCATCTTTGAACTGGAATCCAACAACACAACATTTTACACAGGTAAGCTAGTAGGTGGCTCAGGGTGATAGATTGCACTTTTGCACCCTGATTTCCACGCTGCTTAGAAACCTTAGCCTTCCTCAAAGGCGAAAGACAAAACAGCCCTGAACAGCCTCAGCAGGGTGGAGAGCAGCTTCCTCTGGCTCGTGCAGGGGGCAGCCCACTGTGTGAGCTCTTGCACAGACAGCAGCAGTGTCACGCTTAGCAGTTCCTTGGCTCTTTATGTGTTGTATATCACTTCACCTTTTTTCCAGCTTAAACCCTGTGGTTCCTCTTTGGGTGCTGCTGGTGTGTTGTAATCACGGGGACTCCTGGTAGACATGGAAGATGTCTCCTCTTGATGCTTCTCAGAATGAGTCAGCAAAGTTTCACTGTAAACTGAGTAGCCACAGATGACATCAATAACTAATTCTTTTCCTCAAACCTGAGCTACCCAAAACCACAACTCTATCACCTCATCTCTCAGGAGGAGCATATTATCTGACTCTTACAGCCCCATGTGTGCTAATTTATACTGAACATAATTGAAAGGATGCACAAATATCTTGGCCTATGTGAGCAACTATTACAGGCAACCTAGATCAGTGTAGCTTTAGTTAGGCCAGATGGAATTTATTCCTTCATGTATTTTGCAAGATGACTAACTAGGGGACAAACATGCATGTTTTCACCTTGCTATTCTACTGTTGTAAGGATTCTTAACTGAATCGGACTTTATTAAGGTTTTGATCTCTACATTCACTTTTAGGCTTGGGCAGAGGAACACATGCTGCCTTGGTGGTTGGTGCTCAGTCCCTTTTGTTGAAACCAAGTAGCTGTGTCTGAAGTCCTTTAACAATTGGGAAGAAAGTAAATCCAAATATGTACCTTATGTATGTATTGCCTTTGATTTGGACAATTCTTATACATACATATTTTGCATCCCTGTAGCACCTGGATTTGCCATGTCCTGTATGGTATCATTTAGCCATCCATAGGGTGGTTAGGTTGGGAATATTGAAATGCTTATGTGCCTTCATGAAGAGGCCCACAGCAGACAGCTTATCTGTGAGAGCTTGTATTTCACCCTTGATATGCTGGCATGGCAGCAAACTGGGTTCTTCCTGCAGCTGCCAGGAAGATTTCCAGATGCTTTTAACTGGACCTCGGAAAAGGAGCAGAAATCTAAACTTAGCAATTGAGCTGAATATTTAACAAGTCTTATTTTGGGTAGTCTAAAACAACTCACCTCCTAAAACCATGAAATTTTTATGATACTTAAGCTACTGGTTGAATGCAGCCAGTGAAACCTACTTGAAATATCTGTAGGTTAAAGTGAGTTTTAAAAAACTTTAATAGGAATTATTTTTTTTAACATATCTTTCTGGGAGTAGTTACTGACTGCAGTTCACAAGGGGAAATTGAAAGAATCTGTCAATTTGCACCTAGTAACAAAGCAAGTTACCGCAAAAGCTTTCTATACTATTGAAGAGGTTCTCAAGGGCTCTTTTTTCAAAATGGAAAATGTTTAAGCTGAGGTAAAAAAACTTGGTGAATTTCCTGCTGATAAGAAATGTCAGCCTTAATCATGTACATATGCTTAATCAAGCAGATGTTTACTTTGGCAGCTAATCTTACTGGTTTGCACCTAGAAAATATTGTTTGCAAATGCTTACGTATGGCTTTCTTTAAATAGTATCGATTGGGTCTCTGAAGGCCGGAACTATATTTTTGTCTATATTGATAGAAATGCCATACTAATTTAACATGCTTTATGCTAATTCTTTGTCTTGTGTTTCACCACTCCAGTAATAGTTTCTTGCCATCCTTTGGGAGTTGTTTTGCTCACTACATCTTGCTGCTCTCACCAACTAGCAGCTGTAATGCTTAAGTTGGCAGTTCCCAAGCCCAGGAGGAGAAGATTGGGCATAAATGAGATCTCTTAGCCCAGAAATGGTTGCTCGCAATCCAACACACTACCTAAATTTTGGGCAGAATAGTCTTCATGGTCAGCCACTTGATAACCGTTTGAAGAAGTATCTGCTTTTGCAAAGGCAGAAAACAGTTTCTTCTAGATGTGAGGCTGTTAAGTTAGGAAGTGTAGACTTTTACCACTGTAACAGTTCAGTGTTTCCTGATGAAAAAGCAGGGCAGAAAGCATTTAAAGGCTTATGACAGCTGATTATAATGCCTTTTAATAACTATTCTCCTAGAGGTAGCATGCTTCAAGAATTCTCAGATGTTGATAAATCACTAGTTCCAGCTAACTACAACACACCCTTCATCTGAAGATAAGTTAACTCTGGCTCTGAGCCAGTTTTAAAATGTCTTACAGCTTGTCTTAGATGGCTTTATCTTGCCCATTGTCTAAAACTTGTGAAACTGCAGTGATGGTATACGTTAATTGTTACAAGTTTACACTTTTATTGATTGATGAATTTTCCTATAAGTTTTGAGATGTTGCTTTGAAAATGAAGCATGGCCCCCTGGTTTAGTTTGTTGGTTTTGCTTGGAACACCTCAGTAAAAATCTTAAACCTTGTCAAAAATTACAAATGTCTTTTGTGGAGCAACTAATCTTATACCTTGCTGCTGAGGTCTCAACTAGGCTGTATATGTGTGACTGTTTTTCTCCTCCCTAGGAGTTTACATCCTTATTGGAGCTGGAGCACTTATGATGCTGGTTGGTTTCTTGGGATGCTGTGGTGCATTGCAGGAATCTCAGTGTATGCTTGGCCTGGTAAGTGCTCAGAGTAGTGTTACTTTTCAGCAGCATAGTGAGAAAGGAAAGAAAATATTACTGTGCAGTTAATGGGCAGTAGGTGCTGGTTGTTTTGGCTCCACAGTGTTTAAACTCCTGGTCACCTACATAACACTAAAGTGTTAAATATAGTTTCAATTCCTAACCCTAAATCCAAATGTCCCTGTTGTGTCTGAATGCAGGATAACCTCAGGAGTTAGTGACATATTCAAACACTGAAGTATGAAGACTAGGAGTATGTGTGGAGACAGGACTAAGATATTGATAAGAGTAAAGCTATTAATTAAACAGTTTGTCCTGAACTCTGAAGGCTGTGCAATCTTTAATCTTTGAGACCAGAACTGTGGATTTGATCCTTGAAACAACAAGCCTCTACTGTTTATAATCACAGGATGAGCTCTTCCAGTTGACAACTGCTCTGGAAGCCAATTACTGGAGAGCAACTTCATTGTTTTCAGACTGGAGGGGCCAGTAGAGCTTACTGGGTTCATGCACATCTGCACACTCATGGAACTACTCATCCAAATAACCAGAAGATGTAGTTAATAAAAGACTACTACTATAGCTGGTGAAAGAACAATTCCCCTTTTGTGTCATGGAAGAAGTTAATTTCACATATTTCTTGCAAAATTATGCCCCTAGCCCTTTGTAATTCTGAACATCTCTCTTTAAAGTGCCTTGTGTTTTGGACATGGTAGTCAATTAAACACAGAGTGGACACTTTTATTTCTATTTTATGGGATACACAAAGAAAGTAGTAACCATTAGCTCTCTGGGAGTTAATGGCAAGCTAGGTATTAAGCAATGACTCCTAAAGCAATAGGAGTGACAAACAGAGAAAAGAATTGGTGTCAGCTGTTGTGATGTGCCTGAGTGACCTGAGCAACTTCAAAGTCTGAGTTAACAAATGATTGGTTTTAATTAACACTGATCAAAAAGGAGGACTTCTGCTTGGGGAACGCTGCCAGGCTTTCTGATGCTCCTAGGCAGAAGTCCTGACCCAGTGCAGTGTGGCCTCTTTACTAGTCTTACCAGTGTTTCAGATCTCTACCTGGAACCTGGTTGAGTGAGGGTTCCTGCAATGGTGGACACTTAAGGACTGGACAAGCTTGTAGCATATGTGTATGATGCTGTTTTGTGGTGCTGTGGTCTTAATTAATAATGTGGTCTTTCTTTTCTAGTTCTTCCTCTTCCTTTTTGTGATTTTTGCCCTTGAAATTGCTGCTGCAATCTGGGGATTCGCGAATAAAGAAAAGGTAGGTTGCTGTTAAGTTGGCAGGGTGGTGGGATGCTGGAACAGGTTCCCCAGAGAAGCTGTGGATGTCCCATTATTGGAAGTGTTCAGAGTCAGGCTGGATGGGGCTTTGAGCAACCTGCTCTGGTAAGATGCCCCTGCCCATGGTGAGGGTTTAGACTAGGTGATCTTTAAAGGTTTTTCTGACCTAGACCATTCTGTGATGCTATGACTGTGCCCACAGGAAGTAGACCTCTACTGAAATCTATACTAGTACTAGTCAAATCCTAATTACCAAGGGAATTTGGGGGAGAGGAAGACTCACTGTAGCAAAGCAATACAAGAAATTAAACTCTGATTTTTTAAAAATGAGTCTGTAGCTGAGAAGCTGTGATCCAAGATGCTGTTGCATGCTAGAGATGCCCTCCAGGCAGTACTTGCTGAACCATGAACTGAAGCAAGCCATCACTGAAGCTTTACCATTTCTAGATATGAGCTGAGGCAGATATGGGCTGAATGTTTCTGCAACTAAAACATGACTGGTTTGGGCTGTCTCCTTGCAAGCTGTCAAGATTATCTTGTTTCAAAGTAAGGTGCTTGGTAATCAGGGTTGCTTTTCTGCTTACATTATACAAGAGGGAAATACAGCAACTTCTGGGGTACATAAATGAATAGGGAATATCTTTATGTAACCAGTGGGCAAAGATTTGGTGTTTTCACTCATAGAAGCTCAGAGCTTTGGAAGGGAAAATGAATCTTATCTGTTTAGGTGTGGCTTCTAGGGTGTGTACCAGTTAGGCTAACTGGCTCTGGGTGAGAAATACTGTCCACCCTCTGTTTCCACCCTCTATTTCTACATGTCAGATGGATGGGTATTGCAGGTTGCAGAATTGTTAATTAGTTTTCCATAATTAATACTAAGGTAAGACAGTAATACACCACAACTCTTTGCTGTCCTGTAGGTTATTGAAGAGTTAAAGGACTTCTACATGGAAACCTATGGAAAGAGATCTCAAGCACCTGCCAGAGAGACCCTGAAAGCATTTCAGTTAGCTGTAAGTATATGGTTATACTTAGACAGTAATGCAGCTTACAAACACTGTTCTGTCATCTAGTCCCTGTACACGTCTACTACTGAACTAACTAAAAAAAGAGCAGTATTAGTAACAAATTGCAGAGAAGATTTTTTTGTATAGCGTCAGTGAATTCAGTATGCCTTTTTGTCGCTGTGAACCTCTGAAATGCATAGAGCTAGTTCTTGTATTCCTAAACAAACTCAGAAGCAAGGTGCAAAACTAAAGATCTGTGGTATTTATCTCGAGGCACCACAGTATTCATACCTGCATGTCTGTAAGGACTTCGTCTTTGTAAGAAGTACAAGCTGTTACCAAAATGTGTGTGTGCTTTGAGATCTAGCTCTTCTTTTCATAATCTTGTCCTTTAATGCAATAAGGGCTTTTTAAAATTAGGCTTATATCAGTCACATTGGCAGGACTTCTGAGCAAATTTGCACAAGGTCTGTACTAACCTAATGTAATATCTTCCTCCAAATGCAGAGCAGAAAAAAAAAAGGATTATTTAACCTGGTTTTCTCTTCCTGTTTTCTCTTATAGCTAGACTGCTGTGGTCTTACAGGAATTCTGGAACAGCAGTTCATGGACACCTGTCCAAAGAAGACCATGGTCGAGTCGCTTTCTGTAGTGGTAAAGCATGACTTACTTCAACAATTCTGCCCAATGAGTGGAATAAGAAACATGTTTCTGAGTAAACCCTTCTAGTCCTGGGGGAAGTACCCATATCACACTTAGCAACTTACGTCTATATTCAGCCTGGTTGTGGAAAATCAACATACTGTTACTATGGAAAGAACAAGCAGAGTCAGCAGGAAATCTGAACTTGCACAGGAAATGCATGGTCTATGTGTCACTGGACTTGCTGGAGTGACAGACAGTATAAGACAAAAACTTCACCTAAAAAAATGCTAGAAAGCTCTTCTCCTGGCTGCTCCTATTGCCAGAGCAACTTCCTGGTGTTGCTTCAGAGCTGTTGCCTCCCCTGTTGGTTAGGGAGAAGTAGAGCACGGAGCGGGAGCAGGTCTGAAAATTTTAGCAAGGAAAAAGGAGGGTAATGCATTGGTGGCCTATTGAGTGAGTATGTCACTGAAGCCAATTCTCTGTATTAGATTCCCCTGTTGAAATAATTGCTGCAAAGGTGCCTGTATGCCACAGTTGTCTGTGGCATCTTGTGTAGATCCTAACTACCCCTTTTCCTCTTTCTTGCTGCTTTTGCTTCATGTCCAAGACAGCCTGTATGAGTCTTCCCATAGAAAATAAGGTTCTTATGATGCAGGAATTCAGTTAATGACTTGATTTTTTTATTTTCATATTACTTGTGTTCTTCCTTTTTGCTGCGGATGATTTTGTGCCTTCAAATATCTGACCACATGAAACACTTCAAATCTGTATTTAGACTGTATCTTTAGTCCTGTCCATACAATCTGCTATGAGTTAAGACTATATGGAAGTAGCTGAGACAGCATGCAGATTTTATTGCTTGCTTTTATTCTGTTAAGTGTTTAAGTTTCATCTGTTGACTTCATCTTGTGGTTTGTTGTCTTATGGCCTAGTCTCAACTGTAGAAAAACAGTAGACAGACTGCAAGATTAAAGGGATGTAATGGTGTGGCTCATCTGTGTGCCTCTAAGAAGCACTGCTGTATTGATATTCTGATTTAACTGAGTAATTCTTACCAGTATGTCCCTTTAATCCTTGATTCAGTCTTTCCTTCTGGACTGTATAAGGGACAACTAAAGAAAAAAGCTTTCAGCAGCTCACTGTAGCCTGCTGCTGGAGTAAGTAGGACAGGAGTTGGGATGAGACTTTGACCAGCTACCAGGCTCTGAAAGATTTATACCTTCGTTTAAGTTCCTTGCTGTTTTCCTTGGCTACTATGTATCTTTGCTGGAGGAAGGGCTGTACTTGATTTTTACCTTTTTCTTTAGTTGCAGTGGTAATTCATTGTCCTGGAAGCTTCAAATTGGCATATCTATTAAACTACCCACAGCTTAGCATGTATGCATGCACCTCAAGACATCCTGTCATTCCCATGTCTGGAAAATTACAATTGCCATTGAAGATACTAGGAGTGGCTTCAATTTATTTCAAAAGGGCTGAGCAATACAGCAACTTAAATGGTGACAGCCAGTAGTAACAAGCCAATTCTGCTACAACTGGTGTTGGTCCTGATCTACCTAATCAAGGGAATCCTTCTGTAGCCAAGGCACAGTCAAGAAGTTTAGGTACTTTAAGAGTGGAGTTACTTCTCCAATTTTTGTGTTGGAACATCCCTGGATCTCTTTAAAGATTAGGAGAAAACTTCTTCACCGAAAGGGTGCTTAGGCATTGGAACAGGCTGCCCAGGCAAGTGGTGGAATCACCATCCCTGGAAGTGTTCACAAACCGTGTAGATGAAGCCCTTAGTGACATGGTTTAGTGGTGGGCTTGACAGCGCCGGGGTAACGGTTGGACTTGATGATCTTAAAGGTCTTTCCCAACCTAGTTGATTCTATAATTCTGTGTGAAAATGAAGGCCAGTTCAAAGCAGTTTTCAAAAGCTCAGTCTTCATCTCTAATACAAGCAGACTTGGTCAAAGGCGTAGCATCAGTTGGCAGACTTGAGCTCAAACAAGCAAGCAGGAATGACCCTTCTGTATGCATGAAACACTAATGAACGGTCTGTTTCTTTTCAGTCATGCCCTGCTGCCATTGATGATGTCTTCAATTCAAAATTGAATGTGATCGGAGCAGTTGGCCTGGGCATTGCTATAATAATGGTGAGTTTCCACATTATTTAGAGGGTGGCTGTGTGGCTAAAGGATACTTGCAGCAGAAGTCTGTCAAATGGTGCCTGGCATGGCAGCCTACAAGCCCATTCCAGTAATGACAAGTACCAGCAGGATTGGGGTGTGTGCTGCAGGGCCCCAAGGCAGCACAGAGGGTGGGGTGTCTTGGACCTCCCTGCTTCTGCTTTGGATTAGGATCTGCCTCCTTGTAGTTTTAGTAATGGTGAAGTTATCAGTAGTGTGTGTGTGTGTGTGTGTGTGAGTATAAATATAGGGTGAAGATGGATTGGTCATGTTGCTAGCCCACTTCTTAATCCTAATATCTCCTGTGGATCCTTGCCTTTTTTCCCTTTTTAGAACTATTAAGGATCTGCTAGAGAACTGAAATAACAGTGCTAGTAAGAAAATTCAAACATTTTTGTTTGGCTTCTCTAGAGGAAAGTATGACATGGATGCAATTATGCTGGGATGATCAAAGATTTCTTAGGAGATATGGCAGTGGTTTATAGCTGTGTATTTTGAAGTACTAAGGATGAAGGGGATTCATGAGAATGGAGTGAAATTTGAGGGTGCAGGGGAAGGAAGGAGAAGGGACATCAACTGCAGAATGAAGTCTTAACGTAGCTGCTCTTCCCAGCCCAGAGGCTATGCTTGTCTCCATGTTGACAGAAGAATGTGCTTTCATCCCCTGGTTTCTAATGTGCTTACTTTCTTTACAGATTTTCGGCATGATATTCAGTATGGTTCTCTGCTGTGCTATCCGCAAAAACAGAGAAATGGTCTAAGAGCTTCAAAACCCAAGACTGCTGCACTATAAAATCTGTCATTAACTTTAGCGTTCTGAAAGCATTTCTAAAAAGTTATATATTTGTTACCTTTTTAATGCTTTATTTGGTACTGATGTAGGTTTGCTTTTTGTTATAGGTTAAAATGATAAAGATATATCTGACTCAAGACAAATATTGTACATAAAATATCTGACTTTTGTGAAACTTACATAATTTGGATGTAATTTATGTTGGAGACAATTTGATACTTAATAAAGAATAAGATGTATGTTTGGGGGAGAGGAGGTTTTACTATGCTTATTAATCATTATTTGATGTGTGGCATGGAGTTGAACTTGCATAATGTGTCAAGTGTTAAATCACTAGGGCTTTAGTATAAAGCAGGAAATAACTCCTATGCCAATGCCATATTTGAAGGGAATTCCAAGGAATGGAAGACTACTGTCAGAGCATGTTGGGGAAGGTGTTGTTATTCTTCCTTTCCTTGGTGTGTGTGAACAAAAGCAGTTCTTAATCATATACCTAAAATGTTACTGCCTTAACACTTTTGCTGTCATCTTCATGCAGGGTGGCAAAGGATGACTGTTGCAGTGGTGATATGCAGGCAGTGCATACTTAGCTGCAAACAGGCTGGGCTCTACCCTGGAGCCAGCTGGGCTTTCTTCTGTCAACCTGTCTGCTGACATAACTGTGTCCCCTGGCATCTGACATAGCCTCAGTCCCTTGGCGAGGCAGATTCCCATAGCGTAATGCTCAGGATTTTTCTCAGTGGCTGGCTTTGTGCTTTGTTTCTCCAAAGCCCCAGTGAATTACAATCTCAAGGGCTTAGAGCATGTGTGCCAAATCTCAGGTTTCCAAATGGAAAAAAAAACAAAAGTTGCATGAAAAAGTTCTGCTCTGCAGTTCCTGCTTGCAGGAGCTAGAGCTGTGGCTATCCTGTTTCAGTTTGAAAGTGGATAGGGGAGGGAGCAGAGATAATAGTGTGGAAGCCTTAGCCTAAAGAATTAACAATTTGTCCTCTACTTCTACTCTGTTGTGGGTTTTGGTTTTTGTTCTGCCCCCCCCCCCCCCATACCTTCTGGTGGGGGTTGCCTATGGACTTGGACCCCTACCAGCAAGTTGATGTGCAATACCTGTATCTGGTGTTCCCCTACCGAAGTATCCCATCTGTGTTCTGAGAGCTTCTGGTCTTTGTCCTATAGGTACTACAAATATCTACTAGTAGTCCTTGTTCCCATCCTTCTCTTGAAATTAGGTGGGTATTTATGATGAGAAGCCTCAATTGTTGAGGGTCAGGCTCTGGCTGCAACTCTGGACTAATGCATGAATGTATTGCCCACCTTTGTGCTACACATTGTCGCTTGTCTAAGGGATTATGCAAACCGTACATCTCTCCTGTAATGTATTGTGCTGTTATGTGTTAATGGGGCCTTCTTAAAGTCTGGATTTCAAAAAAGTCAAATGGTAATCATGCTTTTGTGTGTCTTGGACTGGAATGACTCCAGAAAGGAGTTGATCTAATTTTCCTCCTTGGATATATGAGAGTACAGAGGGAAAAATCTAATCTCAGATGGGACTTTGAGACCTACCATGTCCCTGAGCTCCTGCAGAACTGAGAAGCAGCTTCTTGCCAGCTGTGCAATTCTGGGTGTGAAACTGAACCTGGCACCTGAAAAAGCTGGGGTGAATTGCTGTCAACCATAATGGAAGTTTACTGCTGACTTAACTACCCTTGGTTTTATTGCTCCATGATGGTTGGTGCTTGTGTTCAGGTTGCCAGCATCCAACATAGCTCTAGTCCAGAACTAGCAGTGTTTGTCAGTGTCCAAGAAAATGCAGTGGGTCCTAACTAGGATGGTGAGAACTAAGCCGTAGGCTCAGCACCTCAGCTCACAAGATGGGTTTGGACAACAGCTACAGAGGAAGCTCTCAAACTGACATCCAGATCAACTGAATATACGGAAGACTTAAGTTTGTATCATCCACTGTTGCTGCCTTCTACAGAAGCTGGATGGGGGCTTCCAGTGAGTTAGCCCTTCACCTTGCTGTCTTAACCACAGTGTTTACTGCAACACTTTATGACTTTGTGATGCCTGCCCCCTTCTCCCCCTATGCTAAGTCCTACAGCCCAATCTTTAGCCCTTCTCTTTGAACATCCTATGTCTGTAGGTTGGTGGGTTTTGAGTAACCAACAGATGGGTAAGTTGTCTTTTTATTGAAGAAGAGCTACTGTATATTACATTCCTTTTAGCAAGAACATGAACTACAGATTCAAAACATGGTTGCAGTCATCCTAAGATTTGCAAGCTAGCCCAAAATTAATATTTCTTAGTAAGAAATATTGAGTTATATGATAATTTTTACAAGTAGCAGTTGAGATGAAATTTCCTGATGAACTTGGTTCTAAGCAATGGCAGCCCTAGGTCTGTAGCTGTAGCGGAGAGCAAGTTGCTATCTTCAAGTTAGGTCAGTATTGTCTTGAGGAAGCTGTAGTAAAATGTGACTTTGGGAAGTAATACATAGAGGCTCAGCTGTACAAAAGGGATAATAGGTTTTTCTGTGAAGCAGGAATGGGGGAATTACAATACAGAAGGGGAAATGCAGTGTTTGGGACAATGTCAGAGTGTGATTGTGGGATGTTTTTTCTTAAGGATGTGCTGTGGCAGAAGTGACTAATGGTGGTATAATGATGGTGAAGAGAGGGAGAGTGAAGAGAGTTGGGACACAGCAATGATCCGTGTTAGGAAGAGGTCTGTCCTGGGTTGGTGGGTCAGCAGAGAAGCAAGTACCAGTGCTTAGAAAAAAATGAGAGTAGGAAAAAAATATCTTAGAGGTGGAAGATAATGTCTGTTGGGAGGAATAGACAGGAAGGAAAACATACAATAGTATAAAATACAATAGTATAAAATACCACTTTGACTTTTTAATGCCATCCTAGCTTCTATATCAGTAAATGAAGGTGTAATGGTGTTAAGACTGCAAAGCCTGCCTGGAATCTGAGAAACCACTCCAGAAAGGAAAGGGGCTTAAGATTTATTTCCAAACACAAGCAGATTTCATTTAGCAGAGGTGCTGCTAATCCCTTGTGCTAAACTTGCTAATGTAGCTGTGTTTTGTGGCCAAATGTGATGCTATATATTGTACATCTATATGAGTGCTTGTGGATGGCAAAAAATTTTGGGATCCCAAAACATTCTATGATCGGATCAGTCCTGGTCTAGATACTCACTTGGATTGGGCTAGTAGAGATGACTGGTAGTAGAAATAAGTCCTATGTTAGGCAGTAGCATAAACCACCACTTGTAATGCTGTCGAACAGATAAAGTTCTGCAAAGATGGTATGAGCTGATGAAAAGTGTGTGGCAAGGTGCCAGAGCGCAGGCTGCTGCTGGGTTTTGGCTTGTGTAGATGGGGACATACTGGTGGGCTCTGCACAGGATTGCTCTGAGGCTGCTGTCAGCTGTGCCCCTTTGCTGCTGTGAGGAAAACAAGGGAGGATAAAGCCAAACCGCTAAAGGATATGGCTATTTATATGTTGTAAGCTAGCCAAGGACAGTAGGGAAAAATAGAGTGCATGCAGAATACCGGAATTTGCACCAGGAAACAGTGTATCTGCTGTTGCAAGCTTAATAAATGTTTGACTAAGGGGCAAGGACTTTACAGTGGAGTCCTGAGGAAGGCTGGATTTGGTGATCTACAAGGCAGTTATGCAAGAAGAAAGGTTTAGACTGATGAGAAAATCGGAGCTAGCCTACCTTGGAATGGAGAGTCTCAAAGCTAGCTGCATGCATAGCAGTGTCAGGAGAGCATCACCAAGGCAGGGCAAGCCTGGTTTTCCACAGGGGCAGGGTTTATTGCTGGAAAACAGCTTCCTCCTTTACGGTGAAGCTGGGAAGGTCTTCTGTGGTACAGTATTGTCATTTTACAAGAATCCTAGCACAACAGCACTGTAATTGAGTACAGGGAAAACATGACAGCAGGTCCATGAAATGTTGGAAGGGTGTGGGATGTGGGAAGAAGGTGGCATTAGTGGAAAGGAACCACCCCTCAGCAGAAAAGAATATGAAGTGTTTGCGGACAGGTTTTTTTTTAGGACCTGCCTGTACATCTCCATTATTCTTGCTTTTCAGCTGAATGTATAAGTCTAAGCAAACTTTGCAATTGCTCTAAGGGAAGAGGAGGAAAACATTAAGTGTCGGGGATCAAATGCTGGTGATGAATAAGATGCACTTTCCAATGGGGGAGGTGCTGTGGTGTTCAGGCTGAGCCCTGCCCTGTTTCTTAAAAGCTCTGAAGACAGGCACTTGCAAGCCTGTAGCTGTCAGCAGTGATATAAGCAATGCAGGGGCTCTCTATGTACTACAGCACTTCTGTTTTAATCCTATTTTATTATAGTGTTTCACTGCCAGCCTGGTGCTGAGGCTGATAACGCAAAGGTAGGTACGGGCTGGAGCACCCTGGGAGGACATGGGTGTGCTGTGTAGCCCTGGAAGCTGCCCCAGGAGACTTGCCACAGAGTAAACAAGTCCATGGAGGAACTGCTGTTGCTGTCACCACCCATGAGGGACATGCAGGGGCAGAGCTGCTGTCCCTGGGTGAGAGTTGCTGTCTTAACTATGCCAGTGCAAGCGCTAACGTAGCACAGCCCAACCAGGGTTTTGTTGGGTTTCTATGTTTAGGGGGTGGTTGATGCCTATGGCCACTGTATAATTATGATGATTATAAAATAGCCACTTCTTCAGTTTCTGCCCGTTGGCAGCTCTGAGGAAATGACCTAATCTGAACTGACAGCAGTGAGGATCTTAAGCCCTATCAAAAGTCACTTTAAAATGAACCTAGAACATCTAGACAGTTGTCAGACTCTGCTGGCAGTTAAAAATAGGTTAGTGAGATTTTTCCACTGCTGGACACAGGCTCCCACATGTGTGGCTCCTACCAAATGAATCCACAAGGCAGCTATTCATGGGATCTTGAATGCTTCTCTTCTCTAGCTGCCTGCATGATGTTCAATAGTTATTCAGGCTGTGGCTAAGCAGTGACCTTCTATGCCTTGTTCTTAGTGCTGGCCTTCAGTCCCTGACTCGCCACGCAATGGACTGCTATGCTTCTGCTGCTCTTTCCCAGCAGCAAAATCGCTCCTTTTCAAACACTAACACGGCAGGTCCTGCTGGATAAAAGGAGTTTGCATTTCAAGATGCTGCTTCATGCCTGTGTATGAGGAAGGAATAGGGTGGAGGGGAGCTGGGGAAGTTACACCACAGGACAGGTTTTTCAGCTCTGCGCTAGCGCAGCCTCATGCAGGCTGCAACTCCAGTTTATGCTGGCACCACCTCTGCTTGTGGAAAGATGGGGGAGTACCCAGCAGCCCTTTCCAACTCACAGCCTCACCTGAGGTTTGTAATTAAAAGAATAGCTGTAACTGACCTTTGCTGCTGGGATTTCTTGGTCCTTCTCCTTGCTTCAGGACCCTGAACTATGGTTATCCTCGCAATGGTATTTCAGGTCACATCCTGCCATCAGCAATACAGCAGGAGCTGAGGAGATACAGGGTTAGTGTACAGCAAGTCATGATGCATGACTTGGTCTACTTGCAGACTATTCATCGCCCAGTGTAAATGCAGACAGACGTTGAGGGTGGCAGTGGGTGTTCAATAAAGTTACTGTTTTGCATCTTGTTAGGGGACTTTGCAGTTCTTTCTGACTTTATCCTGCAGGAGAGCGAAGACAGAAAAGTCTTTATTGTTCAGGGATGCCAGTGGGCTCTCTGTTTTCAGATGGAGTTTTATGGCTCCCGTAAAGCCACAAGCTGTGCTGTGCCATGGTGCAGGTTTGTTGCTACACAGCACTGGCTGCCTCTGCCAGGCCTATGAGGAGGGAGAGGAGAGAAGGGACAAAGTCCATGTTAGCCACTATTGTGTGCCATTCCTTGATGGGCTTTACCAGTATATTTGCAGAAGTTTTTATATCACAAGGGTGAGCAGGGACCTGTCCTGTGTTCAACCAGCCGAAAGGAAAAAACCCTGCTGCCTTCTGTGTCCCATCACACTCTTGCTGCAGCCATCTTTGTATCTGTTTTAGATGAGAAACTGCTTTATTTGCAGTGTGAGTCCTAGGGCTACCTTCTCATCACACTTTACAGTACTAAGAAACAGTCCACCAGGAACCTCTGTTCTCACAGGGTGGCTGCTTTGTAGCATGGAAACATTGTGATTTGTAGTCCCACAGCCATTAATGCCACCAAACCACCAACTGAAGAAAATAATTTTCATTGTGGTTTTACTTCTATTTTCCTTCTTTTTAAATTTTTTGTGGAAATCACATAAGCATTCGGATTTTACATGTGGCACAGAAAGGGAGTTTTATCCCCTCTCTCAGTCTGTGGATGCAGCCTTTATCCTCTGCAGCAAGCTGAAGGCTTTTGCTTAGTGTGTGCAACAAAAATGCTCTAGAAAAGAGACCAGGGTTGCAAATATGGTGTAATTAAATGGAAGAGGGAAGATTGAGTCAAGTCCCCCACTCTTGGTCATGCAACTCATGCTTTAATGGCAAGTGTGTGAGGTGAGTGAGGCCTTTCCCTGTAGAAGCAGAAATGATTGCACACTGCATGCTTTAATTTTTACACCAGAGGCTGTAATAATCTCCAGAATAGGAGGGCAGTCAAGCTTAAGGAGAATTTGGATCATAGGCTCAGAATAGTTCAACTTAGAAGGGACCTCAGGAGGTCCAACCTCCTGTTCTGAGCAGGATCAGCCATGAGGTCAGACCAGGTTACTAAGGGCTTCACCTCACCTGATCTTGAAAACCTCCAAGGATGGAAATCATGCAGCCTCTTAGGGCAGCCTGGTCCACTGCTTGGCTGGTGTCCTGGCAGGAAAGTGTTTCCTTATGAGCTTGCACTTCTCTTGTTTCAGCCTATGCCTGTTGTCTCACTGTGTTGAGGTGCCTAGCTCTATCTTTCTGGGCATCTCCTCACAGACACTGGAAGGCTGCCATTAGCTCTCCACCAAAGTCTTCTCTTCTCCAGGTCAAACAAGCCCTGTAACCCCAGCATCTTCTCACAGGGTACATGCTCCATCCAGCATGCTGACCATCTTCATTGTCCTCCACTGAGCTCACTCCACTTTGTCAGTGCCTTTCTGATACTGGAGAGGGACAAAACTGGACACAGTGCTCTGGATGCAGTCTAATTTAGAGTGCCAGGAAGTTGGAGGTAATCACTTCCCTTGATCCACTCGTTCTGCTTGTGCTAATGGAGCCCAGGATGCTGCTGGCCTTCATCACTGCTGGGATACACTCCCAGCTCATATTCAGCTTGCTGTCTGCACAGCTGCCACCCCAACTCGCCACCAAGGGCCTTTTCAGCAGAGGTGCGCCCCAGCCTGGCAGGCCCCAACCTGCACTGTTGCCAAGGGGTTATTTCTTCCTAGATGCAGGACTTTGCAATAAATGAATTCCCTAAGGTCTCTGGCTCATTCTTCCAGCCTGGATAGCTGTTGACCACAGCTCTGCTCTCAAGTGTATTGACAGTCTCCCTGAAACGGGAGGATAGTGGGCTCCATCCCCTCCTTGAGGTTACTGATAAAGATGTTAAACAGGACAGTTCCCTGCAGGCACCTTTAAAATTAATGGCTCTTTTTTGCACACCTGGAAACTTGCCCTGGTTGTGGGCTACCCAAAGGTCCATTTCTGACAGAAACAAGTACATTAAATGTAGGGAAAATACCTCACCACTGTTCTGGGGAAATCTTCAAGACTTACCTTCCACATAGGCTGGTTGCCTGAAAAATGTTATCACAGCCAAGGCTTTTATTCTGCTGCTTTCCGGGAAGAGTCTGTGCCCTTTGGCTCTCCCTTGGGACACTCTGGCCTCGTAGTAGCCAAGGTTAGAAGAACTATATTAATGGAAAGCAATCAGCAGTTTCTTTGGTACTTTGTGGGCTTGTGAAAAATAGCATGTCTATGCTTAAGGATGTTATTGTGGAAAGGAAGCAAAACTGGAGGTAGAAATGGGGCAGAAAGCTGAGCAACCAGTAAACGCACCACTTGGCAAGTTACTCCCAAGGACTGCTAATCCCACAAGCTGAGGTCCACTATAAAGTGTAAGCTTCCCCTCTTTGCAAGGGCCAGCTTGGCTCTACCCTTGGCGCTTCAATGAGCTGACTTTTGCTGCCATCAATTCCCCCTCCTGAGCCTGTTGGCGTATCTCACAAGCCGCTTCGTCTGCTTTTCCAGCCATGTGGATGCAAACAACCACATCCCTTCCCAGAACAGGAAGCCCCTCGCTCGCTGCTGATAGTAACTCCTCACACCATGAGAGGAGCTCTTTTGCCGCTGGCAAAGGTCCCAACTTACTCCTAGGGAAGATTTCTATTAAGAAGTGTACGTTTCCATTCTATAAGCATTTTGTTTTACAATGTGTGCCCCATTTACCTGTAAAATCAGCCCTGCAGCTGATACTAGCCATTCCTCTGTGCGTTTTGTGATCAGACCCTGTTATCAGCACCTCACCACTGCCACAGTTCAAGTGTCTGGGCTAAAACTTTCTATGCTGCCTGCCTCAAGTTGAATGGGGTTTTTTGTATGTACCGAATTATCAGCAAACGGAGCTCAGTTGCTGCCAACAATGAGCTTAGAGGAAAAAATGTTGTTTTGCCAATGTTTAAGAAAAAAATAGCAACCAGTTATCAGAAGCACAGCCTCTGTTCTGGAGGCAGTGCCTGGGGAGTTGTGGATGGCTTCTGCTTTTTGTTAGAGATGTGCCTATGGCTCTTCTTTAGAAAGGAAAAAAGCACCAAAGTGTAAGCGCATGGGAGACACCTTCATCTGTGTAGTCCTGCTAGAGCTGGAGGTGAGCCCACCAAAATAACTGGGCACCTAAGCACGTCCCTAAGGGACTAACAGCACAAAGCCCAAAAGCTTCACCCACACTTAGCCCCCCCCACACCTAGAATCAGTAGATAGCCATCAAGCTTCTCCTGGGAATGAGATCTGTGCTGTAATGCAAACCAGGCTTTCAGCCTGGTCAGAGCCAAGCTGGGCTGCTTGTGCCTCGGGCTGCCCCCGGGGAGAAAATGGCCTCGCCTGGCCCCCTGGGAAAGCCTCTCCTGTGTAGGAAGGTCTTTCCTGGATGCTTACGGACATCTATGGCACACCTGGAGACAGGATGTGGTGTAAATGCTCCAGAGGCAAATATTTTCAGGGACACAGCAGGAGGAAGAGCTCTTTTATACAACAGACCCCACCAGAAGCCCCTTCTCAGCCTTGGGACTGTAACCTGCCATCTTCCACACCCATCTCTATAGGTGAGGGCCCAAATTACCTCTCCATGTTCTATTAGTTGCACACTGGGTGGAGGAGAAGAGGCTTTCTCAGCCTTCTTGAGCCCACAGCACACCTCTGCCATCAGCTTTATACAGGAGGAACACGTACTCAAACCTGAAAGCATCAGACCTGGCCCACCCCAGCTGTAGGCTGCCACAAGGCACCCAGGGTACTGAAACATGTCCTGAGGTACCAGTCTTCCAGGCGTGCCTGCAAATAGCCCTGTGCTCCAGTTTGCTGCCTCTGGTTGGACAACACCCTGCAAATTTGCTGGTTTCATTCAGGTTCACCTCATCTTTTCCCCTGCCACCCTCAGGCTTCACAGTGAAAGGCAAACAGAACGTATCTAGCAAGGCTTGTCCTTAGGGGGAGTGTGCGAACACAAGTTTTCAAGTGAAGAAAACATAAAAGGCAATCCTGGTCGGTGGTTAACCTGCCTTATCCTCCCCCAGTGCTCCCAGCCTGGTGCCCAGGCATTGCTCTAACCCAGGGTGCCTCGCTCTGGGCCTTTTGAAGATAAGGCCATCAAAAGAGACAGGCTTTTTGGATCTTATTGGCATCCCAGGTGCCCAGCTCTTCGTCTCAGGAGGTGTATCTGCTGTGTAAAACCTACTGATCTGGTTCTGGGTGCCCTGGTAGGCAGCCTTGAAGTTTTATCTCTAGTCAGCTCTCCTGGTTAACTGGTTCATGTTAATTCTCTCAGCTTGCTACTAAACACTCCATGGCAGGCTTCACAGGCCCACGCTGTAAAACTCGCTGTCTTGGGTGTGTGGCCAGGCTCCTGTAGAAACTGCATGTGACACAACAGCAAACATGCCAGATGATGCAGAAACATCTTGCTGTGCTGCATCTATGGGAGCAGGTTTTCTCATGCCCACGCCTTCCTTGCTGTCGTGGTGTTGCAATATGCAGGAAAGCTTGGTGCTCAGTGAGACACGTGAATTCACAGCTCGGTGGTTGTGGCACTTCTCGGAGCTGGGAGAAGAGAAGCAGCAGTTCAAAAAGCATTTGTGTGGTTTACACAATGACCTCTTTTATAAGGAAATAGTACAGCGGGGCCTCTGCATGCCCAGGATGATACAGGGAGGGTTTTGCTCCTCCCTTTGGGACCTTTCTGATTTTCCTTGTTTTGTTCCAACAGAAAAATGAAAAATCCCAGAGCTTCCAGTGGCCTCTTCCTTTGCACCAGTCCTCAAATCTACCCATGCTTTATGTGCTGAGCATGATGTGTTATGGTGTGGGATATCCCTTTGGTCAGCTGGGGCCAGCTGTCCCGGCTGTCCCCCCTCTCAGCTTCTTGTGCACCCCCAGACACTCACTGGTGGGGTGAGTGGCAGAAAAGGCCTTGGCTCTGTGCAAGCACTGCTCAGCAATGACTAAAACATCCCTGTGTTATCAACACTGTTTACAGCATAAATCAAAACACAGCCCCATACAAGCTTCCATAAAGAAAATTAACTCCACCCAGCCAAAACCAGCACAACTGCCATATAGATCTGCAAGATTTGTGCTTCCCTTTTGGCAGGAGCTTGGAGGTTCCAACGAACAAATCAAGGAGCTCAAGGAATAGAAAGAATAGTCTTGTGATGAAGATAACCTTGATGTTGTCCTGCTTCAGGACCAAAGTGATGTGAGGCAAGTCACACAGTTCGGCTCATTCTGTATTGCTCATTTTCTGAGTTTACTCAATAAAGTGCTTTTAGCTTTGCTGGGCCCACATGGCAACAGCTGATGTCTGTAAGAGCAATGGGTTACAAAACATTGCTGCTCCTGAACAATTATGCCTCTATTGTTTCAATCCATTGCTGGTATCTGTTTCTGAACTTAAGCATTTCTGTGCCTGAGCTCCCAAGCTGTAAAGCAAGGATGTACAATAGAACCGTAGTAATGCCTCCTGTTCCTGCAGGGTGTTATGTGAGTACTTTCATGTTTGTGGGACACTGACAAACAACACTGATGAACATCATCAAAATGCCGCATGGAAACTATTAACTACTCTGTGAGGAATTAAGAGTACATGAAGTAAATATTGTCCCAGTCACACACTGGCTGAAAAGACTAAAAAAATCCAAATTACTACCTACTTACTCACGGGTTGAGACATAGGTTCTGAGCTAAAAATAGGCCTTAATTACAAAATCATGTATGCTTAGGCACAAAAGAGACTGAACAGAAGTTGCACCTTCATAGCAGCATTTGTTAATGAATGCTCAGCTCTAGTAACTATTTTTCTACATTTTTTCTTTATAATGTGCTATTCTACCCTCTAAATAGTGACTATACAAGGCACTGTTATTGCTGCCTGACTCTGGCTGCACATCAGCTACACTCTGTGTAACGCTGAGGTTTGTTTTCTGCCTGCCAGCTCTGTTTCAAGCAGGGTATTTTCCATTTTGTACACCATTGCCAGTAAGAAAGTCCAGAGAATTCCATGCGTGCCTCTGCACTCCCTCCAGATAGCAGCTCCTTTTTATGTTAGTGAAGTTATGTTGGGTCTAATTCTGTGCAAATACCTTCGAGGGCAAAAGGTGCTCCTGAACCAGGAACTTTAATTTGGATGTTGCGTGGGCTCAGAGCGCCTCGCTTTCCTCCCCCTGGCTAGGTTGGGGTTTGCAGATCCAGTAAGTTACACAGAAACTATTCTTATTTTAGTGTTTTATTCAGCAGCATCACACTTACACAGTCACTTTTCGGAGCACAACAGGGAGTTCCCTCTCTTCCTCCTCCTCCTTTTGATTTTCCTGGGCTTGCAGTACCCCAGCACAGCAGGATGGAGGGAGGGTGTTGGTCTACAGCTTGTCCAGCAGCACACTTACTTATTTACTAAGAGCTTTGCCTGTGGGAGGAGTCCTGCCCAGCAAACTGGAACCTGTTCAGGCTCCAGAGCAAATGCTCCTAAAAACAGCTTTCACTAAAGCCAAGCCTGCTCAAAAGGCCATTGCCAACATCACCAAAAGGATGCTTTAAATCCTTGTAGGACTTGGCGACCTTCTTCCAGGCTGGAGGGAAACACCTCTCTCCCCCTGGTTATTGCAGATGCGATCATCTTCCTCTCAAAATGCCAGAGATACTGCTGGAGACCCTCTCCTTTAAAATAGCCAAGCATCCTCTAGCAGAGGAACAATATTGCTGCATCATCTCCTGCAGAGTCTGCACCCGCACTTCCAGGCTGTGATCCCCATCCACCCATCCAGGCTGTCTCAGTGTTGGGGCAGAAGCTGTTTCATTTCACAAGCAATTAAATCAGACAGGAATTAATCCTGTTTCCCACTCCACTCCTAATCTGTAGCCACTTTGACTGGCCAAGTGCTGCAATGGGATGCAGCTGGGCACTGACAGTCCTAACACACCCTGGGGATCCTACCAGCCTTTCCCCCTCCCTGCCTACAGCATCCTGCTACAGGTTGGACCAGGCAGTGCTGGCTCCCCTCCTGCTGCCCACCCAATGCCTCCTCCATGCCTCTTCCCACTTCAGCGTCTCTTTTCCACCTTTATTCAGTTGCTTTGTAGCCACATTCAAGAGAGACACATATTCCTGCAAGTATTACTCACTTTTTCCCCCATGCAGAGGCTCTCCTGTGGGAGCAGCCTGGCACGGCAGGAAAAGCCTCCCCTATAGGGAGGCAGGGAGATGGGGATTCCCTTCCCACTTCCTCCCTTTGTGTAGACAAAGTTTAAACCAGTGTTTTAAATCAGTGGAATGACTCAGTAAAGCAGCTCTGGCAGGGTGGGGAGCCTAGTTTGGAAAAAAGAAAAGACGGCAATGACTTTTGCTTATGATACACTGGCTGCTATTCAGTCATGAGTACACAAAGGGCTTTTCTTCCTGAGCCATTAACTAAATGAATCAGCAAAGAGCATGCCTCCAGATGCGCTGTTCTGCAGTGTTTCTGGAGTCACATCTCGGCCGTACTCCGCAGGCTGGGAGGGCATGTATTCCTCTGCCCCTGCAGGAGCACGGCACAAACAGGAAGGTGCTTTTCCAAAAGCTGTAAAAATAAACCATGACTCTTCTGTAGGGAACAGCAAACAGAGAATTATGGGAAATATTTTCAGCCTTTGTTGCTGCAAGCGGCACGAGTGTAAACAACCCAGCTGGGGGAACCGGCTGCCAGCGCGTGTGGGACGGGGAGCAGCAGCCTGCGGCCTCCCTGCACACAGCTGTGCAGCTCTGAAGCTGCGGCACTGGCTGCGCGAGCCCGCAGCTCTCTCGGAGTATTGGAGCAGTGTGATGAGAGGACACCAGCCCTGGTAAGTGGAGCTTTGGGTGTTGGGGTGCAGCTCCTTGTGGCAACCTCACCAGCTCCCCAGGGATGAGCTCCAGCCAGCCCATCACCCTGACACTGGAGCACAGAGCCTGGACACTGGGAGGGACCTCCTCTCAATAGTGTTCTCCAAGTAAACTTCATTTTGGCTCATTCTTCCCCCAAAAAGGCTCAAATTAAGTAGGTGCCCAGAGGCTGCTGGCTTACAAGAAGGGCTCCTGTGGCATCAAGATGATTTCAAGGCAGACCGAAGTGCTCCTCAGCAAGATGCGAAGATGAGCTCAGAGGGTGAGTGTGTAATATCGCAGCATGCTGATCCCAGCATGAAAATACAAAGGAGAGATTAAAAAAGGTGGCTGGCAGTCTCCTAGGCTCAACTCGCCCTTCTGCCAGTACAGACTGCTGCAGGACCACCAGGTAGCCTGAAGCCCACAGGTCACTTGTGGAATGAAAACTGCAGGGGCATGGCTGGAGGAGATGCCAGGCAGCAGCACCAGCACCAGCAGCAGGGAGGTTGCATGGACACAAACACATCTATAACGAGGCAGAGCTGTTCGTGGCCTTAGCATTCCCACCACTGCCTGAACACAATCACATCATGCTTTCTCACATCTGTTTCTCCTCCCGCTCTTTCTTAATATTCTCTCCCCCCCGATGCTCTCTATTTTTCTCTGACCATCTCCCAGCACTGTTTCTGCACTCCTCAGAGCTTTCAGGAGTTCAAAACAAGAGGCTCTGGCCACCCCCAGTCACCACTGATCATGGTGTTTTGATTTTACGACACCTCCTCAAGCTGCAAGTGGCACAAGGAGGAGTCTGGGCACAAATGGGGGGTGCCCAGCCTTTGCCTGAGCCCCCAGGCAGGCGGGTGGGACTTCATATGGGAACACACAGAAAACCCCACCCAGCTTCCCCAGGCAACTGTGCTGAGGAGAAGCAGCTGTGATTTCCCTGTTAAGAGAGAAGCACAAGGAGGAAATCACCTTCCCACATAAGAAATAGAGACTGGTTCCCCTCTCCACAAACTATGTGGGTGCTTGTGCCTCAGCCCCTCTGTTGCAGCAAGGAGTGCTGGAAGAGCTGGGTTCCCTCTCTGCCCCAGGACCAGAGGGAGAGGCAGACCCCAGAGGTACTTTGCAGGTAAAACAGGCTGCAGCTCTTTCTCTGTTTTCACACTTTACTCATAATTCCTGAAAAGAAACCAAGGGAAGAATTTCACACCCTTGTTCTAGGTGCTGTAAAATTATACAGTGAGCACAGAGGGCGCAGGAAGTATCCCAGGAGGATGGCTTATATGCCTGTATATAATTGGAACTTTTAAGCTTCTGGCTGTTTACAGCTGCCTTGTCATAAAATCAAGCACTTTTCCACAGTCGATTTGTTCAGTAACAGCCCTTAGCAGGCTGCTGTCAGAACCCTGGTCTCTGTAGAGCTGTTGGTTTAAGGTTTAAGATTTACTAACCCTTGTCTGATGGGACCACACTGATGTGGGCACATGGGACACACAAGGAGACTGAGCTGTGTGTCATCGAATCCCCCAGTGTTGGAATTGATGACTTGTGCTGTGCACCTTATACTGTGCAGCCTCATCAGGTAGCGTTGTTATTGGTTCTGAAAGTATGATTATCATTAAGCCAAATGAGGTTTCACAGGTGTTTCCATGCTCGTCAGCATTTAGCTATGAAGATGCATGACGCTGTCAGAGTCATGGATTTGGGTTTATGCTTTTTGGGTTTTTAATTATTGTTCTTGTGCTTAGCACAGCTACTGAGGAAAAATCATCATTTACCATTCAACAGTAGATTATTTTCTCAAGCTATTTGTAGCAATCTTTATAATAAGCAATGCAAAAAATACCTTGGGCATTTCAACTGCTATACTGAATAAATGTTGATACTTTCTAATATATCCCGCTTTACAGAAACTAAAAAGCCTGAAAGAAAAGATTTCTCTTTGACTAAAACCAGAGAGTTTGTTCACGAGATTTTATGTGTTTTCACCACATAAACCAGGACTTGTTTGTAGAAAATTATGTCTCCTTGCTGGTTAAGGCACACAGGAGAAGGTTAGTGTACCAAATTCGCCTGTTTATACATCAGCTATTTAGAACTAGCAGAAGATAAGAAGATAGATAGGCTAAGAAAGTTGTGGCTGTTCAGCCTGGAGAGGAGAAACTGCATGGAGACCTCATAGCAGCCTTCCAGTATCTGAAGGATGCCGGAGAGGGACTCTTCATCAGGGGCTGTAGCGCTAGGACAAGGGGTAGTGGGTTTGAACTTAAACAGGGGAATTTTAGATTGGATATAAGGAAGAAGTTCTTTACAGTGAGGGTGCTGACGTGCTGGCACAGGTTGCCCAAAGAAGTGGTAAATGCTCCATCCTTGGCAGTGTTCAAGGCCAGGCTGGACAGAGCCTTGGGCGGCATGGTCTAGAGTGAGGCATCCCTTGCCCATGGCAGGAGGGTTGAAACTTAAGGTCCTTTTCAACCCAAACCAATCTATGATTCTATGAAGGTTAACAATTTAATTATGTTAAAATATACAATACAGAGAATAGATATGCACATGAGTGTGTATGTGTGTGTACTCTTCAGCTGAACAGCTGCGCTTTGGTAACCGGACAAAACCTTACAGTGGCTTTCCTTCTGTGGAAACGTGCTTGCAACAATATCCTCACTCTTGTTTACAGCCTTACAATAATGGTACTGAGTTAGTCTGACACGAGTACACACATCCACAATTTGGTTTTCCACCTTGTAAACTTCTTCGTTAATTAGGAAAACCCACAGCAGTACTTGATAATGCACACAGCTATATCCATTTGCACCAAGTCTGACTCCCTTTGAAATTCTGACTACTTGGCTTGGCACTTCCAATTAAAATTACAATAGAGAGGCAAAACAGTTCTTCTCTTTGAAGGAGGAGATGCTCCAGTCAGAAAGCCATGGCATGCTGAATTTTGATCCTGCCATCCTAATGAAGTGAGCCTTCTCAAGACTTCAAGTGCAAAGGAAATACCTAATAGAAGCACACAGGGGCCTCAACCCAAGGCGTCTGTGCAACATGTACTTAATTTCACTAAAATTAAGTCGCACAAGGAGACTAAGGACTGATATGATTCCAATGTACTAGTGCACCGTGTACTGCAGGTGTAATAGAAAGGCTCACACAACTGTGCAAGTCTTTACACTTTGGTGGGAGACCTGGCACATGTCAAAGGCTGTCGCTGCTTCTGCCAGTGGCAGCACCAGGGGAAAAAAGACATCTGCATACCTTTGGAGTAGATTAACCTTGCTTTAGCTCCATCAAACTCGGTGGAACCACAGAAAGGATGAATCCGGCCCTCTGTGTACTGTCAGGTACCCACCCTTCAGCTGTTAACAGTGGTAGGAAAGAAATCTCAGTTCGAAACTTCAAGCCCAAGTGAACTTGGCAAGTTTAAAGTACAAGCGTGGAAATGAATCAGACCATTCCACTCGAACTGTTCCCAGAGAAGCCTACATTTTACCCAAAAGCTTGAATGCAAGAGATTTTCCATTTCAAATATCTGCTCATTCAATCCCCAAACTTCCTAAGATTGTATCACATAGCCCTTAGTGATCCTGAATGTGCAAATGACATGGAAATGTCATGGGCAGAATATGCAAGCTGGCTGCATGGCTCTGCCACCAGACAACAGCCAAAAGGCATATTTCTTACAGTTTCTCAAAAAACACCCTAAATTAGTTTTTTCTTTAATAGAAGGGGCAGGTAGGAGTGGACAAGCTGGGGCATTCTGTTGTTGGTTTTGCCTTTTTCATCTCTTGGAAGGTTGGTTTTGGATCCAGGCAAGGTTCATAGCCAGCCTGAGCTATGAGGAATTCTGCCGTCGGCACCACTAGCAGTTTTCAGAGCGCAGTTGTAGTTGCAATGAAAACTCCTATTCACACCTCTTGGAAATATTGGTTTAGGCTGTTCAGCTGTGGGTGAGTGAAACAAGTGTGAACTAATGCATATTCCCCACCGATCCCAGCTTGTTACAGACAAGAATAAACTTTTGCTCTAGGAAATGGAAATTCCGGAATCCCTAAACAGATCTGTATATTCATGAAATAAATCTGTCCCTGACTATACTGCTTAGTCTTCAGTCACTGTCAGACAGAGTTTTATAAGACATGGGAGAAAGAAAAAGGAGAGAAGTAACAGCATTTAGCTCTTGCCAGACACTATGAATACACTATGGAGAAACTGAAACAAAAGACCTGGTAAAGCTTAATTTCACAAGGTACAAAAGGGGCACCCAGCTCACTGTAAATATAAAAATCATAGAATCATAGAATGGTTTGGGTTGGAAGGGACCTCAAAGATCATCCAGTTCCAATCCCCTGCCATCCAAAGTTTTCACTTCATTAACAACAGCCTAACAGGCCTCAGTGGGAACTGTTCCTAAATAGGAGCTGGCAGAAGCATGCTCCACATGGAGCTATTCTTGCTGACAAAGCCTGCCAGCTGCAGTCCACAAGGTTTGGGAAGCCTTCAACATCTTCATAGCGTGGGCCACAACTCCTAAGCCAAACGCAAGACGACCATCTAGCCCTGTAAGTCATTATGGTGACTCCCACAATTGTTTATGTGGAAAGGTATTAGAAAGCCATGGTGGCATATCAGGTGGTTTAAGGCATTACACTGAGAAAGGGAAGAGCCATGAAGGCTTCCCAACCTCTTCTAGTCCCCTCAGTGTTACTCTGACACAGCTGCAAAGATGGAGGGACCCAGCTCTGTGCACACCTTGCTGCGCACAGCTGAAGATGCACAGATGAGCCAGTTTCCTAACACTGCCACTGGTAAATGACCATCAACTTTTTTGATATACTACTTCATTTAAGAAATCCTGTAAGTCTGATTCTAATTTACGGTAGTAGAGAAGATGATGGTGCTTCCTTTCTTAAAATAAAATCATCACTTATTATGGAAACAAAGTCAGCTTCTGTGGCAAAAGATCACTATTTTTTATTGACAATAAACAAGGACTGTCTTTTCAGTCCAAGCAACATGTTAAGTCACCCATCAAATGCTATTCTTTTCAGTAAGAAAGGACTGTATAAAACTCATTTTAAATTATTAAAGTTTTCTTCAGCACATAGTATCAAGAAAACAAAGCATTTTTCTTTCTTTAAGTAAGAGCTTGGAAAACTTCACACTCCCAAATTATCCCAAATTGTTATTTCGTAATTAAATCACTGTAAATTACTGTATCTTAACCTCTGGTCTTTCAAATGTCAGGAGAGAACCCCAAAGCCAAGCAGTAATGTAGGGCAGTGGCAGGGTGGGCACTGGTGGTGCTGAGGACTGGGGCCATCACCCTGGACCTGGCCTTCTCAGCCCTCCCGGATGGTGCAGGAGGAGGGGGAGCTCAGTGCAGGAAAACTATTCAGGCCTTGCCTGCGTCCAGAAGACAGCGGAAAGACGCTGGGTTGAACACAAATTATTAAAGGAAACACACCCCCAGCTTCCTACAACACAGTGGTCTTCCCTTACAAGGACACGGTGAGAGTCTGACGTGCTGTTTTAGCTACTCGTATATCCCACACGTTCATTTGGGAATCACAGTTCCTAGGGACTGCAGCCATGTGTTTATGTACCAGAGTAAACAATCTCTTCCCTTAAGTCCTTGGCTACTGCTGCTGATGACTGATTTCAGAGACGTGTTTTATCTGTTTCCCAGGCTGACAGCCCCAGGTAAAGCAAAAGCTGAGACTATCAAGCCAAGATCAGTTGCTCTACTCCTGCTACCACTGCAGTGTGATATTCCCACAGTAAGATTTGAGGAATGCAAGAAAAAAGCCACAGTTATAAAACATCCCATCAGATTAAACTGCAAGACATCCAACAGGATGCAGACATAAATGCAAGGGATACCCACTTAACTCAAAGACAGCAGAGTGCTTAACCCCTTTTGAGATAACTGAGCCACCTCAGCAGTACCAGTTGGGTTAGTTCTATAGATGATGACCAAGTAACTTAAGAAAGTGGTACCCACCAAAAACTTCAGCTATCAACTCATTCAAAACAAAAACTTAACACAATCCTCAGACATTCAAACCCATCTACAATTCAAATGGGATGCTAAACCAATTCTTAACTGAGAGGGAACTGGTTACACTGCCAGCATTTATAATCCCAGTTTTGCTGCCATTTATTGTTATAGTTCTATATTTAATATTTTTAAAGAAAAGTAATTCAAGGCTAGCAAACACCAAACTAGTGATGGACTTCCAACGATAATTCTTTCACTGTTTGGAGTCCCTAAGATTAGGTGTAGTAGCTGGAGCTCCTCTCCCTGTTTTGCAAATGCCTTATTCTTCCGGGGCTGTCTTCCCACGTATTCCAGGATACCAGTCATACCTTCTGACTCTTGCATGATCTGGAATTTCCACCTACTCATGGGGCTGTGGTGCCTGTATCAGCTTTTTCTTGTCTCTGTGCTTCTCAAGATTAGAATTCATTCATTAAGAATAATAAAGTCAGGAGGTTTGCAAAAAAACACAGGCCAGAAGCCTTTATTGGCTGAAATTTCCCTGCTTCTTTCCTCAGCAGGAAAATAATCATGGCAACAAGAGAAAAAAAAAACCACAACCCCCAAAAAGAAACAAAATGTTGCTTCTGTTGCAGTTCTGTTATTCTCATCTTTTTTTTTTTTTCTTTTTTGACTCTTGTTTTGCAGAGTTTAAAAAATGGCAACGTTTCCTCTTCCTTTTCTTTTTTCCCCCCTCACAGTGCAGCGTCAGTCATTAGTTTCTTCTTTAATTTCTGAAGAAAAAACATGCAGATGCATAAGAAAATGTGATTTCACATGACACAGAATACCTTAAATTTTAACAAATGTTTTATATTTCAAAATTAGACACACAAAGAATATTTAAGGCATGTGACACCTTTCAATTAATCCAGAGTAAGGTAATTTTGTTTCCAAAATAAAAGTCTGCAAATGGCAATCCAAACACAAAGCTCTCCTTTCCCCTTCCCTCTTCTTACTCAGAAGTTCTGCCTTGAAGAGCGGTGTCTATGCCTCTGGAAATCTTAGAAATAATGGGTCCTGTGTAATCATTCAGATCACAACAGACAGTATCTGACAGAGGACAAAACTTTGTCATCTATATAGGTTGGACAGAGCCTTGGGTGACATGGTCTAGTGTCAGGTGTCCCTTCCCATGGCAGGGGGGGTTGAAACTAGATGATCTTAAGGTCCTTTCCAACCCAGTCCAGTCTGTGATTCTATATTACTGACCTGTAAGTCCCTGATTCTAAAAATAGATGAATCTAAGAACTAGGTATAGGATAATAGGATCAGTCTTGAACAGCAACCCAAGAAAAAATAAAGTTCCATTCCCATTCATGCCATAGTTTCAATCCTGTATTCAGAGGAGCTACTGCTGTCTTAGAACTCTTTCTTTATCCCCTCCTTCTCAAAAAAAATTAGCTGGCCTTTTAGTTACCAACAGCAGTCTCTTCTTTCTTGCTGCTACTCTCTACTTCTTCTCTTTCAGGAAGAGATGTCATCTCTGGCTCTGTTTGGTGGTTCTGGTATGAACTCTGGTCTGGTGGTGTCGCTGCCTTTTGTTTTTCAGCATGTGGCATGGATCCCAGTGTTGTTCCATTGGGCACTTGAAAACAGGGGGAGGAGGGCAGGCAAGATGGCTGAGCATAGGAAATCTGCTCGGTGAAGTACTGTCCTGCTGTGCTAGAAGATAGCATTCGTGAGCAAAACTGATTTGAGAATGGACCTCCCTGCATGTAGAAATCATTCCAGGGGACAGCTGGATAGGTGGGGACGCCTGCTGAGGAAAAAGCAACAAAAGGACAGAATAATGAAAACAAGGAAAGGAGGATTAAAATCACGTATATATAAAAATATGTATGTATGTTGTGCTTAAGAGAGCACATTCAGTGCAAATATGGAATCGCAGACATCACACATATTAAGGTAAAGTTTGTTGTATACATTGCAGTGTATTTATCCAAACCATAGTTACTAGAAGGAAGAACTTAGGAAGTTCATAGCGTTGCTATAATGTAAAAAGAAAACAACACATCACTTCAGCACAGATCCTGAGTGTATGTAATGATATTAATGGCACACACCCCAATTGTTTTTTCTCCACTCCTATTTTCCAGGTTAGCTCTGCAAAGCATAAACTGGATGCTTAATCTCCACTTTCATTTTTAAAAGCTGTATAAAAGCTACCATCCAGGAGGCAGGAATGTTTTTTAATTAATACGTATAATTCAACTGAACTGCTCACTTGCTTACATGCTGAGGAAAAAATTAGGGGGGTGTCTATATTTACAGATTGGTTCCCTCCCCATTTAACTTCTGGAACCCCAGGCCCTGGTTGTCCACACTGTGTAACAGTCAGAGAATCCCTTCCTTGAACAGAAGAGCCATGCACTGCTGATTGTGCTCTGGACATAATTATGGCATAAGGGAACATCATCTCTGCCTCTGTTCCTGCAACAATCCCCCAGCTTTACCAGTCCTAACAAGGTTCGCACCTTTACACATCCCTTTATGCTCACACGACATGCCCTAAGGCGTGCAAGCCATTTCTGGCATCACGCTATACAAAGATTAACTTGGTGCGCTGGGACACAGCCCACCCATTACTTCTGGCACTTCAAACTGAAACACCACAGCAAACAATAATTAAGCCTTGCAAGCAGAAAGGAGAACCCTTTCTGTGCCAGATAGCACGGGTGCTGCCAACCTGTTCTGCAGAATGCTAGACATGAACAGTGTGAACATGAGGCAGCTTGCACCACCAGCCTGTGAGTCAGACTCTCTCCCCAACAAGATCCACAAAACAGTAGAAAAACAGGAGCAACTCTGTGGTCTGAAAACTCTTTGTTCTCTTGTAAGAGGAGAGAGATATTTTTTGGACTGTAAGCTTAATTTAACAAACCTGACAATCCAAACAAATAAACTGCAATAGTTCACCTTTTGGTTGTACTTGGACTTGAACAACTTCAAAAATACAAATCCCTGACACAAAACAAGAAGACCCACAATGCAATTTTTACCTAGTTACATTTTTACCAAATTTCCTGAAATGCTTTAATCTAAGTGGTGTTGCAAATTCATGTCAGAGGAAGAAAAAGAAATAAGCTATATCCATATTGTTATCCCTTGTCTCTAACCCTGTCCTTTTGCAGTACCCTTAGATACACAACATTCTTTCAAAATGGTTTCTGCAGAAGCCCAGCAGTTGGAAGCCTGTTTTTCTTGCTGTCTACATCTATTCCATTTGCTGTGGCACCTTTCTCACTTTGCAGCCTTGACTCCCACCCGCGTACACCAAAGGCATGTTAGTCTGCACAACAGTACACTCCTGAAAAAGTTAAGCTCTCCATTCCAGACAGAACTGTGGCACTACCTGAGATACTCACATGGTAATGCTCTCTCTGACATGCAGCCTATGTTGTAACTTTTGATTCAAATTAATGGGTCACTCAGCACTTTTAAAAAATAACATACTAGAAAATAAATAAAAGGCAGCATATATATCTATATATATATTTGTGCATGTATACGTGCATTCCTTTTTTCTGTCACAGTCATCAGTAAAACTTCTGACCATCCTGAATGTTTCAGTGCACTCTTTAGTTACTCCAGAGGAGCAGAATGCCAAAAGATTTTGGAATTTACCGGAGTTTCCGCTTGGCTGCTGTAACAAGAGCTGTCCCCCAGTGTGACTTTGTACGTATGCTTGTGTCGCTCCTGATGCCTCATGGGTTACAACTCCACTGTTACCAGGTAAGGCAAGGAAAGCTGTATGGGACTCAGTGGCTGTTGTAGGACTGAGGTGGACACTGGAAAGCACGTTGCTGGCCAGGTGAGCTGGCAGATGGTGGAACTGGGAGAGCTGGTGCTGCTGGGGATATTGGGGCAGCTGGTAAATTCCATCCTGGCTGCTGTATGGACAGTATGTGTTCTCTAGGTTGTCTGCAGACTCCAGCTCCTCAGGATAATTGCAGGGAACTGGTGAAGTCAAGCTGCAGAGAGCAAGCAGAGAGGCACTTCAGAGATTCAAGTAGGGTCAACAGCTGCAGCAACCTGTAAACAATTGTATCTTCCCCTTGACAGCTGATGTGTCTCCAACCCTTCCTCTCAAATGCCAGGAGGGACAAGGGCAACAGCAACCACTTGAGCCAAGGGCTTTCACACCAAGATTCTTTAACAGTTGCATTAGGGGGGATTATCTTTCCTGCAGTTCTTCCCACTCTCCAAAGCACACCCTAATGCTTACAACATCTTCACTCAAGGATTCCTTTTCACTGTGCTTCTGAACCATTCTTTCACTTGACAGGCATGCAGTTCTGGAAACACTCTTATTAAAGGTATCACTTTTTCAATAGCAGGTGCCCTGTCCTACCACGCAGATTATAAATTTTTTTCATACTCCATTTAAAGGACATTTTCACTCCTACATCTGACTTTTCACTTATACTCCCACCTATTTCCTTGTCCCATGTCCCACCTTCACCCTCCCAAGGTTTCTCCCAGGGTTCACTTTTTTAATCTCATTTGTTCCTACCCTTCATTCTGGATGCTGTAAGTGAAGGCCTCCCTGGAGCCATTTTCCTGACTGGAAAAGCAGCATTCACTGTTGGGAGTGTCCAGCATCAAGGGAACAATGTGACTGTGCGAGTTGAAGGACAGACTGAGAGGCAGGCTGGCCCTGCGGATGGGTGGAGGGCTGGGAAGACTAGGGAAGCACTCCATTCTGCTGGAACTGAAGTTGAGCTGTGGCAATGCCTTTGTCTGAATTGCTTCACAAGATGTCACCATTCCTGCCACTGATGAGACTGTGAATGAAAAGAGAGACTGTCATACTATGCTGTCATACTGAAAATTAAAAGGAGCAAGCAGAGGGAATGGCAAAAGTGGCAGAACAGAAAAACAAGATGCCAGTGAAAGAGTGGAGGTTAACTGATGGGAATAAAAGTAAACAAGCTCCAGCATTGCTGCTGGGAAGCAAAAGGCAGTAGTTACAAGCTCTCTGAAACAGAGGACGATGTTTATTGGTTAAATAAAATTACCTTCATGATTTCAGTCTCTCCATACTAGATTTATTCTGTTCTCAAGAAGGCAGCCAAATGAAGCAAAGTACTTCCTGGAAAAAAGCCAGGAACAATCCCCCAGCCATCTTCCATCTCTACTGTCCTCTGGGAAGAGTGTGCTGCACAGATTACCCTTTTGAAAAATGTAACTGTGGTTTGAAAGAAACAAAAATGTGTCTGTAGAGATCCACTGTCTAGGCCATCTTATAACCAAATTTTCACTCCTGGTTTGGCCTCTGATGAGTCATGCAAAAAAAAAAAAAATTAAAAAAATAAAAATAAAAAAGCAGAGATGTCAGCTGAAGGGCCTTGGGAAAAAGAAGCTGGGAGGTGGAAAAGGAAACCAGCACCATTTGGTTGCTAGAATGTTGTTTGGTGACCTGTCTCCTCGGTCACTGCTGGAAAAGGAGAGAGGAGCAGTTTGCTACAGAACAGCCTCTGTGGAAAGAGGACAATATGGGAAATGAAAAGGTCAGAATCGTGTATGCTAGTGATTCAGAGTAACATATATACACAGAAGTTCAAGAAGCTTGCACACGGTGAACGAGATTGTGTTTTATTATGCCAAATGACAAGTGATTTCCCTCTTGAGAAGTGTAGCCATCAAGTGTGCATGACACAATTTGAAATGATTTTTCAAGTCTGTGGCAGAGGGATTAGAACTAGATGATCTTTAAGGTCCCTTCCAATCCAAATCATTCTGCGATTCTATGAAGTCTAGCTAGGCTGAACCAGCACAAAGATGAGGTAGGTATGAGAAAGTATCACTGACTGTTCAGGTAAAGTTGGTCTACTCCCACACACTGTAAAGCATTCAGGGAAAGCTAGTAGCATGGTATTTTTACAGCTGTACTTCACCCTTGCAGGCAAACAGAGTAACATCAAATACAATCCACCAGATGTGAATCAAAGGCCTTAAACATACAACCTAAACATAAAGCTGCCACAGCAAGCAGAGCAACCTTTAGAGAATTTTGGAATGCATGCCCAGAGAACTGATAAGGAGATTCCACTTCATGATCTTGCAGTGTCAGTTCTCAGATTTGCCAGCGTGCTGTGCAATTGTGTCTATCTTCACACATCAATTTTTTTTCAGCTTTCTGCAACTGTGGAGAGAGGGAGTTTTCATTTTAATGAAAACTTGAATAGGTTCACTTAGTAAACTAGAGCAAGATCTGGGATGGCATCTCTAAAGCGTTCACATGCCCAGGCATGGTTTACTTCTTCTATTTGAACATACTATTTCTCTATGTCAGGCAGCATTTATGATATACCTGTCACATTCCTGGGTTTTGACGCAGCACAAATCTATTCCCACACAAACAAAGCACTAGTCAAGACAACATTTTATTTCCTCACAAGTCAAAATGGCTTAGCCAGAAGTGAAGCTGAACATCTGTTCTGACTTTTTTTTTAAACCTTTGTTTGCACTGGTTCTCTTAACTATTCTGTCAGAGAATGCAGCAGTTCACACAAACATTATGAAACAGCAGCCATGTGGGAGACAACTTACCAGAAAAAGTCTATATCCAGATAAAACTTCAGTTCAATAATGACAGTGTGATTAGCTATTCTGCAGAAGGCCTTGGTCTTGCTCAGGATGAAAACAGGCAGTGTTAACACCACAGATGAGGAAGTTGCTTCTAAACCCACTTTCACACCTAGTAAGAATTAAGTTCTGGGTTTGAAATATTTGCAACGCTTAGCACAGATAATCTTTGCCATGTGGATCATGGCAACAGGACTCACAGGCAAAAAGATGGTGAAGACAGCACACTTGGCCTCCAAAGAGCTGCTTCAGCCTTTTCTGAAGTTTCCCCTACTTCTCTGCCCTTTCAAAGACAGACTCAGAATTTGTATCTTCTGAGTAAAGTCACAAATTCAATAAGAATAAATAATTCCCAGAAAAGTAATATCTGCTAAATCTGACACTATATTTACAGAAGATCTTGTTCAATGATGAATTCTGATCACTGGCTTGAGATAATACTTACATTTTAACAATTCTGTTACTCTTCCTTACCATGACATAGAGAGATACAATAACCTCAGAGGCTTTCCAGTGAACATGGGAATGTAACAGTAGGATTTTTATTTATCACTTCCATTATTTCTGGATTTTCAGTCCATAAGACAACCTTGGGAATTTCTTGAGAGCAACTTAGTAATTTGTAGCTTCTGATCTCTGAACCAGTCCTGGCACTAAACTTGTCTTAACTCAATTGCTACTCAAAGTCTTCAGCTACACAGATGTCTTCCCCCTCTATAGCTGCTTCCTCAACATCCTAGCAGTTAAAAGATCCATCCTTTAATGCAAATAGTTTCTAATGAATGGGATAGAGCCTTAAATTAACAAAACTGGATGTGTATATTTCTGTTGGGATGAATGTGATTTCAGTCTTTCACCAGTCTTGAAGGAGACTTAAGGCCTATTCTAAGAGAGGTGTCCATGAACTTACAACAGGGGATGGTTTCAGCTGTGAGAAAGCTCCTTTCACTGTTGTTAACAGACCAGATTATATGCACAACAGTTGTTACCTGAGTGACATCTCCCTGCACTGGAGCCCTTCCTCTTGACATCAGCCATACATGACTTTCTTAGTGAAGCACTTACGCTGACTCCAAAAGGCCTTGGCATGAGACGCCTGCAATGATTCTGGCAGCTAACTATGCAGTTTGGGTGGCCAGAGACCGTGATTGTAACTGTTTGACAAGCCCGATATTGGGCACAATGCAGCCAATGTTGATTACAGGCTGAACAACCAGTCTAACTAACCTCAGATAGTCTACTTGCTAGGGCTGCTTTGTCAAAGCATCAAATCAAGAGCGCAGCAAAAGGCTCTATTACTATGAGTCTCTGCGTCATACACTATCAAATCCAGTTTCTTTTAATGAAACATGCCTGTGTAATTGCAGTATTTACTGGAACATTAAGGGCCATCACAAAGCTTTTCATCAATACATCCTCTTCTTGAAATCACAAGAAAATACATTTCTCTGTAACCGACATCTTGAAAGTAGACAAAATATTAATCAAACAGAAGCAACAACATTCTTCATTTAATGAACTGAAGACCAGTCCCTTACAAACCAACTCCAGGCTCTAACTGCATTGCTTTGAAGCATGTTATTCTGATCCTCTTCTGGAACCCACCACTTGTTTAAAAGGTATGACTCTTGCTTGCCATGTCTGCTACACATCATCAGCTTTAAAGTTGTTCAAAAGCCAGAATCCTCTAAGTGAAACCATTTGAGCTCATCATTTATGTACTGTTCTTTGACAGATGATAACCACCTTCATCCAACTGCTCCCAAGACTTAGATTACAATCCCATCTCTGCCACTGAATAATCATCTTGCTATTTGCATCAGAGCTACCAGCACAGGCTGGGCTCCTGATGGGTGCCCTCGAGATAGCCACATGAAACAAAGTAGTTCTTGCAGAAGCATTGGTGGGGCAGAAAAATCTCCTCCCACAGACCAGGGGCATAGAAAGTATTCTTAATTCCTAAAGTCAACTCTAAAGAAACATAAGCCAATGTTTTAAGTCAGTGAATCACAGATATATGTCTCTCTCTCTCAGTAAGAAATCTCAGAAAAATAAGAAAAATTTCAAATAACTGCCAATGTCAAAAAACCTACATTAATTTAAAGCAAGCTATCTGTCTAGCAAAAGTAGTAAAAAAAAAACCCAATTCAAAGATCAGCATAAGGTCAAGATGGAATTTTTGAAGCACAAAAGGCTCCTAGGGCAAGTAGTGTGGCTAATACCAAAATCAGAAGCCATAACTGCCAGCAAGGTAGAATACATCTCAAATACGACATTTTTAATCAGCTTGTTTGGAGAACTGTACAAAACAGTGGGACATAAAAAAAGACCTCACGATACATCAGACAGTCAGAACTACTGGCTAGAGCAAGGGAAAACAATAGAAAAGGCAGGACTGAACACTCTCCAAAGGTGTCAGGTAACAGATGATACTGTTCTCATGCATTTAAGTCATTTCTTTGTCCTGTTGAAAGTGCTTAAGCACAGGGCTACCAAGGAAAGCACCTGAATAGCCACTCCATTAGGCCACAGTCTCCGGGTACAACTGCACCATTATGCACAGGCCACAAATTATTTTGCTGAAACCTGCCATGAGCTGTTTCCACAAGGGTCACTTCTACTAAGCAATTGGTTTTGCCTTGTAAATTGATGACTTAATTCATTTTTTCCCTCTTTTATTTTGCTTCTGTTACTTTGGATTTTATCCTATTTCCTTCATTTTCTGAGATATTCTAATAAAGAGAGCAGGTGTACCCTAGATGGCTGTATTTATTGGCAAGCCTCTTCTGAGCAAGGAGGCTGAATGAATTAAAAAGTCGCATTGTTTTTCTTCTATTTCAGTTTCAGCTTTCATTCTTAAAGAGAAAAGTCTGTCTATGCAATGCTAGATAACAAAAAAAGCAAGTTGCATTCCCCATGGCTGTGTTTTTCTGCATCTAGTGAGATGCAAAATTGCATCTGAAGCATTTCATGCAATTGTACCACTCAGACTTCTCCTCCATGAGGAGTCTCTACACCTAGTAACAGTCTTTTCCCTCAGAGGGAGCACTAACTTAAGTCTCTAGTCTGTCTGGGCACCAATTCTTCCATGACTTTTAGGAATGTCATTTTTAAGACTTCCACCTTCCATGTACACATTTGGAGGGCAGGGTGGGTTTCATAAACAAAGTGTGTGTGGCTCATTACACACACCATACTCCTCCCTCCCCTCAGGCAGGAAGGTTAAAAACCAATCACCAAACCTCACCATGCAGCAAAGCATGCCTCTTCTCTGAAAAGTGATTTAGAAAAGGTACTTTTTTTTTTTTTTCCAAACAGATCTGTATCTGGAAAGTATTTACCAGCTTTAGATGACACAAACAGATTTCATTACTCTTTGCCCAGCATGATTTAAAGAGAACATGGGGAAGCTTGTTCCCTCACATAAATGTAGGAGAATGAAGTACATTCTCATCTTCACAGATCCATAACACTGAAGATACAGGGGTTTCAGACGAGCAAAGGAAACATGTTTCATAAAAGCTAGATGCATACATAGCAAATGCAATAGGTGGCAGTCAGCTGGAAGTTCAGAGGATTCAAGGCGTAAAAAACCCCAGCTATCTTTGTTGCTTATTTTCTCACATACCCAGTCCACTCTCAGGGACACTCGCCCTTTTTCTTCCTTACACATTGCACAAAGAATTCACAGGACATTTCTTTCCTATCAGAAACACTGCTTGTGTTTTCCACATGGAGAATTGCATCCCACTGTGCAGATTCCCCAGAAAGAAACTGCTCAGCACAGGCAGATGACAAGGTCACATCCCTGAATCTCTCCAACATTAATTCTCTCTTGACTAAATAGTATGTCTGCAGATATACTTTAGGAAGCAGGCGAGTTCTGAATACAAGAGTAGAAATATGAGGATATTTGGTTTGTTTCCTTTAAATTAATTACTTTGCAAAATCTTGGTCTTTATCTAATTAAATACAGGACTCAACAGACTGTACCACTTCGTCATTCTGGAAAGCAGTGCATTATTCAAACACTTTGCCATATTTATTCTGCTACACAAAGAAATGGGAAAACTGGAACTAACTGAATTACAGTCATATTGGTTAAACAGCTCATAAGATTGACTGAAGTAGCCCTTGCCTTGCAACTATGACTGGCAAATTTAAACAAGTCCCGAATGATGGTATCAAGGAAATATCTCAATTAAGTACTTTTAGCAGACATATCTATTTATTGGTATCCTAAGCTTATTGGTACAATCTTATAGTTGCTTTCTACTGTGCCAAAATACTTTTAAGGTATCAGCACTATTAAAAATACATTAAAGTCTTTGAGTCATTATTAGAAAATGACTTGCATAGAATTGCCCTTAATACTGGTAGCACTGTATATTTAGAATACAGTGAGCGAGCAGAAATGATGGCATGAGATTCAGAAGAACGAATTACACTGGGAAGCAGGCAAATATGCACACAGTACTACATATCAGCTCATCTACTGCTTGGGATATCCGTCCCTAAGGAAGTGGTAAAGTCCTCATCACTTTGGAAATATTTTCAAGTTGTGCCAACTTGGAAACATAAACATATATAGGAAGTGCTTTAGGGAACATGCCTGACCCTAGGGAATGCTCTGGTACTCCATGCATGAATACACAATTGAACAAATCCTCTCACTTTGGTTGCCATCAATCTTTAAAGTCTAAATACAGCTCAGGTAGAAAAACGGTCAAACAGCACACCCCACTGACTTTCAACAACACTGCACCAGCAATTAAGCTGTATGCTTAAGCACTCAACTAGTCTCACTCCCTCAAGGTCTTGCACAAAAACTGCACTGGCTGGAGAAGTCAGGGAACTTCCTTTGGAGATTTAAAGGTATGGAATACCTGAGGGAGGCTCTACAACCCCAACAGTTTATACAGTGCATGTGCCTCAAACAGCTCACCTGACTACCGATTCAAGCCAGGATGTCATAGCCTAAACCAGAACACAGAATATGTGTATCTGCCATGAGGGACATAACCAGAATAATACTTTCATTGTAATTCAGAGAAGCAGTACCAGTGTCAAACAGCTTTTATAGAAGAATGCCCCAACCATGTATGCTTATGAAGTCATATTCAGAATTCCTTAATGGCTTGTGCTATGACATAAACAAGACTGCAAATTTGGCTCTAGCGTTAGCACAGAGGTGCCACCATGTTGGTACATAACTGATAGAAACTCAGTTAGCAGAGAGCTGTTAAACCTGGTGTCACTTTTTGGACTGATGACATAGGAATCTCAGATGACCATCCCTAAAGTGTTTGAGAACCTACCAGCACCACCAACTAATGCTGCAGCTCCACAAAATACCTGTGCTGATATGGGGGTCTCACCTGAGGAGGAGGCAAGTGGTGCAGGATGTCCACTGAGCAAGCTGGAGTAGTTCCGACCTGTAGCGTCAACACCCAGCACGGCAGATTGGTCATGAGCAATGTCAGGCAATGGAGGCATGGGCAGAAGAGGTGCCCTGAAGGTATAGATAAAGGGTATGAGCATAGACCAAAGGACAAGACAAGACATTACAACAAAGTATACACTCTTCTAACTATCCTTCAATGGGCAGATCCTAGAGCCAGAGCCATTTCAACAGTTTTATTCCAAAACAGTGCTCCAGGTTAATCAAAAGTGCTTTTAAGAGGGTCCACTACAATTTGCCCAGAAATCTGACAGGCTATTGAGATCTAAGTGAATGGTCAGTTCTCCATAGCTTAAAAATAAAGGGGAAGTGTCAAAGGAAAATACTTAGTTCATTAGGTATCTATTGTGGAGAAATGAGAAAACAGAGTTAAGTCCCTCACCCATAACCGTCTGACCCAAGGGGGACTTACAGAGCTGAGGATGTTGGATGTTTTTTGTTGCTTTTCACACTCAACTTCTCTGATTTCCGCCACTTTGCTCTGCGATTCTGAAACCAGACCTGATAAATGGAAGAACGGATGCATTCAAAAAGGAAAGCATCTACACATGGGGACACAGGCAAGGAGGCAACAATGACTGCCTCCACACATCACCAGGTAAGGCCAGAAACCTTTCTTCCAGAGAACCTGCAAGATTCATTGCAAACAAAAGAGAAGAATAACAGCAGAACAATACCGCCCAGATACCAGTTTCCTTTGTTGCTTATGATCTTCAAGATAAGAGATTAACTCCAGACTCCTTAGCCTCTTTTACCTACTATGTGTCTCATCTTAGGAAATGGGAAGAGATGGAGTACACAACTGCAGGCTCCACTGCCATTCTGGGTGGGGTAGTTGGTTGTGCAGTGTCCATCCCTGTGGGGTCTTTTCCTTCTCTTGTCACCAGTGGCAAGTGCAGTCTCTATCCTGCTACTCATGAGCTCCTCTTTCCTTGCTACTCAAGCTCCTCCTCCCTGCCTCAGTCCCTCTCCCATCAGTTTTCTGCACAGAACCCACGCATTGTCAGCACTGTTACCCACACAGGAGTTACCATGATACGCTGTGGTGTTACACCAACCACAGCTGCAATCTCCTTCCTCTTCTCATTGTCGGGGTAGTGGTCTTCGTGGAACATCTTCTCCAACTCTTCTAACTGCTCTAGATATGGTACATTGTTCAGAGAGAGAAATGGGGAGTATGTGATAAGAAAACAAATAAACAGAAAGAAACAAGACAGGAAAAAACAGAACATTTTTTACTATACCTAGAAATACTTGAACTACATAAAAGATTTTTTGGTTTGTTTGGTTTCAGGTATTTTTTTAAGTAAATCACAAAAATAGAAATCTTCCACAGTAAAACAAAGAGCATTGCCAGTGATGCTTCAAACATAAGGTACTCAGCAACCTTTACTTGAAGAAGTCTTCACACATCTAATAGTGTAGAACGCATTGCCATACCATTTAGAGCAGTTCAGCGCCCTCATGCTGTGCCTTCAGTATGGTGAAGGAAACATCAGTGCCACTGACACTACAAGAGTCACTGTCTGCCACTGAGTTCCCCAGTATCTACCTGCGTTATAGAAGGTGCGTAACTTCTTCTTGACTGGTGGCAGAATTGCTGGATTCTCAGGTAACTCTTTTTTTCCCTTGGTCCCATCATGGCTACTTCCATATTCCAGGACCAAAGACACATTGTAGGATTGCTGAGCTGCAATGCTGGCTGAAGTACATTTGGATGATCGGCGAGTAGCTGGGCCACACACATCCTGCCTGCAGAGGTCTCCAGGGATTCCACCAGGTGCTTTATCGGAGCACATCCCGCTTCTGTTACTTTTCTTCTTCTTTGCCTCCTTTTCAATCCCATCAGAGCAGTAGCTCTGACACTGCTCAGGGGACCCTGATTGTGCTGTGGGTTCCTGTGCAAATTCAGCCACAGAAAGTGGGGGCACAGCCTTTGTATCACCGAGGAAATTTGACAGCCTCCCACATACTGAGGCAATGTCAAGCTGGCCATCAAGGGCCGCTGACTCTTGGGAAACTGACCCAGTTGCCTGCAGGGTGCAGTATCTTCCATCTTCCACCTTCTTTATAAGGCTGATCCCATCTTCTGTTCCCAGGGTATCCTCAACTTCCTTTATAGCTGTGCTTTGGAACACAGATAGCATACTGCTCCCTGTACCATGCCCACCAACAGCATCAGCATGTACTACGAAGTGCTTACTATTCAGTGATGCATCCTCCTCCTCATCCTTCCGCTCTACAAGGGAAAAATTAAAAACAACACCCCACACACCCCCCATGCATATTGTCTAAGCCAGATGCGCTGTGCCTGGATAGCATGAGAAAAAGAGTGTGTCGGGTTAGGAGGTACCAGTTATGGGAGAAGGAAAACACTACACAATAAAACCCAACAGTGAAAAGAACTAGAGAGTTCAGGATAAAGACTGTCACCATACAAGTGCTCCTAGGAAAGCAACAGCAAAGAATGGGATATGGTCAATATGGAGCTATTCAAACATCTGAGACAAGAAAAGCCTCATTTTGAGAGTGACTATGCCTGCAAAAACAACCAACTCTAAACTACAGGAAGAATTAATTCCAGGCTCAGAGAATAAAGGGAAGGTTGTGTATTACAACAGTAGTGGGAAAACAACACTGGGGATAACAAAGGTCTTTGGAATAAGGAACAGAAAATAATTCAATGACTTACCAAGACACTAAGTGTCACCTTATTAAAATGAGTAAAAGAAAAATACAAGCAAAATTCTGGTCTACTGTGTAAGCAGTGATTATCTGACAAATGACATCACTGTTTGATTTATAGAGGTTTCTGCTTCTACCATGCTCAAGCTGACCAAGCAAAACAAAAAAAAAAGCAAAACAAAACTGTAGAAACTTCTAACAAATGCCTTAAACTAGTTTTCTGCAGCTTCAGGCACAACACTTACAAATAACAGACAAGTCTGTAAGGCTGGCTGAAGACAAAAGTAGGTGAAAAAGTCTGACCAAGTTTAACAAAAAGCACAAACTGCATTACAATAACAGAGCCTGGACAGTATAAGACAGGTCAGAAAGAACATTGCAAGAGAAATAATTAAAATAGGTAACAGAATAATAAAGCAGCATTATACTTTCCCAGCTGGGATATACATTTCCAAAAGAAAATCTGCTGATTATACTAGAATGTGTGAGTCTGTGATTTCTGCTATTTAAAAATAAATTTTAAAAAAGTTACTATTTCTTAAGAATAGAAAGTAGAATAATAAAACCAAAATCATACATCTGCCTCTGGAAAGAGGAAAGTTTGAGCAGACTTGAGTTGTAAGTGCCTACAGAGAAATGTGGTTGTTTAATTTGGGGAGAAAAATGTCTAAAATAATTTCATTTCACTCTGTCCTACTTTTGATATATATTAGTGCAATGCCAAAATAACGGACTTGCTTTCTGCCTCAATGTTTCTTTCTTAAACAATTGTTTACCAAGAAGGAACCCCACAACACCAATCAGATAAGACAATCTTCATGGAAGTACAAGGGGACGCCAGGCTGCTTCCAAGACCTTCTAATTTGCTTTTTATAGGATTAAGAGAACCGAATTAGTTGCAGGGGAAAGAGACAGAAGCAGGAAACTATGCAACTGTAATAATTTGATCTTGTTAAGCAGCAACAGTTTCCACTGCTGTTAAATGAGATGAAATATCCTGATGGGGAAGGTCAAGAACTGAGCGAGGCACAAGCTGGCTGTGTTCTGTATAATTCATTTTTCTACCATCCTCCTCACTGCCTCTGAGCTCATCTCACTTGTTATGTGAAAAAGCTAAGGTTTTCACATCATCCATTCTGTCGCTCACCCTGTCTCAAACCAGGAACAGCATTTTCAGCCTAGTGCTTTGATTTGAGAAGGCTTTTTACTTCTTTTTATGTAAACACCAGTGTGTGCATACATCAGAAAATACATTTCAAAGTCTTATGTACCTTGTATCTGCAGCAGAGAAAGAGATAACTAACACCTGGGAGTTTTATGCCATCTACAGGAATATTCCTCCAAGAGAAAATAAATTGCTGTCTCTATTTCTAAAACATATAGCAAAGGCTTGACAACATCCTGGGATTGCCAAAGAAAAATACTGAGATGAAAATGAAGTTTGAAGACAAGCCTTCGTGGTAACAAATAGGGAGTTACCAAACCATTCCTTTCTCCCATCACTCATATGACAAGAGACCAGACCAAACATCCTACTTTGTTCTACTTTTTGATAAACACAGCCTTAAGCAGAAGGGATTTTAACTGACTGGGAACATCACAGGGTCTGGAATGCCTGAGCTGCTGAAGGTGCATGGGCAGGAAGCGAAGTCCTCTTTTTCTCCTCACAGCCGCCTCCTTAGATATTTCTTGGAGTAAGAAAACCACTTGGCACAGCAACAGCAAGATTTTAAAGGTTTTTCTGGAGCATAAAAGCAACCTGAACACAGGCACAGGGAGAAGCATCAGCTTTCAGAGGTCCACTCGCACAAGCTCGGACAAGAGGGAGAAAAGCTGGACAGTGGTGAAGGTGGTGGGTCCCGGCAGCCTAGAAACCCAGAGGCAGCAGGAACCCCTGCATGAGAACAAGGGGATACGAAGGGATGACCACCCAACCCTCACGCCGGCTCGCCAGGCGCTTTTACAAGCCATGGGACGCGGGGACCACGCAGCCATTGCCTCAATCCACCCCTCAGGGCACGCCGGGCTCAAAACTGCCTTCCCGCCTGAGGCGATGAGGCGAGGCAGCGGCTCATGGCTGCCAGCCGCCGCATAGATAACAGCCTGGACGAGGCGGCAGAGTCATTATCCTTCACCGGGGCTGCTCATTAGTCTCATTGCCGGGTGCCTCCCCGCGGTCATTAATCAGACCCGGCGCCCCGGCCCCGCGGCTCGGCCCTTACCCAACCCTTCGGGCGCCCGCTCTTCGTCCACCCCGTCCATGCCGGCTCGGCGGAGGCACGTCCGGCCTGGCCCGGTTAATGTCCCGCCCGGCGACGAGCAATGCGCGGGCTGCGGCCCCCGGCCGGCTCATCAAGGCCACCTGGGCCGCCAGCGACTCCGGCGGGAGAGCGGGGCCGGGGATGCCGGGGAGCCTACCTCAGGCGCCCGGCCGGGGGGAGCCATCGTCCGCGGGCCGCCGTGCGGGATGGCGCCTGTCCGACCTCCTTCGCAGCGCGGCTGTGGAGGACCGGAGCTGGTCAGCGAGGGGCGAGAAACCTGGCCCTCGCATATAGAGTACAGGAGGGTTTCTGGCACGTCTGAGGGCACCTGAAACACCATGAGCTCCCGTGAGAAGCGGGCTTAAATGTCGCTAATAACACACCTCAGAAACCCAGATGTTACGGAGTTGGATCGTTTAATATGAAGGAGATGAACCTCGTTATCTTTTCTTGGGGGCTGGCAGGAAGGCAGATTCTTTATTTTTGGCTGCAGTCGTTTAGCAGTGCTTCTGATTCTCCATAAAGCAGTGGCTGCAAGAAATAAACGGTGCTTCTTGACTTTTAGGTGCTGTAATTCTGCATCCTTTCAATGCTTAACAATTCTTAGAGAAAACAAGGTTCCTAACAGCGGTACCAGGCAGTCAGTGATCTCACACTACTGCAAGTGTTGTCATCTGCCCAGGTAACATTTAAACCAGCTCTGTGCACTTGCAGATGTCTGCATGAGGTGAAGGGCAGGTGTGAACCAAGCCTGGTGACTTCCTTCTTCTCACACGCAGTTGATGCAGAGACCTGTGCTGCAACTTGGGTTGCGATGGTGCCAGAACCAAGCTCTCTGCTCCTGCATCCTCTCTGTCCAGCTTTCCAAACCACCAAGTGAAGTGCATCTGACTGTAAACACAAGCTGTGTGTCTGCAAACATCAAAGACAGTGCTTGCTGGAAGAATGTGATTTGCTTAATTGCATTCTGCTGCACCAGGACAGAACATCCTTCATCCTTGTCTTGGTTGCTGGCTCAGTATCATTGCTGGCATGGCACCATTCTCGTTTATATGTGCCCTGTTTTTGTTTTAAGGTTTGCTCCAGCATCGAAAGTCCTGCTTCCAGAAATGTTTTCACCTGAGAGTAGTTTCATTATGTTAAATGAGTGTAACCTGAAACACGTGTGTCAGCATTTCAGAGTCAGTATAATGAAGATTAACAGTGCACCTGGCACAGCCACCAAATGTAATGGAATGTTATTGTGGCTAAACTGGCATTTAACTTGTTAGCAGCATTCATCTGACAAAATACAACTCTGATCTTAGAGGGGATGGGATCTCTTCAATATTAGATAAAAGTGCAAAGATAAAAATCACTAACTGCTTTAGAGGTTCCTATATCTGAGCAAGGTTGTGTTTATTACTGAACTCTGGTCTTAATGTCAGCTTTTTCTAGCATTGTGAAAGAGAATACAAACTGTAGAGAATACTTTCCTTTATTTTCCTTTAGCAGGGACCAACATAGGTCTCCACAGCTGTGAGTTTGGGAGGGTTTTTTAGAGTCACATATATATTTATGAATGACATTTGATTTTCAGACATAAACCATTGATTTCTCAGACTCTCAACAAAACTTTTTAAATGTAGTTCATGCTTGTATTTCATTGTTGTTCTTACCACAAAAATTAGTGTAATTGCCTTCTGAAGGTTGTCTTTTTTTTGTATAGAAATACTGAATTCCTTCTGTGCAGATACACTATGTGTCAGTCTCCATAGGTTCCTGTGGAAGCTGATGATTTCTTCATGCTTCAATTTATAGCCAGCTGTTCAAGGTACACTGGCATCTCTCAAACAGTGGTCCTATTCTGTGGACCTTCCTTGGGGATTTTTCTAGAAAAGTATAGGGATTTGGCTGACAAACTCTATGTATTTCTGGCTTAATACTGATTTTCTGGGAAATCAGGTTATCCACATTAGATAATGCACAGAGAGATCCTGACTCATAATTAAAACCTTAATAGGATGCAGTGGGTACTCTGTCTACTTGATTCCTGCCTTCTGAATATGCAGTTGTAAGTGATAGTGTACTGGTTTGATTAAGTTTGTACAAACCAAGGAGATGTTAATCAGTTTCAAAAAGCATGAAGCAATTCAGCTGAGATTTGTTTATGGATTTTGGTGGTGGGATGATGCTGGCATAAAAATTTAAACAGGGAAAAGTTGAGGCCTATCTGAAATATAAGAAGTTAAAGTAAACCAGGGTGTAAACACTTAGAAGCATAAGCTGATCTTTAAATGTTCCTAAATGTACAAAAACCTGACAACAGGAAATAAAGGCTGTAACTGTGACAGGAAGAAGTTAACCTTTGATCCAACTAGTTATACAGTATAGAAGTGCTGTCAGTCATACCAGTGGCCTTGAAGCTTCCTATCTCATCAACAGATGAGACAATTAACAAGAATTTATGGAATTTAACATAGAAACCACCTTGGGAGTCTCTAATGAACAATATGCCAACTAGTTTTTGAGAGTGAAGTTGAAAGAGTAAGGAATTCCTGACATTCAAGTGTTTTAACAAGATGACTTCTGATTGAGAATGGCAGTATCTGCGGCCTGCCTCCTCACGATACACATAGCAAAGATGAAGCTCATATGATTATGGGATGCCTCAGACTGTCGCTGGGCACCACTGAAAAGACTCTGGCACCATCCTCGTGGCAGTCACCTTTGAGATATTGATGTGCACTAATGAGATCCCCTCTCAGTCTGCTCTTCTCTAGGCTAAACAGGCCCAGCTCCCGCAATCTCTCCTAAGAGATGCTCCAGACCCCTGATCATCCTTGTGGCTACTGGACCCTCTCCAGTAGCTCCTTGTCTGTCTTGTACTGAGGAGCCCAGAACTGGACACAGCACTCCAGATGTGGCCTCACCAGCGTTGAAGAGAGGGGGAGGATCACCTCAACCTGCTGCCACACTCCTCCCGATGCACCCCAAGATACTCTTGGCCCTCCTGGCCACCAGGCCACACTGTTATCACTTGTTTTCGTTTGAGGTAGACCTTTGCTTTTGTTCTTAGGTAGGAACCAGCTTCAGTTGTTCTAGGGGGAAAAAAGCATAGGCAGATTGTAGTCTGGATCATAGATTAAAAGACAATCTCATTATTGCATCCTGTCTTACTGGTAGAGTGGACTGGACTCCCATCTTCTGTAGGTCATCCCTTTAGCTTACCTTGATATATTGATGACATCTAACACCACTATGGAACCTGCAGCAGCAGCAGCCACTTCAGGGCTGGTGATAATGCCCTGAAGAATCTTAGGGTATGGATGGTTAAAGCAAGCTTTCTTCACTGCCTCTACTAAGTATAGCTATTTGTACTTAATATTCATTTAGAGAGGAGATTTATATGGAAAAAATAATGAAAATAGTGAATATATATTCAGTAAATATTGAATTACTTACATTTGAGATGAAAACCTAAGTAACAAGTTTATTTTAACTGGAGAAGTGCATGAGTTTATTAGGACTAAAAGCAACTGTTGTTTTTTTTAATCCAGCTAAAATAATTGATATAAATAGGCTGTAATAAGCTATACTAGATACACCATAAATGGAAATTAAAGGCAGAATGTTACAGAGACAGAAAGCTGGAGATATGAAGATAACTAATTCTTCAAATATATTAAATGCAAGAAGGCTACACATTGCTTTCTTTGGTGTATTGATTCTTTTAGTTGATCTTGCACCAACGGAATGCGAACACTTTAATAAACAAACAGTATTTTACAGTTGAAGGTATATCCTCAGACAGAATCTGCACAAAAGCAGGACTGCATGTAAACTGGACTTAAAACCAGAGAGTTCTAAAAAAGAACAAAGTCCCTGGTACATATTTTGACTTTATCTACAGCGGCTAAATATCTCAGTGTTTTCTATAAGTGTGCAAAATGGTGCATGCAATACCACGTCAGCTATCAGATTAAGAGCAGCAGGAAAGTGCCACTTCATTGCATATACCTAGTCATGGTTATTTTGTACAGGGCATGTACCAACACATAGAAAAATCTTTGTCAAAAGTCACTGTTACACTTTGAGTGGGAGGCGGAGTAAAAAAGGGTCACTTCAGATGGCTTATTGGGACACTTGTTCAGAAGAGAGGTGACCTTTGTGAAACAGATCCTTCAGCTTGATACCTCTTAAGCTGGGGGAAATCATCACAGTGGCTTCCAATAACTTTGCTTAACTCCAGTGGATTTTCTAGTGCTGTCAAGGACACTTTAACAGTATAACAAGACAGTTAATTTTAGGCACGATGAAATACTTGCCTGTCTAAAAACCAGTAGACTTGCATGATCAAATAGATAAATTGTTCTAAGTGGAAATTACACTGTGGCGATCAATACCATCAAGATATCAGGAGGATTTTCAAATGAAAAACTCTCAACTGTTGTGCTTTGCACTTAGCACCTTCCTTCTCAGGAACTCAAAGCTCTTACTATGCTAATACTAGCGAATTTAGCCTCACAACATCCAGTGAGGTAGGTAAGTTTACCCCCATTTCACAGATGGGAAAACCGAGGCAGAATTCTGAAGTGACTTGCCCAAGTTCCTGCAACTTGTCAGTGGCAAAATCAGGAATATATTTTCAGAAGTCCAGATCCCAGACCTCTGTCCAATTGAAGTCCCTCCCTACTACCACAAAGCAAGCAATACATGCAACTTTTTCTTCCTCCTACTGCTGCCGTAGTCCTGGTGACACAGAGGAAGTGAATGATTTTTCCTGATTGAATTCCCACTTTCTTTGGCAAAAAGCACCTGATTCTGTCAAAGTGCTGTATTATGCTCTTTGCAGAGGCGTTTCTTCCGAGGCACAATAGAAAAAAGATGGTTTCCCCATGGCAGGGAGACTGTACAGGTCCAAACAGTCTTATTTCTTGCAGAAGACCTGCTGCTTGGCATTCTTCACACGTTGTTCCTCCTTCAGGTTCTTCTGCCGTGCATGTTTGCTGGAGATGAGTTCCACATGTTCTGAGGGGAACCAGCCTCTCTCCCGGTCTGAGAGTTTTACTCCTTCTATCCATCCTACAGTGAGGGGAAAAGCACAACATGAGGCAAAAGAGTCAAACGTTTTTTTCATTCTTCCCAAAAAGCCCCCTCCAACAAGGCCCTAAGATCAAAGAAAGAGATCCCCTTTCACCTTCCAAATAAAGTGTCTTAATGAAGTGGGGAGTCTCTTTATCTTCTCAACCCAACAGCCAGGAAGGAAAGGCTTCTTCTGAAGCCTGATTGTGGTGTTAAAGCTTTACACTACTAGAGTAACTTCGGATCCATAATTTAAGATAGCCATTGTTCATTCTGCTCACCATCATTGCTGTACTGCATAACCATGATGATATCTGCTTTCTCCAAAGCCAGCTCATCATTTTCCCGAGCCTTGTAAGTCTTTATGCATTGAACCTGTGGTGCATCTAAAGGGGAGGAAAGATCATAATGGTATACTGGAATGCAACAGTCAACATGTGCATCAGCCCCAGAGCAGGTAGGGGATAAGGGACTGCCCAAACACTAAAGAACAGAGAACTGGAAGGGAAGTTACAGGTCTTCTACCTAGTATGAGGAGGAAAATCAGGTAAAATAACTGGCAGAACCTGGCACTGAGGGGAAGCCCATGAGTGTTTTCTTTATTTATAAAAAGGCAAGTGTTCTGCCTTGGAATCATTCTAGGATGTTCCACCTCGCAGTGACTCCAGCCCACCCCCAGTGGGCCCCAGAGCAGTCTCACCAGGGCATTCCAGGAGGTCCAGTTCTCCTCGCGGAGGAGCCAAAGCAGAGATCCACCTCAGCTTCTCACTGCTGGAAGACATCACCGGAGAGGTGTCAGGATTCAGTATGATGGATAACAGTCTGACTACTGGAATAGGGGTGTGCGTCTATACAGGTTTGCTCAGAGGAGGGGTCAGGGAGGGGGTACTTAGGGGAAGCAGAGAAAGTGGAAGTGGAGAAAGGGGATGGGAAAAGGCAAAACCATTTTTGGAGGCTGATGTTATGACATAAGATGGTAGTACTACATGAGCAGCTATGATAAGAGAGGAGCAAGGTGGTTCACTAGGGACTTGTTATGGCAAGAGGATGTTTTTTCAAGTCCTCTGGTCAGCAGCTGCATTTGATATTTCAGCATTGTGGTAGCTGAGGGCCAACCATCAGGCTCCTAGGAGGTGTGTGGCTATGGTAACGGGATATACTGAGGGTAACCTTGAGCTCTTACTGTGTCTCTGTACGAAACAAAAACTCCACTCTCTTTCCCTGGTAATTCTGAAGTAGAAAGAGACGGAAAACATTTTTGTTTGTTCCATGCAGTTTCATCTCGCATTTCTCCCCACGCACATCTGAGAAAGCAGCATGATCAAACACAACAAAACGTCCACCTCTGCAGGTAAAGAAGAGGAACAAAACAGGAGGTTTTAAGGTGATGAAGATTACAAAGTGAGTTCATGTTGTTTCCTGATGTTAGGAAAGTAAAAGCTTTTAATGAATCTTCATCTGCTCAGGCCTTAAGCTTTGTTCTTGCTAGAAGTCTCAGAAGGCCAGAGAAGAGAGGAAACTTAATGAAAAGGGTAGAAATACTAAGCTCTGTCCTGTGAGATTTTTTTCTTTTATAGCTTACATAAAACCCAACATAACCAATCAACAACTCTTTTAGTTTCTTGACAAACCAGTGATGTGCACATTCACTAATCTTCATACTGTCCTTTAAGAAGCAATTTTTTACCAAGTAAAACTAGAATAAATGTTTATTATTAAAGTGTTCCACATTATATTCTGCCTTTCCGTCCCTATAAGTGTTGCACTTGCACTAGGGACCAGAAGATATCTTATTAGTATGTTGTAATTAAGAGTTGGGACTATCAATTTCCACATACTTGTGTGATACTCACATAATATAGGGTTAGGTGAGTGAGTTGACAAACGCTGCCACTTGCTGGCAGGCAGAGGGAAAGGACTCTCACCAAAGCACAGAGCCAGAAAGAGACAGGTATTTTAGAAGGGGCAGGAAGAATTGTGTTGAAGCACTCACTCCTTGGGCCGAGAGAGGAGCAGACAGTCATTGAAGAGATGTAGGTAGATGGGACGGGTGGTGACTTTCCATTTTGGACTCAGGGTGTTGAAGTCCAGTGCTGTCAACTCACCACACTTCACAAGCCGCCTGGACTGTGAGATGAGTGGGAATATCTACAAGGCAGGAACAAACATTTATGTCAAGCATGTACAAGGAAGTCCATATCCATGAGGTTTAGATGTGCATTTTGCCTTTCTCTAGAGGAAGTGTGCTTTCACCTCTCCAGCTGGACAGGTCTAAGTCATGGTAGGCACCTTCAGCTGAAGGCGGACATGAACAGTTGGGCAAGGGAAGCCCTGATGAAGAGCTGACCTGTGTATGATATTCTGGTTCAACAGTTCTGTGTGTACTGAAGAGGAGAACAAAAAGTCAGTGTGACTTCGTTAGGAAAGAGAAAATAAACCAGGCTTGAGCAAGGCCCAGGGAATGGATGAGCTCACCTTGCACTCAAATTCAATCTTCTGGCTGAGGTAGATCAGCTCTTCAGTGCTCTTCATGCGCTGGACATTTTCATTGCAATCCTTGATGAGCTGCAGAGGAAAACAAATCAGTGACGTGAAAAGAGAACTGCCTGGTGGGATCAGTACTACTCCCAGAAGCCCCTCAAGAGTCAATGTAAGTGACAATTCCTTAGGCATCCTCTTGCAAAAAAAGTATTTTTCCAGGCAAGCATAGTGAGCTTCTGCATACCTTCTTTCTTAAGGAAGGTATTCTTTAGATGAAGTTTCTGTGATAAGTTTTAACTGGGATACTGGGGGAAATACTAGGGACATCTCTCTCAGGTGACAAAGGTTGAATTGCTGGTCATTTGGAAGCAGTTCTTACTAGATACTCCACTGTAAAAAGAGTGATAAACATCAGCCCTGATTTTCCATAACCCAGAGCTTGTTGCCAGTACCTGTGAGGACAGGACACAATGGAACAGAGGTACTTCAGCCTGTAAGCTGCCTACATAGCCATCCTGAGGTGTTACAGGGCTGCTACATAACAGCATCATAAAGATAACACTGGCTTGAACACAGCTAGAGTCCAAGGATTTCAGCGTAGGATGTTCTGCCCACCGATCTCACACTGCAGTGTATACTGAGATTAGTGGGACAATCACTTCTTTCATTTGGTTAGGTATACTGTGCCTAATGCACCTCAGGATGCTGTTGGCCGCTGTGGCTGCCGGGGCACACTGTGACTCGTACTGAAGGTACCATCAACCAGTACCCCCAGATCCCTTTCTGCTGGGCTGCAGAATGGTTGGCTGCCTTACCTTTTCAAGTGCATCGTATGCCTGTGTTGCTTGCACTTCCTCCTCAGATCCAGGCCGAGTTCTCTTCAGGATATTCTGTGTAAGAAAAGAGGTTTTTCATAACGTAATCAGGGAAAGTTGGACATATGTATCTGGAGGGGTAGGAGAAACATGCCGGCCTCAAGGGAAATTAAAGCAGTGGTAGGTGACGAGATATGGAGGTGGGAAGGCCAGAAATTTGAGATGTAGAATGTCACTGATGAGCTGCATCGAACACGGCATCCCTAAAAATCTAAATCGTATTTACTACCAAGTTACGTAGCACAGGAAGCAACCACTAATCCAAGCACTAACGGCCTTATGAACAGAATTGTTCTTTGCCTGATACTCCTTTTTTCCTGGTAAAATAGGGCTCAAATAACCAAAAAGAAGAATTTCAGAGAAAGAGATCAAAATTAATTCATTAGGGATTTGTAGGTTCCCTATCTGGAAGGCTCCTATCAGTCAACGTTGCAGGCAAAAAGTAGAGACAGGCTGCCTTCCAGAGAGCAGCCAAGGAACCCTTGCTTTGTTTTCCTAGCAGGAAGCAAACAAAACTCAATACAATGCAAATCAAATATTCTGAGTAGACTCCATAAATTATTTATTGGAGTACAACTGAAGTAGTGCAACAAAAGTCCTAACCATTATACAAACTGCATTGTCTCACACACCGTGATTCAACTCATGGTGCTGGTCTAATGCACAGCAGGCATAAATATGATGACAAACAGGTTTGTTTTTGCAAAGGCATATTCACAATATACACAACAGAGTGGCTTTAGAGTATCTTGCCAAACTTGTCACAGATGCAACATGAAGTGCTGTATGCAGTCCTTACACCCCGTGCTTGGAGCTAGCTCGTATTTATATGACTTTCAAACCTGAAGAAGGGTCATCTTGAGAGAAACTGTAGGAAAGCAGAGAATCGCCACAGTTACCTGTAGGAGGAGTTTGAGTCGAGTGATGCGCTGGAAAGGGAGAATGAGGAAGGATTTCAGTGAGAGGCGCTGGCATACTGGATCACTTTCTAGTCTCTCCAGGACTTGCTGGAACCCTGCGTTTCCGTTTCTGTGGGAGCGGTAAAGAAAGAAGACATCCAGGCATCAGAGCAAATAAATAAGTCTTCCTACTATCAGATTTCACTGAGTGTTGGAGTACTCCCAACAAGTCAGGTTTTGTCCCTGGGGAAAGAGATGTCAAGAAACTGCATCACTGCTGATGAAGAGCAAGTATGGGTTTCTAACAGCTATAGGACAGTAGTACGACTGCGACTGTATCTTTCCTCTTTCTGCCATAGCCCTCTAGAATAAGAGCCATAAGTAACATCTATATTTCAACTCCCCTGTGTTAGTAGGGCACCCTTCACAGAGACAGTGGTGGTTTGTATTCTTTCCTTACACTGAGTGGTCCAGCCCCAGGGGCTGCATTCAGGGTCTGGAACCAGCTGCTTCCCCTCTCTTGCTACTCTTGAGAGGAGCTGCCTTTCCCCCTAATGTCTCTCTTACCCTTTTAGACACAGCCACTGCCATCCAGTTTTCCATGCTGGGTAGTAGCAGATTTTTATCTGCTAATGATATGAGAGTAGCACTGGCCACCAGAATAGCCAACCCCATATCCTTGAAGAGATAGGGAAGAAGGTTGTAAGCCCAGCAGATGTTGCGCTAATACCCCGGAAGTCCTTTCTGTACGGAACTGAACCTTCCCTGATGGGAACAGATTGTGAGACTACATCTCTCCCAATCAGCAGCACCTAGAGATGGTGCCTGAATAGCCTGCTGGGAACAGTATCTCCTCCTGGAATCACTGCAGGTTCACTGGAATTGGGTTATGAATGGAAGCAGTGCAGAAACAGCAAGGAACAGGGCTGGGCCCATGCGTGATTAATACTTGGTTGTGCCACTGGGTACAGAAGAGGAGGACAAGAGGTGTTCCACTCCACCACCCAGAACAAGAGAGACTGGTGGTGGTCTCTGGCCCCAGGATTTTCAAACCATTTTAAAGAATCCTGAATAGCCACTTTAAGCTTACTGGCAGCAGCCATATTTTTCTTAACCATAATTAAGGTTGGAAATTTCACTTGAAATTATCACTTTCTGGTTCTTACTAGTCTGAAAACCACAGACTAAAAACCATTATCCCAAGACAGTAATTTCTGCTCTCTTCAGTAGAGGGTAGACAGAGAGAATAGCCTGAAATAGAATCAGGTACTAATCTTTCCCTTTCTAATGCTATGGGAGAGGAGCCTGCAGCAGCTCTGTCCTGCTGTCCCAAAAACTACTGAATTAAAGAAGGTTCCTGCCTGTTCTTCTGGGGGTGTAGTAAAAGCACTGGCCAACAGCCTGTGCTTGTGGCATTCCCCATCGTTTGAAAGAGTGGATATTTGAGGTGCAGCAAGGAAGTAAGAGGGGAGAAAGGTGCAACAAATGAGAAAACTTACAGTAACCGCTGGAAGGTCTGCTCCTGATATGTCTGGTTTGTTACATATGGTAGATACACCCTGCGGAACTCGGGGGCGTGCTTCAAAGCCACATCGCACACATGGAAGGTGAACATGTCCTCCTCAAATTTCTCCTCCAAGTCAAAGAGGAAACTGCAGCACATGGTTGCAGTGACATAAAAGGAGAGGGAAATACCAGTGTCATTTAGTAAAGCAGGAAGGGCCTCAGTCCTCCAAAATCCTGACAGCCCACATATAAGCATGAGATAGCCTTTTACTTCTAAAGAGAGCATAATGCCTGTACAATGACAATTTAGGGCTAGATAGCAAGGAAGAAACAGAGGCAAAAGACCTCTGCTCTTGAGACGTCACACTTCTAAAGAAGTTGTCAGAAAACAACTGAAAATTAAGACATCGCCAGAATAATCCCACTAGTAGAAATGGAAAAGGTAGCAGCAAACCTTACTAGCTTAGCAATATGTGTAGCCAAGCCTTGCAGGAGAAAAGCAGAACAGAATCCTACAACATACAGGATTCCTTGCATGTGGGGTCATGTCTACATTTTATGACTTACGCTCAATTGATTCACATTAGGTTCTGTCAAGTGATGGCTGTAACTTACGTCTTTTTTTCTCCTCTCTTTTTTCTTCTTTGGTCAGGGCTCGTGCAGCTGCTTCTTTTGTCATGTATTTTTCAGGAGCTGCGTTTGATTTGGGCTGACGTCTAGTTAGTCATGTTTAGTTGCAGTTGAAGTCAATAGCACATGGCTACAGTAGCATTTTGAGCATTTTGATCTCCTGCAATGAGCTCTATGCACAATTGCACCATAATATCTGGGACTTAACACCAAGATTTACATTGCCCTGTCACGAGGCGGACATTCAGGGCATTGTTGATGTGCAATCACAAAGTGCTACATGTGTGTATCTACCTTGAAGGTCAGTGAATATGCAGAACAGGAGTGAGAGATGTTATTGATGGACATGATGGGCTGTGTCTGTGCTTCATGGAGGGTGTTAGTCCTGAAAGCAAAGCGCCACATCTCACCTGGCACTGACATCACGTACATCCTGAAGGCGGGAGAAGAGCCACTGACGCTCTTGGTTGGTGAGCATTGCCTGGAGCTCTGCTGACCGCTGGAAGTGGTCCACCGCCACATTTAAACTGCGCAGGTACGAAGCCTCAGACATTATCAACTCAAACTTGGCCTTGAGAGAGGAAAATCAGGGAGCACAGCATCAGTAAACTACACGAGTCTGTGAGGAATCTTGCAAAGAGGAGATAGGGGCAAAACAAGAAAACCTCCCCATGCATGATGTAAGTAGTGCGTAATTACAGAAGAGAGGCTTTAGGAATGACAAGCATGCCATTATATATGGTTATTTGTCTGTCTTTAGAAGACAGACTTGTGGTGACTTAAAAGAAATACAGCTACCTGCTCTCATCTTATTTTTTATTCCCCCCCCCCCAACTCCACTTTACTAGGTTCCCTGTTTTACATGCTCACATAAATTTTCCACTATCTGCATCACCCATGTTTTTCTCCTTCATCATGTTTCCTATGCTGTTTTTTTGCCTTTCTCTGGGTCCTCACATCCACTTCTCAGTTCCTCTAATTTTCCTTACCCAGTTTCTCTATGTACCATTTTCCTGGACCCATGCATGTTCCCGTTTCCTCTCAGCCCTGCAGTTCACACATGTCAATTCAGTAAACTCACACTCTACCACAAGAATTACAATTCGCTGTGGTTTTATTAGCATCTCTCATAAGCTTGTGTGTGGAGAATGATAGAGGTAGAGGTCTTCTACTTTAATATTTTCTTTTGCATTGAACATGCTCAACATTCCTTGTTTTATCTCATTACAATTTCCCTATGTCTGTTTTCTGACAGTTACTGATACAGTTCAGAGCCTGTCCTTCAATGCTCCTTTTCTCTACCATTCTGAACTTCAGCACTGTACTACTCCACAAACACTGGTACCACATCCTCATAACTGCTTACATGGGTAGAGGTGACCTCTGCATTCAACCACCTGCATTCCCACATGAGAATTTCTGCTCTCCACTTTAACCCTTCTTCTGGGGACTCTTTCTTGACTACAGACCACCCATCACCCTTGTGAGATCTGTCCATTACCTCTTGCAGCTTCTGCTCATCACGGGACATATTGAGTAGCATTCTGCTGCCCCGTATCATGGGGATGTCCTGCCAGAGGGACGCATTAGATGAGACTGACAGACGTTGCAAATATGAGTCCTGGGGAGACAGCACTTTCCTCCGTAGCCGTGGGGAGCTTGGGAAACTTGACTCTATATCCTCTGAGAAAGAATCCACTCTCTTCTGGCTTTGAATGGCCTTGTTCAGCACCACATCGCTGTACTCCTGATACAGCAATCTTGCTGTGAAGAGAGGCATATACGTTTATAATTTTTATAGCAGCTACTCACCCTCTGCTTCAATCTGGAGAAAACTCTATTACTGTCTTGTATTTGGATAACTGAATACATGAGACCACATGCACCTGCAATAAGCTGCCTGAGTGTACTGCAGGACTCTGGTTTCACTGCCTCCACTGACCACCGCTCTCTAACACTTCCTACTTTCTACCATGTGGCAGGAGCCCCTCTCCTTTGTGCTCACTCCAAGGGTGAGAGATGATGGAGGAGAGGGGTCTGCCACAGCACTTCAGGCAGAAGGTACTTACAGGAGTTGATCAGTTTGGAGTGCCGCCGTTTGAAGTTCTCCATTGCATCTGCAGGTTTCTTCTCTCTGTCAGAGAATAAGGATTTGGAAACAAAGAGCGAATGAAGAGCACAGCACCAGAGACGGCTTATCCAAATCTTAATAACAGATTTGTCACAGCAAGAACCTCTCTTTCCAACAAGCTCAAACCCCACATCCTTTACTTAACAAAGTTTGATTTAATAGAAACATTGTCCTAAAGGGACAGAAATACTTCTGTTGCAATGGGGTCCCCTCCCAGAGGGCAGAGACTGAAACACAGGCCTATGTAATTTTATTATCGTTTTCTACTCCTTATCATCTTTGTCGCTCAGGAACAACGGAGAGCGTCGGGTGTCTGTGCTACACAGGGATGGGGGCAAACTCTAAGGGGTCCTTGAGAGACTTACCGCAATATAACTGTCTCTGAACTGACCGGTGGCTCCCTGTGTGCCTTGTGAGCTTCTTCCTCTGAAGGAACAGAAGGAATTTCTGCATATAAGGCAAGCAGAAAGAGAACACATAAGTCTGTTTTTAGAGTCAAGCTACAACCCAAATGATACAGAGATACCATTAATCTGTACTCCACCTAAGCGGCAGTCTTGGGTTGGAGCACTGGTGCCCTCCCGACCTTTATTTCTGGGTCAGAAATATTCTGGTTTTAATAATCCTTGACATTATTTACACTTTACATCTGTCACTGAGCCACATTTGCTTTGCATACAAATAAAAAGGCTGACACTTTCAGCAATGACAGGAACTCTAAGAACTTCCCTCTCCAGTTGCCCAAGAGAAGACGCTGCCTGTAGGCCCTGTCAGGTACTGCCTTTCTTTCCCCTTCCAGCACCTCAGGCCAGGCATCGGAGGATCAATGGCCCCAAAATCATTAGTCATACCTGAGTCTTAGACTTTCTTTTGTGGATGTTGAGCCCCCAGAAACTCTCAGTGACTTCCGGGGCAGAAATGTTGGACATCTAACAAAGTTACTCCTGTGAAGAGTCTTACAAGGGATGCAGCCTGAGAATGAATGCTGTAATCCAGTTCTCAGGTTTATGTACTATGTGAGCATTCACAAACTGCTGCTTGAGTGATCTTCTGTTTATGTAAAATGGGGATAGTGTGGATTTTTCTTTTGCTTTGTGAGGGATTTAATTCAATAAAGTGTGAAGAAATTCTATATAAAATTTGTTGGAAGCAGGAGGAGGAAGAAAGCCCAAAGACTGAGGTGCAAGTATGGGTTAGGGAAGAGACAGTACTGTTGCCTTGAATGCTTTAGAATTTGGAACTAAAAATTTACAGGTCAAACACATGAACAAATCTTGATTCAAGTGCTGCCAGAACTTTTACACCCCTCCTCGCTCCCCTCCTTTTCCTCTGTGCCAAAAATCCGGCATGTTGTAGAGCTTGAAAAATAAGCTAAGAGCTGAGAAGAAGCAAGTATATTTAAAGCTTTTGTAAGGTAATAAAGAACAGACACACATCTTGACAGCAAGTACGGTCTGAATGAGCTGCATCACAGAAGATGCATGTTTGCTGTTCATGATGTCAGTGATTTGGCTTCTATGCAAGTTAGGACCTTGGATATGACGGATTTGTGTTCTTACCTGTAATCTCAAATCCTGCGTTCTCAGGAAGATCATCTCTTTCAGAAGGTCAAATTATAACCTCAAGGTGCCAGTTGCAAAATAAAGGGAGGTAGCAAATAAACAAGGAACTAAAACATGTAGTAACAGACACGGGCTACTGAGGGTGTGTGCATGCGTTTTCTCTACTGCTTGGAAATAGGCTGCTACAAGTGCAGCAAAACGCAACGGCCATGTGATGGCAGCAGAGGTGATGAGCAGAAGCTCTGAACTGAGCGCCACCAAGAAACTTATTCCTGCAGATAAGCCAAAATAACCCGTGTTACTGAGTAAGTGTGACAGATCACAACACACGGAGAAGGGACAAGAGGAGAAACTGGATGCGACACTGAGAGGTGAGGGATTGGTGAAGTGTGATAAGCTCTCTGTTGCAGGTGTTAGAGTGAAACGAAGGGACTGAGCTCCAGAGTTCAGCCCTATTCAAGAACAAGTAGGATACACTGGTTACAGGATAGCAGAGATCTACGGGGAGAGCAGGGATGGGGGAGCTTAGAACAGGACAGCAACGGGGCTATGGGGATGGAGTGAGAAGTATTACCAGAAAGGCACAAGAGCAATGCTGAGCTCTCAGCTCTCATGCCTCTCTATCACACTGCCTACTTATTTTAATCCTAAGTTTTTGGTATCTGCAGTAAGTTTGCGGGGTATGGCAGGGAAATGGAGGAGAGGACTCACCCTGCAAGATGTCTGGTGGTACTGACATCCTCTTCAGGCCCTGACGGTGCCAGTCCTTGCTTTTTACTCGGCGTTTAATTGGGTTTTCTTGATGGGCTGCAGGCTCCTGTGCAACAACCCCAATCGGTTTTTTGTCTGGCCAGCTTGATGATTTTTCCAAGGGTGAATGTCTGGGCATTTCCTCCTTTGGCTGAGCTACCAAGTGGCGTTCTCCCCCTTCTTCCTGCCTTTGCTTGACCCTCCTCTCACCTTCCATTTTCTCTGTGATTGCTAGTGGAGCTTGGATGTTCTTTGTGTCCACACTAAAGATGCCTGCCTGTTGCTCCCATCGCAGCTCCCCTGAGATGTCCTCCTCTTGGCAGGTCCTTCTGGTGGTTGGTGGTGATGGAGGGCTGAGCCTGAGGAAGTGGATTGGATTGGTGAATGCTAGCATTGGAAGTGGCTGTGCAGAGTCTCTGTTCTTGGAGCCTGTGGATGTTATCAGGCCTTCCAGCGAGGGCCAAGAAGGGTGGTCAGGTGGGGATTTTCCACACTGCATATCGATGTGGTGGTCCACTGTTTCAGGGCTGGTGCCAGAGCATCCAGCCAACGCTTCATTTCCAGCAGCAGAAAAGCTTTTGGCTAACAAACTGACCCCTGAGTCATCAGAAGTCTCTGTATCATGGGTACCTGAATCACCAAGCTCCCACTCTCTAGTTAATGGAACAAGGTCATCTTCCGCTACATGTTCTCCATCAGAAGCAGAGGCCACAGTGTTAGAATCAGACACAGAGGTGGCAGTCCGTAGAGAATGGCTTATAGTAGGGTGAATGGATAGTATCTTATTATCCGCCGTACCACAGCTGAGATGTGGCGTGGAGTAGAGTACAGGAGCCAGTGGCTGGTAACTTTCAAGGGCAGGAGGTTGAGTAAGGTGATTTGCATTAAGTGCAGGGGCCTGAGCTTGACAGGGGCTTTGGACAAGGGAAGGAGGATGAACAAGCTGTTTGGCATCAGGCTCAGACACCAGAGGTAGGCTTGAGTGGGACTCATGGGACAGAGGTTGTTCTGGCTGGTTCATGGCAAGGACTGTATCTTCTTCAGAAGGCCAAGTGAGGGTGCTCAGGACTCTGGAGATTCTGGATCCAGGCTCTTCTTGGTTTACACTGCAGTCAGACTGATCAAGTAAAGGTATTTGTTGCGCTTCATGATCCACATTTGCTCCCATTTCTTTTCCTTGGATAATGGCACTTTTTTCTGGGAGGTTTTGCTGAACTGTCTCTGGGTAGTTCAGGGGAGTGGAAGTCCGGCCTCGTGTTTGGAGTGGTTCCAAAGGCCCTGCAATGACAGCCACAGTCCTCCTATCCTCAGGAGGGATCCCCTCTAGAGGAAGACAGCTCGTGCATATTACAGAGAAAGAAGATTGGCCACTAAGGTCTTCGTGAAAGCTTTCCTCAGAAGTAAAAAGTTGATGTGAAGCATCAGCCTCCCCTGGATCAGTACTTACAATAGCAGTTTCTTCCCCTGATGTTGAGTCCCATACTTGCACAGAAGCAGCTTCTGGCTTCTCTACTGAGTCTAACAGTTTGTTCAGGTTAGTGCCAGGACGGTCCTCAGGGGTCACAGAAGCTGTTCCACTATCACCCTCTTGCTGTGGGCCAGATGTTGAAACCACAGAGGTGAGCTCTGAGGGTAAAGCTGGAATGAAGCCCCGAAGCTCAGCTTTTCCCAAATTTTCTGTAATAGAATGAGGATCAGGTGGCTCCAAATTCTTGGTACCAGAGGAAGGGTGTGCTGGAACAGAAGCCTCTGCATCCTCTATGCTAGAAGATGCTGCCACTCCTCCATGGGGTGGTGCATCTCTCTTCTCAAACCTCTGAACAGCCTTTCCATGCCCATCACTGTGCTCATCCTCCTTGCCTAGTCTTGTCCTGTCATCCCAGTCAGCTTCTCCAATATCCTGACCACCAATGGAAAAGCGGCCAGAGTCTTCCAGGTCTTCTGCCTGGTCAGAGATGTAGCATGTGTGTGAAGGCACCACTGGAGTTTCACCCCCTGGGTTCAGGTTATTTGAGGACAGAGGGCTGAGAGCGGGTGGCCAAGATCCAGAACCTTCTTCTGCAACATGAGCTTTCAGCTGTACATCACCAGGATGCTGATCCCCAGAGACAGGTTCCCCAGGAGGAAATGCTGATCCTGTTTGCTCAGCCAAAAAAACATTCTCCAAACCACACAAGTCCATATTATGCCTGTGAACAGAAGATATCTCTGACCCAAAAGCTGACAATAGAGCCTCCAGCTTGAGCTCTTCCCTCTGCTGTTGTTCTTGCTCATTTTGTTCCTTGTTTTTCCAATCTTTGGACTCCAAACATTTTCCTCCTTCTGGCAAATTCTGCTCTTTGCACTCATTCTCTTCCTGCTGAAGTTCTGACAGTGCCTCCTCCTGTGCTGGCTCCTTATGCTGTGAAGTATTCACTTCCTGAATTTTTTTAGTAGTATCCTTTACTTGGAAGGCACTCTCTGCTGGCGAGGCTGGTCTGCCCTCTGGTTTCCTGTGACCATTTTCAAGATGAAGGCATTTGGAAGTGGATGAATTTTCTTTAGGAACCGCTACTGTTCCCTCATTTTTGATGCTGCTGCTATTTCTTGTTTCACCAGCTGAGATGTTTCCTTCTGTTTGTAGTGACCTTTCTTGGCTCTCATCTGTTAAGGTGGAAGACAATTGATGGGAAGAGGGAGACTTTATATTCTCTTCCAAACCCTTGAATGCTCTTACACTTTCCTGAGCATCTTCAGAAGGGAAAGGTTTAGCCATGTCCTCTACTGCTTCCTCTGAGGTAGGCTGCTCATCAGCTGCTGGTGTCACTTTTTTGCTGCTTTGCTTCTGCTCTGCACCAACATCAGTCTCCTGCAAAGAATCCATGGAGATCTTATCCAGAAACGGTTCGGCCTTATAATGCCCCTCTGAAACAGTTTTACACACCAAGAAGCACTTAGGTGTCTCTCTCTGAGAGGAAGTGGCATCAGCCAAAGGAGATTTCAGATGCTGGGCCTGAGGGTCTGAGCCATGAAAAGCCAGTTCTGCCTGGCACTGAGGAAACTCAGCACTAAGGTCCACAGCCTGCAGGATGGCACTGCCAGTGGCTGGCCCATCCTGGACTGTGCTGAGAAAGGAAGAGTCCTGGTTGCTTTCCAGGTCAACCAGCTCTACTTCCTGAAGGTTCAGAGAACAATCCAGTCCACCCTCCTCTAAAAGCATTTCTCCTTCCAATTCTGAGACTCCCTTTTGAGGCTCTGCATCACCTTGCTCTTGTTCCAGTCCTGCTGGCATTTTTTGCACAGAGTTAGAGGGTCTGCCCAGCATCTCTGCTGCTTTCCGTGCAGCAGCAAGGCAGTCTTTGGGAGTGCTGAGCTCTGCTCCCTGTGCAGAGTCAGACAGGCTGGTGTTCATTTTGGCTGAGGCACAAGGGGCATGATGCTCTCTTTCGACTGCTGTAGAACCCCAAGCTTCCCCAGTGGCGCTGCTGGCTTCTGGGGGAGTGGTACCTCCCTCACTGGTTTCTTCAGACTCCATCAGTGACACATCCTCCTAAAGAGAAATGCATTTTTCTGTTACTACTACAGAATGATATAGTGGATCACATTGGCTGAAAAAGACTTTTAAATTAAAACAGGTACTAATGCAGCTGAGAAAAACCAACCAACCAACCAACAACATACTTAGTGGGTGATAAGAGTTGGGAAGCAAATACCACCAAACACTCAATGTAAGCTTGCAAAATGAGAGTAACACCAAAATAAAACTACTACTGTCTTTTTAGTTTTACATGCAAATCCAGAAAGTGACTTTGGTCAAAGGGCAGAGATGGTGACCTCTCTGTAATGGCTGCAGTGCCACTTACTAAAGTGTTGGAAATGGCTAGCTATCTCAAACCCAAAAGGGGATACCGGAAGGCATTCAGAGAACAAGAAAATAAAAATCTCCATTAATTTTGGTGGGGCATGGTGGATACTCACAACCTCTTTAAGTGGCTAGCTGAGTCTTAAAGATCGCTGATTTCCACAGGGAAAGGCTTATACTTTGGAGCTGATGGCTCTCTCTACAGACCTCTGTGTATGTGCAACACAGGGCTTTATTGCAACTGATCACAGGAATTGATTAACATGACATAGGAATGTAAGAATTTGATTAACAGATAACTGGGACATGACACAAAACATAAGATATTTGAAGGTTGTTAAACACATGGTACCTCTGGTGTATGTGGACATATCTACAAAGAAAAACTACATCATCATTTAGTCTACTCTTGGGGGGGGGGGGGGAGAAAAGTCATCTCAGGATTGTTGGACACTTTCCCAAAGGATATAGTGGAATTTCCCATCCATTATTGCATTTGAAGTTCAGACATGACAAAGCACTGGGGAATGTACATTTGGGAAACATCTGCGAAAAGGATGGCAGAATCTGATTCACCACTTTTATCTTTCTGCCTTCTACCTATACCATGACCAACAAACCCTACCTTAAAAGACATGAGAAAGAGACAAACCTTAGTGGTTCCCCTCCCTCTTCTTCTGCCTTTGAAACACTTTCTCTAGTGTTCCAGCCTGTTTTCTCTATTCCCTGTCTCCCGCTTACCAGAAATGGCTTATAAATTGGTGCTTCAGGCTGCTTCACACACACTGGCAGTCATACCAGCACTTCTAATTTAGCCCTGAAGGATCTGCTGCAATGTGTAGCCACAGTCAGACTTCCCCTTGAATAAAGCTTCAGCATTCTCCTCCTTCATCCTCTCCTACAGATGTCAAAGTTTCCGGACATAAATGCATAGTCCAGCATCATTTGGTCAGAGAAACCATTCCACATTTCTTCAGGTAAAAGTCTGTTAGCTGTTTAGTAACAAAGGAAAAAAAAAAAGCCTCAAGGCTTGGCTCTGGACCCTTCACAAAGCTCGTGCAAGAAAATATTCCTTTCTTGCTCAAAACAGACAACCAAGTCTTTCCTTCTCTGGCATTCCTCATTTCCCTACAATTTCAAGGGTAACTTTTTTCCCCCCAGAGCTTTTACTTTAGGGGGCACGTGTGACAATTTCAAGTTGGGAGACTCACACACATTGAAAGGAAAGCAGATGCAAACATAAATATTTTGAGGTCAATGGTGATTTCCTTGTGCTGAAGTGGCTCTAAATCCACAGCTTTTTGTGATCCCACACGGAAAGTAGCAAGTAGTTGTAAATACTTGTAATTTCAACAAACAGTATGTCTCAAAGAGACACGTCCATTCAGAAAGTTCCCACAGGGCTTCTGCCACATCTTATGCTGTCAGCTAATAGTAAACTACTTTGGTACTGCCAAACTGTCTTCTGAAACTGTTGCACATGGGAAGGCACAGGACTGTCAGGAAGAAGCTCCAGCACAGAAACAAGAGAGCTTGGCAGAGCATGGAAAGCAGCAGGGTCATAAACTTGTAGGCAGCCACCATGCCCAAGGCAGGATCAACTTTACTTTAACAAAGGTTCCATGATCACATCAGATCACTCTCGTGCTACACTGCTCTTTGCTCTTCTGGCTACCTGAGTCTCCCGTTCTACCCAACTAGAAAAACACTACTTCTCACACCTAATACAGACAGCTTTCAAAAACAGGCTCCCTACGAGCAGAAAGACTGTTTAGGGACACTGGTGGTCTTGGACATAAGCTGATGGCTAAGAAAGGTTTACTACTACTAAAGACAGGATGGCCTATAAAGGTCTGAATAGCAAGGTCCTCAAACTCAAGCCTACACTGTGAGAGGAAGAACTCCTCTTGCTCACTGTGCTGTTACGGATGTACACAACACTAAATTTCCTCTCATTAAGCTCAAAGACCCAGTTTCCACTTCCCTGGCTCTGTTGCAAGGGATTTGGACAGGTGAAAGGAGAAGCTTAAAGCTGCGTTTGGAGTGATTCCATGATGATACTAGGAGACAGAGGGAGGTGCACAGCAGATCAACACTGGAAGCTGCCAAGTGAGATTTGTCTCATCGTATTATTGCCAGGTGTTTTGCACACCTCAGGGAGAGCAAGAGAGAAGCTTTGGGAAGTCAGGCAGGAGAAGGAACAGGCAAACTTTCTGCAGAGACACTGGTGGAGGACTTGCACATCTCATCAGGGAAACAGTTAAGCTCCTGCTTGAAGGCTGGTGCACTGTAGTGAAAGATGCAGATGTCTCTGCAATAAGGATTTCAAGGAGATGGGAGAGGAAATAGTAAAACAAGACTACACCTGCAGCCTTCACAAACAGAGAAGCTATGTACAAAAGCCCAGCAGCTATCAGAAGAGACTGCCCGTGTAGCACTGCCATGCTATGCTCCCACTGCAGGTCAGCTTGGTACTCCACCAGAGGAGGGCCCAGGAGACGCACAGGATGGGCTAGCCAAAGCAAGCTTTCAATAACATTTGCAGTAAGGCCAGTAATGTGACAGACAAGCATACAGGAACCTATCTGGCAACTGCCAGCCTCTAGCAGGCTACACAAACTCTCCCAGAAACTTCACCATTACCACTGCTGGGGCTTATCAATCTTTCGCATCTCTTTGGATCAGATGTTGAGCTTGCCATCACTCCCTTGTATGCTGACACTATTTGTCAAATGAGGTGATCTGATGTCCCCTGTTAAAGTTAGCCACGCTCTTCTCCCAAGAGGGCCTGGAAACCCAGGACGTCAGCTCATATGCACCTAATCTGCAGGTGATTCTGGGCGCACAAACTCACTGCAAGCTGGAGGTGTGAGAGGGTGCAGCTGGCCACATATCAGAATGAAAACAAAGGGCAATGCTTGGTCATACTGCACCAGGGAGCACAAGATTTGAGAAGGGAAGGGTGCAGAACATGGCCAGGTGAGCAAAACAGGACAGCAGTCAAAGCACTACTGGACAAAGCAATTCCTGCAATGATGCATGCATCCATCCACAGCTTTCCCAGATTACAAAAGGCAATATCATACTTCCTTCCAGTGTGGGTTAATTCACCTGAACGGAGATGACAAACACTTCTGGTTTTAAATAGAAAGTACCTCAGCTTCCCTCCCCCACCTCCTCCAACAAACAATAAGGGAGGAATAACAAGTGCTATCAAGCACAGACAAGCCCTTCAGCTAGCCAGGAAACAAGGCAACACAGAATTAAGTGGAGCCTCGAGATCTTCCTCCTCCGAAACAGGGGACAGACCTAGCTTTCGGTGTGCCATCTTCACCCTCCCCCTACGGTACTGGGTAGCCTGGGCTGTGCTCCCCATCCTGCTCCCCCTGCCCCAGGCACCAGGGAGGCCCACACAGCCAGGCTGCTGTGAGCACATTCCCGGCAGAAAAGCCCTCTCCCCCACATTGCTGGAGCTGCAACAGCAGCCAGAGAGGCTCTGCAGCGCGCTGGGCTGCCTGTCAGTGCACCAGGCACTCCTCTCCCCCACTCTCCTCCTTTTCACCAACATCGCAGCAAGAGCTTCTGGCTGTGAGAGGAGAAAGCTGTTCACAGCCCATGAGCAGCAGGGACAGGGGCACTGATTTTCTTATGAAAACAAAGGCTTTCCCAAGCAACCCATTGCTTGAGCCTGGAGAGGACAAGTCTGCAGGAAGACCTCATAGCAGCCTTCCAAAATCTGAAGGGGGCCTACAAGGATGCTGGAGAGGGACTCTTCATCAAGGACTGCAGGGATAGGACAACGGGTGATGGGTTCAAGTTCAGGTTAGATATAAGGAAGAAGTTCTTTACAGTGAGGGTGGTGAGGCACCGGAACAGGCTGCACAAAATAGTGGTAAATGCTCCATCCCTGGCAGTGTTCAAGGCCAGGCTGGACAGAGCCTTGGGCGACGTGGTCTAGTGTGAGGTGTCCCCTGCCCATGGCAGAGGGCTGGAACTAGATGATCTTAAGGTCCTTTCCAATCCTGACCATTCTGATTCTATATCCTTGCTGGTGTAGCCACAGCTTAGGGTAGAAATGCCAAAGGCAGGTTCAAGTGCTGCAGCTCAGGCAGGAAAGAGCTCCGTGTAGGCTATAACACCCACCCAGAGAGCAACAAAGCTGCCCCAAGCCCCTTCCTGCTATTTCAGCTTGGCTTAAGCATCTTCGTCACACAGTTCAGATATACTTTAAAAGGAGTTGGGTCGGTGGGGCTAGCTCAGAACCTGCCTTTCTAAATACAAAATCCAGAGCTCTGTGCAGGGGAATTGCCACCAGAGTTACCATCTCTCCTGCGAGGACACAATTTCTTCCTGATTTGTGAGACACTCAGGAAAGGAGTTGGTGCAACTGCGCTAACATAAAGCCTGCCCTACCACAAGTCTAAGTTTTATTTTGATAGAGCTACTTATGCCATGCTTAGGCCTGCTTTCTCAGCTGGATGCTCCCTCCACATGAGAAATGCCCAGTGCATGTATTCCTCTGCAAAGGAATGGTTACCAATCCTCACACACCATTCCTGGGCTGCTCTATCACTGTACAGCCCATTGAGGGAGGTGAAGGAGTGGGGTCAACACTCTCAAGCTCAGGAAGAGATTACACAGGGTGCTACAGATAAGAATGAAGAAGGGAAACAATGTTACGTGGCCACAGCTCTGAGGGTATGGAGAGCGGATGCAGCTTGCTGAAGGAAAGAACATACAGAATAAAAAAAGCAATCTAAAAAGGTATGTGCTAAAATAATGTAGAGTCTACTGCTGTGCTAAACTGTCTACATGCTGTTAGCATTCAGGGAACTAGGAGCTGCCTCAAGTGTTTCAGGCAGGGGAGAAAACAACCCCAAATCTGTCAATAGTACCCGATCTCCTGGAAAACGCACCGGAGCTGCTACTGAAGCTTGGGAAAAGTGAATGAGACTTGCTGGTCACACCGGTGCAGACAGTTTGCCTGATTCCCAGTAGCATCTCACTAGCTTTCACCCATGGTAGGCACACTCAAGCTATACTGTGCCTACTAATTATCTAATGATTCACTCCTAATGATTCACTAACTGAGGAAAAAGAAAATAAGGATAGCTTTCCTGCATTTGTTTCCATTTAAGTCAAAGAAACATCATTTTGGGTTGAACAAAATTCCACCTTGGAAATTGCTACTGAACATTTGCCAAACAGTAAGTGAAGATTATGGCCTGGGTTGCACATTGCGCTTCCCAGAGATGGAGTAAAAATGATTCAGTCTTAAGATAAAACGAAGTCATCCATATATCAAAAAACCCAGTTCACTTTAAGCAGAGCTTAAGTTTTACACTTCAAGCAGAGCTTAAGTTTTATATTCGTAAAAGCAATGATAAGCCTTGATATTCTGCAGTCTTCTAGTACAGGACCAAACACCAAGAATGGTGTATGGTTCTCACTGCTGTAGCTTAGCAGAAAGACTATTGACACTACTGGGCAGACAGAGGAAGAATTCCCACAGCAAAAGCAACACAGTCACTGCACGTTGCTGTTTGCAGGTCTCTCTACAAACCCTGGGGATGCAGAGATAACTGACGGAAACATCTGGGGCACAAAATGGGGCAAGGACTTCTGAGATGTGTGCTATGATTGTGTTGGCTGCTACCAGCATGCTATACACATTCCTAGAGAGCAGGTTTGCTATGAACTAGAGTTCCCAGTTTCTCTTCAGGGTGATTCAGGGCCTACATGGGAGACATTCTCCTTCGCAGGAGAAATTTCGTAGTCTGTTACTATGCTACTGAAGCATGAGCCAGAATCCCACGCTGCTGTTTTTGAGTCTCAGATTAAAGAATGCTAATGTTTGCACCAAACCATTTTGACAGATGCAAATGCCATTAAAACATCAAAGGGCTTGGAAACACACTTGAAAGCTTGGCCTTGCCCAGACTGCACAGTGGAACCACTGCTGAACACACTTGTTGTCACGTTACCTGTACCTGTACCAATATTCAGCAAACTGAACTGGGACAAGCTGTACTCCCCTGCAGAAAGGGTCTCCAAAGCTATCCTGTCTGATGTTCTTGGCAAACATGTAACATAACCTTTTTCACAGCCGAATCAAGTTCTACCTTGAAATTTGTAAGATTTCTTCCTGCCATTACCAATAGCTATTACAGGAGAGAAGATACAAAGTTGGAACACTTCAGCAGTATGGGATGACTGAAAAGCTGTACAGCAAAATATATCCAGCCATAATTATACTGGCAAAATGCCACTTTTCTATCAATAGGTAAAGTATATCCTATGCAACCAAAGCAATTCCTAAAATACCAGCAAAACTGCTCTTGTATGTCACACCATCCTAATGATTCCTACCAGCACAGCTTCATCAGTTGTAACAGCTATACCTACAGCAGAAACCTGTACCATGTACCTGGCTTCAATATTGTTATCTCCAGTTGATGGTACTAACAATAAAAAAAATTGTTGAGGTATCAACATACCATGAGATAGCAACAACAAAAAATCTTGAACATTTGTCCTCATTTTGTGCTTTTAGAATGCATGTTTTCAGCCTTAGCTCCCCATAGCATCTTTAAATGCCTTATGAGTCCAGTAATGAGATTTATAAAAAAAAGTGAAAAAAATAAGACTTGTATCATAATCAAAAAACACTGGGCAATACTGTTAACAGTGATGCAGCTTTGTACTGAAAACTGCAGCCAAAGAAAAAAGAAAATCCATCCAAAGGGATGTAGGGATGCATGTGGGAAAAACAGATTTTGGTACAACCCTCCCCTAACCCAGCTTTCCAGGGAACAGACCATTCTTTCTTGGAAATTTAATTGCTGTGCTTAGATCGAAGAAGTTAACAAGCACAATGAGATGTGTTTGCTATTGGGAGCAAAAAGTATTAGATATAAATAAAATGTTATAAGAAATGTAAATGTGGGAAAGCACCAGCAAGGACCCCTTCCCTCTCCCCGTGGAAAAATAGCTTCACACACCCAAAGCCACAGGAATTGTGTGGGTGCTGAATAGGAAGGTACTAATGCAAACACATGGAAAACTTGTTACTCACGGTGTAATGCCTGCATGGCCAACTGGCATAGGTTTATTGTGCACATCACAATATTTTCTGTTTTTCATATAGTCCCACTTCCTAGAATCATGTGGTTATGTGAGAATTTTGGCTTACAATTAAGAAAAATGTATGTCTGCCCTTTAATGGGTGTGGAAAAGGCCTGAAAAACAAAGTATGACTCAAAAATTAGATCTTGCTGTCTGGGTTTATCTTAATTTTTTAAGCATATGTTAAATGCTAAGCCTTAACTTGTGACTAATGAGAGCAAGGCTAGCTCCCCCTTCTCCTTCTACCTGATTACAGGTTTTCAGCAGTTGGGACTGATGATACTGAACTTGTCTGCAGAGTATTTAGACATGATCCAGTGAGCTACAGGAGCTACCAGAAACTAAAAGACTGGCAGAGAACTATGCTGTGGTATAAGTGGGTTAACAAAGATGAATAATCAATTTTATCAGGCCCAATTTAAGTATTTGCAGATATTCTGCAAACCCCATCTATTCATGGCCCAGTCCTAAAAAGATGTGGAGCTCCTTCAATTCCTTCTGCCGCTGCTGACTGTACAAACCATTCAACCCACCTGGAATCAGGTCCTAATAAATTCTGATCAAGACCTGATGTGGTGCCCTGAAATCCAGAACAGATTAAGGCAATACGCACCCAGGTTATTGCCATCTTCTCCCACGTGACCACACATGAGCCAGCTTGGGGAGTGATCAAAACAAAGAAACAACACAGCAGCAGTGATGTGAACACCCAGAAAGGCATGACGCACGAGCTAAAAAACCAACTAATAAATAAAGGCAAGCACGAGCGCTCCCTGCAGTCGCTGTACGTGCAGAGGTACAAGCCGTAGCAGCAAGGGCAAGGAGTGGACGGGAGCGAGAGGCGAGCAGGAAAGCAGAAACCTGGACTTGGACCTAAGCTCTGGTGAAACCACACCCAGGCTCTACACGCAAGGCCCTGACGCTCCAGCGTAGGTGTCTTGCCGCTTGTGACTGCCAAGTGCTGGTACAGGTACACCCTCGCCAGCCCACACGGGATTCACCTTCATGGCACCAGCCCTCTTGCTGCCTTTCCAGGTTAGAAGCAGGCACGACGGGAAGCGGGATATTCTGATCAGACTTACAACCAAAGGAGACATTATTTTATGGTTTAATGTTTCCTTTTCTCATTATTGCCACTCACTCTGCCATTCCCGTGAACCCAAACGCAGCCGTCTATTCTCAGCAAAGGACTGGGTCTAAGAGGACATTGCATGGCAGCCAAATGAACTCGAAAGAGCCAGCCACTGTGAGCAACTCTGAAAACAAGTAACAACATGAAGGAGCTGCTAGGGAAAGCCCTGGAAACCTCCTCAAACCCTCTGAGGAGTCTAGCATGGAAATACTGCAAATGGAAGGCGAGGGGAAGGCATTTTTGTGACCTTGTCTTTCAGAATGAGCGGTGAAAAGTTGTATAAATCAGGTTTTAAATGGCGTAACTGATATACATCAATCTTATGAAATGCTTTTTATAACTAGCTTCACCAATTACCACTACCTTATTTCACAGTTTATAGTAGTAATTACAGCTCATAGATGTTGTAGTTAAGATTTAGCTTTAGTTCCTAATACTATAATTGACACAGCATATTACAAAAATTATTAATTAAAAAAAAAGAAAAAGAAAAAAGAAAAAAAAAGTAGAGCCCTACAGGTAAAACTTTTTTTTTTTTAAAAAAGAAGGAATAGCACAGCCAGACCAACAATACTGATATTCCCTATTTCAGCAATACTTCTCCTTATTTCTAACGGGCAAAAATTATGGCCACTTACTTTAACATGGAGTATCAGCTCCAAGTCTGTATTAGTTTAAAGAATAGATTTTATACCAGCTTAGAAATATCACTAGCGTTCCATGATGTACTAATTCCAATATTTTTTCCATTTTAATAATTGAGTTCCGATGCATAAGGAACAATTACAGATATTTTAATCTTTCCTTCCTCAGTTTTTATTTTTCTGCATATGAATGAGGGGGCAGAGTCTGCTTCCCGTCATCACCCCTCAAGACGTCCTACAGTAGTACTCTTTGATGGCTCCATGGCTCTTCAGATATTAGCTGAGCAATTGAAGTCCCTAGATTGCCCTTTGGCAGCCTTTGAAGACATTGACTCTGACTCTTGACTGGCCTATGGCTTCCTTTTCCTCAATCCTGTGGCATGCAAAACTACCTCTCTCTTTCCCCTCCCAGGTCCCACCCTATCAGATGGAGACACAGAGGATCAAAATAAGGTCTGTGCACCTTAAATTCACCCCAAGCTCATGATTTCAGTGTGCTAGTGAGAAATCAGAACATGAGGCAACTTAACTCCTAACAGTCACCATGACTAATAATGTAATACAGACCCAATACAATTTCCTTTACCTCTTTATGACACAATCACAAAATAATGCCAGCTCTGGCTGAGGAATGCAAAGTCCTTGGTACACTCGCATCCACCACCCCACACAAGTGCATGCTATATTCTAATTGAAGTTGTGCATACTTTAGCATGAATGAGAAACTTCCCCTGGGAAGCTATCGGCACCCATTTAATGAAATCTAAGACAGGCTCACTGTCTTTCCCATTACCTGCAACACACTTTGATCAGTGGGGCATAAACAAACACATAAACATCCCATCTCTCCCAAGTTCAATGAGATACAGCAGAGTTCCTCTAGCTCAGCCTCACAGGCAGCTCTCAGTCATAACTTCTGACACTGCCCATCAAACTCACCTAAACAAGTTTATCAGACCTGGCACAGAGCAAAATGCTCTGCTGTAAAAATAAGTATCATTACAGATAGTAACAAAGAAAGAGTACAATCACTGTAATTTGGGAAAACTAAGAGCAACAGGGGTGCTTGAAGGGGGAAGGATTGGGAGGCTACCAAGAAAGTGGGTGGAGATGTCTGTGGACCATGCCCAAGAGGGAGGGAAGAGCAAGAGCTCTCCTTCTTAGAATCTGCTTCCCAAATGCCCCCCATATGGAAAATGGGTCCTCAGTGTTACCTCTGCCAGACTGATGCACTTGAGGGACCCAACTTTCAGCACAAATGCTGACTATTACTAAACCCAGCACCTTGCCTATTCCATGTGTGACAGTAGCTGGTCAGCACATTAGTGGACAGCCACAGGCACAAACTGAACAGCTTTTCCAAGTCCCTGGCTCAACAGGACAGAAGAACTGCAAGTAAGACAGAGAGCTAAGGACAAGACAAGTGAGATCCCACCCTTGCAGCAGGCTGAGGCAGTGGTCCTTGCCTAGGAGGGGCAGCAAAGCAGGAGGGTTTAACAACACAAGTCCCGCTACTGCTTTAGATCTGCCTTTGCTTGGTGGCAGATCCTGCAGCGCTGACAGTTGTATCTGGTTACAACTCACTGTCACAAGGCTGTTGAAGAACAGTGACACACATCTTGATGTGACAAATCTACTCTGTCACCCTTGGCCACACTTTACACAGGACATATGACACAGATCACGGTAGATGGCTCCCAAGAAGCAATCACATTAAAGAAGGTGCAATTACAGCTATACCCACAGCATTACTGCTTTTGTCATACACGTGGGAAACACCCTGCACTCCAAACTTTTGGCTATTCCTGCTTTACTAGCATTTACCCTAACAGAAGGCGGTAAAGATGCACCCACAGGACCGCTGCTTTAAGTCTTGCTTCTAGTAACAGCTGTAGCTTATGGACAATTAAACATGATTGCGGTCACCTACAAATTTCAAGCTATCAGGTCCACAAAGGATAACTGTTGTCATCAGTAACTAATGTAGGCTGGAACAGGAACATACATGTTATGATACTAGGTGCTCTCCTTCCTTCAATTCCGCACTGCAGTCATTAAAAGAAGGATCTACAGAAGGCTTAGATTATAACTAGTGTTTTTCAAGGCAACCAAGAACTGTGCCTTCATCCCCAGACCTCATCCAGCAGAATCTCCAGTTCCAAATTCTGGCAGTTTCCAGCAGTTTCTGCGTGTCTGAGGGTCATCTGTGCAACTGAGGTAAAACTAACTCCTCCCACCTCACAGACATACTCTCAGGATTAGTCAGGGAGTGGCTGCTCGGTGCACTGAATATGCAAAGCCCTGTTACAAACTCTGTATCTGATTGTAACCCTAAGCAAAGACTTATTTAAGCAATCCTTTCACCAACAAATACATACTGACTGCTCAGTCTGTTCTTTCCTTCTGTGTTTGTTGCCTCTAAGCTCTTTGAGATAAAAAAGACAATCCCAAGAGATTTTGTGCTGCAGTTGTTTAGCATAAACAACAGACATATTTTTCACCCAAAGTAGTGTCCATAACTAGTTGTTTCAGCTCACCTGGACCAGTGTTACTCTGGGACCATACTTCTTGTACTATAAGGATCTCACTGCCCAGTCAATGAAATCTCCTACCCCATAACCTCACGTGTCAGATACTCACAGTTGTCTGTTTCGCACTGTGCCCACATTCAGATGAGACTCTCTCTGAAATTTCATCAATTTTATGAGCTCAGGACATAGAGCATTGGATGGTTTTTGCTACTCCTAAGCACAAAACTGTATCTCTTTACCAAACCATTCTTCAAAACCAAGTTGGTGTTCTTGCACATTGTGCAACTCAACGCTTGTGTATTTGGCACCTGCATCTGTTAGTACTTTTTACTATTTAAATATTCTTCCAGTCTTTTTCCATTGTCACAACCAAACTTTACACAATGCCAAATTTTAAATTAACTTTTCAAAGGCAACATTCAGGTAAAACATACTACATTTCAGGGCAGATTTTTTCATATTGCCTTGAGATTTCTGACCACGCCAGATTCTTTGCACATGCAATGCAGCACATCTCATCTTTTCTTGTCCTGTTCTTTTTTAAAGTCATTTTGCTATGACTCTCAGAAGCAGTCAATCCATTTTTCCCCTTTCACAGCCAGATGCCTATTTTCATGCCTTTGATATCACTGTTATTACACACAGCAGCTGAATAGGTAAAAATGATGCTGCATATAGAACGAAGGAAGAAGGGTTCTGGTATGCCTGATAACATCACTGGGCAACTCAGCTGTCATATTTTCTATACACACAGCTACAATTTTAGGCCGGTTTATATGGCCCTGACTCTCCCCTGTGACTGGTCAGAGCATACACTACTGGGACACAACTGGCATGCCTGGCCTTGCTCTTCCAGGATAAGGCACGTCTCACTGCTCCAGCATACGTCCAAATTGCTCATCTTCCTTTCTCTGCATCTCTCTGAGGCGAAACAGCTCGGTTTACTCATTGTGCAGAGGCAGGAAGATAAGATGGGACTGCACAAGCTATGTCAGAAGACTGCCTTCGCAGACGGCACAAGACTTAGACCCAAATGAGCAGTGTTGACCCTGTGCCTATAGGAACACCTTATAGGTTTCCCTTCAGTCCTCTCACATGCATCCCCTCTTCCCAGTGGTGCCCAGGGATGAGGAGGGAAGTGACAGTGACACATTTCCCATAATTCAGCATAGCACCAGATGTTGTTAAGAAATTACTGGGTGACTTGAGGGGTAAACCCGTCTCTTTCTATCACTTACACATTTAGGAAACATGCCATGACCCATAACTTGCTATAGAAATAGGGATACTCCAACTTAACTTGTCTCCCCATCCTCTCTCTGCCCCGAGGTTTATCACAGCGTAGAGCCTTGACAGGGTTGTGTGCTGTACTGCAGCTTACACAGTACTACCCCCACTGCCCATCCTGAGCATCTTCTTGCCTATACAACATGCCTTTCCAGGAGAAAAACACCTTTCATGAGGAGAGGTAGAGAAGGGAGAGAGAAGTGCATCATTCTAAAAACACCCATGAGATCCATCAGCTATACTGTACTCAGTCTCAAGCCTTGATCAAGCTCCATGTGCGAAGTGAGTTACAGAAAGACAGAGATGCAGAGAGGCAACAAACAATGGGAAGAGTTATGTGAGCTATATTCAATACCAACAATCACGACCAAATCCTCACTGTTCTAAATACTGTGTGGTGAGACACTGTCCCTGCCCTGCAGGGCTGGCGGTATACTTGGAACATCTCTTCTCCTATAAATCCAGCAACAGAGGGGAAATAGATACACACTGCACCTACTCAACTTCACTGCTATCAACCTGACAGTCCTCACCTGTAAAAACAAACAGTGATCTCAGAGTACTTCAGAAAGGAGACCAACTCAAATGTTGCAGCTAGATTACATTTCATAGGTATTGAATTACCCTCAGATGCCTGTACAATGGAATACCTATAACAAAGTTTCTGCATCTGAACAGAAGCTCAGGGTTAATCCATGCCAAAAGGATTTTGCCAAGAGACTGGACCCACCAAAGACACAGCTACAGCATCAGAGCCTTACCAGGCACTGGTATGGCTATGGCATCCTTTCTTCTCCTACGACATGAAGTGTACCAGCAAAGCTATACTCTTTGCAGTGCACTTTTACACAGTTCCTGCTAGCATCTCTTCACAGCACAGGAGCCTGTAGTAAAGGCATAAGGGCCCAGTTACTATTTATGCTATTCAAATAATATATGTAGGCACTTCTGATCTTTACGCCTGTAAACTTTTATGAGCATAAAGCACACACACCATAAAGCTTACACGTGCTTAATTTTTTGTAGCTGCCAAGCAACGCTGTGGGCAAAGCATCTCCTTGCCACCTGTTCCCCCATGAGTGGTGCGTGTGTTGGTTTAATATTGATCTGGGCATCTATTTCTGTTACCAAATAAATATGCAAGTGCAGCCATTGCAGCCACCTTGTGGCAGCTGCGAAGAGCGCCCACGTCCAACAGTCACAGGTCTGCTTGTAACCAAGATTCGTGCCTTGTACCACATGTCCCCTGATTATCTCAGGGCTTCTGCGACCCAAATGAATTGTGCCTCGACATGACCAGGATACTAATCCCCTCCCCTCTGCAAGGGTGTATTTTGGATCCATAAACTCTACTGTTGGATCCATCCACGAAGCAGCAGCCATTCCTCACCTCTCCTTCTCCAGTCACAGCCTGTGCTAGGCTGGGTCTGCTTACCTGTGTGTGACTCTGCTCTTCCCACAGGTGCCATGTGCAGGGAACTGCCAAGCTTGTGGATCCCACCAGGCACCACCTCAGCATGACCCAGGTGAGGATTTTGTGTACCATCATCAGTAACAACTCCAGTGCTGAATGCATTCTGAGCACCAGCAAGGCCACAGGCAGCGGACCTCACATGCTGAGCACCTGCGTGCAGCTAGACATTCAATTTGAGACTACAAAGAGGTATTTTGACATCTGAATGTCACACACCTCTATGTGACTTACTGCAAATAGGATACATTCTCAGGAAGCTAATTTATGGCCGGTTCTGCTTTAATGCAGTATTCTCTGAGCAGCAGGTTCATATGCTTCCTCCCACTTCAGTTCACTTCGTGTATACTATCCAATTACGGTTTCTATAGCCACTCCTCAACCTCTCCTAGCATCAGAACACCCTTTATTTTGTATACATTTACATATGTGTCTATTCACATATGCACATTTGTACACATGTAATCACCTTCCCCCCTTCTAAATTTTTCCCACTATCAAAACCCAATAGCCCTTTCCCTGACCTTGCACTGAACTTGTACTGAAGTCATGGGAATTTCTTCTTTGACTTCATCTAGCTGTAATCCAACCCCCAAACCATGACCTCAGAATGAGTCTCCACCACAGGTCCCCAGCAGTGTTCAGCATGGCACTTGAAGGAATAGTGTTTAAAACAATAGATGGGCAATGGATTTTGTCCCAGCAAACTAATTCCACTAGAAAAGCAAGAAATCTGGAGTTACTTGCTAATGGAAGCAACAAGATTAACAAAGCTTTCCCAAAAGGGTACTCCACCTTGCTCCGGCACTGAAAACCACCAAGAACCTCACATCTGGAACTTGCAACTTTTCTGCAGTGGTGAACTTTTCATAGGTTCACAGCCAAGGGACAGACCTCCTTTGTACATTAAATGCTGTTTACCACACAAAGTCTAACTCCAACACACATTTCTTGACAAAGACATAAATGCAGCTGACCTAAACCCAGTCTTGGCTAAACTGAGTTCTCCCAAGTCACTCAACAGAGTCAAGGAGGGCTACTGAGCACATCAAGGCAGCTATTCTCACATACGTGCTGCAATGGGAAAGTGAAAAAAATACATTAGCTTCCATCAAGATTTAAGGTAAGGTGTCCTTGTGACAATTCCTGTGTCCCAAGCCTTAGTTTCACAGGCTCTTCAGCTTGCCAAATGGAGTTCCATCCTCTGCCTTTATTCCCAGCCCAACTGTCCTTTCTCTTCTGGCGGTATAGGCATGTGTGTGGTCTCACAACGAACCAGAGCAGGGAACTGATGTGGATGAGAACAGGTAGGCATGATGGCTTCTTACAACAGCAGTGCCAGCTGAGAGGATTTGTGCAACCACAGCCTGTTTATCCGAGCGCAGAAGTGTAGGAACTAAATGTATTACTCCCTCTTGCATCCAATCCTGCACAGGCACGGAGCTGCTCCTGAAAGAGGTAGTCCCTCTCGACGTTACTCATGCCCAGTGGCATGCTACCCTTCTGCATCAGACCTAGCACCATCTGGCCACAGAGCAGGCTGATCCAACTTCCAGATCACAGTTTTTGTTTAGGAAAGTGGGTTAATTTTCAGTTGGAGCAGTGATTGAACTGATCTGAGGCCACTTGGTCACTAGATCTGATCCAAGGGAAGCAGCAGGAGCTTGCAGTCAGGACTGGATGAGAACTGATTGGTCCTTCAGCAGCAGCCTGTAGTTACGCTGGATTAACCATCATGTGAAGCCATACTCCAAGCAACACAAGTTATTCAATTACATTTCTCTGAAAGCTCTGTCCGCGCACAGACACCACAGCCAGGCACACTTAACTGCTGCTCTAAATCATACCAGTGACCCTGTGACTACAGCTCTTCCGAGAAGCAAGAGGTTAACACAGGTAACAACTCTAAGCTGGCGGTACAATAGGCCACCTTTTTGCCGGAATGTGTCATCCTGGCAGCAACAGGCTCTGTAATCTGGCATGAAAATTTGTAGCAAGACTTTGTGGTTAGGAACCAGGCTGGACAGATGGAGATAAGAAATTAGCGAGGGTAATCAGCCATTGGAATAATTTACCTGGGGAACCAGTGCAGTCTATCACTTGGTATCTTGAAATCAAGACTGGGTACTTTTCTAATAGAATTTTGGATTCGATGCTGTGATAACCAGCTGGGAATGTAAATACCTGCTAGGGGTCAGAATAAGGCATCTGTCCCCAAATGGCTGATACTATGAACATCAACTGTTCGTCTCACAGAAAAGGGAAACAATTTCTCCCTGTACAGCCCAAGTGCCTAAACAATAGAGCGCAACTACACTTGCACTGAAGTCACTTCTAAGTACTTCATTAAAAGATAGAACAGGAGTTCAGCGAGGAGCTGCAAAGCTGAAAGGAATTACAGAACTTACCAGGCATGACTACAGAAATAAGCTAGCTATGTATAATTTAGCTAAACAGTAACCAAGCAGCCAACATCAAACTGGAAAGATACCAGATGACAGAAAGCATGGTAAGTCTTAGAATCAAATATTCTCAGAAAAAAGTCTGATTCCAATTATGAATTTGAAATCCCTTGCAGGCTGTTTCTTGAATTTTGTCTGGGATAACCATGGAGAGAGAATGTAACTTACATGAATACAAACTAATTAAATAAAACAGCCCACTTTAAACCAGATTCCAAAGTAGAGTATGTTAAAAAAAAAAAAAAAAAAGTTTGGCTCTACCTCTAGAAAGCACTTGAAACAAGTGAACTGTAAGATTAAGAGTCAATAGAACAAGATTAAGAACGCCTATCTAAAGTTAACAGGATGAAATAATAAAGAAAAAAGGTCCCAGGGAACAGACTCTTCCCAGCGAAATCTCCCAGGATGCACAAGAGGTTCCCAGAGGAAGTACTTGGGTCCCACTATTTCAGACAGCAGGAACAGGGGGCTTCGGCAAGAGCACCAGCCTCAAGCCTGGCTGCCTGCTGTCACTTGCAATTACACTGTATAACCTCACTCACAGACTTACAAGATCACTAGGCTACTGTACAGACAGTTCAATGCTACCCTCAACTGAGAGTTGGCAAAATGAGGTTCTACACAGAAGCCAGCTGAGCTGTTCCCAATATTAACAGTAACTGAGAATTAAGAATTCCCATTCAGTACAACTTCATGTCTGATTTGCAGATGCCTCCTCCTCAACCAATTCAGTTGCAGTTCTGAAATCTAGGTCACCCATACATTATTCCTCCAAACCAAGCCAACTCCCTCCTGTGCAACCCTTTAAAAGGATCTCTGCCCTTATCCAAGCCATCTCCAACAAGCCATTTAGGGTACGAGAAAGTCCAAAGCACCAGAGAATCAGGTCACAAAACTTTAACATGTTACAGATGTGGTTTGGTCAGAGAGAACGAGGCACGCAGCTCAAGGAGAAGCCAACAGCATCCCCATCCAGCAGCTCCAGACTTGGCAAAGTCTGCAACAAGTCAACACAGATTAGTTGAGCTCAGATCTCCTTCCCTGGCCCTGTATTCCCTACCAGGGTTAATCCAGGTCTTATCCAACCTCTGGGAATAGAGGAAGCACCAAGCGCTAGGATGACACGGGTGCTGGGGGGAGGATGGGTCAAGGCCAGAGCCGTGGGAGCTCACGAGCCCCCGGCAGCACGTTGTCTGGAGCGCTGAAGTTGCCACCAGACCTGCTGCAGTGGCGGAGGCTCCTAAGAGGCTGCGGGAAGGCGATGGGAAGCGACTCTCTCTCCTTTCGTTCCCCTGCCTTCCCTCCGTGACAGGCCATAAAAGTCACGAGGCGCCAGCCAGCAGAGCAAGGAGGAAAACAACACGGTGTCCAGAGTTCAAGCGCTGCCCCGGGACTCCCGGAGCTGCACCCTGGCGAGCACCGTGGGACCTCGCTCCGGCGTGGGAGGCACCATTTCTGCGGGAAGAGGCTCCGGCTCCTGGCAGCTGCGCCTGGGACCGGGCCTGTGCGCCGAGCCCTACCTGCTGCCGGCAACAGGAGGAGCGGGGTGGGGAACGGGCGCTGCCGTCCCGCACAGGCCGCCGCGAACGCTGCGACCCCCCCGGGGCCTGCCCGGGGCCGGCGGGAGACGCCGCCGCCGCCGCCGTTGCCCCCCCTCTCTCCGGAGGCACCGTCCCGCCGGGGCTCACGCAGCGCCCCGCCGGCGGGAGCGGCTCCCCGGGGCCCGACGGCGGCCCTCCCCGCGCACCCACACCTGTGCGCCGCGGGCCCTGCCCCGCAGAGGAGCGCAGCAGGCCCGCCGCGGGAGGGGCGAGCGCTCCCGTCCTCGGAGATCCCTCCGCCCTGTCCCCCTCGGGTCCTAAAATGGTGGGCCGCCCAACCCTCCGCTCCCCCAGCCTGCCCGCCGCCACGGCTGGAGGGGACCAGCCGCCCCTGCGGCCCGGGCCGGGCTCCGCGGGGATCCGGCGCCAGGCCCGCGCCTCACCCCGCCTCTCCCGGGAACACGGCAGCGCCGCTCCCGCCGGGCCGGGCCGCGCCGCCCCCGCCGGCCGCCCTTACCTGCGCCGAGCTCACATCGCCGTGCCGGGGCCAGCGCTGCTGCCGCTGCCGCTGCCGCCGCCCCCCCTGCTCTCGGCAGCCGGCCGCCGTCTCCCCGCCGCCCGCGGGGCCGCAGGTATGTCATGAGTGCCGAGGCTCCCAGGTGAGCCGGGCACACCTACAGGAAGGCAGGCGGGCCGCCCTGATTGGCGTGCGGGGCGAGCCCGGCCGGCAGCGGGCTGCGCTCCGACGGCGCGGGGCAGGGCGAAGCCGCCGCCGCTGAAGGGCCAGAGCGGGACGCGGCGGCGGCTCCGGCCCGTTGTCCCCGGGCTCTGTCGCCGGCTGGGCACAGCCCTCCGCGCCCCCTGACCGTCCCACCGCAAGGTATTTAGGTAATTTTCCTTTTTTAAAATTAATTAACTTACGTATTTATTTTTAATTGCAGCGGGGACAATAACCGTGCTTCCCCTGGGGATGGGGAATAGGGCACTCACCGCCTGGTTCCTTTGCCTCCAGGGCAAAAACAGAGCGGGTACACCTGACCTACTGATCCCAGGTACCCGGATTGGCTCCAGAAAAAGGAATTTTTCTTTCTTTTATTTTTTTTTTTTTTCCTTTTCTTTCTGTTGTCTTTTGGGGTTTTTTTGTGTTTGTTTCTTTTTTTTGGGGGGGGGGGGGAGTGGGGAGAGGAGGGTTTGGATGGGTTCGTTCATTTGTTTATTTGTTTTTCTTTCTCTTTACGTGAGTGTCTTGGTTTCCCGCTCCTTAAGGTCACTCCTTACCTTTGCATGCATGTACCCTTCTGCTTTGTATTCCCTCCCAACAGGCAGACGGGGGTTTAAGGATAAGCACTGGGAGAGTCGTTCTTGCTACACATGGCAGGGCTCAGAGACCCCAAGATTATGTCTCAGATATGTCAAATAAATGTAAATGGATTTAACACCTGGATTCAGAAGGAACTGAGCAGGATGTGGGTAGAAAAACTCTGTAGGTTGTACTAAAAACCTGAACCCACAGCTACTGTTCTCAGGCATCCTGTCTCTCCTAGGTTCACAGGTAAATATCCTGAGGAGCCCTGCCTGCATCAAAGCTTTCTCTGGTTGCTGTGCTTAGATGTGGACTGAAAAGGGCACAGCATATCAGTTCCAAATAAAGGAAATTCTGTCCCTGTCTGCCAGTTTGACTGTAGCAATAGGGGTACACAGTCCATAGGGAGACTTCCCTCAGGTGGGAGAGTGGAACAGAGCCTGGCAGAGAAAAGGCATAAATAAAGGGAAAAATTGAAAGGGGAGGGCAAGTAGATAAAAGACAACGTGTGTTTGGGAGTAGCAGGAAAAAGGGAAACCTTGACACAGCTGATTATTGTGATCATAAAAAGGGGGGCAAATTCAGAAGTTTGGGGGTTTTCATTCCATGGCAAAATAAACAGAGTAGGTTGCTTCATTGTCCACTGCCTCAGTTTTAATTTTTGCAGCGTGTATGCCTGGATTTGCTTAAAGGAATACAGAATTTATGTGAGAATGCACTTTACAACAATACAGATCTTTGCTCACGAAGAATGCAAGGTGAGCAAAGAATTATGCAGAGAGGTGAACGAGGAAGGCATTACCTATATTACGTATTCTTCCTCCTCAAGTTGATAATCAGCGTCACCTCTGCTGAGTTTTTCTTTCCTCATCATTTCATGAGGCTTAAAGGTGTGTATCTTCCAGGACATGCTCTGAAGAGTTCAGCAGAAAAGGAGAGGTAGCTTGACCCAACCGCTGGAGAAGCCCTGTAGCCCACACCCAGGCAGTCCTTAACCCTTCTTTCCCTGCATAATGTGTGTGGGGTCTCCCAGGCAGGAAAACTCCCCCCAGAAGCAGCACAGTGAAAGCTCTATCCAGCCACCAATAAAGTCGTACTCATGCTTGCTACTGCTGATTCAATTAATGCTTTCATTCATTTGCGTGCATGGATTATTTCATCACAGCGGATCAGCTAATGCAGTTGAGATTCCTATTCCACATCACTGTGTTTACTGTCAACGGAGAGGAAAGGGATGCTTCAAATTCCCGCAAGCCAAGAGACTGGGGAAATCAGCTCTGGATCATGTCTCTCTTGGGTTGGTGCTCAAAACCTCTGGGACATTGCATAAATAGGCGATGCCTCTTCCTGCTGCATTTTCTAAGTTCCTAGCAGCTGGCAGCAGGCTGGAGTTGGGCATCCTGACTGGAAAATGCCACCTCTGTCATCCAGAAAACGACAACTCATTGTCTAAGAAGGGCTTAACCTTTACCCTCCTGTTGGCACCTCCAGCAGCTGCAGAGGCAGTTTTCTATTTGCTTTTGTGAATCATATCCTGAGGTACCTTGCTTTCCCTGCCTGTTGCATAGGAAGTTTGAGTGCCTAACTTTTATTTTCATATTATGTCGGGCGAAGAAGTGCCTGAAGTCATAATGTGCCGCTCTCAGTATCACAATATCTAAATCCTTCTGTGGGCCAAGTTCTCCTTCCCTAACTCGGTGGGAACTTCTGTGTGGACCCATGCAAAATTACTTCACAGGTGTCCCAGGTGGCTTGGGCTGCATTGTCTCCTCTCTCAGCCCACCAAATGCTGAGCTGCACCGAGTACCTGGCATGTCCCTTTGTTTCCGAGGAAACATATTCCAATGAGACCCGACAGCACCAGGAGCAGGGTGCTGTACCCTGATGTGCTCCTTCTTCCTGCAGTGCCCCTGTACTGACTGAGCACACTGCAACCTCAGTGGGCTGAGAGGCAGTTCAGACACTAACTTCCCACTCAGACATCCTCCTGGTAAGCATCCTATCCAGCTAAAGTCCTGCCTTTTCCCGTCCTCATCACTCCATAGCACACATTATTCTGGGTTTAACTTGTACTGTATGCAAAGAATGTGATTGTAAATATAAATATAAAAAGCCAGGCAGACAATGGGGCCAAAACCTAGCAGTTTTTAGTAACACTTAAGATGCTATACTTATATACTATAAGAAGTGCCGGGGGGGGGGGGGGGGGCGGGGAAACTGAAGCTCTTCTTAAAATTAGCTAAAATCATTTGCCTTCACTCCTTGGAAAACCAAATAACTTCCCTGGGCATGCTTAGTAGCTATACCTTACTCCAAGCAGTTGCAAACCTGTGTATATGGCAAGAAAAATTGTCATAAGAATGGCAAGAAACACAACGCTGAGTTTGGAAGCTGAACTAAAGTTAAGTTTATACAAGCAGCAAGTGAAACACCCATCCCCAGTGAGTCAGGTCCTGGCTGTTTCCTTCATTTCCTCCCAGGCTTGCTGTGAACACCCAGCAGTAACAGTCCTTCTGAAATTCAGTCATCTCCTTTCCTGCCCCTTATTTATAGCTTGCTCGCAGCAGTTAGCAGAGTCCCAGCATCCAGCACTGCGTTTCCACAGGCCCCTCTCCAGCACACTGGGAGAACTGCAGACTCTCCCAGAGCTCAGCTCAGTTTTGGTACCACAGGTCCCATTCTCCTGTTGAGTTTGTAGGTACACAGGTACCTGTTGAGCAACAGCAGATGCTGGAGTAAAAGAGGAAAAAAAAGCCAGACTTGTGCAGTTCACTCACATTTTTTGGTTTTATCTTGCATGCAGCCTTATCGACAGTGGTTGTATGTTCCTCCAACTGTCCCTTTGGATTCCGTCTGGTAGGGCAGAGGATACAGTGGAATATTAAGCTGTGTCAGTGTGCAAAATGTTTCTCAGAGATATGGGTTTGAGCCTCCCCGATTCAGGCTAAGGTGTATCCCATGCTCTGATTTCCCCCTTGACAGGAGCTAGGAAGGAGCAGTATTTTTAGCTTTTGTTTCTTCGTTTACTTATAGTAGTTCTTCATTTGTGGCAGTGAGCTTGGGCCTGTCTTAGTCTGGGAATCTGCTTCAGTGACAGTTGTGGATGCAGTTATAATGGTGAACTCCTAGTGCTGTCTGTGAGAGCCATGACTTATCCCAGGCATTCAAGGGACTGTAGACTTCATGTAGGCAAGATTTCTGGAAACTTTCCTGAAACTTGCTCCAGCATATGTCTAGGTATAGGTGGCCTGACAGAAAGGATTAGGAAAATGCAAAACTGGGAAGGTCCTTCAGATGATATGGCTAGAGATGCTTTCCTATGTGAAACTAGTTATAAACCCGTATTGCCAACATAATCTGAGTTAATAGTGGTAGCTCTGAGACAGAAACTTTTATTGTCAAAGCGTATGTACACCCTGAGAAGAGCAGTCACAAACTGAAGTGGGCTTCCCCCATTTTGTTCTCATGTGCTTTCTCTTCTGGAAATTCCAACTAGTCTGCAGTGGCCTAGACACAACTCTCTGTTTGCTCTTAGAGAATAAAACCAGAAGCAAAATAATTCACTTAAATCATATATCTTTATAATCCTTATTCAACCTCATCTTTTTATATTTTTTCACACAAAAAACAGCAAGGACTCTGTCCAAATGGATACCTACATATATGCCATGGAGTGGTAGTTTTATGTCATGATGAACTATATGCCAGTTACTATGAAGATCTACACTGGCAGGATGGATTAAGAACGAATGGCCCATTTAGTGTGTTGTACAAATTTCTCCCAAAATAATAGCAGTGGTCTTGCCTGATGTGCAAATAGGGCCATTGTCCTAAATGGGTTGCTTGCTAAACCCTACTTCCTTACAGGTGCTGCCAGGAAAATTTAAACAACACATGGATGAGACTTCAGACCTACAGCCAGAGACAAAGGCTGCTGTTAGAGGCACGAGGGTAAGGGCTTGCCTGGAGAGTCCCTGCCTGTCAGCCACATAAGATGCAAAAGTATATTTTGTTTGCATACAGTCATTCAGCCTGATACTGCCCAACAATTCACTTGATTATAAGCTACTGCCTGTTTTAAAATGCAAGAAAGTGGTTCTTTCTTTAAAGATGTGGGCCTGGAAGAGGCTGTTGGGTTTTCCCAGTTACAACCACAGCTGCAGCTCTTTCACTGCAGTCTGGACTGGTGTCAAGGAAAATGACTGCTTGTGCCAGGGCTTCAGAAAGGTATGGGCTTCACATATGTAGATGCTGGTTTCCTTGACCTTCCCTGATTTTGGTTGAATTGGAGCGAGGAACGGCCAATCCTCAATAGGAAAAGCAGGCAAAATAGCCTCAGATGTTACAAATATTGTCAACTGAGCAGAAGGCAAGACAAACTACTGTGAATGGCTCATAGCATTAGGTATAAACCAAAGAAAGAAGAAGAGAAAAAAAATCCACACAACGTAGATTCTGTACAGTATTTCATATGATTAGAACACAACCTAAAACTTCACATTTATTTCCTTATATACTCTTTTAAAACACAGAAGGAAATAGCTTAAAGCTAAAGTCCCATTCAATTCAACATCCTTTTTTTCGAGGTTAATAAAATATGGACTTTTTGCAAAAGCAAGAAGCTTCTTTGAATAAATTAAATATATAACTCCTTTTTTTGAAATTAAATATAGCTCCTTTTATTTTTTGGTTTAAAAAAAAAAAGGAGCTATAACTAAATGGGCTATGTTCTCTGAAGCAGTTACCCAACCCTTAAAGATACATAGTGTGGTCAAAACTTCTATGTTTTTAGGAAGATTTTCCTCAGCCAAAATTGCAAAACTTACATTTGGTACACCTAATGCAATAGAACATTATACTCCTTCCTGTTGATTATATGGCTTTTCAAGCCCTATTCCCACCTGATTAATATGTGGACATCTATACGGAAGTGTCCCTGCAGCAAGATAACATGAGCTTGAGAAACACTTCTTTCCAAAATGTAAAGCTTGTAGTGCAGGGAAAAGATGGTCTGTGACCAAGAACAGCAATGAGGGCATTCCTTGGTGCTTTACACTGAATGTTGGTGTACATGTCTTTCACTGATTAAGACGATTGCAGTAATTTCTGGCCTGTTGTCCACACACGTCAGGAGGTCCATGGGTTACCTGAAGAGGATCCACAAAAGATAACAAAGAAATACCAGGCAATATCTGTAAACCCCAACAGGTTAAAAAATGGTGCTAAATGTTATTAAGGTACCCCCAAAAGGACAGAAACACATCGTGGGGAAAAACAATTTGTATTGGGGAATGACCAGTCAGACACGGAGAAAGATAGGAAAGCTTTTAATGGGCTTTGCCTCTACTCTGTCATCAAAAGTATTAATTCCCAGTAAGCCAGAATACACAACATTGATCTTGCTATCAGAAATACCAGAAACAACTCTTGAAAAATCTTAATGAAAGCCAGTTATGCAAACATTTCCAAACAGCTGTTCTTTTACACCAGTTGACACAGGAAATTTCTAGCTCAGTTACAATTTTAAGGAAATCTTTGGGCTTATGCTTTCTCCTCACTGAGATGCTCTGTGCAAGGGATACTCCAGTTATTGCTTGTTCCTGGCAGGTGCCTCTCACAGACTGAAATTCCCCGTTGCATCTCCCAGGGAGGCTTTAGGAGGCAGCTCTCAGTTCCCTGCAGCGCTCTCAATTTCTGTGTGTGTGATTCTGAACGCCGCAAGAAGAATAGCAAAAAGCTATTTTTTCCCCAAATCCTATGTTGATCTCCAATAAACTTGGCCTTCAAAGGTCTGAGAGAACAGCTGAGAACATTGCGGGCTGCAGCGCAGGGGAGCAGCAGCTTCCTGAGGATATTGCAAAGTCTGGTCCAGACAGTGAGGCTGCAGCTGCCTGACTGCAATCCAGTTCTTAAGAGCCCCATCTTGGTTATTGCCTCCCTTGAATAGGAGAGCAATTTGCTAACAGCTTTGCTCTTATGTGCTTTTTTCTTCCACAGCTCTGGCTACATGGCTGTAATTCATAGCCTGGACACTTCAAAGGTGTAATTGCCTCTCTTTACTCCTGCAGTACTCTTGATCCGAGGTCTAAGAGTCAGATTCTCCCTGCAGACTGGCAGGATGGATGGCCTGTGAACTTGGCCACTTGGGATGGAGGAAGCTATTGGAGATCAGCATTAGCAAACAGGCAAATGAGAATTTGCCAGTGTCGTGTCCAGCTGTCTTTCCTGCATGGTGGCAGCAGAGGGGCAGGGAGGGCAGCTGTGCAGAAGTTAACTGCTTGAATTAGACACAGCTAATTCCTTGTGCAAACCTGAATCAAAGTCCTAATGCTATGTCTTGGTGCAGTAAATGGTTTCCCAGCCCACTCCATACACGTGTCTCTCTTTCACATACACATGCAGTAATTGCTAGATTGGAGTCTCTTACCAGCCTTACCCTTTACCTGGCCTCCACACACTGACGTTTCTTCTCCTTCCTTAGGAATAAGAAAAGGCCTGTACAGAGAAGATCAGTGACAGTGGCTATTTTCCCCTTTTGTCTTACCCCAGCACCATTTGAGAAGCCCAGGAGGCGGCTACTGGAACTCTTCCACTCCGTTTGCCAAGGCAAGAACTTAAGCAGAGCCTTTGTACTATTCTTATATATATGTGGGCTTTCATGGCAATAACATAAGTTAAGGGGGTGTGTGGCATTCAAAGCCCCCTGTAGAAAGGATGCTGACCACAATGAAATCAATTTGCTACAAGAACAACTAGGAAACTTCATTCCTCCTTTCTACTCTCTTCAGAGTCAGGTAGGCCAGTTATCCTATGGTTGTTTCTTTGGGCTTTCTGCGCGACTGTGAACTCCAGAAATAAATCACTGTAAGGGAAAGGTGGAATATGTATAAAGTCGCACCACTGCAGGCAATCTTATTGTAGTCCAGAGCTGCTCAAACACTGAACTGTAGTTAGGACCTCAGCATGGAGAGCAAAAATGAAAGCAGAAGCATGCTACTTCCAAGGGGCTTGCCAAATAATCTTCTGGTTCAACCTGAAAGGGAGGATCCTGCTGCGTAGGAGCTGGATACAGAAAGCACTGCACATGCCTGTGTGCACGTTTTCACCCTTGCAGGCAGCTGCAGCACCTTGGTGTGTGCAGTGCAGGTGGGAGGATGACATTCTGAAGCCTTCCCCTGTGTTCCAAGCAGCAGCGCTGCCTCTGCCCCAACCCCATCCTGCCCATCCTTCCTCACTGGGAAACCACTGAGCTAGGAAGCTACTTCTTCCTAGCTGAGATCCTCCTACGATAATGTCCGTGTGTTGTTACTTGTGGTATAGGTCAGTAGTAATGACTCAGACCAACCCTTCACTTTCCTTCCTCTTGTTGGCTAGACGCAAAATCCAGCCCACAAACAAATTAATCTGTCCCATGCACCAATAAAGATGATTCCCTGTTAATTAACAAATTGCACACAAAAGTCCCTGGCTTGTATTAAGAGACTCTTGAATGCCTGTGAAATCAAGCACTTAAAAGTTCAGAAACTCTGAATTCTCCCTGCAACCTTGATGTAGGATTTGTGGGTTTTGTTTTGGCTATTTTGGTGGATATAATTACATATAATAGTGTAACTTTTAATGAGATAAACGTAGTAATTTTTCATCAGCTTATTTTTTGTAGGGGAGGAAAAACAAAACTGAAATGTGCCTTGCCCCACCTTCAGTGTCTTTGCTTGAGAGGAGTCCTTGGGGTGCCTCTATATGTAATAACATAGTGCCCCCTGTTGGGAAGCTGTTCCTGACTATCTCCTGGCTGTGTCCAGGTGAGATGACATTAACACAAATACTACACCATTACACACGCTCCTGTACATCGGTGAAGTCTGTACAGCATCAGACCAGCAGGTTTAAAAACACACTTACCTTTTCCTCCCTCAGATATTTTCTGTTGGGCTTGGACAAGCAGTTGCACTAGGTTACTGTTAAGGCTTTCTGTGAGAGTATTCAAGAAAGATCTACTGGTTAATTATAGTTTCAGCTTTTTAAAAGCAAAATCTCTGTGATTTTAGCCACAGGAGATGAGAGCCCGTCGTTCAGCTCAAGGCACACAAGTCAAACTGGCTCACATCAGCAGGGAGGTGTGTGGGGCTGCAGACTGGCTGCTTACTCTGGGTCTTTGGTGGTGGAGAGCAGCCTGAGCCCAGAGAAACAGTGCCCTGTCTTTGCCTGAGCAGAGAGGGCTTGTCAGGCGCAGGAAGAAAATCCTACTGCCTGGGATACCCTCTCCTGTAGTGCAACAATTATTTCTCCCATTCCTGACAGCAACAGGAGAAACCTCTCTTCTCTGGGCTTTGCCTATCCCTCTTCCTCCTCTACACTGCAGAAGCAGGGCCAAGGTTGGCCCTTTATCTCCCACCCATCCTGCCACCTGCATCATCCAGTCCTAACCATACCCTCACCCTACTCCAACAATTGCAGTGAGATTAATGCTATGGTTCTCCAAAACACCTGCATGGTGTTGGCCCAGGATAACATACCTTGTCAGGGTCTACCTGGAGAGCACTGCCCTGGTCACTGACATCTTCTGTGGGACCAAACCCTTACTGTAACCCAACTCTCACTGAGTTTCTGATCTTTAATATCAGTGACCTTGCTAGGTCTTGAAAATACATGTTCTTTTCTGGCTCATGGTAACACAAGACCAAAACCCAGCTTTCGATGGTGGCTTTCCTGAAGGCCCTAAACTTAACATGAATCCTGTAATAGCCCACAAATTTAGTAATAGAGAATGAGGTTACTGAAATCACCTCCTCAATGGTGAGCTGGTATAAAACCCATTTTGTACCAGGAGAGGATTCCCCATGCCCCTCACTCACCTCAGTCATGGAAAATGAAACCTTTCCCATATGACGGGTTGTAAATATGGATGTGAGTTTGCAAGAGAAATATGACAGTCCACATAGGCGTGAGGAAGAGTTGTTTGTCTGGAGCTACGATGCTGTTGTTGGAAGGGCAGACTGAAGAAGGATTGTTTTCTATGAGCAAAGGCACATTTTTCATGAAGTAAGCTTTTGTCCTTAACACACAAAAGAGCCTTTTTTGTGATTCGCACTGTGTGGTATTTTTAGTTTTCTTTGCATTTAATTAAGAATGGCACAAGAATAATACTGAAAGTAAACCATAAAAGTAGAGTGACCCTATAAAAAGAGTGGGTTTTCTACCTTAGGAAAAACCCTTGCTACATTATTTTAGAGACTTAGATTGTAAACTGGCTGAAGTAGGGACCATACCTTTGTCCTGTATTAGCCATGCATTTGTCACAGTCAGAGTCTCTTCTGTCTCTTCTGAAATTTTCACATCTGCTGGTGAATTGCAGTCCCCAAAGTATCTAAGAGAATAAAGAAACAAAGACCAAAGACAAGTTGATTAAGGGTTAGCTTGTCAGAACTGTAGGTGGATATGAAATCTAGATATTCAACTTCTGTCAAAAGACAGAAGTTGAGGGAAACAAATCCTTATAAGGTCTTACGTAGCCCAGGATCTGAAGTACTTACAGGGTACAGCTAACAGTGACTAATGAAGTGCAAATAATGATTCATAATAACTCCAGAATATGTTGTACTATGCTTTTTCAGAACAGAACAACCGTAAAGTTACCTTCTCTCTTGTTTTGGGCAGGTGCTTTCTTTGCTTACCCAGCACCCAGATAGCTTTCTTAACACCCCAGAGATGCCATTTGCTGTCCCGCTGATTCCACTCAATCTGCTCCTTTTTTTCTCTCTTCTCTTTCTCTCTCACCACTTCAGGGTTCCTTCCCTGGACCTCCTCCTCCCTTATTAGTGATTCTCACAAAACCTTGAGATAAAAAACATCACCTCCCAAGGCCCATCTTCTTAATAGCATGCTCACATCCAGCCACTGTTACTCCACTGCACTGGAGCACTGTCAGATTGTTCTCTGTAGTGTCTGGGGTTGTGCCACATATTCCCTCCAAGACTCCCAACAGTAGCTTAGGTATCTTCACCTTTATCCCATCTCTGGTGCAGGAGTGAATGCCTGCCTTGCAGGACTCACAGCACTCAGGTGTTGATTTCTTGCTGAGGTGGGTTCATTGATGCTGAGTAAGGGATGAATCCTGGCTCTGGCTCTTCCCACAAGGAGTACACAGATTAGGCTATCAGGCTTCCCTCCGGTGTGAACCAGCTGATGCTGTCAGGTCAGAAGTCCCATCAAACCCCTTCCACAGTCACAGCACCTAAGGGGTTTCTCTCCCATTTGGGCCCTCTGTTGGTGAACGTAAAGGTCAAAGTGTGTTCATTTTCATACGAATTTCTAGATGATAGGTCTCCTTATTTTCAGCTGGGGCAACACCATCAGCTGGAATAGAGGGGTTAAAAACTCATCAGATATGATTATTCCCCCAAACACTGCATGAAGAACAGCATTTGTGAGAATGAAAGCCAAGAACCAATTCATGTAGCATTATGCTTGAGCTCACAAGATATGTGGATATCAAAGCACTGGTGAGCCAAGTGTCTCGCCAGATCACCCAGATCTCTGTGAGCCAGATTCACTAAGCTCTACCAAGCCTATTTAGCCATTCCCATGCCACTGCAGCTTATTTCCCAGCAGAGGAAATGGTTTGGCAGTTTACATTATCTGCATGGGACGGACTGAGGATCACCTCCTCGTATTGTCCAGGGAGTGCCAGCAAGCTGCCCAGTCAGCACAAAGCCCTAACCAGATGTGCCATTAGCATTAGCTGGTTGGCTGGCCAAGCTTTTCAGAGTTACTGGTAGTGGGATCATTTGGTGGTGAAAGGCCAGACTGAACTCAGTATCTGATTAGATGGTTAGCATTAGACACTCATGCAGCATCTCAAGAAAACCCCCCTATAATTCTGTGTCCTTTAAGTAATGGAGTTAAGATGTCCCAATGGATTAATATCCTGATGGACTGGGAATGGCTGCATGCCTCAGAATACTCTCTACGTTGGGAGTATTCTGCACCATCATGGGTTCCAAAAGAACTACGCAATCTGGTTTATCCCAGTGCCTGAGGTATCCTATGGCCCCATAACCTCAGATGGTGGAGACATGACTGTATAAACTTGCTGTGACATTGGCCCAGCTCGCAAGCATGTCAGGAGGAATAGAAGTGCCCCAAAGAACACAGAAGTAGCCAGTGCTTCTCTGCAGGACACAGCCGTGCAAGTTGCTATGTGGGAGCAGGAGGTTAAGAGAGGAGAAGGGTTGATAGCACAAAAGAGATGTGATGAGGTAACTTGTATGACAGAAATAGTGCTAAAAGACCTTGCTGGCATTTACCTGCCCCAGAGCTGCAAGGCAATTTCTTTGAGAGGAAAGATCAAAGTTTGCTATCCAAATGTTATTTTCAATTTAAATGCTTGTATTTGTAGTTGTAAACTTAGGATTTGTAAATTCAAATGCTGAACTTTTTATCTATCACCCATACATTTAATGACCCAAATGATATGTATGGATGGACTCCTACTTTCCAAAGGCTGAGGAATAGCACGGTAGTCCATCCTTTACTGAGAGAGCACAGTGACGTCTGGTTAACTTCTTACAGCTTCTGGTGAAGTGGGTTTCACAACCTCCCTAGCTAATAATGTATTGCAGCTCTGCCTTACTCAGAGACAGCTTTTGCAACATCCAGCCATTCTCTTTTTTCCTTTCTTCTTTTTCTTTCCTGAAAATTAAACCGATTAGATCTTATCTTTGTCCTTTCAGCAACGCAGTCGCTGCCTCTCTTCACAACAACCTTTCATGCACTGCAACTGCGTTATCATGTCCTGCCCTCCTTCCAGCTGTCTCCTCTAGACTCAACAAACCCAGTTCCCTCGCTTCTTCCCAGAGACTGTTTTCCAAACCTTTTATCTCTGCAGAGGTGCTCACTGCCTGGGCCAGCCGGGCTGCTTGCTGGTGCCCTGCATGGTTTCAGTGGTGGCTTCCTGCTTCTCTCCACGCTGTAGCCCCCCATCTGGGCACCCTGTTCTGCAGTGCGGGCTGAGCTGTCTGGGATGGGATGAGATGGGATGGGATGGGATGCCTGCTGGGGCCAGGCGAGGGTGCTGCGTGGGTGCTGGGGCCCTGCCACGCCAGGTGCTGGGAGCCCCTGGGCCCTGCCGAGCACAGGAACCGGCATGTGCACTTCACTCCTCTTACCTGCCAGGAAGCGGCCTCCTTGCCTTATGGGGCTTGTCCTGGATTCCCAGGTTCAGGAAAGTCACCAGCTCCCTCCTCAGCTACTCTCAGATCATAGGAGCACAGAATTGTTTGGGTTGGAAGAGACCTTAAAGCTCATCCAGTTCCACCTCCTGCCACACCTTCCACTAGACCAGGTTGCTCCAAGCCCCATCCAACCTGGCCTTGAACACTGCCAGGGATGGGGCAGCCACAGCTTCTCTGGGCAACCTGTGCCAGGGCCTCATCACCCTCACAGGGAAGAACTTCTTCCTGATGTCTAATCTAAATCTCCCCTCTGTCAGTTTAAAGCCATTCCCCCTTGTCCTGTCACTACTTGCCCTTGTAAAAAGTGTCTCTCCATCTTTCTTATATGCCCCCTCTATATATTGAAAGGCTACAATAAGGTCCTCCCAGAGCCTTTTCTTTTCTAGGCTGAATAACCTCAACTCTCTCAGCCTGTATTCATAGGAGAAGTTAATTACATTTCTGATTAATTTCTGGTAATTTGAAAATTCTCTTAGGAGCAGGGTTCCCCATGTTCTGTGGGATGTAAGCATTCCAGGAACTCCTAGAGAGGACAGGCTACCAAAAACCAATCCTCTCTATCATCTTAAGAGCACCAGCTTCCAGGCTCATTTGGAGTTATACAGCCCCACAATTAGCTCTTGACAATCCTTATATCAGCTACTTCAGTAGACAGCAGCGGAAATCCTGGTCATGTGCAGCATTACAGAACCAAATCCTTACAGTCTAAAGACCCCAAATAGCATATGGTTAGCTCTTTATTACCAATATTCCCATTAATACTTTATTAGAGAAGTGGCACATTCTGCTGTTGGTTATTTCAGCCTGAAGAAAAGGTTATTAGCACTCGCTCTTCCCAGCAGCTCTGTCCCCCCCAGTAATCTTTATGTCCTTCCCACATTCCTAACAGATTCAGGGTCCCTAAACCAAATATTTTGACCTGCTGCCTGGACAAGATATGACATAAACTGCCAAACAACATGGATAAAGGCCCATGGGCGTACCAGTGAGAGCTCTCTGTTGTACCCAGCAGCATATATCTGGCTATAGGAACATGCTCATTTTTGATTCCTCTACATGCATGTTAACTTTGATTGAAACGAGCCACTTCATTCCTAAGTGACTGATGGGGGACTGACAGTGCGATAAAAAAGCCTTATTTCCTCAAGAAACTACAGAAAAAAAAAACCTCCATGAGCCTGTCAAAAGTGTATCATAAAATTGATCCCCAAATCTGAAAATACATATTATTAAGAAAGATCAGATAGCGCTTTTGAACTGCCTTCTGATTTTGAAACTTCTGTCTCATTCTGAATATATCTAAGTGGAAAGCAAATTTAGTATGAGCAGACTGACCCTGTGTTCACAGGAAGAGCGGGTAGGAAAACACTTTTCCTTCTTTTTTCCCACTTTATCTAAAACCTCTTGAGCAGAGGGGTGGACAGAAGAGCTCTGCCTGCTTGCTGCAGCAGCTCTCATTGAATGCTTCTCTTGAGAACGCTGGAAAAGGGCAGGCAAGCAACCAAAGGCTCCGGGCAGAGCTTTTGCTCCCTTTCTGTCAGGAGCCTGCTTCCTTGGGGTAATTCCTGCAGAAACTGGGGTGCATTTGAGGCAGGCACTCTGGGTGAAGACTGAGGCTGGTGTTTGTCTGCCTGCATCTCAATAGCTGCAATACGGGTGTCTCCACCTGAAGGTGTTCAAAAAAAATGTCGGCAAGGCCCTTAGTGACATGGTTTAGTGGTGGACTTGGCAGTGCTGGGGAATGGTTGGACTCGATGATCTTAAAGGTCTTTTCCAACCTTGATGATTCTATGATTCTACAGTTCAGGCTCCCTTCACAGTCATTGGAGAGAAATGAGCACTGTTATGCAGTGATTCATCTGACCTATTTTAGATGTTCACCTTAGGAGTAGGTGAATCATGCCCTAGAAATGCTTCTTGAATATTTGAATAAGGGGCTTTTCTGATTTTGTTCAGTGACTTATTCTCAGTTTGTTACATGCAAGATTTCTTGCTTTTAAGTAATATTCTTTAATTCTTTTCATTTTTAGTACAGAGTTAATTTTTACTCAAGATGAGGATGTGCTAAAAGACATCTTTCTCTGAGAGCTGGGGTTTCAAAAAATCAGCAGTTTCACTCCTGTGATTTTGTAGCTCGTCTTCTGGAAAGGGTGTGTGAAATAGAAATGATAAAGTATTAAGACTAAAGAAGACAGAAGCCCAGAGGGGAAAAAGATGAGCAAGTCAGAATCTGAAAGAACACAGTCAGGAAACACAGATGATGTGGTTTCTGTAAAAAGCTTGTTTGTTCAGTTAGAGGGGAAGGGAATTTGTGTATGCATAGCTGCAGTTTAATTAAGTGTAGGAATCACTGTGTATATATAAAAAGGCAGATTTATTTTTTGGATAGACTATCCAATATTATATTGGATATTATATAATATAGAGATATACTATTACAGATTTTATGTGTGTCTCTGTGTATATATTGTTGTAGACTCCAAATCTCTGTGCATAAGGTGTCAGAGGAGCTTGACAGAGAAGGGTCCGTGTATGGAAAGTGGAAAGTGATGGAATATGTGATTTTTTCATTACATCAAACGATCCAGCTAGGTCTTCAGATTTTAAAGTTGCATTTCCAACCCTCCAGTAAAGCTAAGAAACACTTGAAGATGGGACCTAGCTTCAGAAACAGTCACCTAATGTAAAGATATCTGTCTGCAGAAGTTAACAGTGGCTCTTTTCAGTTGTCTGAATTTTCCCTCTAGATCCCTTCTGCACCAGGGCAGCATGTGCAACAGGACATCAGCAGCTGCTGTATTTTGAAATCAGTATGTAGGGATGCTGTGCTATTGCTCCAGCCCCTCTGAAGGTGTCAAGAGTTTGGTGTTGCTTTCTCTTATCTTCTTGCTTTTTCTTGCTTCTGGCTTATTCAATCAGCATAGGATCGATCAAGGAGCAATGTGGGAAGTGGTTTAACTCAGGTGGGACACAGACGTGAGCTCTAATTCGTGTTCCTATATAAACATGGTTGTCTCCTAGCCACAGGCCAGGATTAGAGGTGCTACATCACAGACCCTTTATTCTCTCTATTGTATTTGCTTTGCCTCCCCTTGATCCGTTATCAAGAGCTACCAATAAGCTGCATTAATTGTTCTTTCTTATATGTGTTTGTATGAAAGCTGTGTTTTAAAATATGTCACATAAAATGTGGTTGTATAAAATGTGTTTGTAAACTTGTTTATAAACTTTACTTATGAAAAGGGTTATAGACAGAAGTATAAAAGACTGGTTGGCAATCTTGGGCAGTTGACAGAACTTCATTTATGATAGATAAATGCATTGTTGTTACTCAAACTAAGCAGCATGCAAGCTATTCATGGAATGGCATTCATCTTTAATAAATATTTTATGTAATGCTGACCACTTGGAACTCCAAGGAATTAAGATTCTATAATAGCGTGGTCTGTCATCTTCCTTGATTTTGATCTCAGTGCCATAAAAGTGGTTGTAATGGGTAGTTTTCAGTTCCAGACCCCCTGGACATTTCCAGTGTATTGGTCAACTGCTGTATAGTACATACAAGCCTATTAATAGATCTTTGCTTTTCCTTGTGACCTTTCATAGATTCCTCAGTACTTGTTTTAACACACACCCCCCAAAAGTCAAAGTGACTTCTATTTTGTGGGGTATGGGATGCTATTTTAAAACATAATATAATTGGGGGTGCTTTCCTTGTTGCAGTTACTGATGGTAAATCACTCTGGTCCCTTCACTAGTTCAAACATTAATCTTTGGGAAGAGCGAGTGCCAGAAGCCTGGTTAAGAAGCCGTGGGGCCATTTATCAGCTGTGCTGACACTTAGCCTTTGCTGGAGGTAAGTGTGGGGTACAGCAAGCTCTGGCCAGGAGGATCACAAGACGTTTTGCATACTGAGACATGGTATGAAATGTGCTTTTTACAATTATTTACAGTGAAATTCATTGTAAGAATGAATAAGGTCATTGGCATTTAACCTGAGCTAGAGTTGTGAAACTTCAGATGACTGTGCAGGAGTTAGGTTGCTCTGATGACGTGTTTCATCTAGGGCTATGCAGCTCTTCTAGGCAAAACATGTCCTTGTGGTTACACCTTTTCTTGTATTTCTTCTTGCTTATGTAGAAAACCTGTATGTGTAATAATTTGAAATATTTAAAGACTTTTAAAATTTCCTAAATAAAATGCTTTCTTTATAAATAAATTTCTCAATGTAAATACACATATTTGATTATAAATACTAATGTATAAATGTCTAATTAGAAAACAATGTAATGGTCCATTCTCAATTGTTTTATCTCTGTAAGAGGAAGGAGTATTCTGAACTGAGTTTCGTGGTGGCTGAGTTTACAATAGTATTATGTGCAACATTTTGGTTTATACTGCAGGGCAGGGGCAGGAACACTTTCTTCTATTTTTAATTTTGCGTTTTAATGATATGGATAATTCACAATGCTTTCTCTTGTGTTTTTCTCAGTTGACTGTGCCTAATGCAGTCATGTCATGAAATACATGTATTGTGGTGGGCTGAGACCTTTGCAGCATGAAATAGATCATGAGTATTTAAAATCTGACCTCTAGGTTTGATAAAAAACCTTCTTAGACCAGGTATTACCCACAATGGTAATAATATGTAACATACAAAGCTGAGCTTTCACACCTTCTATCAACTTTATAATTACAATGTTCTTAAGGGTTTTTTGCTTTCAGAAAAAAGTCTACATGCTGTTTGTTTGCAAAGGAAAATATGAGATTTACAGCTGAAATGGATCATAAGAGAGGATGGGAAACAGACCCAAATGCACCATGCAAACTAAGATGGTTTACAGTTGGATTCTATGATCTTAAAGATCTTTCCAACCTAAAAGATTCTATGACTGGTTGGGTTTTGTTTGTTTTTTTTTTTTTTTTTGGGGGGGGGGAGGCTGGGTGGTTTTTTTTTCCCTTGGTTTTAAAATATGCTCCTCATTCCACTTCCACTTTTCCCATTATTGACGAAATCGGAGTGGAAATCTAAACCTGCAGAATGTTAAATTTCCTCTGCTAGGTGCCAGGTGACGTCCCAGCTTTTGACTTGTGCAATACTACAAAAGGCCACAGGAGGGATATTGCAGCAAGGTCGTCGAGATGCTTCATGAGAAAGCTGTGTGGTACTGGTGGTGGACGCTGGCTCTGGAAGAGTCTTGGCAAAAGTCCATATGCAACTCTAGCTAACCCATTAGACTTTAATTTTGTTTTATGAGGGCTTAATTAGGTCTCTCGTAATAACTCCAGAACACTCACATAAAGCTAGAGAATGACCCCATGTAGTCATTTGAAGCCACAAAATACCTGTGTGAGTCAAAAAACCCTACCCAAGGAAGGGAAAACTCTTCATCCCCTAGTAATTTCTAAAGGACTTCGCATGAATGTGGGAAATAACTCATTTTTCCTTGGCAATCTCTGAGAAAAGTCATGGGTGTCTGCAGTTTCTCTTAGACTAAGAAAATAGGTGCTGCAGCTGATGGGAGGGTCTCTGCTAGAAGATCATGGGCTGTTGGAAAAGGTGAGCAGAACACTAAGCACACACCACACAGCAAGGAAATAGCTACCACGTATTTCTGGCACCAGCCATTTGGGTTTTAATGTTTTTTGTTGTTGGAAGAACAGATAGAGCCTTAGGCTAGTGAGGTATGTTTTAGGTGTGACTCCTACTCATGATTCTGTTTGCATCGACTTCATTCTAAAACTTTTCAACTTTTCAACTTTTATTTTCAACTGATAGGATAAATCAAGAGTTAAAACAAAATAGGGTTTTATTTATTAGACTCAGTGCATTACCTGGAAAAACATGCAGGATTAGGCCAGCCTGCTTTATCCTGCAGGTAAACGAACCAATAGATCCTCCTCTTTGGTTTAGCAGCATCTGAATGTTTCTGGCACTCCATAGAGGTGAGTGAACACAGCCGATTTATTCCTCTGGCTGGTTTACTTTTGTCAGTCAGTCAATCTGGTTTCTTGGGGGCCATTTTTCACCCCCTTTCCTTTCAGTATCTGTGACAGGGGCTGTGGCTCCATGTTACAAATTCTTTGCAGCTTAAGAGGTTCCCTTTTCCAGCATCATCCCTTCCTCACATTCCCCTGCCATGTTCCACAGCTGAATGCTCTCTTAGTTACAGTCACTCAGTGGTCAGTGTAACTGCCCTGTTGTAAATAGTTCCCTGTTGAACCATGTGGGGAAAGAATGAATGCTGATATGCTGTTGCTTAGAGGTAGGAAGGATTAGTTGGGGTTAGGTAAGGACAGAAAGCTTGCTGCCAGAGCGATTGCACCATAGAGTTCCACCTTCAGAAACACCAACATATTAAATAAAAAGATGCTTCATGTTTTCCCTTTTAATCCCATTTTATGCCTGCTAAATCCATAATAAATCACCTAAAGAACAGGAGATCACCTTGGATGCCTTCTGCACTGGTGCCTGCAATCAGTCTGGCCCCCAAACAATTGCCATGCCAGTTTTCTGCTTTGTCTTTGCTCTGGCTTCTCCCACCTATCTGTGAGTGAGCTCTTAGTATGACATTTCCTTTCTGGTTCTGCCCAACCAAGCCTCCAGCAGCCAAGCCCCAGGCAAACAGTAGCACTCCTGCACTCTCAGCTACTCCTGTGCTTGCTGCAAGACCACTCTCCCAAGAGACAGACTGCATTTCTAAAGACATAACATGCCAGTATTCATCAGAATTTTTTTGTTATCTTCTTGGGAAACCTTTTTCTTGTCAGGAGATGAAATCATTGGGTTTTGCATATCCTTTTTTCTGCAGTCTTAAAATCAAATACTGTAGGAGGTCAGATGTTGTGCTGAGCCATCATTGCTGTGGCATTTCTTCTTTGGCTGACAACTCTACATATTATTTTGAGTGAAACCTAGGCAGAAGTCACTCCTGTTGCATGAGGTGGTGGTGAAACACTGGAACAGGTTGCCCCATCTCTGGAAGTGTTCAAGGTTAGGTTGGACGGGGCTGTGAGCAACCTGATCTAGTTGAAGATGTCCCTGCTCATTGTAGGGGTGTTGGACTAGATGACTTTTGAAGAGTCCTTCCAACCTTAAATATTCTATGATTCTATAAATCCTTTCTGTACTTGTGCCTTTGGGTGGAGCAAAGTCTTCATCTAACAGTATCTCCATCATTCCTTGCCCACAGCAGCAATTGCTCAGGCACTCCATTGGAGAAGCATGTCATATACCCCAGCAAGTGATTTTAATTGACTAAGCAGATTTTTGTTTCTGAATAAATTTCTAGATTGTTAATTCTACTTTCCATCTTTAAATTATGCTTCAGAATTACTGTCTTTTGGTAGTGGTCAGTAATTAGCATATGCCTCAGGCATGTTATTCGACCACTATATAACGTACCAGCAGGAGCTGGCTAACTGGAATTTTAGCTTTTTTTTTTGTGTGTGTGTATTTTGGTATAGTATCATTACATAGTATAAAATTAGCATCTTGGTCCACTGAGTCCAGCTCTGGACCCATGCTTATGGGTTATGGCAGCTCTTTATTTTTCCTTCTGCATTTTGCAGTGGAACAACTTCCCTCCTTTTTTTTCAGTCTCTGCCTCCAAGACCACAGAGGTTTTTGTCACCTTCACGAGCTTTCTATGAAAGCCACGAATCAAAACACATGGTCCATCACGTATGCTCAGTGTTTTCACTGAGTCACTCCTCCAACGAAGGTGTGTGTGCTGCAATATTGTACTCCAGACACAGGACATAACTAACTCCCCACTTCTAGGTGCTGGAGGATGTACCAGATCTCTGGTTTTAACCTGCTACTCCAAACGCAAAGAGAAGATGCTTTTCCCACAGAAGGCAAGATAATGCCAGGGTAACGGTCCCCATAAACGCAGGAGGAAATCAGCCCTGACTCCCCAGCCCTTTCCTTGTGCTGTCTGTCAGAGCATGCCACTGTGGAAGGACAAAAGGAAGTAGGAGAGAGCATCCCAGCAGCAAAAAGCTCACAGAAGGCGGCAACAAACACTAAAATCTATGTTACATCAAACCACTTGCACCAAGAAAACAAACTTTCAGGTCAGGGCAACAGCCCATGAGAGAAAGCCAAGGTGCCATTTGGTAAAGGCTTTTCTTTGTTTACCCAACCTTCAAGTGTGTAAAATGTGTACTAGATGGAGGAAAGGAGCAGGAAGAGAGGTTGAAGCAGTCCAGGTTACCCTGAGCCCCAGGGTATGAACCTGAAAACACCAATGTTTTGCAGAACAGAGAAGGTGCCACTTGTGTTTTGTGCCGCAATACTTAGCATTTCAAAGCAAGCCACATGTTGCTTTTAAATGCCAGCAGATCTTCTCTAGAGCATTTTCTAAACACATTTTGCACACTTCCTGATAACTGCTCATGGCTGGTGTCCAAACAAACTACTCAGATGGCAAACTTTGATCTCTGCAGGACTTGACATTTAAGCACAGAGGCTGGCAAAACAACAAGCAGGTAAGCAAGCTATGAGGAATCCTCGCTGCCTTACGTACCAGCAGACTTGTTTAGGCTCCCTGCATTCAGCTTCCCTTGATTCACTGAGAAAAGTGCAGCTAAACCAGGCACAATGCCATTTCGTTTCTGTGGCACAGACTTGTGAAATTCCCTAGGCTTTGTTTCTTGCATAGAGAGTAAGGCAGGTGGCTGTAGAGAAGCTGAAACGATTGCTGCTGGGCACTCAAAGCAATCATTCATGATTGCCGTTTCCCGTTTGGTACCAGTGATGATTAAACTTAACTCATCTAAGCCTCTGCTCCCCTCCCCTCAAACATCTTCTGCCTGTCATACTGACACAGCTGTTTGTGTGTCTGTACAGTGGATTGGATCACGAACTGATCCGGCTAAAAATAACCAAGGGTAGAGTGAAGAACTATTACTCTTTAGCCACTGAAGCTTTCCAATCTGCCTCATGATGCAGTTGCACACACAGCTGCACTGGCACAGTGAGCACAGCATGAGAGTACAAGTACTAGTACTTTTTACAAGGGCATGTAGTGACAGGACAAGGGGGAATGGCTTTAAACTGACAGAGGGGAGATTTAGATTAGACATCAGGAAGAAGTTCTTCCCTGTGAGGGTGATGAGGCCCTGGCACAGGTTGCCCAGAGAAGCTGTGGCTGCCCCATCCCTGGCAGTGTTCAAGGCCAGGTTGGATGGGGCTTGGAGCAACCTGGTCTAGTGGAAGGTGTCCCTGTCCATGGCAGGAGGTGGAACTGGATGAGCTTTAAGGTCCCTTCCAACCCAAACCATTCTATGGTTCTATGATTCTGTGAGTAACTGACCAGGAGGACACAGAGAAGAGGGGAGGAGGGGACACTCATGCTGTCTTGGAAAGAAAAGCAGGAAGAACCATAGCTTCAGTGGGATGAGCTGGGTAGTACAAACCTGGCAGCTCCACTTCTCGGAGGTACTTAGCAAAAAATGAGCACCGATTCCAGCTGGATAATGCACATTTGAAAAGATTAATTTCCTGGTCCTCCTCTGGAAGTATTCCTTGTGCACAAAAAAAGGTGGATTTCTGTTTAATGCTTTTGTTCCACTTTCTCCTTGCTGCTCCCCTGGAGCTGTTGTTTCCTGAAGGGGATTGCATGGTGAAAATACCAATTTGAGGAACTGCTGAGTTCTTTACATGTTTATTACCACCCGCCCCAGACTACAATTTTCCCTCACTTGTGCCAACCCTGATGTTTGTGGAGCTGTGCTGAGCGCTGGATCAGGGAAGCAATCCAAGTTAAAAATAACCCAGGGTGGCTGGGGATGGCAAGAGCTTCAGCCATCCGATGTAATCTGCTGTCACAAGTCAGCAAGAGCTGCTTGCAGCTGCAGAAGTCATGAAAGCCCAGCCTCGGAGACACCTATTTACTACAAGAAATATGAACTTTTCAGCCAGTTGAAGGACCCCTGTGAATAAGGAGGCAGAAATCCTTCACCCATGCTCATAAGGGACAAGAGAGCAAACCTCACTGTGCACAGATGCCAGCAGAAAACCTCTTCACACAAGCTTTACTTCAGCAGTTCTTCACATGATGAGCTAATGGCAGTGTATGCTATTCAGCTGATATATGTTGTTTATTCTGTGGATTAAGAAGAAAGTTACCATGGTTTTTAAGTGCTGTAAGGGTACTGCAGCAATGGGGCTGTGCTAGCACCAAGGAAGAGAATAGAAGAGTATTCTTCACAGACATGAATCTAACAGCTTCATGGTACAAAGTGAAGTACCAATCTGTGGATGTGCTCCAGAAGAACACTTCTTCTCAACTCTAGCAAAACAATACCACTGCTGTCACGCACCAGCACTAACCTACATGAGCACAGCAGCAGTGACGCGATTTTCACCTACTCATAGGCTTGGAGGGGAGCATCTGTAATTATTCATTCTCTCTTGTATTCCAAGCCAATACCTGGATTTCTTCTGGCTCCTCTTTTTGGTTCATGGCTCATGCCTCCTGGGTTGAGTGTTTTTGAATACCAGTCATTTCCTTCTTCTGTCCCTCCTACTTCTGACTTGGCACTTTGCTGTTTCTCTCCCCAGGAATGCCCCCGCTGGGAGCTGGCTGGCTTCAGCACTACGGCAAAGAAGGTGAAGCATCAAAAGCCTCAGAGCCTGAGGAATTTCGGGATCTTCTCAGGTTACATTTCTTGAGAAAGGAATTCACCCTTCCTTCACATGCATTACTGGCTCTGTACACACTGAGGTGGAAGATGCAGTTGAAACCCACAATTACATTAACAGCTATATCACATATTAGCCATATGAAAGCAAGTGCCTGAGGCTTAGGGCAGGATGTGGCTGCCCTAAGGCAAACTGAATGCTTCCACACTAGCCTCTGAGCTTGGAATAGGCCTGAGACATAACATCACTGTCAACTATGCCAGGTTCCTCCTTAGATTTTAAGGGCCCAGAACAAGTACCATTGTATTTTGCCACTTTCTTTCACCTTTCTAAGAATATGAGGACTCATGTTCAGTGATTTTAATTCTTCTCTCTGTAGACACAATGAAAAAATGTTATGTTCCACTCCCTTGCCCCCTGCATTCCCATTGCTGCTTCCCTTCTTGTCATAATTATTAAAAGGTTTTTTATCTTATTTTTTTTAAAATAAAACAGCTTGGGGTTCCTGTTTGACCCCAGGTTCACATAAAGGTTTGATCATATATCCAATGAATGGGGAAGATGACTGCAATCTCTCTAATGCACCCTATATGCAAACTCTGCTTTTCCCGTTTTGCCTGGTATTTCTGTGGGCCTGAAGGCACAGAGAGAAATCAAAGGTCAGCTGCTAAAGAAATCAGGCAAGAAAAGAAAACAGTTGGGCATCAGAGGCATCTTCTTAAGCACAACAGTGAGGTGCAGAGCTGTGGAAAGCAACTTCTCAGTCCCTATCCTAAGAAAGATCTTCTGCTAAGGCTGGGAAAAGGCACATCAAATGACACAGGCCTGTCAAAAGCTCTGCCTTCTATAAAGGCAGATGCACGTTTTATGTGCTTTGGGCTGGTGTGGGGTAAGCACAGAGACTGCTGTTTTGTGAGGGGAAACACTGACAGAATAGGGACACAGAGAAGCCTCCTCTGTGGTTCTGTGCCTAAAGATGATATCTGAACCACAGCTAAGTAGAGTTCAGCAGTATTATGGTGAAGGTCAGCTTGAGGTAGAGACATAGCAGGCAACGGCCCAAAGCAACATATGACCAGCAAGGAGCAGCACAATTGCAAGAGCTCTGGAAAGCAAAAAACCCCAAAGTCCAGATATGAGGGAGCAATTATTTGGGGGGGGGGAGGGGGTGCTGGAGAATTGTTACCCTTCTATGCCGCTTTTACCACTTCCAAATCACCTTGTCTTCCCAGCAGCTTCAGGAAACCCAACTCTTCAGTCTTTCTTCCTAGCTCTTCATCCCATTTGAATCTCTTCTGCTTATCCTTTCCCTCACACGGCGGCCTAGTTCAACCATTCATCTTTGTGATGGCAAAATGCCTTGCAATGCTTTTACTTCAGCTGTTACCCTTAATAGTGCCATGCCATTACCCTTACCCATACTCAGGGCAGGGAAATAAGTCTTGTGCAGGCCAGCTGTGCTTGCACTATTACCAGAGAAACCTCTCCAAGGAAACTTTGTCAGGGATGAGACCAGCCGCATTCCCAAGCAGCTTACCTGTTCCGGCCTCCTGAGACTTGCCGCAAGTTGTGTGAGTAGGTTTGCTTTTTTAGAGGAAGGTTACTTCAGTCAATTTATCAAGGCTGTGCACCCAAGGTGTGCTGTGGTGCAGTAGAGTTATTTCAAGCTGCCTATCCACCTGGCTGTTCAACAAGTCTGTTGTAATCAATGCTGGCTCAAGCTGTGCTTTGTACAGTGAGTACCAAAGGGAAGGAAACAAAGGAGTTTGCACATCTTTGCACCCTCTGCATCCATGAAGATGTTTGGAGCTGGTATGGCCTGCTTTAATCAATGGGTGCTTTCACTTACCCTTGAAGGGTTACTGTGTACTGTCCCACCCAACCCAGCATGTCCCCCAGGCAGAGTCAGCTATCTGCAGCTACAGATACCTCCATGGCAAGTCTCAAGAAGAAAGAGGAAAACTCCGCTTCCCTTACAAAGTCAGGCTCTGATGCTCTCTGGTTCCGAGGTGCTCACATGTGAGAGCGTCCCTGTCATGTGAATGAGTGTCCCAAACAGGCCAGACCTCTGAGAAGAAAACCAGACAGATGTCAAAGTCCATCAGGACTGCAAAAGCAGTGTTATCAGGTGGATTTGTGAGTTTTCTAATAAGAAAGCCAGCAAGGACTTGAATGAGAAAAAGGAGAGGATAGTTGAGAGGTGTATCAGTCTACTTGTGAGATATATCAGGTTTGACATAGAAAGGCTAAAGGTCCTTCAGAGCTCAGGACACGAGGGCATATGCAGCAAAGCAGACTATTCCAGCAATGCCTCTTTTGGCCTCTGTTTGCTCCATCTCCCGAAATATCCTGTATTTCCCTTTTTTCAGAGATGGGGGCGCCCGCTGTTGCGTCTCTGGCTATTCAGACCAATGGCGTTAGGGTACAGGATAAACAGGGCCAGAAAGAAGTTTGCTGGGCACGCAGGAGCACTTCTGTTTGTTTGATATATCTCAAAAAATGCTTTAGAGATTACACATAAAATACTTCTAAAATTTTATTAAGCACACAAAACACACCTCTTGTTCAAGATCAAAAGCAATTTGGTTTCCTAGTCATACACAATGAAGAGCAATGTAAAAGAAGTTGTATTTCAGTCATCCCTACTCAACATCTTTTTTTCAGCAGGGGACTGGAAAACTGGACCCCATACAACCCAGGTGACAGAACTAGTAAGATAATCTCAGAGCAGCTGCAGCAATGCTAGAACCAGGTTCATCTACCAGCAGGACAGTGTGTCACTGCATAGTAAGGTTCTGTCACTTTCTCTCATAAAGAAACGGTGAGCACTGTGTGCCATCCTCTGGCTTTTCAGATTCATGCAGAAATGCTACATGAACATGAAAGCCTATTCTAAGAATACCCCTCACCTCCAGATTCTTATTTGCATTGCATGGCAGCTGTGCTAAGTATATAGTCATCCCTCTGTGAGGGACAACACATGTATTTCCAAATCTGGTCCTGCCAAGGGCCAAGAAACTGATGCCAAAGAGGTCACTCTGATGAGAAAGAAAGAATAAAGGATGGGATAACACAGAACACGAGGCTGAAAACTTTTATTTCAGAGACGTCATTCATCCATTTGCCTCAGGCATTTCTAAAGTGTTATAGTCTCACTGCACTATCTAAGCACCATTAGCACAGCAGGAATTTATAGTATTCTACAGAGCTCCCTCAGCTGACAGGAGAATTTGGGCACTCAGTGGTGACCACGGGTCTGGGATGGAATGTGCTAGGGATGGTCTGCTGGAATTTTACTAGCTAATTACCTTTTTATTCCAGCTTTTTTTCCCCAGTGGTCTCCCACTATAATCCTAAGGGAGGAGATGGCTGGTAGAGTGCCAGCGAGCTAGCTGCTGGAAAAGTAAACCTTCTGGTTCTTGACTTTTTGCACATGCCCATACCTCCATCTTCAGAATTTGGCTCATGAGTTTGTGCTGCCTATAAAGCGACTACATTCCTGGAAGAGGAGGAACATACCCTGTAATTTCTGCAACAGCAAAGGAAGGGTGGTGCCCAGATTCTCGTCTCCAGCTGGATGATCACAAACAGCAAAGGGCAGACAGGCTAGGGGAAGTGAATTATTTCAGCCAAGTGACACTGAACAGGGAAAACTAACAGTGGCTGTGGAAAGGAACTCCAGAAATGTGCTTATGCTGATCAGCAATCCAATCCTAGCCACTAAGACTACTGCACTGGCAGTGTGCTGTGAACCCTAAGGCCACTTTGATTTGGCATACAGTTTTAAGTAAGTTCGTGAAGATTAGAAATAAATGCACCTCAACCCTTTCATTTAGAGACCACTGTTAAGTATACACAGCACTTCACAAAGCGTGTAAAAGGAAAAGAAATGCCCTGAAGACTGCTGTGAGGCATATTCAGGGACAACTGACTTCACCTTCTCAAATCAAAGTCTTGATGCAAGGGTTTCCCTTTGAGTTGATCTCAACTATGTGCAGACCTGAGTTTGATTTCATTGATCTGCTGTACTGACTCTGTAGAGACTGCCAGAAAAAAAGCTGCATTTGCAAGATGCCTTTCCTTGGCAAACAGGGCTTCTCAGCCAAACAGTTTTAGTGCTGTAGATTTCCTTTAGGAAGCTCAAAGTGGAATAGGGGACACACGCACAAATTGATCAGTTCTACAGCTGGAGTACAGCATAACCTTTGAGTTCAGTTAAAAACAAGCCTACCAACTGAGAGCTGTAGTATCCCTTCTGAAAGTCTGCTAGCAAATGAAAATCTTGACGCTTCTGGAACCAACTAGATGACCATTAGTCACATTTCCAAACCACTTTCCAGAAGTGGACAGAAATCAAGAAGTCATTGGTTTGAAACTGTTCATAGAACAAGAAAAACAACAAACAAACACAAAACTAAAAGCAAAAATGTGCATTTGCAAACGAAGGCTTTGGTTCCTGTGTAAACACAGCCCACCCCATTTCTGAAAGCTCCTTCTACTTCCCTGAGCAGCTGCACATAAAGGTGCCTTGTTCCTCTAGGAGCAGCAAATAATTTCATGCTCCCCCTACAGCTCCTTTTTATTAAACTATATGAAAATAACATTTTATCAGCAGTTGAGTGTCAAGAAAGTGGCTTGGGGCTTACAGAAAGGATCCCTGCAGTCTCTTGGAGAGTAGCAGGTTCTGTAAGACAAACCATTCACAAGCATCCCTGGCCAACAGCTGCTCAAATCCATGGATGTTCTTAGCATTTTTATTTCCTTCATCTCTTCCCCACCACAGCTCCAGTCCTTTCACTGGCTTCAGCCTGCAATCCTTTTTCCAGAGACCTACTGAAGCCATGGAACCAGGTGCAGGATTAGTAAGGTACATCACAAAACCAGAAATCTTTTCTAAGCTGCAGCGGTGCTGGGTAAGCACACCAATCAGTACCATCACTAAAATGATCAGCAGCAAAACAGTCAAGCATATGAACAATGTAAAGTGTTGCACTGCAATTCCTTGTAGTTAAAACCATGAGGGGGGGTATATCCTACAACTGCCACCAATATGTACCTGTGTAAAACGAGGAGGAAGAGCACTATACGCTGAGTAACATTTAGAAGTCATTCCTTGCAACCATAGGAGCCACACATTTTTTTTATATATATATAAATAAACAACTCAATTCCAGATCTTATACACACACACACAAAATATTCAGTGTAAAACTGAATGTCCTGATATGAAAACTCTGGTGTTTTGGTACAAAACCTGTTTCTCCCAGCTTCTTATTGAGAAATGCAAGTGTATACAGCATGTTTCATGTTTTGAGAGGTACCGATATGGTGTAGTGTCATATAGCTGGTCATTTTGACTACTGCCATGGTGTGTGCACGCATGATTGCTCACATGAGAGTGTGAAGATACACATAGTACAAAAGCTAGTTTGTATGTATGTGAATACACACATATAGATGTTATTTACACACTTGTGCACACACACACTGTTCAAAACAGGACTTGAGAAATACTGGTATGGAATCAGATCAGTCCTAGTACACTGTTATTCTGTCCCATTTTGCAACACAGCTTACACCAGCCCACTTGAAACATACAAGTGAACCCAAATTCTGCAGAATGAGGATGCTAGCAGTACAAACTCACAGGCGATCTCCATATGCCTGTCGAGCTGTGTACTGCAGTCTTAGCAGCAGCAAGTGTAATTCTGATTATTTTTTTTTAAGCCTCCAGGTATGATAGTTTTGTACATCAGTTACCCACCAGTTCTGAGATTCCAGAACAGGCCATGCCCCTATCCTTCAGATCCCTCATTCCTTCCATCCAAGCAGCATCTTGCAGAAAACCTTTCCAGGCCTGCCTTCCTTCTCCGGTTCAGGGTATGCCTACATGCCCGAAGTGTGCTGAGGGTAGGAGGAGGTGACTGAGATGAGCAACATGGGCCAAGGGCATTACTCTGGCCAGCTGCCTATAATCCAGGGGTCCTGGTATAATCACACCCTTGTCCACCCCCTTGTCCCTTAGGCACATTTCGGACAGGCCAGGACCAGGAGCTGCATCCTAGATCACCCCCAGACAACACCTAGCTGCCTACCACACATGCACCCGCTGGTGTGAGACTAAGTAGGAGTTGCGACTGAAGCTCTTCCCACAATGGGAGCACTGGAAAGGTTTCTCCCCAGTGTGGGTACGACGATGACGGATGAGGGTAGAGTTGTCACTGAAGCAGGTCCCACACTCAGCACACTTATAGGGTTTCTCCCCAGTGTGGGTGCGACGGTGCTGGACAAGGTGCGAGCGCTGGCTGAAACTCTTCCCACAGTCAGGGCACAAGTATGGCTTCTCACCTGTGTGGACACGCCGGTGGATGACCAGCTTAGAGCTCTCGCTGAAGCACTTGTTGCAGTCAGCACACTTGTAGGGCTTCTCACCTGTGTGGAGCCGCTGGTGGGCAATGAGATTGGAGCTGTCGCTGAAGCGCTTCCCGCACTGCGGGCACTTGTAGGGTTTCTCACCCGTGTGGAAGTTGGCGTGGCGGAGCAGGCCTGAGTTCTGGTAGAAGTTCCTCCCACACTTGGCACAGACGTAAGGCCTCTCGCCAGTGTGGTTGCGCTGGTGCTGCACCAGGTGGGTGCTCTGGCTGAAGCTCTTCCCACAGTCCTTGCATTGGTACGGCCGCTCACCCGTGTGGACACGCTGGTGCTGGATGAGGTGGGAGCGGCGGCCGAAGCTCTTGCCACAGTCAGCGCACATGTACGGCTTCTCCCCAGTGTGGATCCTCTGGTGGCGGATCAGGTCAGAGCTACGGTTAAAGCTCTGCCCACACTCGATGCAGATGTAGGGCTTCTCTCCCATGAATGCTCGCTGGTGCACCACGGTCTCCTTACGCTTCCGGAAGCCACAGCGAGAAGTCTTCTCCAGCCCCGTGTCTGGGGAGGGAGGGTCTGGCCTCAGATGGGACACTTCCTGGTCACAGCCCGGAGAAGCAGCTTCCCTCATGAAAAAGTCCGAAAGGGTCCCACAGTGCTCGGCTGCCTCCGGCCCATCTCGCTGGAGATCCCCCTCATTTTCACTCATGCTCCCATCACCTGCAGGGGCAGAAGCAGCAGCCAGACACGACCAACACGTTTAGTCACGATGTGCACACCTCCCTTCTCCACCCAGCCTGGCCACCCCGCACCTGAGCCCTCCCGCCTAGCCCGGCCCGGCCCCGCCGCTTCCAGGCGAGAGCCGAAGGCGTCGGGACCGGCTCCATCCTCCCTCGCTGTCACCCGCCTGCGCGGCCACCCGTCGCCCCCGACCAACACGGGCGCTGGGGAGGGGATGACCCCGCGCCCGCCCGCTCCCCGCCCGAGGGGGCTGTGCCGGGGCACGGGAGGCCGAGGCGCTAAGCCGGTGAAAGTGGTGCCGGGAGCGGGGAGGCCGGCAGGCAGCGGCGGGGCCTGGCGGCAGCACCCCACAGGCCTTCCAAAGCCCCGCCGGGGGTCAATACCGGCGGCGGCGCTGCGGAAACACCGCCCCCCGCCCCGGGCGCACCCCGCAGCCCGGCCCCGGTGCCTCAGCTGCCCGCTCCCGAGGCCGGCGACCCGCCGTGCCCGCCTCACCTCCGCCCGGCGGCACGGCCCCAGCCCGGCTCGGGGGGGCGGAGGGGGCGCCGGGCGCAGCCCCCGCTGGCGCGGCACGGCCACCGGCCGCGGGAGGGGAAGTTCCCCGCGTGGAGCCCGCCCCGCCGGCACTTCCTGCGGCTCCCGGGAGGCGGCCGGCCGGCCTCTATGGTTGTAACCCTTCCGGCCCCGGCCCGCCCTGTGTTCCGCGCCTCACGGCGGCGGTCCGAGGTTCCCCCCTCCTGCCAGGGCGCTGGGCTGCAGCAGGCGCCGGCAGGCGGGGCCCGAGCCGGCGGCCGGTGGAGCCCCTCCCAGCCGGGGCGTCTGCCGCTGGCTGCTCCCGAGCCGGGACGCACCTCGCAGCTCCCCCGGCGGCGGCCGCCGCCCTGCGTGGCCTGACCCGCCCCGGCCTCCCGCCGCTGCTCGTCCCTGCCCACTGCGCGGAATGACCTGCCCCGTGCCCTGGCCCTGTTCAGGGGCTTAGATGGAACGAGCAGAGGCGGGAGCGGGCCTGGGCATGGCTGGTTCTAAGCACAGGGATACAGCTCTGCTCGCTCGAAGCGCAGGATCTGCGCTTAGATGGGGCAACGGGGCAGTAGGAAGCAAAAAGGACCGAGGTTTCATAGGCCTCCTCAGTTGGCCGTGCTGACCTCTTGTTCCATGGCTTCCTGTTCCTTCAGTGCTGTCCCACAGCCTTGCAGCCTTCCTCGCACTACCATGTTTCTCTGTTGTCTCAGTTGTTTTCTTCACCTAACACTCCCCGGCATGTCTTGGTATCACTGTTGTCTCAGTTTGCTCCCTCACGTTTCTTTATTCCAGCTGTAGAATAAAGAGAAGGCTCTGAAGAGACCTTACTGTGGCCTTTGACTGTATAAAGGGGGTGCAGAAGAAACAGTACCAAGGACAAGGGACAATGGTTTTAAATTGAAAGAGCATAGATTTAGATCAGATACAAGAATATTTTTTTTTTTACCACGAGAGTGGTGAGACACTGGCACAGGTTGCCCAGAGAAGTGGCTGCCTCATCGCTGGAAGTGTTCAGGTAGGATGGGGCTTTGAGCAACCTGGTCTAGTGCATGATGCTTCTGCCTGTGGCAGGACTAGATATTTGAAGGTCCCTTCCAAGCCAAACCATTCTCTGATTTCAGATTTCAGCACCTGACGTGCTCCCAAACTGCTCTATAAATGAGGAAGGGAGGGTGGTCTGATGAGAGGAAACTTGGACTGCACAGGTCAAAAAGAGGGCTTACCAAAAGGTAAGAAAGAAGCCTAGATTTTCATGAGATTTTCATGCAGTTGAGTCACATCTTTTTTAAGTACTGAGTCAATCAAGAGAACAGGACACACCTATTTTTGGCTCAGGATGCAAAGGTTTGCAGAACCTGAACTGTCACTTGCCTCTGTGTGCTTAAATATTGACAGGAATATTAATTTAAAAATTGGCTATAATTTTAAATAATCAGAGTTAAATGCTAGTGGTTTACACTGCTATTCAAAGCAGAAGAAACAAAAGACATTTTGTGCTTTGGTGCCCTTAAACAAACTTACCACAACTTTTCCTTCTAACCAAATATGGTGGGAAAACAGCTCTGTTGTTCCCACCATATAGCCTGAATTCTTTTTAAACAGGTGAGTCCTTTTAAACAGCTCTGTCTAGTAATTGCTCTGCAGACCTTATACCCAGATGTTGCTCCACTGAGATAAGTGTTGTTGACCAGGAGAATTGCAAGAGAGAAACTAAGTTGTGTAAATAAGATAATGTGTTTCATGAGACAGAAAAACAAGAGGGAGGATCATTGAACTACATACCCTCAGAGTGCCTGGTATAGTCAGCTGGAGGAGGAGAAAACATTTGTTAACGTCTTTTTCACAGGGGCTGCAAAGCAGCACAGCTTAAAATCTTGAAAAATAATTTTTAAGGAGCAAATGGTAAATGGGGAAAATGTGGTAGCAATTGTGTTCAGTCTGTTCTCTGCAAGGTGGAGATCTGGTACTTGGGATGGATACCTGGAAAATAACCACAGGTAGGGAAGATGGAACCTGGGATCAAATTGTCAGTAAGACAATTAGAAGTATGGCACAGACAAAGGTTACATTACTATTTATATGCCAGTGCAAAAGAAGATGCTGATCCAAGGACAGGACAACATCCACACAAAGGAAATGGGTATGAAAAAGAAAGAGGACCTATAGTTGTTTGGGAATGTGTGTTCTCTGTTGCTCAGTACTTCTATATCTTCGGAGTGGCATGGCTGAAGGAAATGGAAATTAAGCCAGTCGCTCACTGGGTAAGGAAAAACTGGGAAGATGGCCAGGGATGCATTGCTAAAGCTTCGAAACATAATACTCACAGAGGTGAGCATCATCAGAATAACAGCAATAAAATGTTGGAGGATGACAGCAGGATGGTTTGTTGTGAATAATTTATAGTAGTTTAATTCATACCAAAATAATTTATAATAAGGATTTTAACCATACATTAAATCACCAAGTGAGCAAATTTGGATTAAGTAAGTGATGTTAATCATATTTTGTAGGCATACTTATAAAGGGGTTTTTTCCCTAAAGGAAACACTGATTCTTACTGTCTGAGGAACATTTAGAAATCTTAAACTAAGAGTAATCTTTTCACAAAATAACCTCTTTTTTTATTGAGGAGGATTTATATACATACAATTAGTTGTATAAGTTAATATGTGTTTATTTATTTAACTCACATAAATTTTCAATGCCATTATTGTAAACTGTTGAATTCCTATTTATTAAATAAATCCTTTGTTTATTCCAGGTCTGACAAGATGTTTGTAGAATTGGAATAGTGGAAATGAAAAAAACTAGAATTTTCAGTTTGTCTTGTAAGTGAAATATGATGAATAGACCTAAGAAATATTTTATGTTTAAAGTTGTAGTATTTATTAACCAATGCTTAAGAAATTGAGGTGGTAATTGTAATAGGTCTCACACCTAATGATTATTCAGGTTGGAAGGGGAAACTAAACTTTAACATTGTATAAGTTTGTGGATAATCTTCTGCAAGACTTTTGCAACAGGTATACTGTTGGCACAATTGTGCTTCAGTTTATTTTTTTATGTAAGCCAAATTATTTTTATAGGTTACTGTAAATCTGGGCTTTAAAATGGATGGCCATCTTTTCATGCGTAATTTAAATAGGTTTAACTGGGGAAAAAAATTACACTCAAATTTAAGAAAAAAATCAAAACAAAACCAACCAAAACCATTAAAATATTTCTAGTTTAAAATTAAACAGAACCACAGAGAAAATATTTATTATCAAGTTGGCTGACTGATTATGCTTTCACACCATTCCCTTCCCAGACTCCCTCCCATGTCAAGTGCTGTGTGTCCTCTGATATGTTGACAAATAATATGCAGCCTTCTAGTTCCCAAACCAAACTCTCTTGTTATTAAGATAAACTTTTACAGAAGGACTGGGTCACAGACACTGGCTTCTTGATAGCTCCTCAAGTTCTTCCTTTCTTTCTCCTTTGAAATGCTGTGCAGATTCCTCTGTCTTTCCTTTCAGCAATTCGTACATGTCATATTTACTAGTCTGCAGTGTCTGTCATGGTTCCCAGAGTATGATCTGGTTCATGGCCATCAACTGTATTGAGCTGTGGCTCTCCAGGTCTCACAGACTGTGAGGAATAATGGTCTGCAAACCGCTTTCCCTTTTCTGGTTTGCGTTGATGGAGAATTTCCTTCTGCCCACTACACTTCTGGTTGCATTGGAAACTGTCCTGTTGGTTCCCTGTAGACTTAGATGTTTCATCACTTTTGGGACTTCAAAGCGAGCTGACAGTTGAGGCTTCTTCAGCACTTGGTTTTATTTTGGCATGGTCCTATCTGTCCATATGCTTACTGCTACTACTTTGCCATTACCTCCATTTTTGTCCCAGATTTATGTGCACCGCTTGCCCTGTGTTGGTTTGCTGAAACTGTGGTGCTTGGTGGTTACTGATGTAGCTATTTCATGGTTATATAGAGATGTTGCTCATCTGTGCATAGTGTTTTGGATCTGTTCCTGCAGAAGGCACCCTAGCTGAGAAATCTCTATCCACCTTGTGGTATTAGCCTTTAAATCTGTGTGGATTAGTGATTACTCCTCTTTAAACAAAACCATATGTCGGACATATAATTTGTACTTCACACAGAGGAGCAGGAACACTTGCTCCTTACCATAAGGTAGAGTGAAAAATGTGTAATTTTAGTCAGTATCATCCCATGCTGTTTGAAATGTGGAGTCTCCCGCACAATAATAATCTTGTCATCTTCAGACTTGATGATGGAGAGTCTTTCTTGTGCCTGGGTTCACTTTTCACATACAGAGTTTAGCTGATACCATTACAGACAGATGTAGCCAGTAAATGATTGCCAGCTGCCTAGATGTCCTGTGTAGATGAGGATGACAATTAATTTTTGATCTCACAGGCAATGAACACTTTGCACCAGATACATTAGGTCATGTTTTTTTGTCAGTCCTTGTCCTTGTGCTTGCTTTACTCTTGAAATACAGACCTGGAGCCTTACTGTGCAGAAGGTAAAACACTTAACAGTCTTAGATGAGTTACATTCACAATCTTAGACAAGTTACCTTTTCCCTGGGGGGTAAGGAAATGTGATTTTTACTAATACCTGACTGGGGAACAGAACAGAGGCTAAGGTCTAGTTGCACCAGTCAACAAATGGCAGATGGTTAAATGTCAGCGGCTCTGGCACTACGCAGCTTATGGAAGTACCACTGGCAGGACAGGGAAATGAAGCTAGCGTTTCAGAACCTGGAGGGAACATCCCAAAACATTTCTTTCATTTGTGGATATGAATGTGTCCTGGTTTCAGCTGGGATAGAGTTAATTTTCCTCCCAGCTGTTACAGTGCTGTGTTTTGGCTTTAGTCTGGGAACAGCACTGATAACACACTGATGTTTTAGTTGTTGCTAAGTAATGTTTACTCCGATCAAGGACTTTTCAGTCTCTCATGCTCTGCCAGTGAGGAGGGGCACAAGAAGCCAGGAGGGAGCAGGGACAGGACACCTGACTCAAACTAGCCAAAGGGGTATTCCATATCACAGCACGTCATGCCCAGTGTATAAAATGGGGGGAGTTACCCAGAAGGGGTATTATTATTATATTTGACTTTATTTCAGTTGTTAAACTGTTCTTTACAGTTGCTGTAAGAACAGCTTAACTGTTCTTACAGTTTAAACCTACAAGTTTTACCATATTTTTCCCAATTCATCTCCACATCCCACCAGGGTGGGGGGGTGTGAGCGAGCGCCTGCATAGTACTTAGTTGCCAACTGGGTTTAAATCACGATAGAATGTTGTTACTAGCACATCTATAAGTGCCTTTTCCACCTGTGAGACTTGTACCATTTATTGGTATCTCCAGGGTTATATCCTGGAGAACGAGTCCCAGAGCAGTGACACTGACATTTGCCCATCAGTAGGTACTGCTAAATGCCTCACTTTATTTCTCCTCTAAACTGTGAGCAGACGCTAATGTAGCTGAGCAGAGGTGGATGGCGTACTGACAGTTCTGTGAGCAGGTCTGTATGTTCAAATGTATTTGCCTGTAACTACTCTGTGTGTTTGCACTTGGATTTATGGGCTTCTGTCTTCATTAGAGAACCCAGGACTGAATCCTATTCCTCCATTTTGTTGAATAAATAAAGAGGAGGAATGGGTGGTGAAAGTCATGCTTCATATAGTGTCCCTAAATACCTGTTTAGTGTCAGAACTCGCTCGCTCTCCTGTATTTTGGTCCCAATTCAGCCAGAAGATTATCTAGGAATAAGCAAACTTTGAGAAACATTATCTGGAAAAGCAGATCTTCTTAGGGCGTCAGACATAAAATGGGAATGCATGTGCTAGATTAATGCTAACAGCACAACTTTATTTTATATATGCGTGTGTTAAAACACATACTTGCAAGTGAGTTACATACTTCAGCATGCAGGTGCAAATGAAGATGTGTCATTCTTTCAGATCACGACTTTGCTGGGATGGACTGTGGCTTCAAGGCTGTGTTATCATCCACCCCATCTGTGATTGTCTCCTGAGTCATGACAATGTCTACCAAAATCAGTGGTAGTTTCAAATCATCTTCCTTTCAATCACTTTCTTTAAGCATGAAAGAGGAGGCCCTTTTGCTTGGGACTCTGAGTGGACTCTAAATCCATTTACTGGCTTCTTCACTGTGAGGTTGGCAAAGGAGTCTTCTGGTCTTCATATTCCTGGTCTCAGGACATATGGGGTAGGATGCTAGTGCATCCCTGCTGAGAAGCCAAGGGATTCTAAAGGCTTTAGATTCCCAGGTCCCACTGAGATTTACCTGAGACACGGGAGAACTTCTAGAAACTTTCAGTGGTGGACCTAATGCTTTCAACACAGGGGAAATCTTACCTGACTTTTCAGAATTTACCAATGTTTTCAGAACCCTCTGGCTTTTTGGGTGGGACATTTCAGAATTATCCCATGGCTTCGGTGTTGGGGTTTTTTTCTGCCAGACCCAGCAAGACTGAGTGTGATGTTTCCTAGGTTGCCTAGGTAGTGGCACATCTGGAGGGTATTAAACTAGTCTTTTCAACCTGCTTTGTGACAGAACTGAATTGTTTCCTATGTGGCTTAAAGATGCCCTCTTCTGAAATTTTACTTTCATATCTCTGAAGCCATTTAAATGCCGTTCCTTTAAAATGGAAAATCTCTGCTTTCGCGTATAATTAATCCTTAACACAAGTGTTATGTGCTGTTACAGTTCTTATTAAATTTCTGCTAAATCAAAGTTTAATGACTAGACTTGTTGGGAAAGGGCTTTTCATTAATTTGTCTACTTCTTTAAACTAATAAAGTGCTATTGATTTACAGAGTGTGTGTGTGTAATTAACTCCTGCATCTGTTGTACCACCCAGAAAACCCACAGTTGTTGCTCTCAAAGTTTCTGGTGGGTCAGGACTCGTTCCTAGAAGGAATTATCTGCCCATTGGTACTGGGAATGCTCCCTGAGGCTTTTAAATAAGAACCTCCCGTGTAGCCACACGATCTCCCAGCCTCATTCCTTGTTTCTTGTAGGCAGAACTTACATCTTTCTGCATTTTCACCCTCTTCCTGCTACTAAAGTTTATTCAAGCCTTTATTCAAGGTTCTGATGTTTTTTACTAATATCTGTATTTGTAAAATACCAAAGTACAGTCATGTGTGGGTCCAGTACAAAGTCACCAAGCAGCTAATGTATAAATGTAGTGCAATAGTAGATCTCCACCTGCTGTTTTTTTCATACATTACAGCCACATTTCATACATTGGACAACCACTGAAATTCGAGAGAGGAAAAAAATATTTTGGCTGTAACTTCTGCTTTTCCATTTAAGGAAAGAAAGAATTGTACATAATACTCAAGCTGACAAATGTGTTATCCTCTGGTTACCTGACAGATGCCATTGAGATCCTGGGCACCTGCACATTCCAAGTAGCTCTGCACTGCTGAGATGGAAAAGCAACCAGATGAGCTTTTCATCAGGTAAGATAATGAGTTGCAACAAATTTTGATTCTGTTCTCTAAAGTTCTGTGTGAGCAAAGAGCAAATACAGGGATCTTTCCCTTGTCATTGTTTTAAGCTTTATGCAGGTAGAAAGAAAGTTTGTAGGTTACAGCAGGAGAGTCTGTGGTGGTTGTTATGGCCATAATTATTTGCAGGTTATTTTTGGATTGTTTCTCTGACAGGTCAGTCATGATCTCTACTTACGTGGTGGCTGCTTTGATTCTTCCACAGTTGGTGTTCACCTTTCAGAAAGAAAGGAGGAGGAACTGTAAGGGCAGAAAAGGCTCCTCTGTAGGAAAGAAAGATTGTGAGCAAGATTTAGTCTTCCTCTGAACCTCTGCCTTGAGAATAAGGTGAACTGCCACCTCCTTGGAGAATTCCTTTATTTTTTTCACTGAAAATGAGGGGAAGCAAGAAATGTGGTAGGAAGGTATTGGCATTTAACTCTCATAGCCTTTGCAAACAAATACAATGGTATTTTATGTTTTAACCTAATTTTTTGAGTTACACAATTATATTTGACTCTCAGGTATAATTACAAAGAGGAGGGTTTACAAGAAGTATTTCTTTTTCTAAAATCTGTTTTAACAAAACTGAAATACTTTTTTGTACTATATCTGCTTGGACAGACTTTACCCATCTTTTGTAAAAGAGCAGCTGTTAAAAGCGAACAGAATATTCCATTATTATGTGCGTGTGGAGAATATTTTGTTTCCATATTCCAATGGAAGCTTGTTCTCATAGTTCATTGAACTCTTGATCTGCGTGCGCATGGTATGGAAGTGAAGGTCAGCAAAAAGAACTGATGGTATCCAAAGGATAAGATGGGGAAGCAGAACTACGGGGCAATTTAAGGTGTGGAGAAGGCCAGCTTGTGGAAAAATTGGATGAACCTCAGTACCCAAGGAGCCCGGGAAAGGAAGGAGCAGAACCCAGGAGCTGCTTCTCCTGCCCTGCTCCACTGCAAGCCCAAAGCGTTACATTTGCAACACGCCCAAGTCCATAAACCACCACCCATCCAGGCATGTTTTAGAAGCGTGTGCTGCTAGGGAGGTGTCAGTAATTCATGCAAGCTCGAGGGAAGGGTGCAGAGCCTTCCAGCACGTTTCCTCACCCACAGCATTTTTGCCTTCCAGCATGCTTCCTTACCCGCAGCTCCTGCCTGCCGGCGAGGGAGCTTGAGGGCAGAGGCACTGCTGGGTCGTTAGTTGTTGAAGCTCCATATGAAAGCGTGACCACCACGTCCGTCTGTCTGTGGTTTCTGAGCCTTTGACAGCAGCGCCCTCTCTTTGCCGCGGTATCTGCTGCATGTTCTCTGTTGCAACAGGGGAGGTCTTCCTCTTTGCCTGCCTTCGTTTCTTACCTTGCACCCCGCCGGGCACGAAAGCCTTTGGAGAAAAGCTAGCGCTTCTACCAGGGTGACAGTGTCCATCCTCAGAGGGGGCACGGAGCCCTCTTTACGCTCCGTGCCACACAGGCGATGAGCAAACCAGCCTCACTCTCACAGCAACGCCTTGGCGAGGGCTGGGTGACCCCAACCATAGAACGCGGCCAGAGTGCAAGGGAGTGGAACCGCAGAGTCACCCAGCTCCCACCACGGGACGATTAAGGAGAAGCCCCCGCCGTATGTTGAGAGGTGCGGGTAGGGAAAGGCAGGGGACCGGCAGCACTGGCCGGGCGGCAAGCACGAGGGGCGGGAGGCGGCGCCGGGTCTGCCGGTCCCATGCGGGAGGGGTGGGGTGGGCGCACCGCTGGGCCGGTGCCACTTGCTGCCTGACCCGGGCCAGGGAGAGCCCGCAGCGGGCTTGGGGAGGAGCAAAGCCACGGCCTCTGTCGCAACAGCCGGCCTGGGAACCCGCGGCAAAGAAGGGTCGGGACGGGCCCATGCAAAAGCAGGCCCGAAGGTGCTGCTCCGAGGGTTCTGGAGAGGGATGGAGCGGCTCTGGAGGGAAGCGGGGAGCTGATGGCGGGCGGGATGCTGCTTGGGAAGAGGTTGGGAAGAAGCGGGAGGTGGTGAGACGAAGGAAGGAGTGGGACCCTGGCCCTCAGAGCTTGTTGGTGCTACAAGGGAGGTTGAGGTTAGGTAACACCGCTTTTTATCACACTGGTCTCTTGATTAAGCTCTCTAACTGGCAAGTCGATGAAATTCAGGTCTAACAGCCTCATCTCTCTGTTTAGGTGGTGTTCGATAGCAAGTGCAGGTTTACCCTTTTAGGTAGCCTGTAGGTACTGCCAAAATGCACTGCACCTGTGTCTGCTCCTCCCTTTCTGCTATCCGTGTGGGAAAGGTTTCATGCTACAGGTCTTCTCTGTTCTCTCCTAGATGGAGCCAGTGATAGAGTCTGTATTCTCTATTCTCCAGGAGGCTGGGAAGAGTGATATTGCAGGATATACAGGTGAGGTGTAAGCTCTGTTAGTTAAATTTCAGGGAGAAGTTTGAGGTTCTTGTTTCTTCTTCTTAGCTGGCTGCTCTGTCCTTGGTTGCTAGGACAGTATGGCATGCTAGGTTGGGGCAAGGTGCTCAGTGGTATTTTGTCATCTTTCTGCTGTGGGTTTCAAGCAGCTGTTTTAAAGTAAGATAATACAGTCAACTTGGGGTGAAGGAAAACCAGCACACTTCTCCTTTTTAGGCTTTTCACTGGTGAGGAAGGTCTCAGGATGTTGCACAACTGCATCTGAAACTTGTGACTCCTCAGCACTAGTTGTGGATGGGAATGGAGGGTTTCCATTTCACTGTTAAGAGACCTGGGGTCTGCATGGTCCTCTGGGAATAGTCAGCTGTAGAGTGAGGGAATGATTGCTCCTGTCAGAGGGAGTTTTCTTCATCCGTCTGGGAAAAAGCTGTCTCTCGGATGTAATTCCCTGATGTAAGAGACAAGACTCCCTCAGTAAGTCGGTGGTTTTGTTTGTTTTATCGCTGGTATTTATGTCTTGTTACATGTGGCCGTGTAAATAGAGCACTCTCTGTGGCCAAGTAAATAGAAAGCATTTTGTCTTTTGAAGGGCATGTTAATTAAGAGTTCTATTGCTTGGTGTCATAGGGGTAGGACTGAAATGACACTGCAGAGTTTTACTTTGAAGGTAGAAAGCCTGATTTTTTGTTAGTGGAATAATGAAACTTAATGTGTTAAGTGGATGTGTGTGTAGTGTGAGTAACTGAATATTTTAATGCCAGATCAGGGATGCTAATGGCTAAGTCCCCTGCTTGAATTAATAATAAACATCTTAAGATGCCTGCAGAAATCGAACTTGGATAAGCCTGTGTCAGGTAATACTTAATGCTGAACTAAATATAAAATTTAGTCATCAGAGTAAGATAACAAAAGCTTACTGTGGAGTGCATGGTCATAGAAATTCATTTGTGAAATACATAGGTTGCATTTTTTAGGAAAGAAAGGACCATGTTTGGATGTTTCCTGTGAGTTTCCTTGAAATGCCATTTATTTAGCTTTTTACTACAGGAAAAGTAGGCATCATTGTAAATCTAGATATTAAAGACATAGTAGTAGTTAATTGGCAATTAGGTTTTTTTATCAAGAAAAAATTCTTTTGACTTCTGATGCACAACTGTTTCACTATAATAATTTCAGCTGACCTTGTTTAGGGAAAAAAAACCTGATGTGCTGACCTGTAAAAGAAGTAGTTTAAATATTTTTAGTAAATATTAACTAACACAAGTGAGAAACAACCTAACTTCCCTGTCGATTTTGTCTAATGAAGGTTAAGGGGACTTACTTTGTGTTGAGCCATCCCCACCCAAACGCACAGCTTTAAACCGGAGCGTTAATTCTCATTTAGCAGGCTGTGAGGCTTCTGAACAAAGTCTGCAGGAACAAATAGCTAAAAGTAGGTATTTGTGACGGATAAGGTGTTTCAGCATGTTCCTTTTCCTTCCTTCATTTTGGCAGTCTTCCTTTGTCATTCCCTGAGGGCAAAAGGAAGACTGAGGGGAGGAAGAACAAGGAAATAGGCAGGGGAAGGAAAGAAGAGGTAGGTTTCTTACCTCTCTTCTTCTTAGTGCCACTTTTCCTTTTCCTTGTCTTTTTGTCTTAATCTTCATCATTTCCCTTCATCTTTGGAGAAGGGGAATCTGGTGCAAGTTGATACTAGGCCTGGGAAAATCAGTTATTTTAAAAGGAGCAGCTTATCTGCCTTAAGGAAGGAGGAGTGTCAGATTGCTCTCTTACTCCATCAGGGGATTGCATTTTGAGTAACTACGAGGAAGAGGAAGGAATCCCTGAAGACCTTAAGCAAGATGTACTCCCTCAGTTACCAGAAGCCCACAGCTCAGACACGGGGCCAGCTAGTCTGCAGAGGCAGCAGAAGGAAGCCTGTGATAACCCCCCTCACCAGAAAAGAGGTTCCAGGAAACCTACCCTCATCTCCGATGGCCAGAAACCACCCACAGAAGAGAAACCCTACAAGTGTACACAATGTGGGAAGGGCTTTAAGGGGCGCCCCAGGCTCCTGAACCACCTGCAAACCCACACGAGAGAGCGGATGTTTGAGTGTGTAGAATGTGGGAAGAGCTTCAGCAGGAAGGCCAGCCTGGTCGTGCACCGGAGAGTCCATACAGGGGAGAAGCCCTACAAGTGCAAGGAATGTGAGAAAACCTTTGGCCGTGCCTCAAACCTTACTGCTCACCACAAAACCCACACAAAAAAGAAAGCCTTTTCCTGCACCACATGCAGAAAAAGCTTCAGTGGAAGTGCAGCTCTCTTCCACCATCAGAAAGTCCATATGGATGAGAAGCCCTTTAGGTGTACCGAGTGTGGAAATAGCTTCCGTCTGTGCTCCAACTTCATCAAACATCAGTGGATTCATTTAAGAGAGAAACCCAGTGAACAGACAGCAGGTAACTGAATTAAGATCTGTTGAGTTTTATTTCAAGCTGTGCAGACTCATGGGTTATATTGGATACTCTGGTCTCCATTTGTTCCTAAACACTTCTCCCTCCTTGCTGTGGTTATGTTTTCTGTTTGGTTAGGGTTTCCCCTCCTCCACTCCCCCTTTTTTCCCCCTTCCTATATGTTTACGTCTGTCATTTGAAGAAGTGCCTTGAAAATGCCAAAGTTGAAATTAAGACTTTGCCATGAAAGCTGCCTGGGACCTTAGACTCTCTAAAGCTCTTGGATGCCATTAATTCCTGCTTCATACTGTTGCCTGATGTCTAGAAATAGATCTTCAGAAGTGCTTAGCTAAAAAAAATACTAACCTTAGGGAAGCGGAAGGAATTTAGGCTAAGAATCAGGGCCTTGCTAATCTCTTATCAGTTATTTTGTTATGTGTGGATATTAAATGAGCGGCTTTTCATTGTCTGCAAGGGGAAGTCTCCCCTGGCTATCCTTCTGTAATACTCCTGGCATAGTACAAGCTGTCAGGCAAGGAGATTGATTAGAGAATTTTTGGGATTTTGCACTATTCCACGTTTTTATGATTACCAGAAACTCTGGGATAAGAACTAATATTGTGGGTTGTTTTCTGTTGTACTTTTACATGGGTAGTCCCTTTATACTTGATCAAGAATGTTTTAATTTTTAATCTTGGGTTTTGCCTAGCTATGCACAGAATTGTTCTGCGTATTGCGGTCTTGACCACCTCATGTAGCAGCATGGCAATTAAGACATGAGGCCATATGTTTTGTGTGCGAGGTTTTTCAGGTTTGGTTTGGTTTGGTTTCATTTGTTTTCTTTTGTTTTTCCTCCTGAAAAAAAATTCTGGGCAGGAGAGCCTTTCGTCTTAATGATGGAAATAATAATGAACTTCTACTGAAATGGCAAAACTGAATTCCTAAGGTAGGGTTTGGGATCACTCAGTCCATAGACTTAAAGAAGTGGCCTAGTAACTCTGCTAATGAGCCCTAAAGATGGGACCTTGCACTTCTAATGCATTTTTTCCTTGTGGAAATTTTTCTTCTGTCTTAATTTTTTTTTTTTTTTGATTGACGAGTTTATAATTCATAAGAAGAAAACAGTCTCATCTTTATAATTAATATCAGATCAGCCTAGTAGTATACCTGCATCAAAAGAAAGTGTACAGACTTATTCTGGAGTACCTAGTAGCTACTGCATCATTGTAATCGAAGCTCCATGATAAAATTGCTTTTGTGATTGGCTTTGTGATATGTGGATTAGGAATGAAATTTGATTTCTGTATCTGATACGAATTTCGAAGAGGTTTATGTATTTATAAACTAAATATTTTACTGAATCTTAGCTGTCCTATTCCTTAACAGTTCTTGCTCTAGCTTTGCTTCCGTCCCCTGCTTCCCCCCTTCCCCCCCCCCCCAAAAAAAAAAGGAGGGGAGAAGCCAGAGGAAAGTTTCTTGATTGTGATAAAATCCAAGCCTGTGATGTTTCAGGGGGCTATATCTGCCTTGTCTTTGTTCTGGTTTGGTTTAATTTGGGCCAACATGTGACTTGGAGTTTTAAGTTTAAAATGTGGGTGAGAGGAAGGGTTGTTACTGAGCTGCCTTTTCCTTGTGTGCACGCATATTTGAAATGCTGATCTACTAATTGGTGGTAAAGTGGGCTTTTGACTTGCACTATTTTGCTTTTAGATGCAAACTGTTCTGAATTTACATCTCTGCATCATAAAGAAGAGCAAAGGTGTGGTGCAGGAAAACCTGAGACGGATCACTTGAATCTTGTTCTTGAAGAGCGTAAGTAGAAAAAGGCTGCTAAATTGTTATGTGAAGTATTCTTACATAGCAAGCATTAACATTCTTTTCTCTTTGTACAGTGCAGAAAATGAGAGAAAATACGGATATGCTTCTTCTAAATCAGCAAAGTCAGCTGCAGGTCCTGCAAGAAATTCAGAAACAACTGAACATACTTCTCTCGGGCAATGATCTCATTAATTCAAATGTTTATAGTTTAGGACTTCTGCTAGGACGGCAGGCAGCTGCAGCAGCATCTCTTTCTTTTCCCCTTCTTAATCCCAGCAGTCTTCTCCCTGAAAATGCCAGTCTCTTATCCCAGTCATCACCTGGAATTCTGCCTACCACTTCACGCTCAGTCTCTCAAAATCCTGCATCTTCTGCTTCTTGATCTGCTTTGTGCTGTGAATGTATCCAATGTAGACAAATGTGACTGTTGTTTTGTGCTGTTTTCTCGCTCGAACATGTGATCTCTTGTGTTGTAATGTTGAAATTGTAGTAGCTATGAAGATGCTGACCGTACACGCAAACTTGGAAAGATACATGCCTCAGATGCATCAGCAAACAGCAGCTGATCAAATCCGCTGCCCATTCATTTGTTGCAGCATGCAAACATTTTGGCCAGTAATGTGTTTTGTCAGGGCAGCTCGAGATCTTTATCACCGGGGTGTAGTTAAGTGCAACATCCATATATAAGATAATGCATAGAGTTTATTTTTCTACCCAATATGCTTTCAGTATGTACTTGGGCAGTTGGACCTGTCCTAACAAGCTGAAGCTAATGATAAAATCATCAGGGATGCTTTAAGCAACTCCTAGTAAGTCCGATTTGTATAGAAGTAGCAACATGCAACAAGTTCAGTTTAACTGCACCTCTGTTCGCAGCATCCATTTGCGAAAGCTTCCTTCATTCAGGAAGGCTTTAAATTAGGTGACTGTAGCTGTTTCATAGGCCAGCATCACTACTAAAGCTACAAAAAAATATTTTCTGGGTTTTTGCTTAAAATGAACAAATGCCCACCATACCCCTCCCCCCCCACCCCCAGAAACCCCTCAAAACCAAACCAAACAAAAACAAACCCACCAACCAAAAAACCCACCCCAAAACCCCCAAACAAATAAACCACTACCTCACCCCCCCAAAAACCCCACACCCAAGACCCCAGTAAAATACCACCATTCAGGTCTACTTTGCTTATTAAGAGTTTGAGGAAAAGCCAGATTGGTTTATAGAACACTTGTTCTTTTGTTCAAATATGAACTCACTTGAGTCTGTTTTTATATATTCTGTTACATCCTCTTTGGATTATTATTACAAGCTGTTGGCTGCAGTGTATTAGTTCACTGGTGTTAGGACTCAGGTAAATAATTACCTGTTGAGGAACACTGAGAAGCTCGGTTGCACCATCTTGTGAAGTCTGCAGAGGAAATTATGTTGATTTTTTGCTTCTGTTCCTGCAGGACTCCGACATGGATCCTTTTAAGGCTAATAAGTGCAGAGTTTCAAGAAGTGTTAGTTCTTTCTACCTCCTTGTTCCTCTCAATGACTCAGGCTAGTAGCAGTGTCAGAGCCTTTGAGTGCCAAAAAGCTAATTGTAACTTAATCAGACAACAGCTGGGATAAAGAAACTTTGGGGCTTGTGCCTATGACAAAATCTTTCTCTTGAACTGACATTGCGTTTGTGGGTTGTTGGTTTTGTGTTTTTTGTTAAAAGGATGCGCTGTTAGTAATTACTAAAATAGGATTTACATTGTAAGAATGAGAAACACTACTTCTCTTAACAAGTTGTCTTGTTGGTGACAGTGCAATGATGTCAGATTTTGGTCCAAAGATAAAAGTCTGTGGGATCATGTATGACTCTCTCTGTGTGTGAACACAGACTGTGAAAATCACACACTGGTTCTTATTATGTAGGATTTTGTATTAGCCTTAACTCAGTAGGATATTCATTTAAGCCAAACTGAGAGGCTTTAAAGGGTGTTCTTTCGATGTGAACTTGAGCTAAGTGTTTGGGGGGTGTTTTCCCTCACTTGAGCATGTTAATTGTGTGGCTCTAGACTTAAGAGCTCCAGTAAGAGTTGCTGACATTCTATGGAAACTCTGAGATGCTGTTAATAATTTCTTGAATGTTCAATTTCATTTTGCTTAGAAGTTGAATCCCCTCTTCAAAGCGAAGTTAAAGTTTGTATTTTAGTATTTTTTAAGATGTTCAGTATTAAAATGTTGCATTTTCTTAGAAATGAGTCTGTCTTGAGCTTCTGTCCTTTATAAAAGAGCACCAGTGACTTTGATACCCAAACCAGAGTTCAGTTACTCTAATGTATATGCCTAACGTTCGTGGCTCCTCCTGCTTTTTTTCTGCCTTCCCTTTACCTGCACCTAGGCATCTCCTTGCATTTCTGTTTTTGGAAGCTCCTGAAAAAACATAGCTAAGTCTGCCACTTCTGCAATGTAAATCAGGTAGGAGGAATCTCTTTGAGGGCTTAGGTTTAGGAGGATTTTTGCCTCTAAGGAGTGAGTTTGCATATGATGTTTCTGTTTGTAGCTGGTAGGCTCGAGAGCAGTTTGTAGCAAACCTAAGGTGAGCTACATCCTTTTGTGTTGGTGCTGTCTGATGTATTTGTTGGGTCCCACCCGAACTTGAGGATGAAGTCCTGAAATACCTCTGAACTGCAGATGTGCTGGGGGCTGAAGGAAATATTGATAGAGAGAAGCGCAAGAAACCATCATACTTCCTATTTTTGCATTGCATCTCTCTCCTATGTGAGAGTGGATGCTGGAAGTCTTTCTCCTCCTGTCTTTCCAAGCACTTAAGTGGTTCTGAAAAGCATCTTTGATGCTAAAAATATACCTCTTCCTAGGTGGAGCGGGGCTTGGAGTCGTCTTGCTCACGTTGGAAGGTATGTAGAATGCTTCTTGCCTCCTTTTCTCCCTTGCAGTGCTCTGGAAATGGTGTAAAAGGGTGTGTGGGGCAATATCAGGTAGAATGCCAAGGATACTGGAGAACTTTGCAGTGTCCAGGAATATATAAGAGGACATCACAGATGCTTTTCTGGTGAACTTCAAGTCTGTGCAAGTGTACTTCATGTTGGGGGCTGGACGGTGTGTAGACAAGTGAAAGGTAGTCTGGCGGAGATGTGAACTCTGACAGCTGTCAGTTCCTAGGATTCAGTATCTTGCATCATGTCCATCTGCTTCTCTTAAGATATGTTAAAAGAAACCCGCCACCCCCAAATCCATATGCAAGGAAAGGTCTGGCATTCATTCCATGCTCAAAATGTTGGAGTTCTGCAGGCAGGAAAATAGTCCTTTTTACAGTCTGCTTTCCAAAGGAAAACTCTACTAAAACATCCTGGCTTAGCCATGTGAAGGAAGTGGGACTCTAAGATCATGTTATGTATTTCCATTCCATTTCCATTGGCACCAGTGAGATGTATTTGGAAACACAAGTGCTTTCACTGATTTTGCACTGCTCTTCTGACAAACTGTAAATAGCTTGCTCAAAGCCTATTAGTGGTGAGGATTTGATGTTTTCCTCCACCTCAGTCTTCTGTGATTAACTTGTGTGACTGCTCAGATCTTACTGCTTTAGTCCTGTAATGATTTTTTGGTGGTTTGGTTTGTTTTCAAACAAACTGAAGCTTTTGTTGTTTGGGTTGGTTTTGTTGTTTTTGGTTTTTTTTTGGGGTGGGGGTGTTGGTTTTTTGTTGTTTTGTTTTTGTGAAAATGTCTGACAGCTGCCTGACATCAAGCAACAGATCAGTACAAATCAAAGTTCAGTACCTGGAAGGGCCAGTGCTGTTTACAGTAAAGTATTAGAGCAGAGCTGCCATGTGTGCAAAATCCCTAAAAAAGGACACCAAGAAAGGTGTTGTGTTAGAATTTAGGGACACTCTTTTGTCTAAACTCCTTGGTGAAGTTCACTGCCATATCCCCAATGACACTCGTACCTGCAAGAAGGAGCATGATCCCAGACCAGGCCTGTGGTGAGTGAGTAATCCTGCTATACAGTCAGGGGCAGCATGAATACTGTTGGCAGTGCAGTAGAGAGCAGTAAATAGCTGACCTAAATATGTCTCTCACCCTGTTTTGTGCAGGAAGGTATAAAATAGGTAGAGGAAGTGAAGACTGAGAGTGGGTAGGGTTGTAGCAGATGCAGAGAAATAGAGACAAGAAAAATACCAAATACTGATGCTTTAAAAAAAGCCAGTTAATTATGGCAAACAATGTCTTTCTACTCAACTGGTCATCTGGCCGCTTTCTTCACTGCAGCACAGCTCTGGAACAATCTGTGCCCTCATCCTTATTCTGAACTATTTTGGGACTATGGTTGTCCTTTTTATTAAGTCCCATTTGTAGAGTGCCAGAAGTGCATTAATCCTTCAATCCCATTATCAGTTTCCCTACCAGCCAGTGGACTTGGCACACTTCCTGCAATCTTAACATGTTGTCATCCAGATATTTGGGAATTGCAGTCTCGGGTAAGTGAGGGTGATGGCAAGAGCCTAAACGTGATCCATTATTCTCTCTGGATTCAGAGTTACCTAACAAGGGGAAAAAAATAGTAGGTTTAGACCCAACAGTAACAGTTTTCGGTGATAAATTGAGAATTTACTCCACAACTTACTAACAGCACTCTTGCTGATTTCACTCCTATAATGTTAAGATCAATGGGTAACTTTATCACCATTACACAATCCCTTGGTGACTTATCTGGAAATTGGAAATAATAGTAACATATTGCATGTCTACATTTTACTTGTACTATTCAGACTGAATACCACACTTAGTATCATGCTCACTAACAGGTTTCTGATGAAAGCCATGTTTTTGATAGGTGATTTTTGCATAATCTGAAGACAGTTTAGTTATTCCATGTGAGCCATACTCCAAGACAGACATGCCAAAGTAGGTACCAGATAATCTTGAGAGCTGTCTTCAGTCTTATTTTCCCTAAGGTTCCTCAAGAACTGCAACACCTTTATCTTCATCAGTGTCTGTCTTCAGGGGTTCTGTTGTAGGAGGAAGTAGATGCCCGTCTTTTATGTTATTATGCAGTTATTCTTTATAGTCTAGCTAGGTGTTAGGGCTTTATTACTGTTCCTACTACAGCAAAACCAGCAACTGGTTTGCCCCCTTTTTCTAAACTCTACAAATAATTAATAAAAACAGTAGTTCTTGTTTCGAAGAGAAAGCCATTCTTTACAGTTTTGTAAAAGAATCATGACAAAGGAAGCAGATCTGAGGAAAATGCATGTTCCCTGTTGTGTACAACAAGGCAAAGAAAGGAAGTGAGGGAGGAAATAGAAGGCAGCATAGGAAGAATGAGCTGTTACAGTGATCTGTTAAGCTTCTACTGGCACAGCCATTACTGATGTTTGTATCACAGAGGGTCATTGCCCGCACCTGGACAGGGATGTAATAATTCTGGGGCTATTGCTGGAAATGTGGGCTGCAGAAAATTCCTGACTGATCCAGCCACCCCAAGGAGGAGCATGCCCCTTCTCTCTTCTCTCATGTTAGGGGATGGTGTACTGCCAGTCCTCGAGGCTGAACATGTTTAGGGGACATTAAGTGGGCAATTCAACAGTGCAGATCCTGGGGGTACACCTACTCTCAGAGGTAAGAAACTCCTAAGGTGTTCTGAAATGCAATTCACAAGACCTCTGGACAGTGCTTTCTAGCTGGGTCCTGGTAGCTTGTTGCATTTGGAGTGAAGGATTCTGGCAGGAGTCACAGTCCGTATTTCCCAGTCCCACTAGCCCATATCTCCTGTGACAGCTTTTTTTCTGCCCTGTGGAATCATGTCTGATCCTTGCAACCTTTCTCTCTGTGTATGTACAAAACACTGCCATGGTACAGCTCTGCGATGGGTACATCCTGCAGCAGCATGAATGGTACAGAGTTTCTTTTGCTTTTAGTAGTAGCTTCCCCTTGGTGCTGCTCTAAACTAAGGTTATTGTTTTGTCCAGTTTCTGGTTTTCGGGGCATTTTCCTTTATTTGTCAGGATAAAGTTTGAATTGTGGAGGATATCACGTATTTTATGGCAGTTTTAGGTGCTGCTCATCCAGCTTTTCCAGGTTCCATTCTGCAGTGGCTAATTCCCTGTATACTTTAGAGGATCTAAGTATCCCATTCAGGGTTGCAGATGCTACTTTGCAATAAAACTGTATTATTTTCCCTGGACTTCATAGTGTATAATATAGGTATTAGTGAGTGGTGTTGGACACTATTGTTAGTAGACCTTTATACAGCATCCAAATACAGACTCCTAGAGCAGCTCAAATAGATTACATTCTAGAAAGATCTGTTCTTCCTTGCAGGGTAAAAGGGAAGCCTAGATTAACTAGCTTCACTGTGTCTGAAGCTGTCAAAATTATTAATGTTTCCAGTACCTCCATGAATGTAGCTTATCGGTATTGCAGTAATGACTGTCATAGAAAAATGAATAAAAAATGAATTATTTTATTGGCTTAGTGGAATTTAAACTGTGTGGCATGATAGCTAGTAAGGCCACATGTAGATAACAGGTGCAGAAAAGATCTTGAAGTTTTCTCATTCATCTGTCAAGTTCACTGAAGAAACTAGTGGTTCTTCATGCAAAAATAGTATGCAAGTAATTAAAGAGCCTGTCATAATATATCAGTTGGATAGAAAGCTTTGATACAGCATTTTATAATTTTAAATTCTCAAGTTTGGAAAATGAACAATGTTCGTTTATATAAAATCCTTTTAAAACTATCTCTGAAATTAGCCTAATAAGTCTATATTATGTGTCCATGCCAGTAGTTTTAATTTGAAAGACATCATTTTCACAAACTTCAGTAGGAGCCATGTGTTCCAATTTAACAGGAATGTTCAGAGTTCTAAGTAACCTTGCCCTCTGCAGTGCTTGTAGCCTTCCCACCTCATGGCCAGCTGCAGTTTTAAAGAGCATAGCCTATATCCCATCGTTCAAATCATTAATGAATCTGTCAAATCCTTCTGGTGTCTGGTAATGCATAATACAATTTTCCAGGTTAGCATTAAATTTCAGGTAAGTATTGTGATTTTCTGACATGTTTTGCATTAATTTTGTGGTATTCTTGCCTCAGCTTATTCATGAGAATAATCATGTGTGATAGTATCAAAAACCTTTTAAAGCATAGACTGTGTGCCATGCTCAGCTCCTCTGTTTTTAACAATGCCTTTCACTCTATTGTAAGAGAAAAATTGATATGACATAATTTGGCTTTGGAAATCTATACTGTCTATTATTCTTTTTAACTGCTATGTGACTGCTAAGTCTTGTTTCAGTATTGTTCTTGAACTGAAGTCAGGCTCACTAAAAATAGTTCCCAGGTTCTTTTTGTATTTCCTGCAGTCTATCTTTTACAATCCTGCCATCTTTCCTGAGCACTCCATGACATCTGCCAGCCAGCCTCAAAGTCTACAGGTGGCATTAAAAAAATCTAACCTAAGTGCTCTGTAACCTCTTATCTACCTGCTCTAACCTGAATTGCTGATATTGTGTTAATTATGTCATTTCTGCAATTCTTTCTAGCAAAGACACACATCTTGATTTCCTTTGTTGATGCTACCCCCAGATTACTGAACAGTCAGCTCTTCCTATAGTCTTTGACTTCCAATCAATAATTATATAGAATACGTTCACACTATTCTACTTTCCAGTTACATTACCTTTTGTTGCTTGGTTGTACTTGCAGTCGCCTTTTATTTTTTCCACATTATTTTATGTAATCTGAGCTACTTGTCACCTCCTGTGTGGTTCCTGTGTGTAACTGCAGACCAGTGGGGAAATTTGTGGCTTGTCAGATTTACTCTCTTCACCTTTTGTCTTTCCTCTAGTTTAAAATAGTGCATATTTGTGTGCTTAATGCCATTTAAGAAACTGCTAATGTTCACACTGCCTGTTCTCTAAAGATTTACCTGCCTTGGGATCTTACTGTCATTCTCTAAGCCTGCAAATAATTGATTTCTGGAAATACATGTGCTTACTTTGTTGTTCTCCCTCTTTCTATTGGTTCAGACATATTTGCAAATATCACTCAGAAGCTCTGTAATAGCTATAGTGTAGGCTTAAGAGGGACAAATGCTACAACCTTGTGGTGAGGGAAATGCAGCTGATTTTATATGCCTTGGAAATGAAAAAGAAAATAAAAACACCACCACATAGGTAATTTTATGGTACAACACTTAAAGACAATATAACTGTCTATCTAACAAATACAGCATGTAGTAGCCAACTTCCAAAATGTCACATGAAGATAAAAAAACTTTCCATGCTTTAGTGGCTTAGTAATCATTATTTAATTTCCATCTTTCTATCATGTGCATTGGATTCTTTTCTTTAGATGTGTTTAATAACATACTTAAACTATTTCCTGTTTTGTTATTTCTCTGTATGAAAATACTTGTGTGTGCTACACCTGCTCTATTTTCCCATATCCTTATTTGTATATTCATTATCATGCAGCCAAGTATTCAAATGACAGCATCTCTAACTATGTTCCTCAGGCATTTACGCCATGTCACTATATATAGTCAGGCATTTACAAAATGTTCTGTGTGTGTATACACACACAGAACATTTATAACAACATATAAAATATTTTCCTTTTATATCTTTTATAGAGAACACTTGAATAATACACAGTCTTTTCAGTGGCAATTTTTCCTTTTCCAAATAAATTTCTCAGTTTGTTTTGCATATGATCTGCAAGTACAAATAAAAAGATTAGTTAGAAAAGCAGGAAAATAAGCAGCAAAATAACTATTTCTACTACACGTACTTAAATTCTATTTTGCCTTTCATTTAAAACCCACCAAAGCAAGGCAACATAATCATCTCTGGTTATTTTTAGATTAAAATAGACTGTTTATATAATAATGGCCAATGCCAGCATTGCCTGATGTGTTCACAAATCTGTATGAAGTCTGACATATAAAGGCAAAGTACAGCAAGACTAGGAAATACAGAACTGTCAAATCTAACTTTTAAAGCACATATTACCACAGATGGACAGAATGAACACCAACTTGCTAGTAACTTTGCTGTTTCTGCAGCTGCCAGGCTCTGAGCTGTCAACCCTGGGGTGTTCTTGCCTGATCTTTGCAAAATACATTCTCCTTTTACCATTGTGAACTGGACAAACTAACTTCTCAGAAGGCTGCTTTCTGTCCGGTTCTTAAATGCTTTCAAAAAAACCAGAAGTAGTCCAGCTGCCATTTGGTAGGGAAAAGCTATGGGAAAACAGCCCAACATGATTCATTTCCATGCCCTTTTTAATTTGGCTTTTCTCAGTGTTCAGATCACTGGTTCTCAAGTATAAATAGCGAGATTGGTTTGAATTTCCAAGGTCTAGAATTTTGAATAAGGAAATTACAATTTTTGGAAATGTTTCATGCTTCACCTTCCCACCTCACTTCATAAATTATTTTATTTTTAAGTCCTTAAAGATTTAAAGAATGAGAATCATCATTTTATAAAGTTGTAACTTTTCTTTTTGCACACAGTGACACGAAGCCCCTGACCTTTGCAGAACTAATACTTCCACAGAAGAAAAATGTCATCTTATTCAAAAAATAAAGCACTTAAGACTTAGGAGTTCAGTGTGTAGTCACGACTATACAAAGCAGCATTATCTCTAATTTAGGCATTGGATCAAAATCAAACAAAATTTGAAATATTATCAGTACATTTCTATAATTCTGCAAGCCAAGTAATACATTAATTTCTTCAGTAATAAATACACATATTTAAAAATCAGCTAGATTTTAAGAATTATGATAATTGACAGTTCCATTGGCATTGTTCACATTTTTGTGGCAATGGTGATTTAGATTTTGTTCACAGAAAACATTTTTGAAAAGGTCCTTCCCACCAGCTATGCACAGTTCTTAAGAAGAAAATTAAAAGAGAAAAAGGGAGGAAAGGGGGAGGGGAAAAACCCGTTGCAATCACCAAATAAGCCTTGTCACAGAGCAAATAATTCATGCCAAATTTTAAGATTCTGGAAGGCATAAAGGAGTGTCACATCAAGGACTCGATTCGATTCACTCATTTCTCCCTTGCAGTAGGAGGTCGGTGGCAAGCAGCCGTTGCTTTGGTGGATATGCATTTTGTATAGCATAGAAACATAATCCTTTCACTGCTGAAGTTGGTGGGAATTCTGCCATTAAAGTGTAGATGCATTAAGTGTACATGGGTGTAACCGATTACTTAGCTGCAATCTGGAGAAAAAATAGCTTTTAAAAAATTATCTATCTGACTACCTTTCACTGTTTGTGCTCTTTAAAAGTCCTTTCACTATAAAGTTTGAAAGATCATTTTATATGTTCGCTTTTTATAGTAATCCCCTTTTCTGCTGAGCGAGAGAATGTCTCTGAATATTACTGGGATTATAAGAGGGCTCTTGCTTAACTCATTTTGTGAGAATGATCTCCTTTACTCCTTATCCCTCAGTAGTTCTCTGTATCACTAATACTCATCAATCATTCTCTGTGTCAGCTGCCGCCTCTTTTCTACCATATCACAGGAAAAGACAACATGACATTTTCCTATTCCATAGCTTTCCTTAGCTGTGTTATCCATTTGCTGTATAGATGACAGCTAATGTAGGAATGAGCATAACTGAGTGTGAGACTTCATGGGAAGGTAGTTTTCTGTTTGTTTTGTAGTTTTACTTTTTTTTTAATGAACTCTCTAAGCAATTTGCTTTTGCCCATTCGCATTAATTCTTGCATGGATTTAATTCACTCATACTCTCACACACCAAAATACATGTGTGCATGTGTGGCCTGGCTCCAAAAATGTGTGTGCAGTGTGGAGGCAAAAGGGTGGCAGATGCCAAGTTCTCATCATATCCCTTGGGTTCTTGAGCAGAAGTGAGGAATGCACTTCTGACTTGCCTTTTGTGCCCTGTGGCAGTGCATGTTGCCTTGGATCTCTTCTCTCATTATTTTGTCCCACTTCTCATAAGTCATAGGCAAAATTCTTGATTTTCGCAGTTCTCCTATTTCTTTATGTGGGCATCTGGTGGACCCAGTCCTGTTCTCAGTTTTCTAGTTATTTCGTAAGTTTGTTCCTCCTCTTTTGGCTGTCATTTGCATGAAAGCACCCAGATGGCGCTCTTTATTAAAACACCAAATGTAGAAGAGGAGGCGTTTCAAGGACCTAAAATTAAACAAATGCACACAGATTTTAAAGTAGTTTTTTTCTGGAAGTGGCATCATAGCTTGTTACCATGCATATTTCTTTTCGTGAGACGGTAGCAGTACTGGCATGTAGCCTCAGGAGCAATGGAGTGATGTCAGCACAGAGACTTAAAATCGTCTACTGAAGGGAATGACAGGTTTTGATGTAGTGATGTAGTTTATCTACATCATGCTGGTCTCCTCTGTGAACCTGGCTGGTTCCAATAAGTTCTTTCTTGCAGCTGCTTTGTGGACAATACAATATGATGGTGACTATCAAGAGTATCATAATGCTAAAGCAGGTGTATTTCTTAACACCATTAAATGGCTGGGTGCTGGAGTCAGGAAATTGGGGTGAGTCCTAAGATATGTGGGACTCCTTCTTAAGGCATATGATACATTAAAATCTTACAGGTGATGGACAAGACAAACATCTACTGTTCTCATTTCTCTGATAACCAAGAAGCTGAGAGAAGCAATGATGTCCTGGTATGTAAGAGGAGTCACCTTAGTGAGGCACTTCTTAGATTAATAATCATAATATTTCAGCTGACTTTCTAGACAGTCACACTGTGTACCTAGGTTCAGCACCCTGAACTGTGGTCTTCTCAGTCAGCTTTCTCAGAGCAGGTTCACAATCTGGTCCATTTTTCTTCCAAGGTGTTTCCATGCCCTGAAGTGTTTGCCAGTTATAAACTAGACAGATCCCTTTCCACTTCCATGGGCAACTTGGGTGTCGTTCACATAACGAGAGCAGAGTATGGAAGCATTCCCATTCCCCTGTGTCACCTCCCATTCATCATAATAAGCGTTTCGGGAGGAGGAGAAGAAGATGCAGGTGTCTGGTCTCTGCTATGCAGCAATGGCACAAGCTCAGCTGGGGAATGTAGCTGGTTATTCAGAACAGCTATCTGAAGAGACTTGGGCTAACCAGCATTTACTGTCTGGTGGAGGCAGCCAGTTACCAAGATCATCTTCAAAACAAAACTTGCTGAAAACTCCACATAGGAAACCTAGACCATTTGCTGAACCACTGGCAGCAGAAAATTGCAGCAGTAGCCACACTGTCATGTATGTGAGGACAGCCAGAAGAGATTGTTATAGAGGGTTTACCTTCCACACAGGTTGCTGTGGTCACAAGCAGGTGCTGAGTAGTCTCTGTGGCATACATGCTTGAAGAGGAGACCTGGAAATACATTTCCACTGCTTCCAGTCAAGTCTGATGTCTTGGCAGGTCACTGTAGGGCTTGAAGTGGGTGATTTTTAGACATGCTGAAATTTAGACATGCAGTTGCCAATCTGACATCCCTACTCAGCAAATGCCTCATTTGGAAAATGTCTAAACTCTGTAGGAAACCCATTAAGCAGTTACTGAAAAGAATTAATAAGTAATAGCACAGTCTCCTCACTGCGGTATCTGAAGCTCTGAACCACCGTGCTGTGAACAATTATTCCATTATTCCTGCTTTCCTCCCTTGCTTTCCATGTGAATCCGTGCTGGTGGCATAATGACACAGCTTTTCTTTAGGAGTGAAATCCTATCCCATCCTACCCCTCATTGAGATCAGTTGACAGGAGGTTGTGTAAAGTGAGGTCATTCTTGAAATGTCATTACAGTGTCTTTGTTCGGGATTAATTCAGTCTTTAAAGTAAATCATGACGTAGGGTGGTCCTCAGCATTGCTGAACTCCATCAGTGGCTTCTAATGTGCTTTATCAGCCTGGTAGGCATGGAGTAGAAGCAGCAGAGCGAGAGATGACAGCATGTTTTAAGAACAATTAAAACATTGCATACTTCCGGGGGGGGGGGATGATGATGATGAATTATGTACATCCACTTACCATATTTGCCATCATTCAATTCATAATCGTTCAGCTTTTTGTTAGTGATTAGGGAATAAAAGATGGGCTTTGCCCTGGAGCTGTGTTCTTCTGGCAGTGAACTGCATGTTCTTACTAAGGTTTCCACCTGCAGGTAACAGAAGACACTGTTTTCCTTGCACTTTCGTTTCACTGATGTATGGGCAAGGTTTAATCCCAGCTGGCTGGCTACCTGCTGCCGTTTATTACTACCTTAGAACTTGTATGTTTGGGCAGATTTTTTTCCCCTGGTTTCTTTATAACATTAAGCAATATCTCTGTTTTTCAATGCAATATTTTTATTACGTTATGTTGACTTTTCTAGTTAATTATTAATATTTCTAAGTAATATGGTTTAAAACTTAGTTCTTTGGAATACTGTTATGTATGTTTGTTTTGTTTTTCCCCTAGAACTTGTTCCTCAAATATCTATGGTTCTGAATTTGTGTCAGTGAATGAGCAGAATTAGTGCCCAGGTAAGAAATATTGGCTTACAGCTTTGCTAGGGCTTTAAGGATTATTCCCTCTTTATTTAGCTGAATGAGAAATTGTGGGCTTCATGGATAAATCATTCAACTGATTCTCTTTGCTAGGAGAAACAGGTAAATATTTTTCATGTTGTAACAAAATTAATTTTTCATCTCGGGGAACTGATTTTTCTGTATATGAGATGAATTAAATGTAATTTTTAAGGTACCAGGCACATAAAGGAAATTAATGAAAAAATAATACTGCAACTATGTATACATGGACACTTAAGGCAGGAAAAGATGGAAATGTAAGGATCTATTACATAGAAAATTCTGTGTGTAAGAAAAAGGATGCAAGGCTTTGATATTTTTATAGTGATGTCTGTAGTCTTACAATTTCCATAAATTTTACCAGAGAAATGTTGGGTTAGAATGGATAATTATTGCCAAGAAATTTTGATTCTTTTTTATTTGGAATGCTGCAGGCTAAATGATATTATAGAAGAGAATTAACACACAAAGATCTTGCAGTTGTGCCATTTAAAAAAAATAGAAGAGGTTTATATTGCCAAAATCAGTATGCTGAATTGAGTTCCACTGTTATCTAGGGGTAAATTTGCAATTAATTGTTTCATTTTATAATTACATATATGCAGACATTCATGAAGGTGCATAACTTAATCGCACAGCTGGAAGGTGCGATTCTGATGCCAAAATATCCATACAAGATGAGATTTAATGCCTGGTTCCCCAGAGTTGTGCCATTCAGCCAGGGCAAGTTTCATGCACCTAGTCAGGGCTATCCTGGCAGGATAGTAACATCTGATTGTAGCATCCTCCGTCAGTTCTGAGTGTGTGGTTGCATGCTGTCTGGGGTTTGAAGAGTGTCCGAGTCATATTAGCCTGTAAAGTCATATTATTTTGCAAATTCCCTAAGAATGTATTGTTCACTCATTTTTGGCTAGTGGCAGCAATGACTGGATCTTGCAATATTTGTATGTCTGAAAGCCTGCTTAGGAAAATCTGATCCATCTTCCCATGAGAATGCTATTTCTGTCTCTCTCTGAATTTACCATCGGATCTAAAACTTTTCTCTGATATTTTCAGTGGAACTGGTGTAAAAAGGTGTGGGTAGTGAGTATCCTAACCTCTAACTTATGTTCCTTCATTTTTTTTGGTGTAACTGTTTCAGTTGTTACATGATCATGGAAGATTGCCAGTGCGCGCAGAGTCAGAGGGTTCATGCCCATTTTTGTTACTGAGAAATAAGTAAAACTGATATATGTGTCTAGTTTAGTAAAACTTTTCAATGCTCCAGTTCCATATTTATCACAGAACATAGCACTTCCAAATAAAATGCCAATTGCTATAATAAAACAAATCCTGAAAAACAACTTATCAGCAGCAGGCAATTCTTGCTTTACATACCAAAATGTATTTGCTATTTTGTATTGCTCATTGGCTGATTTATACTGCTTTCTAAGGCTAAAGAACATCTCGATTAGAAGAAATACAAATAGAAGCTAGTTTTAATGTATATTAGATCTAGTAAATTCTTTTGCTTTCTTTCATGTTTTTTATTTTGAGTCAGTAATCATGCAAATGAAGCCTGGCGAAAATATACATAAAAATCTTTATAGGTATATTAGGCTCACCTTAATGCCAAGGGTCAAAAATAAATTTAAAAGAAGTAGCTGTTGCTTTTATTATCCACCACTGGGACTGTCTTTTATCAAACGTCTAAGCTCACATTCTCTCTTTCCAGCTTTTGCTATTACTCATCAAAGATTTTCAGAAGCTTGCTGACAGAGGGATTGCATCATGAATCAGGAAAATACCATCCCTTTCTTAGCTTCATCTTGTTCTCTGCCACTTTTCCTTTTTTCTAAACCAATCTAAACTTACAGAACTGTAAGAATTCCCTTTCTTATGGTTTGATTTTTTTAAGCATCAGCTCCTTATCAGTTATTTCTGATGAAATGGCTTGCTTTAGCTAATGGTATTACACTGTATCTGTTAAACGTTTGGGTGATATTTCTACAGTTCTGTTCATTTACGTGCTGGATCTGAACTTTCAGTAGCTATTTATTGTTTCATACCGGTCATAGTATTAGGCTACCAAACTAGAGCTAACCCTGTTGCAGCTCGGATATTTTTTCTCCCTTTTCTTTTCTTTTGTTCATTTGTTTTTATCCTTCTTGCCCCAGTGGTAAGCCAAAAGCTATGTAAATTGATTTAGATTAAACAGATTTGAGCAAAATTCACTGCCTTATTGATAAGTGTTCTCCCAGAGCCTTTAGTCTTTGATAGTTTTGACCATAGGCTAGAAATCCTAGCTCGGGGTTAAATTTTGCTTTGTCTATCTCTACAACAGTATCTCAGAACAGGTAAGACTGCAGCCAGTGTAACATCAGAGAAGTTCTCAGATCTTCTGATGAGCAGGCTCCATCCAGTAAGGAACTAAACACAGTGTGATATATATTGATTTTCAGGCTCTCTGATGAGAAATAATTTTGTTCCCTCAAACATTGTACTGACGTATTACTTATATCAATAATTACGCTTGTAAGAGAGGTACTGGTTCACAAAAAGATAGGGAATAATATAGAATAAGGTGATAAAGTAGAAGGACTGTGTCTAAAACGTTTTTCTCTCATTTATTTACCAAAATAATATAAACAGGACCAAATATGCTTATAGTATAAATATAAATGGTTGGAAATGCAGTATTTTGATTTGAGGGGGAGGGTTAGCTACCTCTGGTTATGCATTATGAAACATTTTAGTACATTTTAGTAAACGGGAAGCTTGTAGTAAAATCTGAAGGCTGGAATTTTGATTAAAGGATTTTTCCTGCTAAAACCTGAAGTTAAAACCTTCTGAAAGAGAAATTGTGTCAGGAGGGACTGGGGGAGGGGCAAGGTGGGATGTGGTGTGGTGCTGACTGGGGAGTGATGCATCTGCAGCAGTGGTGCTGGGGCTGCTTGCACCCATGAGTGGCTTTGCAGGGTGCTGTCATCTCCTGTGGAAGAGAGAAAGGGTTTGTGCTTGGCCCATAGCGTTGGCTGTTATTAAGGTTGCAAGGGACCTGTGGAGATCATCTAGTCCAACCCCCAATCAGTGGCAGCTGAGCACAAGCTTTCCCGTGAAGGACATGAAGTGAAAGCAGGGGGATAAAGGAGAAAAGGAGTGGTGTGGGGAAATGAGAGGGTTTGGCACTGCCTAGGAGTTTAATTTATGATCTAAATGTTGGAGTACAATGTGTGCTTTTCAACTTTGTAGATGGCATCAGGCTGGCAGTGAGAGCTGAAACATCAGAGGATATGATTAGAATTTGAAATGACCTTGATGAATTGGGAAGAATGCCCTGAAGACCTCAGAGATAATTCAATACAGAGATGCTCAAGCTTCGTGCTGAGGTGGAAATAATGAGCTGCACAGCTCCAGGAGGGAAGCTGAGGTAAGGAGGCCTTGCAGTGGCTCACAGGGGAGAGAATATGTGACCAAGCTAGAAAGTGAGTGTGGTGGAAGGAGAGAAAAAACCCTAGAAAGGTGATTATCGTATTTGGTGCCTCAGGGTAACCTGAACTGAACTGAAGCTAACTGCTGTGCTTAGGTTTCATCTTATTTTCAACATATTGTCACCCCACAAGCTTTATTATGAAGATAAGTGGGATGGTAGATAAACTGAACATCAACTAAATCCATTTGCAGATCAGGTGGTACCACAGAACTCAGTTTCATCAGGGCTTGTTAATTTTCGCTGTATAAACATTTGACTTGTTTACAAAACACAAATTTTCCCTCACAGCAAAGGAGAAACTTTAAGCCTCTAATGTCTTTTTCTGTGGAAATGTAATTAAAAATATGAATCAAAACCTCAGCAAATACAAAACCAGTGCAAGATTACAACATACTATTCAAGACAGCATACTGGGAATGTGTGGCTCACATTGCCCAGAAGCAGTCATTTAACTGACTTGTTGGGCTAGATACAAATAGATGTAATTTCCTTTAGAGCTGCTGCCTAGCTAGTTATGCATGTGAATGTCTGCTAGGTCCCAGAATTGGCTGGTGAGGTTTGTCTAAGGAGCTCCTCACTAGAGGATGCAGGAATGCCTATGCAAAGTCATTCTTGCAGCTCAGTAACTTTGAGTGCTTTTATACCGGGTGACTGTGGTGTTTGAGAAATGCAATCCTGGCTACTTCCCAGACTACAGTTTGGTAATGTGGCGTAGGGTCACAAATAAAAAGGGGTGTATATCCTGAACAGCTCCCCAGAGGTGCCTGGTTTCTGCTGCGGAGGCAGGTATCTAGCTTTCTAAGACCCTAAGAAATTGAAAAGGGTAAGGGCTGGAGGGATAGGCTCCAGGAGTAGAGCAAGGGGTTTGGAGGAGGTCTCTTTTTGTCCCTCACTGTGGCACTGCAAGATATAAAGGTATCTGGGCCCAAAGGATGTCTTCTGGCTCCCCTTCCTTCACTCACTCAGCTTGGATGGAGAAACACCGTCCAGTTCCGCAGTAGTTCTGGGAGGAGTTGTTCAGATGTGTTTGGGACATAATGATGCACAACATTACAAATTGTCCTGTGCTCTGACTTGCTTATAAATGAGTTGGCTTTCATTTGAAAGTATTATATTTGGGTTAGTGCTCTGCCAAGACAAGCCTAGGATTTACTGCCAATGGGGCTGAGGGCTCTTTCAGCACTAGGTGATACAGCCAGAATCACACAGCCGGATGGCCCTGTCTCCCATGGAGACTGTGCTGCCTTAATTAACCTGTGTGGGAGCAGAGCTGTGCTTACCTGACTGCCAGACAGAGTGGTTCATGTGGAGCATTGGCAGTGCGACTATGGGGCAGACAAACTGCATATGGAGGTGCACTAGGGGTGGCTTCCCAAATGACTTGTTTCTTACTGTTACAAACCCCAGAACTTTAAAGGTTTTGTTTATGACATCTTGCTCACAAGTGTCACAGCTAATAAAAGGTCTGTTGTCCAGCAGGGGTTATAAACTGGTGCATGAAGTCAATCTCTGTTACTTGAGTTTAATAATAAATGGAACTGTAAGTCATAAGTAATATGGTTGTGCATATCTGCTTTCTTTCACTAGAGCAAGATGAAAAATTTGTTTATTTCTTTTACTTTCTAACTTATTGTATTTGGCCCTGCTTTAGTGTGATAGTTCTCCTGACCTGCAGAGTGTCAGATCCCTGACTTAAGCCCCACTTGCCTCTTCAAGCTAGTTTACCTTATTAGTCTGTTCACTGCTGAATTTGCCCTCACTGACTTAATTTTCTTAGTATTTTTCTTGGCATATCATATTTGGCAGCCCCTTATTTTTCAGCCGTTTCCCCATAGGCGTTAAGTGTGGTAGCAAACTTTCCAGAGACCTCCATAGGCAACTGATATTTCTCTTTTCCCAGACCAGTTGTCACATCAGCCTCTGCTGGGAGGGGAATAATGAAATGTGCTAAAATGATTAATAATCATGATTGTGAAGACAGAACTAACTCAAGGAAAAATTTCCCCTTAAACTCAGTGTTGCATAAACATAGTGTTGAATAAGTTACTGTCATTCACACTTCCAAGTAGCCAAACTTTTATTTATTACTCTACAATTACAAACTTTAGTTTTTACTGCCTGTAGTTGCACATTTTTCTTTAGTTCCTCAAATTCCAAAAGGTCTTCATTTTTGAAGGCCTGAGGCAATGGGAAAGAATAAGGTACATTTAAATACACCTTTCTTTCTCGGCAAGATTGTGCCATATTATAGCTTTCAATTAGTTTCTCATCAAGATGTAACTGGCAGAGGCACTGGTGTACTCGGCCCATTCTCTAGGGCCTTTTCAGTGTCTTGTACAGCAAACACTGTCAGAAACAGTGACAAATGGCAGTGGGGCAGGACCAGCATTATAATTAGCGAAACATTTGCCTTGTGTGCTTCAAATCTTGCCTGTTCTCTGTTTACATTTACTGTTCTAAATATAGGTTCAACCTCTTCCTACAAACCTTTTTGCTATTTTTGCTGGAATTTTCACCAGCCCTGATTTCTCTAACCAGTTTATATACATTTTGTCCAATAATTACGTGGCACTTTGGCAGCAGCTTTCCCCAAATACCTTTCTAAGCCAGTGGTTCTCAAGGGGTTGTGCTCTCAGGAGTGGTTATAAGCCCAAACAGCTCAGTTGGAGAGGGGGAGCTTGCAGTAAGAAGTGAATCAGAAATACGGCAGTCGAGTCACTGCTCACTGAGGTGGGAATTTCTTTTGAAAGCCTTCTGAAAAGTTCTCTGCATACCCTGTTCAGAGAACATTGGGGAAGGGTGGATTTTGCTGAGCAATGATTTTAAAAGTCACTTTCTTCCCTGGCCTTGGGTCGAGTTATGTTCAGGCTGATCTCTGTGCAGATACGCTGTCACTTGTACCCCTGTGTATGATGTACTTTTTTCACTCTCTCCTCTTTCTCAGTGGTACCTGGACACATATCATCACATAGACAAGACTAGTGGGTAGGGATGCAGAATAATAGTTTTAGGAGATTTGGTGTGGTTTCCCCTGTGGTGTTTTGTTTTCGCAGCCTATTGGAATCACTACTAGGTGGCTTTTCAAAGGCAGCTCAGAGCTACTGCCTTCATGCTGTCCTGTCTAATCTTCATTCTGGGTCATTGTTCTACAAGATGCAGATCTTTGATGTCTACTTTTGATGTGGCTTTTACATCTGTGGCTGTGTGATGCTCATGTGATTAGCAGCGTAGTGTGTCCTATTTCCCTGGAAGCAGCAAGTCACCTCTGAGATTGCACTGCAAGGAGTTAAAGGAATTTGTATCATCAGGTCACTTCTGGCAAGAGAAGTAGATCAGGGTGTGCCCCTTTCATGGCTCTGAATGGGATATGGGTTAATTCAATTTCCTTTGCTTTGGTATCCCAGTTGAGAGCTAGGGCGTGAATGCTGGAGTCCAGAAATCTACTTTATCACTGTGCCACAACATTTTTTAGGGTCAAATAATCCTGATTCAGGCAGTTATGAACTGGGACCTGTGGGGTCTGTTCTTAACGAACAACAGTAAATTCTAGTTGTCCTTAGTTGAGGGAGATTGGCTGGGATCCCTTGCCATTGAGACTGGTGCTTATTCTGCCATCTAAGCTACAGTCTGTCAGCTAAGGATTGGCTGTCCTACCTTACATCATTTTCCACCTCCCTATTTTGCTTCTATTAGCGAGTGAATAGTAATACAATTTCCCTAGTTTATTTAATTGATTATTTGGCTTGATAATACTCTGTTATCAGAATTTCGGAAGAAAAGCTTTAAATATTGAAGTCTGCAGGTTGACCTTTAAGTCTTTGTTCTTTAGAATGAATTCGCACTTTCTTGCTGATGGCTTTAATTCAGTGGTGCATCTTAATGGAAAATTGATTTTTTTTTCTCCCTAAAGATCACATTTACATTAACAAAGTGGAAAATTATATTTTAAGAAAAGATTTGCTAACAGAATGAAAACAGTGTCTTTGTATGCCCTGAGTTTCAGGATTTTAAATAGTTTTCATTAAGGAAAGGCGCATGATATCGCTGTGTCTTTTTCTCTCATTAACCTCTGCTCTTTTGCAAGGAAGTAGAAGAGGATTACTAGACATTATCTATTTTTATTTTATAGAAGACCAACGTAATGAGGTGCCATCTCCATCCTTAGTTTTAAAAAGTAGTAGGGCTGAATGGCTTATCTTCTGTTTGTTCTCTAAACCCAAACAAAACCCAGAAACCAACAAACAAAAAGCCTTCACTATCCTTCTCTTTTCTTGTTGGATTAGGATGTGTAGTGTAAATCTTACAAAGCCTGAAGCAAGACTGCCAAAATGCTATTCTGATGGAAGAGCATCATTATAAAATCAATACCACTAAGGGTGCCATTAACTTGAAAAGAAGAATGAAATATATTTCTATCTAATCTGAACAGCAGGGGTCAGATCTTGTTTTTCATGCTAAATTCGGTTAGGCAAGACTGGAATAAAATTGTGGTGGCCATAGCAGTAGCAGAAAGCTTGTGCAAAATTTGGGACAAAGCCATTCCTTTTATCTGGAGTCATTCAGTGCAAACTGGAACAGCTTTGCTCTTCTTTCTCTCCTTACCCTCCTACCTTTTCTTTAGCCTACATCAAACAGCTATGGACCATCAAGTGGATATTCTGGGGATGGAGAAACATCAAGCTCAGCCCTCTTTCTTCTTACAGTGAAGCTGTGACGAGTCAGTTTCCTTATAATCTTGGACCACGGGCATGCCAGGGCCTCTCTGGACCCTCCTCTCTTTCTTCCTCATCTCTGATAGAGAAAATGTTTTTATCATAAAGGATTTATAATCCAAACGTTTTGAGATGTGTGTGGAGTGGGAAAAGAGAACAGATTATGAGGAGAGAGGAAATTTGGGAGCTGAGTGACATCTAGAAGAACGCAAAAAATGTGGTGCTGGGGTATCAGAAATATTGTTGGGGTTGGGGACAACAGAACAACAGACAAACCAGCTGTCTTGGCAAAGAGGTGCCTTTGAGAAAGGTAGGGTGCGGATTTGGCTCCAATGCTGGTGTGAGTCAAACTCCCCTGCCTGCAGCAGTGGATTAGACCTGCGGAATCTGTGGCACCCACACTTACATATCTATATCTAAAGATATACATAGATATACGACATGCATGCACACATAGATGTATACACACACATACACAAGTGGTTTTATGTATATTTAGCCTGTGTTGTTGAGAAGGGGTTGCTATCTTGTATTTGGCAGCACTCTGCGTGCGTACGTTCCACGACGCCACTTCTGCCATAGTGTTTAGGAGAAACTGGCCAACTGGTGATGTGTAACAGGCTTAGTTGCATGATTGTTTACATGGCAGGAAGAAAGACTTCTCACCCAGAATTAGTGATACTTGCTAAATACCACCTCAATCTTCATACCTTTTTTTCAGAGTTGGTCTGGTTGCTTCTTGTTTTGCTTTTATCAAGGTATATATCTCAAGTTTTTCAATTAAAAACAAAACCAAATCATTTTGGAGAAACTCAAAGGAAAATATATTTGATTTGGTGAAATGAGTCCAAGATGAAAAACTTTCTACAACAGATATGATTTTTGGAAAGGAGTTAATAAAATGATTTCTGATTCTTGACAAAAAACATTTTTATCAATAATGCCTGGTACAAAATGTTTTGTAGTATGTTTTTTGATAAACAATCCTTTTGAAAACTAAGCAATTTGTAAGTATTTTTTAATATTATGACAATGAAATGTTTTTTCTTGACTAGCACTGGACAGAAACTGAAAAATACCAGTCCATCCATATCTACTGCCACCAAGTCTTGGTCTCCTGTAGCCCCCTTGGAATTTAAAAGCAGACATTTTTGAAAGTAATTTTAACTTCTAGCATTCAAAATAATGTCTGGGAAAAAAAAAGATAAAGTTTTGGTCACTGAGTATGTGTGATTTTAAAAATCAGGTAAGCCATATTTTACCTTTGTATTGAAATTAAGGCAGCTCTGGCTATGCTTTCTGTAAAATTAGTTTCCCATTACATCCATTGGCAGCTTATAGTGTGCCACTATTTACAGTGTGCTTGCACCTTGCTACCCTCATGTTACACCTAATTGTAATGGCAATCAATACTAAAACTCCATTCCTCTCCCATTGCAGAAACCAAGCTATGTAAGGATTTGGCCCTACTCAGGTTAGATCTGCCCTCTTTCCCTGCCTTCGAAATTTGTGTGTCTACGTGCACTTGTATGTTCCTCCATAGATATATAAATGCCAAATATTTTGACAAGTCCTGTCTTGAGACATATGTATATTATATGTATTCTCACATATGTATCTAGGAATGTATACATGTATATATTTGTAAGATTTAAAGTTTCTGAAAATGAGGTTATTGCAAGGCTTTGCAGTCACTAGAATTAAAATGGAAGTACAGAAACACAGACTAATTCCAGTTTGTGCTCAGTGCTCAGTGTGTCTGATCCCGGTGTGCTCCTGCTGAGCACTGGAAGACGCCCAGATAATCTGTTTATCATGAATCTTCATGAGGTATTGGGGAACAAGCCAAGATCCAGCAGACCAGCTAGGGGACATGCGAGTGGACTCATGGTGGGCTCTGCTGTGCATAGGCATTTGAAAACAGAATTGCTGCAGTAGCCAAAGGAATGGAGATGTTTTGATTTCAGGCTCTTCCAATGCAGGTAGCTGGAAACATTTACTAGACTTCAGCTTTAATGTTAAAATATAAACTCCCCCTCCCGAATATTTTGACAGTGGAGACCTCTAAGGGATGTGACATTCCCTTTGTCTACAAATACACTAATGGGAGTGCCTGCACTCAAGACCTTCAGATAGTGTCTTTGCTTTGGGCAGCTGGAGATTATTGATTCTTGAATTTCCCAACTGTTAAGATATTATTTCAGCAAGAAAGACTTTTTATTTTTTTTTTTTTTTTTTCCCCTAGAACTGGAAAAGGCAAGAACTGTTCTACTTGTAAAACAACCAACCAACTTTCTTGTTATTTGTCAAAGTGATTTCATTATCTTACTGTGCCACTGCTTCCAAGTGGCCTTACAGACATCATTTAAAAAGTACAGTGAAGTATTTGTCATAGAGTCAGAATGTTCTTGGCAAGCCTGAGAACTGCTAGATTAAGAGCTTACCTAAGAGCCTGAAGTATTATTGTTTACACTTTTTAGGAACACATCTAAACCATGGTTATTTCCAACCTCCCACAGATGCCTATGCAATAATATCCTTAAACTTTTCTTGCTGTATGGTGGGGTTTTGAAATAAAAGCATACCATATTTCTCTGGACTTTAAGAGCATTATGGTGTAAACACCACATGTAAATTAGAATCCTTACCTGTAAAACTAAGAATTTGGGATGTTATTTTCATGTGGATATGGTACATTGCTCAGGAAGTTGTTTGGGTTATGACTAATTTGTCCTTGCTGAAGACCTGTCCCTATCACTTTCTGGAGGACACATATCAGAGTTGGACCCTTCCAGGTCATAGGTATCTGGCTCAAAGTCTCACAAGTCCTTGCTTTTAAAGTTTGGGGTTTCCCACTCCTTGCCTGGCTGGTCCCTGTGCTGGCAGCTGCCTGTAGATGGGGCTGCCGTTCCACGTAGGCCGGGACGCCGGCAGCTGTGCTACAGATGTGTACAGATGTGGTACAACTGTGATGCAGATGCAGCCTGTGCTGAACTGCAATGGCCGGCTAGTAAGCACCTCCTTTAGCAACTTAAGCCATGCAAATTGACCATAGTTTTAAAATACTTGTTTTATTAAATTTTTAAAACAACATAAACATCATATTAACAATTTTATGGCTGAGGTTCTTGTAATTTGTGATTTTACCATTTTTATCTGATTTGAGAGCTCAAAAGATTACATCTTAACATTAGAAACTTTGTAATTAAGATTTATAACAGTAAGTTGTGTCATAGCTAACAAGAGAATAGAAATAGCAGATAGAACCATATAAACTTTGGATAGTGGGAGAATACATATTTTACTATAAACTGGGGTCTGCCAAGATTTTGTAAGGACCAGAAACCTTTTATAACCAGTTTCATGTTAATCTGAACAAACCACTCAATTCATAGTTGACTTTTAAGCAGTAGAGTGGGATAGTACGTCTTTAATTATTCCCCAAATATGCTTTTTTAATTATCTTCTTATTTGTTAAGTAAGTCTGTACCACCTTCATACCAATATTTAGCACCATGTAATGGGATATTCACCATTTAGCTTCTGGGGAATGTACAGTATGTTATTTACTCTGCACTAGAATAAAGGGTCCAATTGTAATAAAAGTTCATCCTTGCTTTCTGTGGTAGAACGTCAATGCTGGAAGAGCAACAGCATGCTTTTGACCATGAAGCTGTAGCTTATTTACAAACAAAAGAATGCCCCCCTCCCTCTTTTCCCATTTGCTTATTCATGATGATGATTTCATTAATAGTACTACAGGTTGGGTTTCCTTTACACTGGAAACTAGGGTAAGTTTTAATCACTTTGTCTTAAACAGAACTGGACCAGTGCATACCAAACAAGCACAGCCTGGCATTTCAGTATGAGCCCCACTACTTTTAGCATCTCTGTATGCTGTATGAGAATACTGGTGCTGAAAGATATAACTATACACACAGGCACATATAATCATGTTTTCTTAGAAAATGGAAAATAACACATTTCTTGAGGGGGTGGGTAATGGACCAAGAACTAGTAATATACCAGGATGTCTGTTACCCGCCTCCTACCAAGAAAGAATTGTATTTTCTTAACAAAGTTATTTGGATAGAGGGTGGATAGGTGGGAAATCTTGGGTTTTTTTGGTAACAGACATGCTGGAGAGAAACAGCTTTGGTTGTCAGTCAAAAGGCAGTTTAAACTCAGATTAATTTTAGGGATTTGGTGGGGGCTTTTTGTTACTGCAATTTAACTTAAAAAAAGATAGTTCTTAATTGCAAGCTTATGCCACTGCTCTTTGACAGTGAAATTATATTGTGTTTCATTGCTTTCACACAGCAGTTCATAGCTATAGCCTACAGACTAGTATATATGCGTAGTATTAACAAAACATTAGTACATCGGGTTCAACAGTGGTCCGTGTTATTTCTGTAGCAACACTGCAGGCTTCTGGCACTGTAAGGGGGCAGATATGCTGCAAGTTCATAGGGAACAAACAAATAATCCCATTATACTGTCTTGTGGCAGATATTTTCTTTTGTGGCTGTGCAGAATGACTGCCAATATTGTTCTCTATGCTGCCTGCTGGTAGCTGGGGGAAGGACGGAGGAGCCTTTTAGTTCATATGTTCTATTACAAGAAAACAAACTGGTAACAAAATGCTAATGGAGCTCTTCCCCCTACTCCTTGGGAGGCAGAGTCTTCTGAGTTTGGCAGCTCGTACTTCTCTGAATCCTTGAGTCTCCCTTACCTCGTTGACCTGGATGCTCTGTGCCTAGCAATGCTTCTGCTGTCTATGAGCAGAGGCTGCAGGAATGCTCCTCCCACTCTCCTCCCCATAACACTGACCATGCTACCTCTGCAGAGGAAAAAATCCCAACCTTGAGTTCTGCTTCAACCTTACAGGTATTAAAAGCTCTAGCCCTCAGCCATGAGTAATATCCACTCCTGTTTGTGTTAATTTGTGCACTGCAGGACCTCTGATTTAACTTAATACAATTGTAATTCTCTTCTTTTGTCAAAAGCTTGTGAGTATACATGAAAGAGTAAGAGAGAGAATAAGGAAGAAGTGGCTGTCACTCGGTGTTTTCTTTGAGATATTTTCCCCAAGGCTTAGGTTTCTTCAGAGCACATACAAATACACTGAGGAGCACACAGTAAAACATCAAAGGTAAGTTGCTGCTTGAGGTGAGAACAAGTTCTTATGCCAGGTCTAGCTCTCCATGATGACAGTCATGACTGGCACACAGAGGCCATTTCCATGCATCAGTCTCTGCATTGAGGTTTTTCTGAAATATTTCTGTGGTTCAATCACTGGGAAAGATCTCAAGCCACAAGAAAATGGATTAAAGATTCAGCTTTCACTGCGTGTTCTATCTGTGTTAAGAAAAGCTAACAGTTTGATCCCCCTCAGGCAAGGCCAGAGCTCTGGAGCCAGCTGCTGGCAATGCTGTGTGGGCTGTGAAAGGTCTCCAGAAGAGCATATACCATCTGCAACAGCTATGTTTCTGTAACATCCCAAGCAGCTCCTGCTGTTTTTTCAGGACTGAGTAGTAGCTTTGCTGTGGCTGTTACCTTTAGAGCTTTAAAACGTGGTATTACCATTGTTCTGAATGAAACTGGAAGCATCTTTTTGCAGAAAACAGGTCCAGGTATACTCAGGTGAGCAAAGATTCATCTCTGACTTGTTCAGACAATACAACCTGTGCAAATAACTGTGAATGCCTACAGGCATATGTGAGGAATGCATGGCATGACTAGCACTGGGGAAGGGAAGGCAGGACACTTTACTCATAGTAAAGCAGACTGATGTAGACCAGATGTTGCAGGTGTAGCAGGTCTGCAGTATTTGACTTTTTTGTGAGACTAAAGCTTTTGTCTGTCACGTGCATAGCGTAAGACTTACGATTCCTTTAGCTGTTGCTTCTCTTTGTCCATAAGGCAGGCACTTAAAAAGACTTTCAGGATATGAGTTAAAATTATTTCCTGATTTTTAATGGATGCTTGTTCCAAAATAATCTGCAGTTTTGTTTTTTAGGCTTTCACATGAGAAGACTGGAAGTTGGCTGATGACCTGATTATGTTCTTGAGGGAATGCAGTCTTTCTAGAGGAATCCCTACAGCAACCTGTCTCACCCCACCAAGGTAGCCACTGTCCCTGCACACCCAACTTAGCAAAGTATAATGCAGGTAACCTTCATCATATACACTGCTGTGGAAGCACTGTACGTGAACTATCTGGTCCCCAGCACTCAAACCCATAGCTCCTAGTTTCCCAGGCAGTGACACCTTGCTAATGTGCAATACGCAGCACATACTGCCAGCTTTCTGAAGTTGTAAAAAAAAATAGCTAACAACCAGGATGGTTTCATTTTGAACGTATGTTTTCAAGGCAAAAGCTTAAAAAATTTGCATCTTTCTAAACTGAGTGCTTGACCTAATTAAGCATAGATCAGAAGTAATGTGTGACATACACAGGGGCCTTTGCTAGGGAGTGCCAAAACCTTGTCACTCTGGACAGCATGTTTCTGGTCAGATTATGCTGCAGTCATCCTTTGGCCATTGCTTGAAACTAGACCTCTGGGGCATATGGGGGAAGATGAATTCCTTGCACCTTAAGAAAGACTTTTGAACTAGCTTGGAGGCCTAGGATATAAATATACTGTCATCATAACTTGCTCGTGCATTCACTGCCAAAAAGAAGTATAATTTTTTGAAGAATGCCAGCCTTGTAAATACTCTGCTATTCTCAGCTCTCAAAAGAGCAACTGTGTCATTTTTTTGTGATGTAGCATTACTTTTTTCTGACAGCTAGCATGACACAAGAGTAGAGAAATTGAATGCTGCATCATTTCAAAACCTAGCTGCTTTAAAGTCTGATAACCTTAAAGTGCTTATCCAGTGTTATCTGAATAAAAAATATTCCAGTATTAGATTTGACTCTGAAAATCTGATAACATGATAAATTTGTTGCTGTTGCACTAAGGCCTTTGTTGCACCAGCTACTTTGAAGAAGGCTCACTCTCTCTCTCCTCCCCACAGGAATTCATACTTCACAAGTGAAACAAGTATCTCCAACAGCCATAAGCATTAGGAAGGTCCATGACTTCCTTTCTAAACTGCAATGTAGGACAAAATGCATTACCTTCACAGTGAATGACTGTTTCTACAGAGAAGTCATAGAATCGTAGAATTGGTTAGATTGGAAACGATCCTTAAGATCATTGAGTCCAACTGTTAACCTCAATGGAATCAGATTTCAGACTTTTTAATTCCTATTGACAAGAGTGGCAGCAGAACTGGCCTGATGGGGTTTACTCCGTACATGTCTTTGCCCTTTTTCGCCAGTGGGAGTGATCAACTGTAAAGTGATTTAGCTGTAATGAAAGCATGAAGGACAGTATCAGGCTGGTTTTGAGCTACAGGGAGAAAAGTTTTCTGCAGACAAATCCAAGGGAGAAACAGACCTATTCCTCAAAAACAATAAAAAGTTTCTGAATTCTTCTTCAATATTTTAAGAAGCCTTCTCTTCATTCTCAGAGTAAATACAGCATTTTTTCAAGCCCGAAAAATGTTCCAAGCAAATGGGATAAATGCAAGAGCAAAGTTTTTATAGACTGCAACCTTAACTGCAGAGAGAAAAAAATACCTCTCCATAAGAAAGCAGCTTGTGAGTGAGTGGAGTTAACACAGGTACATGAATTTTATGTGTTTCTTCAGTTATGGCTTGAAAATATCAGTCCTCAGTAGTAATATAAGACAAGATCTGAAAACTGTTCAGTGTGTTCACTGACCTAGTGAACTGATCTTTTTCTAAGTTTCAAAAAACTGAAAAGGTGAAATAATGATTTTCAGTAAGGTACTGTTTCACTGAATGAGAATGAAGGAATAGCCTCTTTAGGAAGACCTCTTTCTTACAGGGTAAATTTCCTTGGCTGGGTCTTCCCTGATGACATCCTTTTCTTCCAAGCCTGTATGCTTTAAATTTGCCTCTTCTGAGGAAGAAATGGAATTAAGATAGCCTAGGTAGTACATGGGAAGACACTGACTTCGGTTAATCCTTACTTTTGCACATCAGACTCTAGATGAATGGTTCCAGCTTGACCTGTTCCTAAAGCTTCAGTTATGGCTTTAAAAATTGGCCTGGTCCTATGGAAGAAAGACCACCATGTATTAAAGCATTAGTTGAAATTAAAAAGGTGAACATAAAACAGTGCACAATAAATGCAGGCTGCTGTTGGAGGGAGTGGATTTTTCTGCTACTTTCAGACCCCGATGCCCATAGTTGCTGATTAGAGGAGATGGAGGGTCCTTCTGAAAGAGGCTGGTTGCTGATGGACGGCTTCAGTGCCTGAGGGTGCTGGATGCCCTGAAGTAGGAAAGGAACTTGTAGCAGAGGCTCACCACAAAGTACCAGATGTTTCGAGCCATCTGTGACCTTGCAATGAAAATGCGCCAGATGATCACAAGAAGCGTGGTGTTGAATGCGTATCGGATGTTCCTTAGCCTGAGAAAGAGAAAGAGGCATCTTATGGAGGAAGACAAAAACAACAAAGAGCTTACCAGATTGCTTCATTTGCTACAGGTAATTTTGTAAGAATTCCTGTTTACAAGTGGCTCTTGGGCTTTTTGCCATTCCTATTTTAGTGAAGACACTGTGCCTAAGATGTCCCTGCCAAAGACTGTGTTGAAGTTAGGGTACAATGAATAGTTACTGGTATGGGTGGAATACCTGTATTACAAGTCTCTCTTGTTCTGTGTACTCTCAGTATGACTGCTGTTCTGGTCTGAAGTGAGCATTTTTATTTCATGATATTCTAGGTCCAATACCTTTGTCTTTGATTTGGTATATTGGCTATTTTTCACTTTGCAGAATTGGTAGCGGGCTAGAGGGCCTTTGCAAGAGATGATGAATAAAGTTTTTCCATTTGGGTAGAACCTTGTCTTTAATGTTGGGAAATTACTCAATAATAATAAATGAATGGTCTTCACTTTTGCAGTAACTACAGCACTGGGGTTTTGAGGAGGGTGGTTTACACCATGTATTTAAATAGTATTATTGGATCTTTAAGATGTTAATCATAGAATCAACTAGGTTGGAAAAGACCTGTAAGATCATAAGTCCAACCTTTATCCCAGCACTGCCAAGCCCACCATGTTGTCCTCTTTCTGTCATGCAAAAGTTTCTGCAGTTCTCCAATTCTCACTTTCCCAGTGTCTGAACAAGGGAAGAAAACTTAGTACCTAATGTCCTAAGACTGGTTTAATTTTTGGAAGAGTGTTTCTTTTTTGGTAAACTTTCTCACTGAACTATACAACACTGCTTATTTGGACTATGAGGCAAGTACTGGCCTATTACGGAGGTTATTATAAATCCTTTAAAAATTACCCATGAATGAAGAATGTGTTCAGGATTCCTTGCTATACCAACAGGCTGTTTTATACTTCTGGCATCTACAGTGCACTAGAATGGTTTTCTTGAAGGAAACAACCAGGCCCTTACTCTAAGAGAGCTGCTCCTTCTGCTGTTGCCTGCACTTCTCAGTAGAAGGGCTGGAGAAGACAGGAAGAGCATAATCTTTAACTGAATAGAAGGACAATCTCAACTTGCTTGTTCAGACTCTCTTAACCTGTCACCAGGGACTGAATACATAAGCATAAGCTCTTCACTGATTTTGGAGAATTTTTGCCCATTCCCCCCAGGGAATTAGAAATTCCAATTTTATAATGAAATTTAAAATCATACAAATGCTTAAAGTTTTTATACTGTGTCTTTAAATTGCAAAAAATTTCTAGGAGCTTAAGAAAACCTAAATCTCACCCTTATTTTTTCTGTTGTAATTCTGAATGACCAAGACCATCTGCATTCATGTATTCCTTTTATGCACTGTAACTCCGTTACTTGGTCATCTGCTGGGCAGGCGTAATATCTAGCCCCTGATCATTAGTGTCATCAAAAGTCCTCTTTTTCTTACAGGATGGAAAAATGAAATACTGACAACCCTCTGCTGTAAGAAATAAGCTATGCTGTGTTATTCAACAATAATGTAACCAGAATAATTTTCCTCAAAAGCCACTGAAGGTAGCCAGGACCTCTTGTCCTTGTCACTGAGTAAGACTTACTTCCGTAAGTGCTGCTTTGCTGCTGGAATGCCAGACATGTCCTCATTTAGCAAGTACTTCTTAGCGCCTAGGCAGTAGCTTTCAATGTATTCTGACCAGTGCAGCTGACGAACATCAAAGTTGTATAACTGGGATTTAAAGAAAAAGAGCAGAAGTTAAATGGGAGAGTTCAAAACAAGTTCACATTAAGCACTTCACTGACCTCTGTTCCTGACAAAGCCCTCTCTCTGAAGTTCTTAAAGCCACCAAGTTTCCAAGAAGACATGGGTACCAAACATGCTGTATTTCACAGCTGTCCATTAGTGTCTTACCCAGCTGGGAATCTGGGCAAAGCAAGCAGAAATTTAGCGCTAGCTGGCAGAAAATAAAGATAAGTTTGTCCTTCAGGTGGCAATTTTTGCATAAATACATGTATCTGTACACACAGATACACACACAGAGAATCGTGGAAGAAAAATGGCATTCCGCTCAGGTAAATGGATTTGTATGAAAACCTCCATGCAGTTTTTAATGTGTCACTAGAATTATGTGTAAATAACTGAATTGGACATTGCATCAAAAGATGCCTCTGCGTCAGTATGACTCTCTGCTGTGCTGCATTCTCAGGAGCTACGTTGACAGAAGTCCAAGAAATGGTTTACTCTGGTGTTTGGCATGAAAATATCTCATTGCAGAGCTCATTACCCCAGTTAATTTCAAATGCTTATACTGGAAAAATTGTTAGCAAGCTCTCAGGCGCTTGTCTGTCCATTAGAGCAAAGAAAGTATTTGTAAAGAGGAAGAGTTTTTATTGCAGATTTATTATTATTATTAATATTATTATTATTTAATGAATAAGTGAGGTGAATGGCATTTCTTATCTACAGGGTCTTAAAAGGGAAGATAACCAGAAAAAAATACCTTCCTTTCACTCCCTTGCCAATCCAGGCTTAGGTGCAAGAGCTTTGTTGTCAGACGAGCAATAGCTTGAGCAGAGGGGAGCTAGCTACTGTGTAGATCTTGGTGCCTTTGTCAGATATATATGACATGCAGTCTGCCCATAAACTGTCTAGCTTGAATACTGCTCACAGTGCAGCAGTGGCAACACCGGATCTCATAAAGTTCTCATAAGCAGCTTGGTAAGCCTGAAACTCTGTCGAGCTTGTGCTAAGTCCTTGATGCTGTAATTTTTTATTTATCTGCCTCAAAACTAGTTCCTATCATACCATTTAGGTTCCCTCTACATCTGCTGTAGTGACAGCAGTGCCACTGCCCTTAGAAGTTAGAATTTGCTGCATGCGGTTCCTCTGCAGACCAGGGAAGAAAACTCTTGATTCTACTACTGGGAGTCTGTGGAAGAATTTCATTATGTGAGTGAGACCAGTTTGATGTGAATGCCTATCTCTTTGCAAGGACATACTGACCAAAGGTGCATTCAAGCTTATCACAAAGCTACTCGGTATTCCTTCAGCCTTTCCATTACAATCCTATTCTTAAGGAGTCAATAGTTTGAAACCTATGACTACAACAAAGCTTTGACATCCTGCAAATTAATTGCTCTCTGGGGACTTGAATAAAACAGCAACTTTTTTCATATTGTTCAGGGTAAGACACTATGTGTTAATTAAATTTCCCCATGCAGTGTCCATTAAAACCAATGCGGATGAAAATGTCAAAATCTTTCCATGTAGAAATACCAAAAGTCATTTCCATCTAGATCACCCACCACAGCTGCCAGGTTAACTGGAAGGACTTCAGTGATTGACCTGTCTCAGAAGGAAGAGCAACACACTTCAGGAGAAGACATTCTCCTGTAATAAATGCAAGGCTCCTGATAAGTTTTTTTAATGAAGCAAGGAGGAAATAAATTGGTTTGGGTTAAAGTCAATTCCAGTTATTTGGATGTCATTCAAAAGCTCAACAGTACACCAAAATTAATTGCTGCAGATTAAAAGAACTGGAGATTAGCAATGCATATTCAGGACGTTCTTACCTTTTTGTCCTCTGTGTTAAGGTGACTCATTAACATATTCATATTCTCTGAAGACCAATCCCAGGACTGGGTGGAGAAATACTGCAGGAGTGTCATAGACTTTTCCAGTCGATTGACAATCTTCATCATTCTGAAACAAGAGGAGCGTCAGAGGTGGATAGGAAGTTTGACCTTATGCAAAAGCTGTCCGTTTGCTCTGTGGGTGTTTTCACCAGTCCAGATAAATAGGCGTTGCAATTCCTGATCAGCACTGCACTGGTACTGAGAACTTGCTCAGCAACACTAACTGCTCCAGCTGAGGTCTTGAGCCTACAGCTATCCAGGTTTTATTCTTGCCTCAAACATGGGCGCAAAAATGCATTTCCCAAGGCAAGATTGATGCCTAACTTACTGAACTAAACAAGGGTTGGAGGCCACACATGTACCATGTGTGAGATGAAGAGCCCATCTGAACTAGTATGAAGTCTGCAAAGCAGATAGCAAAACCACAAAGGTATGTTGCTTGCCTCCTGAGGTGGCTACTTCTCTTTCTACCATGGGCCCATCTTTCTAGGCTGTCAAGGTCACGCCCTCTGGACAGCATCCCTTCTGTTTAGAATATCAACCACACCACTCAGTTTGGTGGCATGCTTTTCATGTCTTTGGGCTTCTTTGATATCTCTCTGTCAAAAAATAACTTTTTCTTAAAGGGCATCCCCCCTCCCTGTATAATATAGCAGCAGTTTGGAGTATTTTTTGTGTCCTTTCTTACAGATGAAGGGTCTGATAGCATCAACTCCGGGCTGATGACCTCGAAAATCATGCAAGTCCATTAGATTTTATTTTTGGGGGAGGGGGTAGGGTGGGGTTTGAATGTCTTCCTGGAGTGTGAGTGTCCTCGTAAAGATGAAAGCTGCTTGGGGGGCAGAGCTGCTTAACAGGGACTTTGCAAATGCAGGTTCAGGTTTCTCATGTGTCTTGGCCTTTTTTCTGTTATTCATTCTTCATATAAAAGGGGGTGACAGTAATGCTGTCCCACCTTGCAGGATTATTTTACAGTTGTCCCAATGGTCATGAGTGTAAAAGGCCTTTGGCAGTTGCGTGATGTACAGTGCTCAGTCAATTTTGAGAGACCACCACATTCTCTCAGACTGGATATGGGCAAGAGAAAGCATTAAAAGGCTGATTTCTGTGGAAAACAGAGCTGCTTTCATGAGAGGTTTTGAGCTGCCCGGAGGGTAACACAGTTGCTGTTGACAAATAAAAGGCAGCAGTCTGGGGAAGAATGGTGCCAGGCTGGGCTCTCGCCATGCAGATGTGACTGCCACAATGATAAGCACTAAGCACAGCAGAAAAAGACACAATGAGTACATCAGTTCAGAGGAGAACTGCTCAGCTTACCCAAAGCGAATTGAAAGAGCACTAAAACCTTACATAGGCACTCCTACTCAGAATTAAAGTGCCTTTCATTTTAGAAGCAAAGCACACCACCAGATTAAGGGAACCTTCATTCTGAATAATTATGTGCACACTGATTGAATGCAGTTTATCTAAACTACTTTAAAATTACTTCAGATTAATCTTCCTGATTGTGCCTGTGTAAGCAAGTACTATGGGACAAAGCTTTGTGAATATTTTAATACCTTTTAGGAACTTGGGAAACAAAGTATATGACTAGACTACAAAGATCTGGAGTTGCCCCTCAAACTGGCTCCCCAAAAGCCAACAGGGTATTTAAAGAGCTTAGGGTAATGGAATCTGTCAGAAAGAAATGATAAGAGAATCAACTGTGTGTCCCTACTTATGTTTTGAAAATAGGTTATCCACGTGGCTCCTCTCAATGTGGGCAGAATAAACTGTGACTGTAGATCTACCCAAAGCAACATTTCTGGGTGGCTAAAAGTAAGGGGCAAAAAGAGAAGTGAAACATCTGATGAGGTGTGTATGAAAACCATGTATTTGTGTTAACTGACTGAGCTCAAATGTGACCACATTCAAAATATTGTCTAATTTGGATGAAGGAGTGGTCTACTGAAAAACATCAACTGAGTAGAAACATGCTTTTCTGTAGCCTCAGAGAGGCTATGGGAAAGATTTCTTATAGAAAATCTCATTCTCTGTTGTGAAGGAACTGGGATTATTAGCTGTCACTTGATAGCCTTATTAGTTACACTTCAAAATGCATCTTGTCTTCTAGAAAGCTGTTTACAGCAATGATTTCTTTATTTGCTCCCATACTGAGCCTTGCATGAGCAGGTTCTCAGGTACAACAGATTGCCCCAGGAGACTACTAATGATATAAACCACACTATTTTCTAAGTCATGGATGGATGTGCAGCAATAACAGTAAGCCATTCAGGGAAGTTTTGCTAGACATCTAGCAATTTATGTGAAATGAGCTAACACTTAAAGTTAGCTTCTCAGGAGAGGCCTGTATAAGTCTGAAGCTGAAGGAGATGAATCTTGTACCTACCCTTTGGTATCAGCATGTGATAACCACAGATGTGAAGATGACTCCAGGCTGAGGCAGCTCATTCTCAGAACTTGCTGGAGATCTGCTCTCCATAAGAGTGGCAGGCATGCAGAAGGCTGAATGTGTGGTTTCTTACCTGGGCTTTCTCCCTGTGAGCCTCATGTACAGGTCATAGAGTATGGCTGGAGCCTTGTGACTGACAGTTATCCAGTACTGGTTTATCAAGTAGCTGGACGTCAAGTGAGCATTGGGTGTTCGGAAGGCCTGCTCCAGTGGGTTCCTTTTGAATGTGGACATAACATACTGCTCTGTAAGAGAACAGACATTTAACTTAAAATAAGGGACTTAATTTCAGTTGGGCACAACCATACCAACACGCTGAAGTAAAGCTCAAGTTACAGAGCTTAACATCTTTACACTACAGTTCCATAAACTTTGTAACCAGGGGTTGGACAAGGTCATCTCATGGTCCCTTCTGGCATTAAAATTGATGACTCCATCTATTGCCTATTTGAAACACAATCTGACTCTAGCCTTAGCAGCAGGAAGCAAAAAATTCCTTATCAAAACACCAAAATGTAATGGAGGAAAAGCAGGCAGTTGTAGCCTGAAATGCTTCAAACCAAGGAACTGCAGTTCTGCTTTCACGTGCAGTAGGCGTAAAAGAAATTGGTAAGTGTTAACATGTCTTCACATCACTGAAAGCAAACTTTGATCTGCTAGCATAAAACAAAAATGACATTTCTAATTTTTAATCTAATTTTCTAAATGGCTGATGTCAAGATTAGTCTGAGTCAGAGACCATGGTTTAGTGGTGGACTTGCACGCATAGAGTGCTGCTTCTAAGAAGACTTCGCTATATCCTTTCAAACCACATCTGACCCACACCACCAAATACCTCAGCCTGTTTTCTGATGGGCTCTGGATGCACTAACGCAGCAAATTGTCTTGGATTTTTAACTTGAAAACTAATGATAGGGTAGTAATCCTTCATTCCCTTTTTATGTTAAGGCACAAAATAAGTTGGGTCTGATTCTGAGCTGTTGCAATGGCACAGTGCCATAGAAATGGCATCTAGATGTGCATATCTGGGTCATTTACATATTGCAGAGTCTTAACAGAACTGCAGTAGTTGAATATAAGACTATCATCCTAGGGACTAATAAACAGATGGTGCTCCTATTCCTGAGCAGCAGTGAGCTCAACAAAGAAGAATATGTGGGCTTTTCTTACTTAAAAAAAAAAAAAGAATTTGAGAGTTACGACATCAATCTGTGCTCATATTCTAGTTTACTCTCTAAGCTTATGTTACAAATAGAAAATCAGATGAAAATTTGCAAGTCACAAGAAACATCCAGATCATCCTCAGATAAGCAGATTTCAATCATAATATTCAGACAGTACTCTCACATATCTGTGGTCGGCTCATTACTGCACTTCCAAGTAGTGACTTTTGCTCATTTTAAGTAACTGCAACTAGAGGAAACTTTTTAGCCACTTAGCTGCTGAGTTTAGACAACAGACTTTCAAAATAATACAATTTAGGTTTAGTGCAAATTCATCATTATTTTTGTCTCCCTTATGCTGCAAGTTTAATGCCTGAAGACCAGTTCTCCTGAAACTCATCTTGCATCCGAATAGCCAAAACTGACTGCCATCCCTCCTGATTCATGTAGCCACACTGCAGTTATCTTGTGGTTATCTTGCGGGCTGAGGTATGGAAATCTTATCCTTTGCAGCATGTTCTCTCAAAATGGCAAGGATTAGCTAAAAACTCCTATTAAACTTTTCCAGGTAGTGTGCCTGGCAGGGAGGGTTTGCTGGAGGAGTTTTGGATATTTTGGAAAGGTGTTTACTCCTGGCAATAAGCAGTTTGGGATGGGTTACTAGGAAGGAAGCCGCCGTCCTGGCCCAGCTCTTCGTAGAGTTTGTGTCTGTCTAAGTAGTGCGTGAGGAGCTGCTTTCCTCTGTGTCAGCAGCATTGCCATTTACTACAATTATACTTTGTCAAAGTCATGGCTGGCTTAAATGTAGAGATCTGCTCCCAGTTTGGAGAGGGCTGTGTGTCTGTGGCCATTCAAGTAGCTCATGGATGAGAAGAGCAATCCCATGCACTCTACTACTTCTTCCCTTAAGGAAGTTTCTCCAAGAGGCACTTTAAATCCCAGTTTATTTACAAACTCTCATCTGATTATCAATATTTAAGTTAATTTAGTTTCATTTGGTCACTTCATTCCGTAATGGAAACCTACTAGTTTAACAGGGAACCACTGGTATTTTGGAATTGTGATTGGTCTGATACTGTCTGCAGCATATAGTTATAGCTGTTTATTCAAATCCTGATGTTAATATACTGCAGATCTAGTTTTCAGCTGTAAAGTGGTTTAGAAGGTTTTCCTTTGCACCCATGTTAAAGACATTACTGACTTCCTTTTCTCTCTGCATTACTGGTATCCTTGGCCAGGATAGCAAGAAAGAACTGATCAATAAGTAGAAAATGCAGCTCTTGTCATTTCAGATCATTTGCCTTACACCAAATTCACATAAATCATCAACACCTGTATCATCTTTGTTACTTAAGACTTGTAGCAGAAAATGTAGGTGTAGTAAAGGAGCTACAGTGATACTACGTGATGAGAGAAGCACCTATGTCAAGAGCAGATGATATATCTGCTGAAAACTCAAGAAAAATTCTGCAAGTTAGGAATGAAAGTGGTTTTGTTCTAAAATGCACATAAGAAGGCAGTGAGACCAACTTGAAAGACTTACTGGAAGGAAGCTGAGAAACCACCAGTGTTGCTTAATCTGGAACGGTTAATGCTACAGGTGTTCTCTTTACGAACCTCCCTTACCCTGGCTTGCACTGACTTAGCACAATTGCTCTATCTCCTCATTTCTGGAAAGTGTTCAACTTCACAAGCTCCAACAGTTTGTATTGGAAAAAGACAGAAAGAAGCAGACAGACAGACAGATTGGTCAGGGAGGCAGAAAATCCCAAACTAGAATCATATCACCTCTAGGAGCAAATTCTAGAGCTCCAACAAAGGCAGATTTAGCAGGGGGAAAATCAGACACCACTCTCGCCTAGGTAGACTGTTAAGGATAAATTAAGTTTTCCTGTGCTGAACACCATTTTAAAGCCTGTTTTATGGTTTAGTTTTGAGTAGAAATTGCAAAATGTACTTCACGAAGTCATACTAGCAAGACTTCCATTGCAGCAAAGCAGAATATGCTTCTTTAGATTAATACTCAGTTATTTGGCCACATTTTTGTAAGAGCAGGGAAAATAACAAGAAAGTCAGAAAAAATCCCAGCTTGTCCCTTCTGCAAAACCCACATTCGATTTGCACTAAAATGCTCAGTCCCACACCAGATGATTCCATTCCCACCTGTGTTTCTCAGCAGCTGCCAGTCTCACTCTCACAACCCTCCCATCTCAATGACCACTTACAGACCCTGTGCCAGTCTGGCCTCCCCAGACTCCTTGAACAGACTCCCCTTCCCTCTGCTGTTCTTGTGTCTCCTGTATAATTGATTCAGAGAGTTTCCTTCATGCTGGGAAAAAATAAAAGTCTGAAGAACCTGAAAAACCATTGGAGGTAGAGACCTGGCCTCAACTATTTCAACCTGAAAAGCTGGCAGAGCTAAACACAGATAGAAACAGGCTTTCAAAAACAATAGGTGGCAACTCAAGTAGCAGATGCTGCCCTACTGGAAAGGAGGGAACTGGTGAAATTTGGTCCTTCTGTGCAAATGGTGGACTACTTAGTGCTAGCTCTTATTTAAGAGAGATCATGGCTCTGAAAGTCCTGTTGGACCGCAGGCCATGGGACTGGCTGCCTAGAAGCCAAATAATAGCGAGTAGACAGAGAAAGTAACATGAATGGGTTGCAAAAGTCTGTCATATATATAAAGAAGATTTTAGGATTACGTGTATTTACCGAAAAGAAATTGATAGGAGACAATTGATAGCTGCAGTTGTAACATTCCAATGCAATAAACCTTTCTCAAACACATTTCTTGAACCGTGCAACACCTTTGAGGGCCAAATTTTGCTCTTTGATACTCCATCCTAATTCTTTTCAGCCTGCTGCTCTCAGGAAAACTGTGGATACAACATGTGGTACAAAGAGTTCCACAGTGCCTCTAAAGGAGAAAATTCTGTCTTCAGTCCCATCACACAGCTGAACTGATTATGCAAACTTCTGCTGCACCCAGATGATTTCATTGCTAAATCCACAGTTAAAGTAACAGAATAAAACCAATTATACATTGCTGTTTTCATCAGTAAAATGATGAAACCCAGTGAAAATGGGTTAAGAAAGGCAAACCTCAGGTAGCAGTGCTATGGTGGCTGTTGTGTGAAGTAGCAACCTGTGAAGAGCTTTGCATTTACTCCTGTGAAAAAAACACAGATCTGTGACTAATCACAGCACTGTATCTCTTATTAGCAGGAGTGCCAGGAACTTGGTGGGATGTACTCACCACTCAGCCAATTGCTGAAACCTCATCCCTGCTAGATCACTTGATCAAGTATCACGGTTAGGACATTAGCGGGATTTTCAAACAAGCCTTGTTCTGAAATGCAATTATACAGGCTGAGAAAATTGAGGCTGTTCAGCCTGGGGAAGAGAAGGCTGCGTGGAGACCTCATAGCAGCCTTCCAGTATCTGAAGGGGGCCTACAAGGATGCTGGGGAGGGACTCTTCATCAGAGACAGTAGTGATAGGACAAGGGGTAATAGGTTCAAACTTAAACAGGGGAAGTTCAGGTTAGATATTAGGAAGAAGTTCTTTACTGTGAGGGTGGTTAGGCACTGGAATGGGTTGCCCAAGGAAGTTGTGAATGGTCCATCCCTGACAGTGTTCAAGGCCGGGTTGGACAGACCCTTGGGTGACATGGTTTAGTGTGAGGTGTCCCTGCTCATGGGAGGGAGATTGGAACTTGATCTTAAGATCCTTTCCAACCCTGACCATTCTATGATTCTATGGTCTGATTCTCTGCTGACTTCCTGTTTGCCACTTAAAAAGTGCAAAGACAAATGCAAAGCAAAAGCTGAGAAGTGAAACACATAGCAGTGACCTGCCAGCTTCCTGTATTTAAAGCCCAAAGATATGAATGAATGAATGAATGTATAACAGAAAGCATCTCAGGCCCTGTGAATCTGTCCAATGCACTGACTGTACATAGTATTTCACAGTATACAGCTGAGCCAAATTCTGCTGCTTGGCTTCAGCATCAGTTTTCCACTGTAAGGGTGTCAGGATTTGTCTCCCTTTTCTTTTACTCCTGCCTTGAAAGCACATCCACTTGAAAAGTCAGACATGAAAAGAATATGAATCCTTCCACTGACAGAATTCATGATCAAAACTCAAACTGTTCTTGAAGCACACCAGTTATTTCAAGGTTTGCCTTCTCAAGTCTATACCAGTTATGTCTGTTTAGAATTTTCTGCACAGAAAGAGAAAGAAAGGCTACTTTACTTCCATAATATACTAGTTTTTATTCACAATCAAGGTTCTCCAAGTGATTTCAAAGCACAGAAAGAATCCCAAGCCCTGCAATCAGAAAAGGAAGATGTCCTGTTATGGCTACAGAGAGCATCTTCTTACAGAATTAAGGGGCTGGTTCCCTGTTCTTTTTTCCACCGCTTTCATACCTCTGTGCAGCAAAGCATGTACTTTGTTGGGTTGTTCTGTGATTATACCCACAACGAAAACTGAATAGATGCTTTCCTGAACTGAATGCCCAGCACTGGCTGTTTTTGCTCACAGGACCCTCACCAGCTGCAGCTGGGCCTCCCACATGCAGCTTGAATGGCACCTAAATATAGGAAACCACCTTTTCAAAGCCTGGCAAAGAAATGCTATTGACGTTTGACATGTCATAGCTTTAAATTAGACCTTACCCATTTCTCCCCAGAAGAAAGGGTTGATTCCACCTGTTGTGCAGTTGTACACCAACATGTTTTTTGGTCTGGAAAAGAGAAGTATTATTTTAAGCTGTATTAGATAAGCACCCAAAGCTTTAATAACAGAGCATGACATCTAACAGCCCAAGAAACAGTAACATCAGCTCATAAAAAAATGTATTTTTCATAAATGTGAAAATGCAGTATAAAATACAAAGTTTTGATAAGATCCAGTCAGATTCTGGAAAATAGATGAAGTTAATAAAGACAGTTGGGGTTTAATAAAAATAATCCATATATAACTCATGAAAAGTTAGAAAACCAATACGGAAAGCATGCATACTGACAAATTTCTGATTACATTTTTCCCCCAATAGTTTCTCTGAGTATATTGTAAATAATTGGCCCAAGCCAACCTCAGGGACACGCTGTGTATTTTTACAATCATTTTCTTAATAGATATGATTTTGGCTACTTTTTAACTCCATTTGTTATGGTGGTGATTACGAATCAATCCATTTCATCAAAATTCTCATTTTAATATCAAATAAAGTCTGGTTGTTATTTGGGCGTGGAACTAAACACGGATTACACTGGTTTCATGTCTTCCTTCAATATAAGACATGAATTAATCAAACGGCTTTTTCGACCTAAACCTGCCTTGCCAAGGGTGCAAGTGATCAATACAGCATTTTTCTTCCTCTATATTAGCAGCTGAAGGCAAAATGCTAAAAGAAGTGAGATCTGGCCTTGAACAGGGGATAGCAGCTTGGCTGGAAGATACAGCACCTCAGTGCTTCTAGCGTGCCTGTGGTGCTCCTCCACTGGAGGAGGCTGCCCATGGGGAACCTCTCTTTTAAAAACCCCTAAACCTGGGATAGGAAATCTCACACAGCAATATTTGAAAACTGCATTTGGATAATGCAGTTTTAATGGTGCTTTTTTTAACAATGCTTTGATATCATGGCATTACCTGTATATTAGCATTATTATAATCCCTGGCAGGCTTCTAGGGATGGTTAGGACTGACAGATGTGTCAAGCTCTGAATCCATGATCTCCTGTAACTTTGAATTACTGAGTAGAAGTCTGATAGAGTGTTAAACATAAAAATGTTTATGTGGGAAACTGCATCATGGAAACAATACTAAGTATTAATATTGTGCCCATATAAAAACGTGCCCATATAGAAAACTCACCTAGTACTACACACATAGCCTGATGGAAAGTGCACTGAAGTGAAAGCAGAGACTTCCACTTGCTGCAGTGCGTCAGGCCCATTAAACACCTTGAAAAGGATTTCTCCATTTTCCCGGCTTCCACTGAAGAATTTCTCCTTGTTGATTTTATTCCTTTCTGCACCCTCCAACTGATCAGTGACCTTGGTAGAGTGTAGAGCTTTGTAGACTTCTACACTATGTACTGAACACTGCAATTCTCTGCTAAGTTTTAGAATCTAATTTCTGCTGGTAATGTCACATGCCCTGAAGGGTACCAACTTTCTGATTAGATGACTGGAAAAAAATTAAAAATTAAACCATACAAGCTATTTTTCAAGACAGCACCTAAACCCAAAACTCTCTGAGAAATCAAATTTACAGAAGGCTCAGGCTCTTGACTTTTGTATACAGACTGCTAACCCTGGGGTTGTGCCCAGCTAGACAAAGCTTTAAATCAAGTTTTGCAATTGCTTGTTTAGCCTAATAATTATTTGTTTGGGAACTGGATTAAAACCATGTATCTTTTGCCAGTGAAAAGTCAGAAAAGATGGCATTTCTTCTACCATGGCCAGAGCCAAGAATTCTACCTGTGTGCTGATACTGCTCATCAGCACATGTTCACCTCCTTTTCCAGCTCTATGGACAAGCTGTAGCCCTCTTCATCTGAAGGCTCTCAGAGGGCGGGGGGTGTGTGTGTGTAAGGGGAAGCTGTATTTATTTTTCCCAGACCATGCTGCTTTGGCTGTTGCTGATGGAAGGGGACAAAACAATAAGATAAATAAATCTGGAGAGCTGGTGAACTGCCTTTTAAGATCCTTTTAGGATCCCTCTGTTTGGGTTACTGCATGCAGCTCTTCTCTACCCTCAGCTCAGAGGGCTCACTCTGTCTTTCAAAGTAAAATACTTGTGCCTTTTATTTGTATGGTATTGATTTCTCAGAATTGCATAAACATCCAGAATTATTCATGTGGTTTACTCTGTAGCACTTCCTACCTAATGATTTAAGGTCAGAGGTTCACAGGAAAAGAGCTTAAATCCTTAATGCCACTTACACATACCCTTCTAAACAATGCAAAGAATGGAGGTTTTTTAGATCATGTCCCCTACCATATGAACTCATAATATATTTATATTGTGCAGTGTTTTCCAAGGAGAATGCAGTGCATTTTCACCAAGAAAACTCTAAAAGACATTTGGAATGCAACTCGGTGCAGCTGCCTGAGAAAGAAGCCCCCAAAAACAGCTGCGGCAAAGCTGCAATAAAATTCTTGGCCTTCAGAAAAGTGACTTCTGAGAGACAGGCTTGTCAGCTGAGTCTACATTGTACTGAGAAACAGGTCTCACCTCTTTAGAGAGCTGTAGAGATTTCCTAACTCAAAAGCCTGCCTTTATTGGTTCTGCTACACTCCTAGTCCTTGCCAACCTGGGGGAGAACACGTGACCGAGAAAATGAATCAACCAGGCTCTTGCACAGGTTTTCAATTAACATCTGGCTCCCTTTAAAGTCCTGGTGCAGGTAATAGATGCCCAAGCCTGGCAAAACAGGAGTGCCTTCCCACCTGTGCACAGCAGTGTACCACCCAGCTGCAAGGGTAAGGTTGATGGCGACGTCTACTGGGATCATATCTGCCACTGCTTCGTTGTTGGCGATGACAGTCCGCAGAATCCCTTTCCCCGCCTGTGGAACAAAGGAAAATAGTCACCCATCTAAGGCCATGCTAGAATTTCATCGGCTTGGACTAAGGAAACACTGTCACGTTAGCACTTTTCAAGCCTGGCACCTGCTGCAGAAAGGTATTTGGTTTCTGTGGAAGCAAAGATGGAATCCCACTGTTCTGTGTTTCCAGAGGAAGTCTAAAACACGATGACAACTGTGCTGCATATAACAAGAGAAGCTGTGACTCTTATTTAACTCAGTATGAAAGAAATACCTTAGGAAAGAAATGTATTTGAATTTAATGAAGTAAAATTCCCAATGATATCTAAAAATACATTTTCTTAAATGACACAGGCCAAGTGGTCTGAGTGTCCCTCAAAGACAGTAGTCACTTTGGAAATGACACCAGTAGACTCTGAGAAGTTTACTCCCTTTCCTTTGGAAGTATTCAAATCTTCCTCTTCTCCAAAGCTGTGTCTGTTAAGCACAAAGATACAGTCAAGATATGGCCCCTACCTTGAAGAGCTTGCCACCCAATGAAACTCAGGAAATGGATGAGTGAAAATACAAAGTACTGACAACCAACATTTTGCGGTGGTTAGAAGTGCATTTGTGAGGGGATCAGTCTCCCCAAAAATATATATATATTTAACCTGAATGTTTATGAAGGGGTTTCCCTGATGACCAATTAGTCTTTGGAGGTTCCACAGGAGAGACACAGCAACAGATGCCAACAACATGGCAGACTGAATCAAAGATGACAATTCAGCAATATAAAAATGTGATGGTGAAATGGGGTGAAGAAACTTCACCTAGTGGGCAGGTATGAGGGCTGAACAGAGCACATAAAAAACAACGACCCCAACAGCAAAGTGAAGGTTGCAAATCAAGTTATCTAGCATGTGGGAAATAAAATGCAGTGAAGCTGAGGACCCAGTGAAAAAGCTGGGAGGACAAAAGCGCTAGTGAAGCAAGGAATTTTCATTAGCTAAGACTCCTGAGCCGTCGCATCTCATCCCTGGTGCAGCTGGCAGAGGGATCACAGGCAGACTCAGACAGAGACAACCATGTAAGCTTCCCCACGTGACTCCATGCTCCTCAAACCCATAGCATGCAGTTAACTTCTGCTGCCTTAAGCTGAACCTCAGCTGAACCACAGATACACTTAGAGATTAAAACCTTAACCTGGAACATGACTTTTTTTTTTTCTTACTACTTACTACTGTTCTAACTACTTTTTTCAAGGGAAAAAAGGCAAAAAGAACCAAAGGAAGCCATCAAGCTCAGCTATGAATTTTCCGCTGTGAACACATGCCCACTAAAGAGTGCTGTGTGATCAACTATCACATTTTCATAGGTACACTAAAGACCTGTTTGAGGTCTTCAAACTAGGAAGTTTGATAGATGTGCTGCAGACATGCCTGTATTCAGAGCAGCATGTGATGGTCATATGAATGAATTAGAGATTTCATATATTGTGTATTTACTAAAGAGTTTGAGTGTTTTAAGTTACTTTATGCATTGGACATGGTTTGGTGCTTCTCTACCAGGTATGTCTTGCTTTCTGTTTATAGCTGCTGACTTTTTTCTCTTTAGTGAAATAGAAGCTACTGTAGCTGAAGCCTCTAAAATAATTTCCCAATCTGAGCCTGATGTTTCTGGACAGCCTCCCAGCTGAAGCACTTCAGGGCAAGTCACTGTCCAGAACATGACTTAAATCATGGTTCTGCCTTACAGATCCACTGCCTTGCAGGGAAGAAGGTCTTTACATGTAATATGGAACAGTGAGACAAAATGCCTCAATTACAGTCCAGTGAAAATGTAATTAATTTCATTTTGTTCTTCAATCAACAAAGCTTCTCCCCACATCAGCTGAAGCAACTGTAGGTAAAAGAAACATAATTACATTACCCAGAACAACTTGAACTCCCCTATTTCATGAATATTTAAAAGAAATATATCTATGTATGCAATGAAATGATCAGACTCAAATATTGTAGTGGTGGCTGAGGAAAAAAGTCTTTGCAAGGTCTGGAGTTTGGATTCCTCCCAGATGAACACAAAGACCATCTGAACCAAATCGGAGTCTGGGGGGTTGTTCCACATATAGGATGAGCCTGGGGGAGACATTTTAAAAAACGAACAAACTGACCACCAAAACACTTTCTTTTTGCTTTCTCCATCCTTAATTAAGGCAAACAAAGCTACTTGAGTAATAAATACAGTGTGAAGCCAAAAGAGCTGGTTGTAATCACACAACTTCCAGGTAATCAAACTAATGCATAACTCAGATGTTCAAGGGTTAATTTTCAAACTACCAAACAGGAATTATCAATTCACCATATCCAAGCACATTAATTCAAACCATGTATTTATTTCCCCCCCTCCTCCAGAAGACCAGAAGTGTCTTGGGCTCCCTAATAATAAATACCTTTCACTTCCAGAAAACTAGTACCAGTCCAGCGAAGTTGCTCTTTGGTTTTTTTCTTGGTTAAGTCTTGGTATATTTACATATCAAATCATCACATTTCATCACTGAGGAGCTCAGTGCAGATGACATGAATTTCATTGTATCTTTATTTCCTATACTGATGAACCTCAGAGTTTCAATCCTGAACCAAAAAATGCCATCTCTATTTCAAAACTGTTTCAGTGCAACTCAAAGCTTTTATATAAAAGGGAAGTTATTTACTACAGTGACTCTAGAATCTCAAAACCTTTACTTTCCACAGAGTTAATCTGGAGATAAAGACACAGGCTGGCATCTACATGTGAAACCTGGCCTGAGTGAAGCCACCATTAGTTCTACTGTTGCATTCAGTTTTTGCTTTGAAGAACAGAAAATATTTGTTACTAGTATGTGTGGCCAAAGATAAGCATATAAAATATATGCAAGCTCTAGTGTAAGTTCTAATGCGGACACTATTAAAAACCTGACATATGGGCAAAATTTCCAAATACTTAACCATTAGGTTTTGGGTTTTTTTTTTTCTAACTTGTTGACAGATTAAAAGAAGAGGGGGGAAATGCTTTTTAAATAACAAAATATTTGATTGGCATGTTTTTATATGGCTGAAAGCGTATAAGTTTGGCCTGTGTTTTGTAACATACTGGTATATGATACATGTATGACAGCTAGCTGCTGTAATTTGTTACTTAGGTCATTCACTTGTGGATGACCTAAGTAAATAAAGAGCAATGCTATTGAACTTTTTTCTGTGACATCCTTCTTGCAAACCAATTCTGGATGAATTTTTGTGACAGACATCTTTAATGCTCAAAAGTAATCATAAAAGCACCAAAGCTCACAGATATCATTACAAAAGTTAGAACCTATCAATCACATAAAAACGTAAGGAGTGGATCTGCAAAATGAAGTAACTGCAAAACTTTATTGTGATGAGAACATCATGAATGGAACACTGAAAACAGTACAAGATGCTGTGAGTAGAGCAGAGCAACAGTACCAGCTTTATGAACAATCAGCAACGAGTAAAAGGCTGATGGATAATTATTTTAAAGAAACTGTGACATGAATAGAAGCTAATAACACTTTGTGAACAGAAATGATGTGTTCTGGGGGCTTCTGAATGTCTGTGAAGTGTGGGGTTTCAGATAAAAGCATTAGCTGGGATATACCCACTAATTTCACTGCCCTTGGATGTACCTGTAACAGTTTCTATTTATGCTCTACTTCAGGTATAAATGAGATTTTCTAACAAGATGATATTTGGATTTTATTCTGCTCTCCTATCATTCTAGAGTATTAATCCTTCTATACACACTGCATCAGGCTGATTACAATATAGTTTTTACTATATAGTTTTAAGTTGGACAATCATATATGAACAAAAATGCCTGCCCATAGCTGTACAGCATTATGTAGTGACAAACAGACCTAAGGCAACAATTTTAGTTCAGAAACAAATATAAGCCAGGAGAAAAGGTATACAACTTTGCTGTTTTCATATGCTAAATTGTAATGATTGTTTTCATATTACAGGCAATATTTTACCAAGTTATTAATTATTTATCTTATAGGTTTGTTCCTCACCATTTTGCACAGTAGTTATTTACACCAGTGTTAAGCAAGGAGATAGTGAATTATCCATGTGACTGGCAGAGTGTGAATTGATAATTATGCACATTATTTAGGTGTACTTTGCACATGAGCAAATCTTGTATAAAGCAATGGCAAGTGAGACCCAGAATCTTTGTTATTGTGGAATGGTCACGAACTATAGCCGTGGACTTAAAAACAATACATATGACAATAAATGAAAAGATAAATAATGCTGCCTTCTATTGATGGTATGGTAATCTGGCCTGGAAAATTAAGTTCTGTTATAAGACTCAAGCTTTGACACTTGTGATTTACCCTAGTTTTGCCCTTTCTTTGAAAATTTGGCCAAATTTGTCCAAACCTTTACCTTTTTTCAGAGTTTTTAGAAGCTGCAATTCACGTTGGTGAACCAGCAACATGAATACTCTTTCAATGTCCTTTTTTGAGCACAGCATAGACAGTCTTCTGGGTCCTACATGCATATAAATGTATGGCAAGTGTGTGACATCTTTCTACAAGATTCAGAAAACTGCTATGATCCTTTTTCACACACAGTTTCTAAGTGGGGCTGTAGAGTAACTTTACAGTTCCTATTTTAGTCACTCAAACTCCACTTTAAGGGCAGCTGAAATAGTAACTAGACATACCGCAATAAATATTCCACTTGTCCCGTTGAAGTTGTCAATCCAACCCTGCAAAAAAGCAGAATGATTACTATTTCTTTCAATGACATGTTGCTTACAGAGGCTTTGAAATAGTCAAAAGCCTGTAACGCTGTGGTGTAGGCAAAGCAGCAACAAGATACCAGTTACAATGAATGCCAGCCTATCTGGGACAGCTGCCAGGAAGCTAACCAGTACAAAGTACCTAAATGATTTTTAACAGGGGATACATTGTACGATACCTCATTCTGTCTGCAATTTACCCATCAACAATAAAATCTAATTTTTTTTTTAGAAACCACATATTTTCTATTATAACTTGGCTACAGGAATAAACTCTGGCTTTAAACACTACAGTATTTTGATGCTGTCACACTTGCTGAAAACAGTCAGTGTGTTATATACCCTCTGACATACAACATGCAGATGTCACTGATTTAGTTACTCCAGCTAATATCTAAGGCAACTGCCACTTGTGGGAGCTGGAGTTAAAAGCAGTGATGAGCTGTCTGACCCGAAACAGGTTATGACACCTAACAGAGTTCGCTCTGTCTTTCCAAGATGGGAGGCTTGGCTTAGAGCCTTGGCTGTTTCTCAGCCATCTTTGGCAGGCTTCAAGCTGCCTGAAAGCCAAAGGTGACTTTATGTTGCCTTTGCAATTTGGCTGCAATGTTAGGGCACATTATTCTTACCAGTATATTCAGCTTAGTGAATTATTTCAGTCCAAAAGTACTGCTGTATTTAATCACTGTGTGGCTGACGTTTGTATCTGCAACAGGCCCATGCAAGTGTGAATCCAGTGAATTCAGTGACTATCAACATAAGACAGAGATACTGCACATGACTATCAAATGCTTTCAAGGACCATGTGAAGTCATGTGCACGAGGATCTCATCAAGAGGCTCACTAGACCATGGAAAGACTCAAAGCAGAATGCATCAAGACTACGAACGACCCTCAGATCTTGTGTTTCCCCAGCTAGTACAGAAACTCCCCTGTGTGCCTGTCTGGGCACAATCCTCTGCCTGTAAGACTGTCAGTTGCAAGTCCAACATTCTGCACTATTACTATCCCAGCCTTGTTATTATTATTATTGCTTAAATGTGTTCTTTTCACTTGGAGACAAGAACTTTTCCTGAAGATGCTGAAGAAAGCTTGCTGTTCTACTCCAGCACAGGTCGTCTACCTCTTCCACATGTTTTCCTGTGAACTGGAGTACCTGTTTCTCAAGCAGATACTGGTAAAAGTACGGAGAGATTCCTGACAGTGCTGCAGCTGCAGCAATGTCAAAGGGCTTTCGGCAGGGCATTGCTATGTATTAATGCTTACCGGGAAAGGCTCATGCCAGCTAGCTCCCACGATGGATGGCCTGATGATAGCAATGTTCAAGTTTCCTTTCTCTTGCTGGATCAAGTATTCTGACAAGGCTTTGGTGTAGGTGTAAGTGTTAGGCCAGTCCCCAATCAGCCTGGGTGTGATGTCTTCAATGATAGATTCATCCAACCACCTATGGAAAACAAGGAGATCATCATTATCTGCCGTACAGAGAGAGAAAAGACAGGAATCCTCACCTGAAACAAAGGATAAGCCAGTCAAAGCCATTTAAGACAAAGCAAGGAGCAACTGGTTTGGATTTAGAATAGCTCTGTGGGAAAAAGGTTATTTTTGTCTTCAAAGTGCAAAATAACCCTAGTGAGCTTCACGCTACGCTGTTGACCTCAACTTCAGGTATCTATACAACCTCACTATAAAGCAATCTCTTGTGTGCTTTATGCTTCACTGCCAGCTGTAACATAGATATAGCCGTGGTCTATGATTGAGGTTTCTAGCCTAGCAATCTCACCAGGTACGCTCATCCTTAGCCAACACAGTCCCTATATACTCCTAAGTACATTTCAGGAGATTCTTGGTAACCTTGAGTTCCTGAGTTGAGTAGCATTACAGATGTCTCAAAAGCTAGAACAATATACTATAGACATATTATTCCAGTAGCACTATTAAGTGCTAAATGTTCCTTCCTACTTGTTTTCCACAGGCTTGTTCACATAGGGAATTAAGAAACTGTCAGTGCTAGCTACTTAAAAAAACCCCAAACAAAAATATTTTATTTTCTGAAGCAAAAACACCCCACTATTTTTCTTTTAAGGTATTCAAGTATCTAATCCATCAGAAGTAGTTATGCATATACCTTTTAAAAAGTGGCCCTCACCACTGCAGTGCTGCAGTGATGGCCTAAGGCTCAAAGGCTCTTCCCTGGCACACCATCAAGACATCACTGGTCCTGCCAGCATTTGGGTCTGAAGGACAGGAACTGGCCGTACTTCCAGAGCCCTTGCACTCCACTGCCAATCCCCGACAGGCTTTCAGCAGTCTGGTGTTACACCACAGAAGCAAAGATTAACTCCTATAATCCAATTTGTAATTAAGTCAATGGACTTAAGAGTTCAGACTGAACTGGTGCACTCTTACCAGGGGCACTGCAAGGATACTGTTCCCTGCAGATCCCTGGTTCACCCCTCCTTATCTTGAATTTCAGAAGCAGTTGGAGGTCAGGGGGAGAGGAATGAGGATGAAGCTGGTACACCTGAAGAATTACTTGATCATATCACCTTAAATGTGCAAACACCTGATGGCTCAGGTGGCACACTGCTTTTCAGATGGCTCTTATCAAACACAGATGGAAACATTACATGAAAACTGTTACATAAGAAAACACTGATTCACTGAAACTGTAAAACAGTTTGCATGGGAGGGTTGAATTCAGTGATCTCTCATTTTCAGAGCAAGTTCAGAGAATCATAGAATCATTTTTAGTAAAAAAAAAAAAGACCTTATGGAGGCACAAATACTTTCCTTTGCAACCCTAGTCCCACGCTGCAGAAACATGCATAGCAGAAAAAATGTTTAAGCATAAAATATGAAGTTGAACTACACTGAGGCTATAAGCAGCACACAATATTGACTTAATTTACAAAGCCTGCTTAGGCAGCCATTGAACTCAGCCTCCTCAGGGGCCCAGCTAAATTGCTATTGTTTGAATCTGTCGAGCAATTAATTACCAGCATACCAAAAGGAGATGTCTATTTCTGCAGAGCCTGAAGACTAGATTCATTTGGGAGCTCAGATTAAGCTGCATACAAGCCTTTTTTCGCCTTCCCCTTTCCTTCCCTTCTTTTTTATTTTTACTTAACCAACAGTTGCTCACATGTTAGCATTCTCATGAAGCAAAGACAGGTGTATAAGCACAAGGAGAAGCAACCTCCCCTACTCCTCATCCTTCCAGATAGGCCTCTGCATTACTTTTGGTGGCCATCAAGGGGACCGCGCTCCTGCCTGTCTCAGGGTACCATCCTCCCAGGTGATTTCATCTACCAGCATTACCATCACAGGAGCGCTGAGCTGACAGTTCAGCGAGGCGAAATGTTCCTCCTTCCCTGTGACCTACTTTGAAGATTTTGAAATGCTAAATCACAAAGCTACCGCTTTTACTCACTGCTGCAATTGCCCCGTAGAAATGAGAGATGCAAATGAAACTATTAGTAACCTCTTCTTTCACCACATATCTGCACCAAATTACTCTGCCATAGGAAAACATAACTCTGTGTTAAACACTTTGCATTAGTGAGACACACTCTTTCTTGTAAATAATGACGGATCTACATTTTCTGCAATAACAAACCCAGTTCTGCTTCACTGTGTGCTGTGTTCCTTACCTCAGCACAGCCTTCAAAGCTGATTTCCCTCAGCTTTAGATTAAGGCAAATCTTGCTTGATGTGGCAGATTATATGTTTCCTCTATTGGCTTGGCAGCACTTAGAAGTGTGACTTTTGGTTTATACAGATTAAGCCTAAGGCTTTAGTTGCAGGTTAAATATCAAAATACTGGAAAGCACGGATATAACAGGAGGATAAGAACAGAAAAAGAAACAGCTAGGAGTCCTATTTGGGACTCTATAAACTGAATAAAGAATCATAAGCATATATCAAGTACATGGCCAAAAGCATGATTAAATGGATCTGCATTTAATCTGTTATTGCACCCATTTGTGTGATCATACCTCCTAATGCACTTGCAGAAGAGTACTTTAAGACAAGAGTTGTTTGTGAAAAGAATCTTTCACAGCTGGCTGACGCAAAACACGACCTGTATTTCTTCCCCCTTTTTGAAGGGAGTTTATGTTTCCTTTGTTCTATATTTCCTTGTCTGCTTTAGTTCCTCCCCGCCCTTTTTGAAGGTAGCATTCTGATATGTGTTCATCTTTCTCTGAAACCTTCTGTACCCAGATACCCACATATTCTTCCACTTCCATGGTGAATAATAAAAGGTGCATCACTCCCATCTCCTTCCAACCCTGCTTTGTCTTCTCTCTCTCTCTCGCCAAGTAATCCTCTGTCCTTCACAGTCTCTCAGAGTTTTCTCTATCCCATTCTGCCTATGTTGTGTCATCCCAACACAGAATCACAGACTGGTTTGGGTTGGAAGGGACCTCAAAGATCATCCAGTTCCAACCCCCTGCCATGTGCAGGAACACCTTCCACGAAACCAGGTTGCTCAAAGCCCCATCTACAATGAGTGCTCAACATCCAAGAGACTTTCCCCATCCTGCTCCTTCACACACTCTGCAGCCCCATACATCTCCTTCAAATGTTGCCTTTGATTTGCAGAACACCTTCCAAACCAATGACCCTGGAGACAAGGGTCAATTTTCAGAAAGGCCACCTGCCTTCAATGCCCTTGAAAGCAGTGGTTGTCTTTGCTGTGAGCAATTATAATGCTACCTGCAAATACTGTAAAGAAACAGATGCCATCCTAGCTGAGGGCATGCTGTTATTTCTCTCTCACTAAAAGTACCAGAAGGTGGTGAATTCTGGAGTATCTGACATAGAAAAAACAGCAAAAAAACCCCAATTAAAAATGCAGTAAAAGAGCAAGAATGCCCATTTTAATTATGTGGCTAACAAAAAAAAACCCCTTAGTACCAAGATAAACACATCAAAGTACACTGTGACAGCCCATCCTTTGTCACTCAACCTTTCTTTCAAACACCATCCTCTCTGCTGCACATGCAAACTACAGTAAATTCTTGGTGTCTTACATGAAGCAGCTGAAGTAGCAACCTCTGAGGTAGCCAAGTACTTCAACACATTGCTGATTAGCATTCAGACCTTTGCTGGAATCTTATGTCCAAAGTTGCCAGTAATCGTAAGTTTTTGGGAGCAGTGAAATGTACTATTGATAGTGATAAACTCCAAAGGACGTTGTAAAACTGAGTCAGTGGGCAAAAAGGTGGCAGATTAGCTTCACTTTAAATAAAAGTAAGGTAATGCATTTAGGGAAAAGTAGTCTAAACTGGTCTTAGAGGTTGCTGAACTCAGAACTGGCAGCTGCAGCCCAGTGAGAGCTAGCTGACAGCTCTATGAAATCTCCAAATCAATGAGTAGCAGCAATCAAAAAAGTCAGTGACATGTTGGACATCATCAGGTACTGAGAACAAGACCAATGGTGTCATTTTGAAGCTGTTTTTAAATAAAACTTTGAGTTACCACACCTTGAGTACTGCATGCAGTTCTGTCTGGCCCCTGCACCTCAGGGAATGAGTGGACTTAAAGAGGCAGAGAGGAAGGGCAATTAAAATCATCAAGAAGACAGACGTGTTGGCATATGAGGAGATAATACAAAGGCTGAGACTCTGCGGTCTGCAGAAAAGAAGGTCCAGGCTAAATGCAATACAGATTTACAGAACTGCAGAGGCAGTAAATAGGGCAAATGCTGCAGATACTGCAATGCTACGACTATGGGACATGCAATGTAAGTACCAGCATGACAATTTGAAACAGGTAAAGCAAGCTTGTCTATAGACAGCAGTTGGTTAGTAAACTGAAACCCGCTGCCACATAGGGTTGCAGAGGCGAAGTACCAGAAAGTTCAAAAAGGGATTAAACAAATTAGCAGATTCAAAAACAGGTCAGAAAAGAACAGGACATAACACACCCCATATAACAGTTCTGGTTTCTGGGAGGCTGGGAACAGGTTGCAAAAGTACCTGGGCTGGTATAGCTACCCTAACCAGCACCTCCCAGTGCCACTGTGCAGAGCAAGATATTGTGCCAGGCAGTCCATTGCTCTAATGCACTAAGGCATTTCTTATGTTTTTATCACACTCCACTTGCAGAATAAATGATAAATGATAGATGACTACTAGCTGGAAGTAAACATACCAAAGAATAGGGGCTACTGGAGAAGTTCAGGTAGAAAACACTGATTTATACTAAATTTTCTGGAGTAGCACTTAAACAATGAAATTATTTCTTTAGACAAACCTTTTCTTGAAATAAAATCCTAGTGCTTCTCCAGTTGGACATGAATTAATCTCATCTCCCTATTACTGTAAATCAAGGAGAAGAAAGATTTTATACCAACTCTTTGGGTTATAGTTCATGGGTCAGTTGCTTGTATCACATAAGTAGCATATAATTAGGAAATAAATGAAAACAAAACTACAGCTATGGGAAAATTCTTCTGAGGGGAAGGTTTCCTGGGGCCTTTATCAGTAGATTTTGTTATTCTTTGTAATTATTCTTCATTTCAGTAAATTCAGTTAAACAAGCTTTTTTGTTGTTCCCTCAAAGTCCTGGATTCTCTAAAACAGCCCTTTTCTGACTTATCCCAATATAACTCCAGTTTAATATCACAGGATTGTTGAAACAGACGGAAACACGTTGGGAACCTGAAGAAATAAAGGAATGAATATATGGTATATGAAAAATATCAGTTCTTACTAAGGTAGCAATAGAGGTAAGGTAGTCTTACAGAAAGCAGCAACACAACTCCATTCCTTGTTAGCAAATACACTTGTACAGCAGTAACAGCAACTACAAACAGAAATCCTACCGGTGTGGGTGATGTGAACAATTCAGAGGTCTTCTGCAGAATGGAGCAAAACCAATGTCAGAAGAGGCAATGCAGTTCCTACTTACTCTACTAAATCGAAGAGCCTCTTGGGTTCAGCTGGGGGTGGGTAGATGATTTCATCTATGCATTTCCGGACACAGTTTGCATAGGCAGTGGAGATGTGGATGAAGGCCTCGAGGTTCTGCATCTGCCGGGCCAGCTCTAGAAGCCGCTGCGTGCCCAATACATTCAGTTGCAGGGCATGTCTAAAGAGGGTTGGGGAAAGAAACAAAATGTGTTACACTGGAGAGAATATATGAAAGCTGAGCATTATCCAAATCCCAAATAATGAAAAAGGAAGTAAGGGAAGAAAAGGGGTCACAGCAGAGCAGAAAGCTTCAATGAAATGCAAGGGCTAAACCAACTTCCAGTTGGAGTCACTGTTCTGGCCACAGAAAGTCTCTCAAATATTTTTATTCAATTCAAATGATCTGAGGTAAAATTCCTCTAACATCGTTAAATCTGACATATTTGCCACTCCTTTCTGGAACAAATATTTCCAAAACAGATGAACACAGAGGCATTAAGGTTCCTATGGTACCCAGTCAGCTTTCTCTTCAAGGGACCACTGCTAAACCACATAAATACATGGTTTCAGCAAGCAGCAAAGGGTCCTTTGGTCCAGGAAAGCAGGTTCATACTAAAAGAAACTCAATTAGAGGTAACAGCTGAAATTCCTAAGGAATGGAGAAGACAGCTGATAAATATAAGAAAAAAGAGTCCTGGTTAGCAAGGTTGACCTTGAAGTACAGAGCATAGGTAGAGGTTGTTTCGGACCTATCTGCAATGGATCTCAGTGAACAGATGTTCAACTTTGTTGTACACCTTGTACTGGAAGGAAGACACTTTCCTGCGCAAAAGGGAAAAGGCTAAGGAATATGCAATCTGGAGTAGAAGGAGCTTCAGCACAGGAGTAGAAGCTTTCAACAACGCATACAAGATTATGAATAATGCTATTGAGTACAGCGTACGCTAAAGAACTTAATTATGTTAACGTTGAAGGGAAATTGTAAATAGTCCTGATGAATGAAAACAGAAGCTAAGAGTATGATTAATGTTTGCATCACAATATCTAAATCCAGAGATACTTTTTTTTTAGTACGACGCTACTAAAGAATAGAGTTTTCTATAGATTTCTATTTCCTCCTGCTCTTCTAACAGGATGAATCCTTCTGCTTTAGCTACACTTCATATGAAAGCTACTCCCGTGTACATTCTATTCAACCATATCCCTTCTGAGAGGGGAAGAACAGAATTGCGCTCACAATACGGGTCCAGCACAGATTTCTGCTGATATGTTCAGAGTTCCTTTAGCCTTCCAGGGGAATTTCATCTAACCCTAGTGATTTGTTACTCTTTTTTTTTTTTTTTCTATTTATATTAAAACTGCATCTACTGATATTTCAGTGTAACATAGTTTCTCAGATTCCTGCCCTCAAGAGTTCCACCTGGAGAATTCCCTAAATGTACTGAATGTAGATGCCAATAATTCATTAGTTTCTCTGTTGCTGCCTTTCTAGTATCTTGATAGCACTGCTTTTGCACCTCCCTTAGCTATCAGCTCTACATATTCTGTGGTACGCTTTGGACTTCTGCCCTGTTTAAAAAATATTTTTATTTTTTGGTGTTGTTAGCAAGTTGCTGCTCAAAATTCTTATTTGAGCAGCAATATTGTGCTTTCACATTTAACTTGCTAGAGCCTTTACCCATGTGATAGATTTTATTATTCAGATAGGAATAATTTGATTTTAACAACTTCTTGTATTTTGCCATTTAATCAAATTGATTTTTCTTGTTTTGTTAGAGAGATTTTGACAAGCAATCAGACTTTAAATAGTTTCTACACTGCCTGCAAGCAGATGACCATTTTAACTTTTTCTTTTAACTGCTTTCTAGCTATCCTCCTCATTAAAAACGTAGTTTCCCTTTGATGCCACTGAGACATATTTTTCATAGCATTTTCATACATGTATTGATTTAAGACCATTTATAGCTATTAATGCAGTGTAGTGCTTTGCTACTTATATCTTCAGCCAGGTTCTACGCATGGTTCAAGATTAAATCAAGAGCTGCCTCCTTTCTGGTGGGTTCTCTAGTTGTTGCAAAAAGGAATTATTTATGGTGGACATGGTGGATATCTATTTAGCCTACGTATGAGGAAATGAAGACTGATATTAGTAATTGTGTTTTCTACTCTTACAGTGTTTTCCAAAAAACTGTGAAGATCTGACAATCCAGATCATCCACCTTGGTTTGTTAACTTTTATGATTTGCATAGAGGCACTCACACATTTAATCTTGGTTTAGTGGCTTATTTCTGCTCTTCTTTCTTAATGGAAAGCCTGCCCGGACAGGCACTCCCAAGGGAGCTCCTTCAGAAACTGAGCATTTATTGTAAACAGTTAATTACACTGAGTGTTGGGTATTTTAAAACTTGGGATAGGCTATTTTCTTAAACAACATCTTATTTCCCTCTCAGTTTCTCAGTGACAAAGAAAGGCCATTAACACTAGCTTCAGAGACAGACACAACATAGTTTCACTTCAAGCTGTCTACAGCTAGTTCTGCCAAAATATCTCCCTCTTGACCTAAACCACACTTTTCCATATCCCAATTTTAGGTCATACTTAACTCCCTTACTATATTACAACTCAAGCTTGCAGTACTTCCTTCTGTTCCCATGGAAATCTGCCAAGATACTTCACTTTTGATGTGCATATGCACATGACATTTTCAGAGCATTTACATTGCACATTTAGCACAGAACCGCATGTAGCATGGAAACATAAGTGGAGAGCTACTACCACAGCTATACAAGAGATGCACTGAATGGTGTATTATAAGCTATCATGCATTCTGAATCGTGCTCACTGAATACAGAAAGAAGAAAGCAGGACATACTTCAGGGGTTCATCAAAACGAACTGTTGCTGCACAGTGGAAGACAATATTGATCCGGGTCAGAAGCTCCTCTTCATCTTCAGCACTGATGGCCAGCTTGGGCTGAGTGAGTTCAGCATTAATAGGCTTAATCTTCTCGTGGAAATTAGGGCAATCTTCTCGGACCCTGTCGAAGACCTTGAAGCACAAACAGAGAGAGATCAGGTACAGAATTGGGCTACTGAGATCACTTTGATTAGCAGACAGTCTGATTATACCAGTCAAATGAAATTGGCACAAAAGAGAGTTCCTGGTTCTTTCAGAGGGAGGACACAGGTGAGATGATAAAATAGTTAATTCATTTGTTCCCTCTCACAGGAAAACCTCACACGAGAAGCAGAACAAAAATACAGGAGGTAATGAATTGCCCTGAAGAGATGAATGACTCTACTCTGCACCACTAATTTCCTGGGACAGCCACTGAAAATCCTGTGTTCCCACATCTCCTGCAACCACTTGCTCTTTGACCTCAAAGGCTGCCTATAGGACTGTAACAGGAGCTAAAGAGCAGGGCAGAGTACGGAGTGGAAAAGCCTGTGAATCATTAGACTCCAGCAGTTTTCTTGATGGTTTTACAAAGGACTTGAGCAGAGGAGGACACATTCTGGCTCCTCCTCTTCCTTTGCTACTCCTTGCCTACTGTCACTCTTTGTTCATGTCAGATGAGTCCTGCGGGAAACTGCCTTCAAGATGGAAAGATGGGGAATCTCAATAACCCATATTGCTAAAGCTGTTGACTGCCATCAGCAATTTTGCAGGACTGGACTGTGCCGCTAGCTGGCCTCTCAAGCTGTCTTCCAGGCCTTTGTTTCTATGAGTATGATCCACAGCTCTTCCCAATACACATTTTCTGCTCAGCCTTCTGCAGAATGACAAGACTCTGCATCTGTCCACTAAAAAGATCCCTACATTTCCATATACTGTTCTGTTTGATGACTTGTCCAACTCAGCATTTGGCACCTTGCTTTGCCTAAGATCTGAGATAGCAGGTACCCTGAACAGTGAGACAACTGTGCGCAAACCTTCTGAAAGGGAAAGAAAATCAATACTGTCATCACCTGTCAGTACCTATATGAAAACAGCAGTTTCCTCAGTTCCTATTTTTAATCTGAGTAGCTCAGTCACTGATAACAGTATAGCAGGTCTGGGTGCAGTTCTGCTTGCACCATGAAAGCAGATGCCGAGTGCAGGTTCCACCTGGAGACCTATTAGTTGGTCAATCTCACAGGCAAGGATGAAGCCTGAATTTCAAAACATTACATGAGCTTGCTGGAGTAGACTTTGAAAAAATCATCTTAAGTTTTAGAAGCATCTGTTCTAAGGGGTTTGTACTGTTGGCCAGCATTATTGCATTAAAGCTCCTCTCTTTTGGGGGCAAAGTGACAAGAAGAAGGGTAGAAAGGATGAATAGAATAGAGAGGCTGTGGGATTTGAAGAGGTATAATCTAGATTTCAAAGGATAACCACACTTCAAAGGTAACTAGCCTACTAACAGGAACGAATAAGTACTGGGAGAGGTTGTTGGTGGATGCTGCACGCCACTACCTTTGCATGCATTTAAGAACTGTCTAGATAAGCACTGAGAGGCAAGGCAGGAAATAGCTGAACCTGCCTTGCGACAGGAGGATGTGCCAGCTGGCTTCTCGGTAGCTCTGTGTTTTCTGGGTGATTCCTCTACTCTGTACCTTACTAACTAGTAACACCGAGTTTGTAAATCTCTTTACTATCATGACCTCTTGTTTTCCTAGAGATTGTTCTGTCTTTGATCTGCCCAGCGCTTATGTAAGAATGGAAATGGTGTGACACGAATTAAACATACTAAAAGAAAAAGACATATGAAAGATTAAACTGATACTAATAGCTATATTTTCTTCTTTGACAAAGGGATTGCCATCTTTCTGCTTATCTGACAACCAAATCTGGAGAAACCTCAATGTTCTTAGGGATAAAGAATTGGAAAGAAAATCATTAGCCTTTTGCACTATGCAGCACACTCTGTACTTGACTTCATGTATTTTTCTTTAACACATAGCTGCACATCCTTCATAAACCTGAAACTTAAGCAAGTTAACAGAAGTCAGGACAGGATAATATTTCTTTTCTCTCAGTTGCACCCAACTACATGCATATTTCAGCAACGTATAGGCCAGAGAATAGATTTCTAGACAGAGAAAGCTAATAATGGACAAAGATGTTGGTGAGAGCCAGCTGGACTGTACGAACTCAGTTCCCAACAACTTACGTTCAGAACCAGGTACTAGCAGCATTAACACCTGTAAAAAGCTTGTCTTCTAACAAGAGGATGTTAGATTTGCTGACCAAATATGCATCATCTCATGAGAGATCATACATGAGCAAACCTTGATGAGACAAAAAATCAAAAGGTTGCTCAGACAACCCATGTAAGACCAAAGCTATCTCGTTAGATTTCTAGGAACAATTCTGCATTTGCTTGTTCGATTGCAAAAAGAATGTAAAACTCCACCCAATGAGTGTTATTTTATACAGAGTTTACTTTGGCATAAATAACGCAAAAGCAGAGGAAGAATGAATCAGCCCTTTCTCCATTGCAGACATGGCATATAAAAAGAAGAGTAGTATTTCTGCTGTGCCAGCCTTGATCAAATTTGGACAGTTATATTCTGCCTACATGCCATTTTCTCCTGACATTCTCATTGCAGATAATATCTCCTTCAGTTTCTGTGCCTACTGCTAGGTATTTCCTACTGCCACATACCACTTCACAGCTGTAGTTCTTCACCCCCTCTGATGATTCACTGCATTTCTCTGAAGGATGAAGGCAATTTCTAAATGCAAGCTCACAAATCAGCATACTGCTTTGGAAACCTTCTGGATCACAAGAACATTCAGTTCATTGTCACCATTAAATCAGATAACAGGAGCAGCTGTTTAATCAAAGTCTGCTACCTCTTTTATGGAATTTGAAGATTTCAGATTTGTCAGTGCTTTACAGGGAAGTGCAAGAAGATTTAAAGACAAAGCAAATGCAGCCTATTGCATGCTGTTTCCTATAGGTCAAGGAGAGCTTAGTAAGAAAATGTTGCTTAGTCTGCAGGTAAACAGTAATTTTGATTCTGCTTTGAATTCTGCTTAACTCACCCTGAGCATATATAACAAATCCCCAATAACTGCATGAGGCCTAAGGATTGTTCTATCTCTTCTTTTTAGAAGTTATCTGCCAATACAAAATATATTCAATGGACAGAAGTGAGCTGGTGTGCTGTACTGCTGGAACTGCATAAAAACACTGGCCAAGTCAGCAATACTCCAGAAGTGATACATGAATTGCCACAGAATTATAGTGAAGAGAGATGTTTGATTTCAAGTCGTCCAGTAGTAAATTGAGGGAAATCAATAATAAAATATCCTGATTTCAGTGTCTTTTTGAGCATCCTAATGCATTCCAGGGGCAACACTGCTGCTTTGACCAAAACACAATAAATCAACCTAATAGCTGCTATTCTCACTTTAAACTTCAAAATAGGTTGCATGTTTTGCATACGTTGTGCTGCCCCTCAACAGAGGTGAGAATTTCACTCTAAAATTTGCTGATTTTTTCTTATTTTATAATGAGGCAATTCCCATTTATAGTAATAATCTAATCTCTATGATTTCAGTGTACATTGTCAAGCACTTACTATGAAAACAGGATGTCTAGAATTACTCCAACATAATATTTGAGTATGTTTGATAGGCATCTCTTTCCCTATTCCTGCCCACTTAAGCTTTGACCTCCCTTCCCGAAGGACATCTCTAATGCTGTGTTCTCTGCTCTTGCCTTAAAGCATGTAGTAGTTCAGAGAGATTTCTCCCCATCAATCTTTCAATCAGAAACTTTTCATGACCACAAAGATACAAAAACCTCAAAGAAAGGGCAAATTGCACATCTATGGAACAGCGCAGCTGAACAATAAAGGAATCACTGAGCAACGTAAAATGCCAAAGGCTTTGCATCTTCCTCAGGAGACATTTTCAGTGAAGCAAATACAAACTAATGAAAAGTAGAGTGCCTAAGCCATGGTTTACTTTAAAAAGGAACTTGTATGAGCTTGGTTTTATAACCGCCTTTCAAAAAAGCCTTGGCAGTCCTTCCTTTTTTGGACTTATCAGTCCACATCCCTAAAAACCACTATCCAAATTATACTATTTTAATCAAATGTTGCCAACTTTTTTGTTTTTATGTAAGACCAATAAAAAATGGTTTTCTCTGGTGCACAGTGGGACCAGGTGTGTTTAATAGGCGCTGGGATATTAGGCTTCTCTAGAAGGATTAGTGGAAGATGGTAACTTACATTATAGTATGCATCTTTCAAGTCATTACTGTATGAGAACATTTAGAACGGAGAAAAATGAGAGAATTCCCACACAAGCAATCTCACATATGAGAAACTACTGAGAAGAGTAAGGTCGAAGAGTTCAATTAAAAAAAGAAAAGACAAAAAGCTTCTGTCCTTTCAGATAAAGAAATGGAAGGGATTGCTTAGCATAATTCAGGAGAATATAAGCATGAATTGCTTCTGTGAAGGACATATGATTTATTCTAAGCAAGACATAGGCCAAGTGGTAAAACACCTTGACAGTTCCTTTAAAGAATAAGATGTTCATTGGGTGCGTGGAATAATTTTTAAAAGAAGGTGCTTGCAATCCCTCTTCTGAACAGAGCACTGGTGTATAAATGCTAGGAACAGGCTATATGTAGATACACAGAGTAACACCCTGGTGCACCCATTCATTCCTCTGCAATTTCAATGGCAGTATCATAAATAGATATGAGTGACCACCACAAATTTAAACTATTGAAGTAGTTTCAAGTCATAAAAATAACTCTTAAAAAACTGATCTCTGCAGTTTTATTCTGATGAAATGGCTTAACCAAGTTGTGTTTCTGCTGATAAAATCCTTCAGTACAGTCCTGAACGAAGGTACATAAATACTTTAAGAATTGCCATTGTAGCAAATTTGCAAAATAATTGGGCAGCTTCTTGACATAATTAGCCCACAATTAATTTTTTGCCTGGTACATTTCTAGCAATAAGCATCAGGATTGCTCAGTCAAGAAAGTGTGAAAATGCAGCTCAGAAAGCTTTAATAGGGATAGAACCTTTCCCCCCCCCTTCTCTGCCTCATTTCCTCTTCAGAAAGTTGCTTTTAAGTATGGTTCTTCTCAAGGCAAATAAAACATAATTCATCTAATCAGTCAGAAAGCATGCCACAGAGTGTTCCTCATTATAGGAAAACAAATGGCTTATGCTTCAATCTAGAGCTATTACTTTCCCCTGAGTAGAGCTAATGTAGTGGAAATACAGTACCCATGACCAACATCTAGTAAACAAAGCAGCTGATTATTTAAAGACTACAGAAACAAAGAGATGACAGACAATAAATTTCAGCATAGGTCAGCTAAGGCTAATATGTATAGCCAACAACTTAGGATGTGGTTTTAAACAGCCAATTTCCTTGAAAATTGGCTGCTGACAAAGCCTGCTGTTTTCTAGCAAGAATACATGGGTTATGGGTCAATTACTCTGGAACAGTAAAAGGAGCTCTTTCAGAGGCAGGCATTGCAGACAGGAACATTAGGGACTTAACAGACATGGAAAAGCTTTTTGTGGTCCCTAGGACCATCTTATAGGTGGGTGGACAAGTCACAGGCAGAATATGGAGCTTTCTTACATTCATCACAGATGTTTCCTGTGCCCCTGTATGGTACTTGGACAGATAATGCTACCAGCATTTGATAGTATGCTTGACAGTTAAAACAGGGGAAGAATTTAAGTGCAGGGAAAGAGAATGGTAACACTTGGAGATTTTCCTACAGGAACCATTTAACATGTTTCTTCCCATGCATATTCAAGAACTGTTTTCCTTCTCACTCCTCCTCCATAGCTGTGCCCCAGTGTGGGCATAGGTGCAAGGGGAGTCAGTTGCTGAAGGATGGGAGGAGCACTTGGCTACAACCAGACACCTGTCCATCTCCCCTTCCTCAGTTCCTGCCATGTAGAATTCACTACCGATTACTTACAGAATCACTGTATGTACTCAGAAATACAGTTATCCAGACATAGGATCTGAATCTGCTTTTCCATACTCGTTGCCTTAATTACAGATCCTTGACATTTCACTGTCAGATTTGCTTGGGCACCAGGGAACTTCAGGACTGTTTGCTGAGTCTCCAAGGCTAACCAGCCAGCAGTAAAGGCTGTGTCAAACATAGATGCCTACTTCTTGTAAACATTTAAAGAAATGACCAAGAAACTCCTTGAAAGACTTAAAAAAAAAAAAAAAAAAAAAAAAAAGACCAGAAATTACTTTCCCATTTGAAAGTACCTAAAAATACCAGTCGATTTTCAGGCATCTATGGAGATTGGCACTGCAGCTAGACAGTGACCTCTAATGCATTCTCATTATTTCATTAAAAAATGTTACATATCACAGGTGCAGAACTCTGAGGTTCCTCCCCTCTGAAAACATAAGCTTCATGTGTGTAGTCATGCAGATGGTGTGGAATGGGGTTTTGGGGAAGTGAAGGGACCACATGTAGGCAGCAGACCTTTCCCATGGATACTTGGTAGGGACAGAAGAGACAGAGCTACCCAAAACTACACATCTGGCTGACCAGGGATACTGCACTCACTAGATCACACAGAAGGAAAGAAGACCCAGAGCAGCCCTGCAAATGAGTGAGCTGCAGTTCTGCCTGCAGAAGAGCAGAAGAGCGTCACTCTCAGTTGTGATGCTTCACAGAATGGAGTGACGTGGAAAAGAGGTGGCCATCACAGGCAAAATACAGCATGCTGGCATCCTCAGCCAGCTGCAAAACAGCTGACCCAGCACGATACAATCAGCATCAGCTCTGCGTAGCAGTCCTTGTTTATACAAATGCTCATATGCTCTGATGGCCAGAACTGACTGAGCCCCACAGAAGCTTTGGGGTCTGTCTAGTGGTGTCTCTGTATGTTAGACCATGCGGTAACTCACAATGTCACTTTTTAGTGAAAACCTGCCAAAAAGTCACCAAGGGATCCCCACAACTAGAGACATTCAATCAACCTTATCTGAGCCAGACCCTGAGGGCACTTCTTCTGCTACAATGCTGGTTCCAAAGAGGATAAGCAGGCACATTGGCTGTCACACAGATACAGCTGAGTCAACCAGCACACAACCTGTATAATGCACACAGTGATGCACATTTCAGAACTCTGCTTCAAGGACAACTCTGTGGATGCATCTGGGCCCTGCAATTCCTGTCAGTACATCTGGGTAAGCCTTGAGATATTCCACTATGAACGTGGGCCCCTCCCAAAGGAATGACTGCAGCAGTTGTGGCAACCTAAGGTGGATGTCCTGCACTTCTATACTCACTTATTTAAGTCCCTGACCTCTTCCTGAGGGATAAAGGGGAGAATGCCATCTTGATGAGGATCACAAGTAATGTGAGCACTGAAGTTCACCTTGGTCGAAAGTGTAAGGGAGGTAAGAATCTAATGTCACACATAAGTTGAACCAATCAAGACAAACACATCAAATATTTAAAGCTACTCAAATAAAGAAAAAGATTTTTTAAGCATTGTAGTGAGATGGCACTTGAGATTAGAGAGCAGAACATCTGAGAAATGAGTACAGTAGAAGAAGAAGTCGCTCATCTAGCATGAACCACTATAGAAGATTCTGGGATGTGAGGAGCAGGCAATCAGCAAATGGTTAAAAGCCTTGTGCTGAACTGCCACCACCCAAGAGAGCCAATTAATTCTGTAGAAGTATCTATACATAAACTGTGCCAGGTTATGCCCTGGGCACTGGAACTCAATTGTCTGCATTAGTCCATTGTAAGAAGGGTCTTACCACAATTTTGGGCTGAACCAACTATCAGGAAGATGAACAAGTCCCTGGTCACAAGTGAGGAGTTAGCCTGGGACAGGGGCTTTTCCCACATGTGGCCATGATGTTTTAGAAGGTGAAAAAGTTTAATGGCATGCGTGCAAGCCATCAAATGAAGTGTGACCAGCAGGTTAAAGGAGGTGATTCTCGCCCTCTACTCTGCTCTCGTGAGACCCCGCTGCAGTCCTGCATCCAGCTCTGGGGACCCCAGCACAAGAGGGATATGGACCTGTTGGAGCAAGTCCAGAGGAGGCCACAAAGATACTCCAAGGGCTGGAGCACCTCTCCTATGAAGACAGGCTGAGAGAGTTGGCTTTTTCTGCCTGGAGAAGAGGAGGCTCCAGGGCAACCTTAGAGCAGCTTCCAGTGCCTAAAAGGGGCCCTCTGGAAATCTGGAGAGGACTTTTTACACGGGCATGTAGTGACAGAACAAGGGGGAATGGCTTTATCTGAAAGAGGGTAGATTTATCTTAGACATAAAGAACCATTCTATGATTCTATGATTTACATAGAACAATTTGTCATTTAATTATTTTTCTTTTGTGTTCACATCCCATAAAAATATTTTGGCCTTCTTATGCCATTCCACATGCTTTTTTTTGCTGTCATGATGAGCAAAAAATGTCATTTTTTTGATTGGTGCTTAAAAGAAAAGCACTAGGTGCAGGTGCCTCAGCCTGTCAAATATCTGCTTCCTTTCCTTGCTATCACTTAACTATAATCATATTCTCATAGTAAGGCTACATGCAGCACACAGAGTAAGTAGACAAACTGGAAAATTACTGGGAAATGACAGGAAGCTAATGCAATTTATTAGACTAATAGGAAGAGCAGGGACAATACAAGAAGTGAAGGCACTTGTGAAAAAGAGACCAATTCAAGTGAAAAAAAAACAATTGAGATTCTAACAAAACATCTAAGAAAGGATGACTTAAGCATTATAAACCGATTTTCTGTAGTGTCACTATTCCAAGCAAGCCAGGAAGTAGAGAGTTACAAGTAATCCTTGATTTCCATCCAAGGAACCTTCAGCTTAGGGAATTTAGAACTTCTTTAAGAAGATAGAACCATCTGTCCGAATAGTGTCCAGCTACTTACAACACAGCGTGGGTCTGCAAGTACTGGCCTTACCGGAGACCAGCTGTAATTAATGCCTCTGCTTATGGCCATTTCTTAGAAGAATCCATGGAAATCCTTCAAAAATGGGTGCAGAAGCCCACATGCAAGCCTGGCAGCTGGATTCACAGATCAGACCTTCTCTCTGAATCCAACCTCTTTGTATGTTATACAAAATGCGGACTGCTTTCTGTATTTGAGACCTCTTTTGACAGTGCTTAGATCAATCGCTTCTGCCCATGATAAACATTCTTAAAAATCACCTCTTCTTAGCATTGTATATATTAATACAAGCAGTCTCACTGAACTGTATTCAATTCTGACATAAGGAAAAGGCAAATTTGGCCCATGAAGTCCGTATCAGCCTTTTGGCATGTGTCTTTCCATTTCTACTTGCTTGGGTCTCATCAAGCAGGAGTTCTAGTCTTCTTACAAAATAAAGATACCTGTTGTTAGGAGGGCCATTTAACGTCAGCTTGTGATAGTAACACTCCTACAAGGAGCAGATGTCGCCCACTTCCTGGTACAGGAAGGTATCAGAACGTTGCCACAGATGGCTCAGTTACACCATGTGAAAATTCTCTCCCTACCCTGCCATCACAGATATACCTGACTAGAATGCTCTGACAGGGCTGATGGTGAGAGACAAGACAGATGATGTTCCACGCACCCTGCGAGACTTTTCTTTAAAGCAGTAAAAGATAAGAATGAGTTTTGTTTGCAGTCAGGTAGGAGTTTATCTTTTTATTTTCTTTATTTTTTTTAATGGTAGAGAAATCCAGATATGTTAGCATGGAAGGAAACACGTGCATTTTGAAGAGGATCAGGAAAGCCATACCAAGTGTCCCTAAGCCAACCTCAGGTTTTAGCTCGCTCTGGCATCTACTCACAGACTGTTGAAGGGCAATCAACCATTCCAAGCCCAGCTTACTTACCATGTCTATTAATTGTTCCAGCTAAAGCCATAATGTTAAAACTTGCTGATCAGAGGATCTGTGACTCTAGACATCTTTTACACTGACACACAGTTTTCATCTCAATCACAAAATACTCCAAATACTGTCCATTTATTAATAGAAAAGTTACTTTATTTGCAAGTGTATTCTCAGCTTATACTGAGGAGACCAAAGAAGAGAATTCATGTACACTGAAAAGGAATTCATGTTTTCTGCATGCCCTGCCCTTAGCTTCTAGATCTAGATTGCACCAATCAATTTTATGCTACTCAGTCCATACAAGGCAGAAAAGTAAGCACTTGGGCTAATTATGCTTCAGGTGTAACAAATCACTTGCCCATGTGTCACTAGAAAGAGCAATGTTTCCACCTAGGTTGAACAACAAAAAGTTTTTTGTACACAGAAGTCTCTCCATCTGTCTGAGTAGGGATTACTGTTAATAAGCCTGTGTCCTTGGCCCTAGTCCTATGAGGTTATAAATTACTTTAATGCTTTAATCTACTGGTGAAAAACCCTGGCTGAAGGAGAGAAAACAAGCAGAACATCTCACAACCAGCCACCCATACTGGAGTGCACCTCTGATCCCACATAGTGGTTTCACAAATAAGAAATACACAGTGTTCTGCAAATAGTAGTTGCATGAGGCTATATATCTAACTACATATTTAACTGAGGGAAGTACAACTCTTCTCTACATTAAGTCTCCACCTGTTCTGCCATATTGGGTAGAGGCAGCTCATCTGTTTCCCAGATTTCCTGGGGAAAAAAACCCCAACAAACAATACTTAAAGAGCTGCCCCAACTTACAGGGACCATAAAGCTAGCATCTTTCATACAGCATACAGCTGTCTGCAGACACTACTACAGACTGATATGGTGTAAACAGGAGGTCCTGATGGAGCACTAGGTAAGGGCTCTACTGGAAATGAGGGAAATGATTAAAACAGTTCAAGGACAACAAGGCTGCATGATTACAAAACCAGAGTGTGAAAAATGCGTTACTCTGGTGCTGTGGTATGCATGCTGTGCACAGGATAAGAAACTGCTTGTGCTTAACTGGAACTAGGCAGAAGAAACAAGGGTAAAATAAAATTATTTGTTTTAGTGAGTGTGTATGGTAAACAGTATAATGCTAGTACGAACTGGATACTGGAGGGGAGTTTTGGGGTGTAAAGTCTTCCAAAGTCACCTGTACCCAGGCAACCACATAAGTAATACCATACAACGTCAAGATTGCCCAAGGAACAGCACTGAAAAAACCCCACCAAACTTGAGTATGGATGCAGCAGCAATGGGACCAACTAGGAAAAAAGTAACTGCGGACAGACTATTTATTTGAGAGAAGTTTGGATGGAGAAAAAGAGGTGCATGATGGTGAAAAGACACATCCAGAAATAGCAAACTGGGAGATAAGATACAAAATCAGGTGCAGAATAAAGGAGGACAGGCTTTTTTGTCAGTAGGAGTGTGGACACCTACAGATGGTGATGAAGCTGACCTTTGAATCCAAGTCTGCAATGATGCTGGAGGAACCCCTATTGGACAACCTGCTGGAAGACTTGGTGTATCAGAGTGGAAAAAGGAGGGATAGACTTACAATGGAAAAGCAGATAGAACTGCAATTCAACAGTAGTTAGGTGTGATTCATAAGACTTAAGAATGATAATTAGTAGCTTTATAGTTGTCTGTGCTTTTAGATTAATTATCATTTAATTGCTTTATTAGACTTTTAGTAGTGAATTGCTTAATTTAAAAACATCATAGTCTCTTAATTCAGTTCTGCCTGAAGCCTGCAACCTGAAGAGGAAAATCAGACTTATAAAGCAAAATATGGCTACCACCTCTGGCTCACCAGCCTGAAAGACCAGCTCTATCCACTAATCAACAGGGGCAGCCATTCCCCTACCTCCAAATGGATGCTCAAATTTGCACCCAACCAGCCTCTGTCTCCATCCTTCCACCAAACGATACCAGTAATTCACAGGCTCCAAAGCACTTAGAATAAGAAAACATTGATCTTTATGTTCTCTAGTTTTCTCTGCTCAGCTCACGACACTTGTTTCTCACATCTGCACAGGAAAATGGCAAGCCCAATGCTATATCATGATCTTAGAGAGTTTCTGGAATTGCTCCACGGTGTCATCCCTGTCAGCCTGAGGGATCCTTGACAGCATGAACAGATCTTGCCCACTGAACTCCTAACTGCAATGAAGGGACCTTCTTGCTCTCTTCGTCCCTTGCCTTCCCCTGTTCTTTCCTTTTGCAGTACCTTTTCCTGGTACTGCAATATCACTTTCCACATCTTTGGGACCCCAAGTACCACATGAAATTTGTGATCCCCAGGGTGCCCAAGCAGAAAAGTGGAAGTACTGCTGAGCTGTAAGTGTGGAAAATGATCTCTCAGGTGGCACGCACCCTAATGGTGAACTTGTGTCTTGGGATTCTCCAGCAGAAAGCAGGCTAGTGGCCAAGTATCTCACGTATGGATTCCTCTAACTTCAGATGTATGCTGGTTTCAGACTCTTTTTTTTTTTCCCCCCAGCAAAAGTGTTTTTAACTTAACAGGTTAGTGGGGCTCTGAGGAAAGAAAGAGGAAAATCCTAGTCCATGCAATTTCCTTACATTGAACACCTTATGGCAGCTCGTCCTTTTAAAATGAAAAGCATTCAGTTTTGGCATCTTCTATCCAGGGATAATAGCACAGCTATTACATCCCTGTCATTTACTCAATTCATCATGCAGAGCATTGCAATTTTATCTAATTCAGAAAGAGTAAAAACGTACTAACCCAAGAATATCTTCTTCCCTTTTACACGGAAGAGATGACTCTCCAAAACACTGTTTCCTTTCCTCCCACATACCTAAAAGCATCTCCCGAAAAGGCTCAATTTATATAATAATATCTGTTCATCACTCTCTGAACCAAGAGAAATAATGACTCATGAACAATGACACTGACAGTGCTGGAGTCATGTATGTCTTATGAGGTACAGAGATCAACGATGTGCCACTATAGAGAAAGAAGCTCAGGAGACCATCTGCAACATTAAAGCCCACTTTTGAAGGGATGCTCATCTGCATTTGGGGTTGCAGCCACGGATACAGGCATTTCCTTGCATGTTACTCAAAAGACCTTGCCAGTTTAGGTATGATTTTACAAGTCCAGATGACAATTCTGAAACATTACTGCAGGATGTTTTGTATGGATAGCGTTTAGCTCTGCAGTTAAATACCAGTTATTGTAGCTAAGAATGGTTCAGAGCACATACAGTCATTTATTTTAAAAACGGACATTTTTACTAATGCCAAAGGGAAGTAGAATTAAGTCACAGACTGCTTAGTACTGCTTCTATTAAACCCAAGTGAAACTGTCTTGTCTGCTTTATAACTAGTAGCAGCAGCACTGTATCTTGTGTGTCTGGTTGAGAATTTCCCACTACACTGCAGCCAGCTCTAAATGAAAAGTTCACTGTAGATATGGACTTCAACATAATCTCCCCCGAGCTGTGCTGTGTGTGCAGGCCTAATAGACCTGAAATTGCATTTCAGTCAATACAGCAATCAAAAGAGTCCTGAAAAAATACTGCCAAGTAAGAAGGGGCCACTCATTTAACTGCTTTCAGTTCTTGCACTGGTAAAATTGAGATGCTGTTTATCTAATTCCCAGCTGGTGGGATGTTTAAACACCCTGAAAATGAAACACCAACGTATGAAATAGCTGGCAAGGAGCTCTTAAGAGATTATTCATGATTGAGCAAATAGCCCACAGTACTGGGTAATTCTTTTGTAGGGGAAAATCTCTTTCTTGGGGAGAGACTTTAATCCACCCACTCAGCAGCCTGGTGTCAGAAATCATTCTGTATTGGCCACAAAAGTCATCATCAGCACTGACAATTAAACCATGACTTTTAAGGAGTAAGCACATTTTTATCAACACTAGAGGACCAAATTGAGCATAACTGAAGAATTTGTCCATTTTAACCACACATATTGGTGTGTCTACAGGATGATGCTTCCTGAAATGTTTCTATATGCAAACTACCACCTCCCTAGGGAGTTGCAGAGAGGAGCACTTCTAGCCTCATCACAGGCACGCAATTACTATCACACCTTTGCCATTCCCACCACTCTGCAGCAGGACACAGCCAGGACAGACACTCTGCAAGTCTCCTGCTGCTTCAATTCCTCCCATGTTTGAGGATCCACATACAGGGCAGTTGCCTAGTGAATAGTCCTGTGCTGCTGGTTGTAGAAGGCAGCCCAGGTAAGGCAACCACACATGAATAGCTACCAAAGGCTCAAAGGTATCTACCAGTCAACCCAAGTATGGTTTATCACTCTTGTTTTTTCTCTCCACACCTTTGGAGATACCATGTAAAAACTAGACTTATGTTGACCTCCAGGAGAAATTCTCAATGGTTTCCTATGTCACCATCAAGTAGATAGACGTCAATCTGCAGAAGCAAAATTCTTTATTTTCATTTCAAGTTTTGAGTGCCTGGGTTTCTGCCTTCCTGTGCTCAATGATAAACACATCAGTGTTTTGAAAAGAAACAGCTCAGAGAATCCATTGCTTTCAGAGAAAAAGCAACTTCTATACCAGGGAGAAATACCACTGTCAAGTATACAACAGACAGCCTTGCTTCACGGTTCATTTTTCTGTTTGTATTATGGTTATCTTTCATATTCCTATTCTTCAACAAATCAGCTTGATAGATTAATTCTTTTTTTGAGAGTTGGTCTTAGTCACTAGAGTTTGTTCACCAAGAACCATCTGTTCCCCAAGATTTCCCTCCCACACACCATGGTGGAATTACGCCTACAACAAGTTTCTTCTATTAGGAAAGCAATGACTATAACAAGCTTGGTGACATGAGTCCCTAGGGAGAAAACACAAGTACTCATGTCTTTGTTCATAATTATTATAAAGTGTTAACGTGCAATACCCATCACTCAAGGACTAACTCTGGAGGGTAAGTGAATGTGTCTACCCTTCCCTCCCAGAGTCAGAATTTAATACTAGAAATGATGCTTTAAGCCATGGTGGTATCATCACAAGCAACAAATGAGGAAATTTGTCCAACTTCTGTTTGTCAGTCACCTGAGAAACATTTAGGAGAGGAAACACTGCAACGATTGTCTTCCCCCTGACGCATAATTGAGATAGTCTGATCACACAGCCTGTGTCAATCTTAGGTCAGAGCAAACGGGAATAGCTCCACTGACACCGCAAATTTTAGCTGAAGACATAGCTCTTAGTTTTTTCATGTGAAAGTTCATATTGAAGGTTTCCCTGCAGTAAAATATCCACACTTCAGTTAGGGAGGGCAGCTGGCCCAGAGGTTAACACGCTGACCTGGGATTTAGATATGGATTTACCAGCTTCAGCTCCCTGCTCTGTACTGATTGCTGATTTCCACTCTCTTGCTACAGCACCAAAAGCTCAAGACCTGTGCAAGAAGTGGGGATTGGGAGCGAGTGAATGATGTTGCGCCAGCCCTTCTTCACCTTCCACAGCCTGAGCCCTGATTTCCTAATTTAATTGAGTGTGTTTATGAGTGAGTTAGGGGTGATGCCCCTCAGATTCCTTCCTCTGCCTCTGACCTTTTCAAGTTCATGCTTAAGTCACCTAATCTTTCCGACTCAGACTCATCCCATCTACCTGACCTAAGTGTCTGGGAGAGCTTAATCAGACTATACTGAAAGAGCTGATAGATCTGTTATGAAGCTATCATCTCACATCAAATCCGTTACCTCTGCCAAATAGTAACAATGAAGCATGGGCCCTATCTTGGGGGCCTCGTCCAAAGTGCATGACAGACAACAGATGAGAAACTAGGCTGCAGCCTGCACTACATGTTCATGCTTCACCAAATACCAGGAGCAAGAGCACCCTGGGTAGCTGCCACCTTCACTTCTGTCACTCAAGCAGGAAGTCAAATTGCAGTGGAGAAGTCAGTGAGTAAATACATGCCATACCTGCAAGAGAAAACAAACTGGGAAGGAGTAAGAAAATCAGTTGCTGTTTTCACATTGAAGGGGATACTATCAAAGAAATAGTGCTTCTCTTCTGCTTTACCTATACAACATTTTCACTCAGTCCCTGAAGTGCCCAGTTGAAACAACCCCTGGGGGTGTGCTTTTTTTAGAGAAAATCTAATCTCTTTTACCATTTTTTACCATTACCAACTTTACGAATGTTAAAGTTTTCAGAATAGAAATGGCATTTCTTAGCACTTTCTTTTTCCAGTGTTGCAGCTCAGGAGTCCTGGCATCCCACCAGCGCATGGGCTCAGCTATGTCTTTGGAGCTGAAATACATCTAGCCTTGCTGTTTGAATGAAAACTAATGAACAGAAGGGAAAAAGAGCACTGAGTAAATCAAATGCAGCTCCCGTCAGAGGAAAGGAGCACAAAACAGTGTGTAGGCAGAGAAATTATCCAGGGGCACAAGAAATACCATGCAGGAACAGACGTAAGGTGCATTTGTTCGTAGCCATTGCCTGAAAAGAGCCACATGGGATGTTCCAAAGAAGGATTTGAACAGTTTGCATCTTCCCAGTTAGGTATCATCATGGTTTATAGGAGGAGGGGATCAGTTTAAGTGTTTAAGTTATGCTACCTTTATATATTTATTTTACTTGTAACATATTTTTTATCAATGCAAATGTTTTATCTTGAAGACTCATTTCATTGCCTCAGTAACAATATAGACCATTAATTTTAAAATCTAGATACTCTTTAGTATCACAGACTTTCCTTCTTCAGCACTGAGCTTGCTTTTACTTTCACTGAACATCCCTTTTTCTGGACCTGAGCTTCTCTTATTTTGGTTTTATTTATTTTTAGCATAGATGTCTTTGGCCACTCTGGTTTCATGTTCTGCTGATTCTCCTGATGCCAGGGATTCGAGTATCTATTAGTACATGAGTAATCTCTAGCCAAGCATACAAAGCTCACTGCTTTCCTAGAGAGCATCTGCATTCCAAGGAACTCAGTGTTTCCATAGGCACAAGGCCCACAGAAAGAAAATCTAAACAGGATGGTCTCAAAGTCATATGAGTGGCCAGGGAATGACACTGATTAAATGGCCCTGAACCTTCCAGATTAGATTTGAGGCAGAAGGGACTGAAGGATAACTAAAAATCTCTGGACGTATCTTTTGGATTGCAAATAATTTTTTTGATTAAATGTACCATTAATACCTAACTATTACTCAGCTTTCTTCTTTATAAAGAAGAGCCATATATTTTTTCAGGGGAGAAAAGACCCACACAGATTTGAAGTAATTTACCCAAGGTCACATAACAAAGCAATGGAAGAACCGGAAGAAGCATCTAGCTATTTTAAAGTCCTTTAACACAAGATACTCCTTCCTGAACTAAGTAATTCTTTCCTGAGAGCTGACATTTGAGCGCCAAATTAACATTAAAATTATGGCACTGACTCAAGGTCAAACTTACAGTTGTTTTGGTTTTTTTTAAGTACAGCACACATTTTAAGATTAGGAATATTATCTGTACCTGGAGCATAAGAAATTATGCTTAATGAAGGCAGGATACTTTGGGGTGAATAGTAACAAACTTGGGTGACAGGCCTGTGAAAGAATCTATTCTTTTCACAGGTACCATGTGCTCTCCTCTGTCACTGTTCATTGCTTTTCTTTCTGACTGCCGGAAGACCGTGGGCCCCCAGGGAGATGGAAGAGGGAAGCACCTGGGTGAGGCAGAGTAATGCCAGTCCCAGAAAGTATCAGCCATGGGGAAACATTTGAAAGTGATGTTAACTGGAGAATGCCTCTGCTTGCCTCCAAGCAGGCTGGGAACATCACTTTTTCCAGCTCCAAGCTTACAAAGAAAGAGGGTACCAATAATTGCTTTGCTTTCCATGCCCACCACCACCCATAAACTGGTTTTGACCCATTCTAATCAGGTGATAACATTTATCTGGAGGAAAACTGCCTAGAAGTAGAAATTCCAAAGTGTCCTGTAGAGGTAACATGGTTGGGAAAGGTGGAAATTGCCACTTGGTGATCCAGGGGGTTCATCTAAACAAAAGGACAGTGGTGAAAACTGTCTTCAGAGGACATATTTGAGAGGAACTAAAGAGTGACTGATGTGTGACTGATTCAGATGCTGGCAAATGAAATAAATAACGTACAGCAACTAACATAGGAAATCACAAGAATACTCACAGATCAGCACAGAGGCATCTGTGTCAACTCCTGTTTGATACAGTACAGATCCCAAATCAGCACTGAAGTAGGAGTGCAATGGTACATGAAAAACAGTTACAGAAACAATCTCATCTCAAAAGCACCTCTTCAAGAGCTTTTCATATTGCCCATTTCGTGTAAATGGATGGATAACTTTCAATTGGGTTAGGCTAAATGTATGTCACTGCTATAAACAGCAGCAGGGAACCGATGCCTTAGGATTGCTAGAGCTTGTGTTTTCATGTCCCCTTCAGCAGGAGGTTAATCTTTGCACTTTATTACAGACATAAGCAAGGCTTCAGTTTTGCCACACTTTTGGGCCTCTAGCATCAAAAATATTTGCCCACTCTTCCGATAGTTGCTCAGCCCCTCTCCTCTTACGCTAAATAACGAATCAAGCACATTCGCTACAATATCCTTCTGGAACCTGCCCAGGAAACTAACCATACATTTTATTTTGACAAATTTCACAAGAATACATTTCTTCTGCAATTGATTCAGTCCAGCACCAAGGGTAATTTTACAGCATGTATTTCTGTGTAAAAGTTATCACTTCTACTTAAATTACTTGCTTTCTCCTACTGTCATTGGGGAAATGTTCACCTTTGAATCAAAGACAATGTAGAGATTCACAGAAACATGCCCCCATTTATATGCACCTACTTCAGGTATTCAGCAGTTATTCACTGCTATTCAAAATACACAATGGCACACACATGGAGAGTTAATATCATGTACAATTGGCTTTTCAGTTAAATTGAAAATATGGAAGAATTTGGTTTTCAGCCTGGTTTCCAAGGAAACATTTCCAGCTACTATTGGTGGAGGTTACAGGTTGACTGTCAAGCCCATGATTTTCTTTGTTCCTGGTTCATCAGTTTGATTCTTTTATCATCTGGTCTTCCTTACTGAAATACACGCTAATATGGGGGGAAGGGTTTCTCAATACATGCAATATAATCACTGTTTCCCAAACAGCCTCCCCAAAAGACAGACACTCAAAAAGCAGTAGCAGCGATCAAAGCAGAATGAATTAAATGAATGCATTTGAATTAATTTCAAACGTGATATCCAGATTTGTATATGTACAAGTTTGTGCAATGTTGATAAATATCTACTAGAGATAATCTACAATTTTTTTTCTATTTATCTCTAACAAGCAGATGGGCTCCCACATTGCCATTTTCAGGAGTACAAACACATTCCAGAACCATAAATGAAATGAGGAAGAGTTTAAGAATACGTGTGCAGGTTTTTAACCGAAAACATGCCCATTCATTACTAAGAGGAGATTTTATAACCCTTTAGGACACCCACATTTTCTACAATCTCATCAGGAGATGATGAGGGCCAAAGAATATCAATCACCAGTGTCACTGCTTTTTGAAGACAAGGGGCAATACACATTGGAGTGCATATACAGGACAGAAACCAGGTCCCAGACCCATAGGCAGGCACTGACCCAGGCCCGAGGCACGCTGCCTTGGTCTGGTTCCTTCCCAGCTTTCTTACCGAAAAGGTGGTTGGTACAAAGGGAGAGAGGGCAGCTAAATATTTTCATGCACACAGAAACGAAGCTTTGCTCATAATGCTTAATGAAATTATACAGACTCAAAGGTATCACTACTGCTGTTTCTACTTTTCTCTTGTGTTTCTGCTCACTCTTTCTTCATGCCTTGGCAAGGAAAAATATGGGGAACTGTGGTGTTTTCCTTCTTCTTCCTAGGTGGAAATGGGTTGGACCTCCCTCTTCCAAGCACAGTCCCATGACACCAGAATGCAGTATTTTTTCTCCTCTTCTACCTTTTTCAAAAGTTCTGTAGTAGCAGAAGGTGACTAGGTTTTTTTTTAAGGACACTATTAATATCCTTCAGACATGAGAGAAGATTTCTCTCTGCCCAGGTAAAACCCAGTCTCCATCCTAAGCCACATCAGTCATAAAATATGACATACAGGAGGGTATTGTTTGTTTCCTGGACTGCATTATGCTGTTTCCATAAATGCCTTGTACTGCAATCGCCCCAGCCCATTTCTTTACTCTTTTCCTCTCCTCCCATGTAAACTGCATAGTAGTAAACACCTTCCTCTGCCCGTATAGTACACTTCTGTCTACATTTGATTTAAAAGCTTAAAATTTCTCTTCTTGGCCATGCACAACATCTCCAGTGTCCTTCCATCCTACTTTTCAGGATACATTCATCTCATGCGCCCTGTAACGATCCTGGCAACCAGGAGCAGAGATTAAGAACTACGCTTTATGTTAATAATTGGGTGATGAACCAATAGCTTCACAACTGGAGCAAGGCATGCTCTGCTTGTGTAAAAGCACAACCAGCAATGCTGCTATGAGCTGAATCTGATCTTGTGAAATGGCTGCCTTAATTCCTACAAAGCAACACGTACTACATGATTTTTCCCTTCAGACACTCATAATTTAATAAAAACTCTGCTATGACAATTTCCGTGTAACTTGTGATCTAATTTTCCATCCCTTTGCTCCTATTCTATATAAACAGATGTAATTCCTTCCTCTGTAGTCTACACTGAAATTAGGGAAAGAATGGAAGGGGAGACAGGATGATACTCATTTAATTTCTGCAAAAAGCTGATGAAGAAGTCCTCCTCTGAAGACATGGTCCTAGACACTGAGGGAAATGCAAACAGAAATGATGGGTGCCATCAGGAGGACGGCTAAGGAGGCACTGGAGATACCAAGGCGGTACCTGCTGTTGGCACTTTGTTTCACGGGATGCTTACAGAATTAGGACATCGCTGTAGCTTTGACTGCAGAGAGCACGCATTTGGAGGCAGCGCTGAAGGAAGGCTGCTTGTGACCTGGATGGGGGCCACTTCATCGCACCACTGTTCTCACCTTTTACCCTCCTGACCTGCATGGGCCCAGGAGACTGGGAGTTGATCAGTGCCACCCCAGCACTTCCCCAATGCCACCCAGCTAGGTCCCTGTCAGCAGCAGCTCCTGCATCACAGTGTGCTGGAGCACCCAGTACCCTCACCTGTGGGTGGTTATTGCTTTATTTGTTGTTGTTCCAGGATACTCCTCCCTTATTGTCCTTGTTACTGCTCTGTTTCAGTGGTAATAAACACTATTTTATTACCCATTTCCTTTACAGCAGGTGTGTGACAGTGCCGGAAAGGCACAAGACACGGATGAAGGTCAGCTGGACCACAGCGATGATGTGGGGTTAGACATTGCTCCCAGGACTTCAAGGCACATGGTCTCGAGGGAGACAAAAGCAAGGGAAAATATACAATAGACAGGATGGCCTATGGTTTGCTGAGATGCTGCTTAGAAACCTTTTCTCTTTTAACTGGAGTCCTAATGTTACCACCGGCAGTGCTTAAAGCTTGATTTGTCCCTGTTTGCACAATGAGTTTCAAGTAATCTATGTGGGCCTGAGGGTTATCTATCAAATTCTGACACAACAGCATGGCAGCATAATTAAAAACGGAGGTTCTGATAAATTCTAACACTGCTCTAATTTTATTCTAGAGTGAATCCACCTAAACTGATCCAGTTTAGATCACCATGGATAAAGACAAAACTTTCCAAATCATGTCATCCAAATGGGAATGACAGAACATCATAAGGGCTCACCTTCCGCTCCTGAACTAAAGTAGCTGGAGATACTATGATATTATGAAAAAACACAGTGGATAGCATCAGAGCAGTTTTGATACTAATCAACACTGAAATTGCTTGAAAAATAAGAAACTCTCATTTTGCTTTAGGCCTGCAGCAAAATTTGCTCGGTTGATAGTAAAGTGAACATTACACACGTTCATTTGGTTTATGCATTTCAGTTCTCAGCATGACATGCCTTCTATCCAGAGATGTGAGTGTACTGGCAGAGTATCTCAGGAGATGGGAGCATGTCTATCAACAATTTGCCTATTTTAATTACGGTTAATATTTTACAGCAAATTAAATACATTCCTCTTTGATAAGACAACAATCTGAGGACAACACCTTCTCTTTCAAGGCTCCCAAACAAAAGATAACCTTTGAAACATGCCAGCTGCCTAATGTAAAAACTGAGAACTGTCTCCATCAGTCAGTTTAACAACTGATCTATATCTTTATAACTACAACTTCTCATTCTAGAGAGATATATACACCACCTAAACCATGTCCAGAAAGACACAAGCAAAAGTGAAAAAGTTGTTCTGTACCCCCAGATGAGCTTAGCTCAGCATATCAAGATACTGATGTAGTTCTGCTGGGAAGTCTTCTGCTGGGAAGTCTGGACAAACCCCAAATCACATAGAATTACCCTGGTTAGTATCCATAGGCTGCATGAATACTACACCTGCAGTGCACTTCAGCTATATATTTGTCTTGCTGTTTTATTGCTTTAGTTTCTATGGGGCAGTAAATTTTACAAGTTCTAGTTCTCTTTTTTATCTTCCACAACTGCTAAGGGCTCTCAGATTAATATTATGGCATCCAGGTAAGTGACATAGCATCTTGTATGAATAGACTGTGTGTCTCAGTGTGCATGTGTTCTAAAAAAACCCTTTTTTTACCATTCACAGACAGAAATTAATACAAATAGGCTTGGAAGGGACCTCGTAAGATCATTCACTGTCCCAGTGAGATACCAAGCTCTGACACTGTTGAATATGGGGTTCATGTTGCAGCTGTGGTTGGAAAATACCAATGTAGTTAAGCTGGTTGATTTGTGGAGATTACAGTGCTAGTGGAAATTTTCCTCTAGTGTGAAACATCACTTTGGGTGCTTGTACTCTGCAGTAAAATATGTAAACACAGGAGATATAACCAGTTCATACAGGCTAGGCAGACCCAAAGTATAGCAATTAAAATAGAAACTAAAAGAGGATGAAAAAAGGTATACCTAAAGGGGGCCCTACAAGAAATATGGAGAGGGACTTTTTACAAGGGCATGTAGTGACAGAACAAGGGGGAATGGCTTTAAATGGACGGAGGACAGATTTAGATTAGACATTAGGAAGAAATTCTTTATTGTGAGGGTGGTGAGGCCCTGGTACAGGTTGCCCAGAGAAACTGTGGCTGCCCCATCCCTGGCAGTGTCCAAGGCCAGGTTGGACGGGGTTTGGAGCAACCTGGTCTAGTGGAAGGTGTCCCTGCTCACGGCAGGGGGGTGGAACTATATATAAAGGGGTACGGAGTAAAGGACTTTGCTTCCTAGAGACAACCTTTAAGGTCAGTTGGCCAGGTCCTCCTGGACATTCTGTTATTCGGTGTATATTTGACCAGTATCCATGAGAGTTAGCATGAGATGAGTTAGCACTGTCTTATAGAAGATGCCTGATACAGCTGTAAACCTACTGTTTTGTTAGTTGTTTCTAACAAGGGACTGCTGTTGAACAATGGAGGTAATTATCCCCCTCTACTAGATGCATTGCTTTACTCAAACCTCAAAGATATCAATGAAGATAATGGCTGCCTCTTCCTTTGCAAACTAGGCTATTAGTGTTGAACATTATTCAACATTTGCCAGGGCTTGGGCACCTAGCCAAAGAAAACAGTACAGCAGTCTCTCAGCAAGGTGGACTCTGTAAGGTGTAAGGACCAGGGGACAGCACACTGCCCGGCAGCACGTTTAGCGCCATCGCTCAGTCACCTCATTTCAAGCATGACATATGTCCAGCCATATATGCAGAGCACACCAGTTGAGACAACTGCCAAGTTAGGATATAACCAAACATTCTCTTTCTGAACATCCTTGGCCAGCAGCCGTTCCAGCGTATCAAGAGTCAGGAAAGCTCTTTAGGGAACCCTCTGGGGCAGGCATGCTCAGACTGGCTGCCCTAAACTAAGCAGCAGCGGCTGTGAAAGCTGTCTAGCCCTAAGTGATCCAGGCAAGCTGCTTTATTTCAGTTCTCTAGACTCTGCATGCAAGGGAACAAGCAGGTAGGCGCAAACTATCAGCTGTGTATAATGAACAGCATTCTCCAGCTTGAACCCAAAATACAAGATGTACCCTCATTTCTTCCAACTTTCACAAAGACTGCAGTCTCCAGGTTGAGGATAGGAAAGCCTGCAGCTCTACCACCCTAAAGGATGACCTCTTAAAGTGGGAAAAGTGAACTGTGGAAGCGTAGGTTGGTGAGGAAAGGCAATCAGGGAGCATTGTTGGCCATCACCCAAACGTGGTGATGGCTCACTCTCAACAGAAACACACAGTCTGCAGGCCCTGAATCTCAGCAAATTCACCTCTATTTCCCCACCCCTTTCTGCGTCTGCAGTGATACGGTAAAATGACAAAGCTTTTACTTACTGTTGACTATGGTTGCTGAGGTTTATGGGAGGGACAGGTGGGACAATGCTGGGAGCTGAAGGAGATAGTGAAGAAGGAGCTGAGAAGACAATGGCTGTAATGTTCTACAGATCATTACACAGAAAATAGAAACAGAGCTGGACACCTGATTTGGGTCAGGGTTGACTTGGAAATGTAATGGTGCAGCTAGAATTGCTGATGTCAGACTGATGGTGTGATCAAAACATTCCCTGGAGATTTCTGGGGCTAGTGGAAGGTTGGGAAATGGGTTTGATAGGCCCTGAAGCAGAAAACTCTGCCTATCAGAAAGAAATGGAAGAAGCAATAGGGGAAGGGCAGAAAGAATGATAATCTTCCAAGGTGCAAAAGGAAGGGCCAAAAGGAAGAATTTCAGAAGGGTGACAAAATGATTTACTGCTTCCATGCCCTATTGAAGCTCAAGGTCTCTGTGCTGCTAAGAATGGTTACTGTCCTCTCAATGTACTGTGCACACGGAAAAATTTGACAGGCAAGAATCTAATTACCATTCCCTAAAGGTTCAGAGACTCTCCATTGATAAAACTCTGTCAGAATCACAGAGGCTCTACATTAACAATTCTGAACTGCAGTAAACTTGATTTATTCTTTATTTCTTTGGTATTCAGCTGACAGTGTAGAGTCCTGATGCCCTCTGGACGTCAGTACCAAAACTAATACATTGACTTTGATCATAGTTTGTATTTCTGCTCATGCTGAAACAGAGACAAGCAAAGTCAGCACTCAGGACTTGCAGCAGACATTAAGCTTTTAAAGGATCAGATATACTGAGTTAAAAATATTAGAATGAGAGTAATATCTACAGAAAACATGCCACAATGTACTTTTAGCACATATAAGTAAGACCTCACATACAAGAATTTTTCCCCATTCTGAATTTCCATGCCTTGATCTCTTGTGCATCCTTTCTTAGCGTAAATCCTTCAAATGGACTATATTTAAGGAGCTACTTTTTTGATGGAAGAGATGCTAAAGCAATATTTTGGCACGTATTTATAAAGTGATTAAAATCTTCTATTTATTCCATGCAGATTAAAAAAAAAAAAAAAAACAAAAAAAAAAGATGGTCAAGTAGTTTGATAGTTTATATGACATGGTAAGGACTAGTACTTTAAATCAATGGAAAGATAGGAATCAAATCCTGTCCTTTCTTTAATGAACATAGCATGAGCCTTGTGCAGAGAAAATCCCTCCCTTGAAGAACCTGTATGATAACAACATGCAGCATATGGATGAAATAAAAGGAGGTAAGACTAAATGCATGTGTACTTAAGCTACCCTCAGTCTTTATGAGAGCCTAAGTCCAACTCCACGTTGCCACTGACAGTCCAAGCCTCCGCCCTTCTTTCCCGTCTGCTGCTACCAGTGTTTGATGGACACATCCTGCAAGGCAGGAGGTACATTTTCAGCCAGAGGGTGGCTTTTTTGGTTATTGCTGCCAGGTTCAATGGCTGGTTTGGTGTGGGGGATGGAGAGGGTTGCCTGTAGGTTTTCAGTCAGACCAATTGTTTACTTGATTTGCTCTAAACATGTGTAAGGGCTAACAGCAGCATAAAGGAAGTAGCCATATCATGTGGCGAAACCACCCCTCCTGGTGGAGTCAGTAGGGACTTTGACTGGCTCAGGTCAATCATGAAACTGCACCCGGTAAGTAAATGCCTCTGCTAGAAGCTAAACATAGGGAAGATTAGCCCTGCTCTTAAAGGTCTTTGGGTTAAAGCCACAAATCAAAACTCATGAGACAGAAGCTCCATTGCTTGCTTTCTGCTGACTGGTCATGGAGCTTGACACAGGTCAATTAAACCTTGCTTTGGGAAAACACCTAAACAGGTAGTTCACTGTAATGGGAACTCAGTGTGAGTGTTAGTTTTTCACTAAACTCACTGAGTTTAGGTCAGCTTTTGACATGCTGTGTCTGGAATCTGTACATCTGTTTTGTCCCTCATTAACATAGGGAAATAATTTATTTGACAGAAGGGTGAAATTGAAATTATGTTTCATCTAGATGTTTAAATAGTTGTCCTGAAGGAAAAATATGAAGTTCTAATATGTATCTTTCACATCTCTAAATTAAAGCAGGTGCATACACCCTTCACCGAATCAGACCTTTAATCTCACCAGGCCTCCAGTATGCCATTGACACCTTTGGTTGGAAGCTACATATCAGTATTGTTAACGGCACTTTATCTATTTGAATCCCTTTGCTGCCAGCCGCTTACCTGCTTCACTATTACCAGCTTCAGTAATTCCTGTGACTTAAAACACCCCGCCAGGATGTGCCTGATGCAGTTGGAAGCACTAATTTGACTAAGGATTGTTTAGTGAGTGACCTCTTGCACACAGAAACTTCCTTGTACTGAACACCACCCATCAGTGGCAAGAGAGTTAAAGCCAAGAGATGTATAAAAAGATCAGGGAAAGCTACCAGCCTTCGGGAGCACAGAGATGCAGAACAGGGTTATTCCTGTTTCCCTTCTCCGGCTCCCTAAATTAGATATTATTTATGAAAGCACTGACAGTTATCAGTAGCCTAGCATAAAGAATACAGTATAACCTGGAGGGTTTTTTTTAAAGGGCAGGTCTTCAGATAAAGCCCTAGGGAATTCTGCTTATAACTGGTCTCTGAGCAGAGCAAGAACCATTAAACCCTTGCTGTCTGACTGTCCAGTCAGGGTTCTTTTCCCCGTCTTGACTGTAACATCCTTATCTGGATGTTGGCGTACTGTTAGACACTATATGCTGAAAGCTTTGCTAATGTTGAGGTAAATGATATCCCTGGCTTTCCCCTCATCCACAGACTCAGTCATTTTATCACAGAGCACAATCAGGTTGGTCAAGTGAAGGGTATCAAGGGTAAATCCATGCTGACCATTCTCAGTCACCTTCTCCTTTATGTACCCAGAAATGTGCTCCAACAAAATTCACGCCTTGATTTTTCCAGGGACAGAAGTGAAACTGCCTGGTCTCCAGCTGCCTGAATTGCCCCTCTTGCCCTGCTCCCCTTTCTGACAATGGGAGCAACATTTGCCTTTTTCCAGCCATAGGTGTCCTCTAGAATCTATAAAGCCTGGAGGCTTCAGAAATAAATGCAATATACAGCTTTTCATACTCTCTTTGCCCCTGTGGCAAAGAATTTTGCTGCAAAAACATACATACATACACACTTTTAATAAAGTCAGCTTCATAGAGACCATAGCAAGGACAGTAGCTTGGGAACTGTCCACCTACAATAGGGATTCAAACATCAGGGAGACAATTTGCCTTCAAGCATAGACACAACACAGTAAGTAACAGATTAGGTTTCTAATAGGCTATTTCCTTTATGCAAGCAACCTCCCCAAACAGAAATCCACACATTAAATTGTTTTTCCCTCCTCCAGCTTCAATGCAAAACTACATTTTGCTTGTCCTCATCCATGTTTTCTTTGCCAAAACACATGATGGGGAGGGGGGAATTATTTTTCCCTCCCTGCTAGGAAGTTACTGACTGTTCACCATAAACATTTCATTATATATATGAAATACAGTATTATACACAATTGTAATGCCCAATAATGTCCACCTTGGAGCCAGATTCAGGCTCCTGCTTTGCTGAGCTCAACAGCAATATGAAGGCTTGAAAATAGAGCTTAGGGTTTTGCAGGTACAAAAACAAAATAAGAGACCTTATCCCTAAAATGAGCTCTGGGACCCCACTTAAAAGACAAGACAGCAACAAAAGGAGACAACTAGCTGAGCAGTCAAGAGAGATGAGAAGAAAACAAATACTAATGCAGATCCAATGTACACACACAGTTAGCTAGTATCAAAGGTTTGTTTGGTTTTTAAACAAACAACATGTCATTGTTTGTTTTTGTTATTATTATTTGCTATTTACACTGCAGCAGTGCCCAGAAGTCCCATCTGGACACACCATGCTCAGTCCCTGCCTTTAAATCTTGGTGCAATCAGACATGGACAAACGAGAGGAATCAGTAACACCTTATCTCAGATGTACACTTCCAAGAGACTGGGAGAAAAATGATGACCACAGATTTTTGGTAAATTCTGCCACTCTAGCTACCAACCTTGTTTCTTTTTATCACAGGTACCATGCATTGTGCATTGCAAGCATAATACACCTACCTTGGTCTCAGTCCAGAGCCTTTATCCTCTGTTAATTCTCCTTGGTGCATTTTCTGTCCCTCTGCTATTCTCCAATTCTATGTTCTTATAACTCTGCTTTTTTAAGCATTGCAGTGTGCTGCCAGAGCAAATTAGTACTGGCATCAGCTGGTTTCCCAGCTCTGATTTTTCCTTACTATATCTAACACTGAACAAGCTACTCATCCTCCAACCTCAAGCTTTTGGCCCTACCAATTTATTCTTTGGCACATCTGAACTCTTCCAACACCACTGCCCATCACATGCCTGCTGGGATAAATTAGGAACTGACAGGCAAACTAGTTACTTAATCCACGGATTATCCCAAAGATTAATATATGAGAAGATCATTCTAGATTTTCTCTCTCGTCTAAATCACGCCTGTAAGTAATGAACCACACATTTGGTAAAACTCACCCAATTCATTCTATATCAATGCAAGGCCACATTCTGTTAACTTTTCAGTATCACCCACTTCAACACAACCTCCTTGAGTTTAGGATAAAACAGACCCAAACTACAGCACAAGACTGATGCACCAGTGGAAGAAGCACCAACCTTCGTCAAAGAAAATGCAAAAGCTTGTAAAATATTTGTCATCACAATAGCCAGACCCAGGTACCTCAGCACCACAGCCTCCACCACCACAATCCACATCAGTAACCACAGCAGCTGTAGGTCATATTAGATTTGCTTAGAAGCCACTGTCACTTTGCTTGCTGCAGGTTCCCACTACATTTGCAGGTATTTTGACTTTCTGTGGTAAAGTGACATAAACATGCAGGTCCATAAACCATGGGAAACCACGTAATTCCATCTCAGAAGTACAGGCACAAGCTGTGACAGCCAGGCAGGAACAGAGATGCATGAAACCCTAACTGACATGAAGTGCCACCTGGCATGGCATGGCACTAGGCGCTGTGATGTAGGAAAACATTCAATCCTAAAAGTACACCTTGGAAGAAGTCCTCTTACAGTTAGGATTTCTAAGGTGGAAAATTATAGTAACCAAACAAATATAGGATGAAAAATCAGTCTAATGATAATTTTTGACAGAGCTCATAAGGCACACCTTGATTTAAAAAATATTTATCTAGACCAGTAACTCTTTCCCTACACCAATTCCAGATCAAACACAATTCTGGTCATAAACAACAGGGTCTGGACAGCCACCTTCACAGTCCAGAGTGTGGCAGTCAATCATCCCTGTTCACAGAATTAACAGGGTTCCCCCGCGCCAAATCAGAGCAGCTCACTCTGAACGTTTGGCTGCAGTCAGTCAGTTGCTGTTCACAATCACACCATCATTCACAATTAACTATGAATGGAAGAGCTGTTTCACCACAGCAGTTTTTCTTTCAAGAAGCAAAATTAATTTACAACAGTGTAACACTAATAATACTCCCACCCCCGCTCCCTTAAAAGAAAACAAAAGGCCTTACACAAGTCCCCAGAAAATTGCCAAAAGATTTTCACCCTTGGGTTCCTTGGCACACTTCAGACATTTTGATTTGGGTATGCAGTGATGCGATTCAGAACTTCACATTTTTTTAATGCTTTCTCCCTAATAACCTTGGTAGTCCTAATGGGTTTGGTAAATTAAATAAAAGCAATAGGCTGGATTTGCTACGGTAAACTGCAGCCAAAGGTGACCTTCAGCCAACTTTTAAGCTGGCTGGTCTTCTGGAGGATCATTTTTAGGGTCAATCATTTGGTACATAATGCAGCAGACAGTACCTATATAAACAGCCTTATGAGAGCCTTCTGGCAGCCATGGCATTCAAGTATAGAGGGATACCTTGCATTTGTTTTCACTTTTCCAGTCATAGCTCAATGTCAGGGGCTGGGAGAAGGAAGATGAACCAGAGACTCTTCCTTGCAGGCAGGACACCTAGAAGCACTCTGGACCACAGAGCACTTGCATATCAAGATGTACCACTGTGTCACAAGTGGGAGCTCCCTCTTAGAGGCCCTAAGGCTCAAGTATTCTCCCCCATTTCCCTAGTATTTTAACAACTTTGTTTGTAGAAACTATTATCCAGTGATCAGGTCTGACGGCTTTGACCGCGAAGTAAAAACATAAGATTAAAGACATCGCCCCACTATATCTAGCATTTCTTCTTAAACTGCAGTGATTTGCTCACAACAAACTTTATTTCTTTGCAAGGTCTTCTGACATAAAATTGGTTTTAGCATCCATCATTCAGTCATAGTTAGCTGCGAGATAATAAAAAAGCATAGGTAGGAAGAACAGGGTTAACAGAAAAGCTTTCTTTAAGAAAAAAAATGGAAGCAGCAGCTGGGGAGAGAATATAATAAAATCAGACAGAAAGGATGAAACATGAGTTAACTTCCTATTTTGTTGAATGACCAAACAGCAAACTCTGCTCTTTGAGTGCTGACTGATAACTCCATTACTGACTCTTTTAAGAAAAAGATAAGCCTCCATTCTTAACTATGATTTGCAGGCCAAGATGTTCCCAAGAGAGGTTGCCTGAGGTTTGATGTCCTTATTCAGCCCCAATCCAGAGCAAAGAACCCAAGCCTGAGATCTTTGGTACATGGGCAGCTCCATCGGCATCCTGAGTGGTTCTGAAGTGCAACAGCCCAAAAAAGAATCATGCCAACTAGCACATGTCAAGAGCCAAGTCACAGGCTCCAGCAAAATGACAAACATTGTTTAAAAACATGTTTGCTGAAGGCCTTGGTGGTGAACGGGTCACTTGGCAAAATTGTGAACACAAAGCATGCTGTGCAGCCGCCTAAAAGCTCAGCTCTCCTGTGTGCCTGAGCAAAGCCAGGACAGAGGAGAAATCGGAGGGTTACAAAGAATGCCCAACAGGACTTCTCTAATTATGTTGTTCCATGGCCTTGATGCCAGCAAAAGCTGCTGGGAAATAGCTCTGATTTCTGCTACTGATGTAAACTCTCCAGCCCTCAGTGGAGCTTTTCTCTTCAATGCTCTTTGTACTTTTCCTGTTCTCTTTGAAAATGCCATGCTGAACTTTTTACCTTCACTCTCCCCTGCGCTCCATTTCTTCCATAATTTCTTCTTCTAATGCATGCTGTCTCACTTCCTTGACTTTTACCACTTAGGATATGCAGACAGCAGTGGTGGTGATGCTGAAAGCTTTCTGCTGTCAAGGAGGCTGACATCTAAAAGGGAAGATCTGGATGGAGAGATCTCTGACTAGCATAGGAGTGAATTTTGTGCATTAGAGAATCTAAATCTTCCCTTTACTCACTTGCAAAAATCTAATATTACGATACTATTTTCATTTCCAGCTTAACCTACAAGCTCAACTTCAGATGCAATCACACGGACAAAAGTGGAGGAGAGTCAGCAGTACCAAAACCACACTGCTTCTTGGTTTTGGTAGCTTCCAAACCCAGAAACTGTCTAGCTTGCTTATCCTCCAAGGCTTTTAGGTTGGAGTCAGAACGTATTGGTTTCCCAGATACTGAAGAGTAATTAACAGCATTTGCATTCCTGTATGAAGCACTTCTTACTATGTTTAAATTGCTGTCATCTGAAGTTGAAATATTGGCAGTAAAATCAAACTCACACACGCTTTTTTTCTATAAGAAATGAAATTATCCAGAGCAAAAAGAAAATCCAACACAATGACATATAATTGAAAGTGCAACTGTAAATTAGTTATTTGAGCCCACCACCTCTTTGAAATACATACTTCACAAGATCATTGAATCACAAAATAGTTTGGGTTGGAAGGGACCTTCAAAGGTCATCTAGTCCAACCCCCTGCAATGAGCAGGGACATCTTCAACTAGATCAGGTTGCCCAGAACCACATCTAGCCTGGCCTTGAATGTCTCCAGGGATGGTGCATCCACCACCTCTCTGGGCAACCTGTGCCAGTGTTTTACCATCCTCATTGTAAAGAATTTTTAACTCACATTCAGCCTGAATCTCCCCTCTTTTAGTTTAAAACCATCACCCCATGTCCTATCGCAACAGGCCCTGCTAAAAAGTCTCTCCCCGATACTCAACCAAAGCTAAATCAGGATATCAAGAGAAATTCTACTGATTTCAGGAATGGGGCCTTGGCTACAAACCAGAAAGCACATGAATGCAAATTCAAGCAATATTATGAAGATCCCTTAAAGTTGTGACTCAACTGCAGCCTTAGTTTGCTAACTCCTTGATGAGATGCCCTCTTTCTTCTGTAAGACACCCTTGCACATTAAAGAAAAAATATTGTGAAATAGATACAGGCCACAAGTGTCCTAAAATATTACTGCTTATGGAGAATTAAACATGCATTTCATATTACATACAGTAGCAAAAGCAGCCTGACTGCAACCTCTAGGCTGTTACTGACAAGAGAAAAATCTTACTTTTGAGGCTTTTTTAAATCGTATAATTCTAACCCTGCTGCCTGCTCATTCAGCTTCAAAGGCTGAACCTTTATTTTGTCAGTTACCAGCTGGCAGAATTCTCCACTGCAGATATCATCATTAACATACGAATCCACCATTAAATAACACAAGAATGGCTAGCTTGGAAGAGAGTACCTTTAAGCATATATGTGCATTTGTGTGTATACAAATGTGTATATATTAACTGGACTGCAGAGCACAGTCTTGTGTTTATTGTGTAAGAAGCTTGCCCATAATGTTCTTTGGATAAAAAGAGGTCCCTGACCATCAGAGTTCTCAAAGAACTGCATAGAATTATCCATTATATCTTTGCAAATGTAACAGAATACTTGAACATTTAAACTTGTGCATAAGTCTCTTGTTAGATATCAATGGTGAGAGATTTTGCCTTCTTTTCAGCTTTTTTTAACTACTGCATTAGCAACACACGAATTATCATACAGTTGGCTAGAGGAATGTTTTGGAATGTTTGTATGTGAGACTCTGTATTCTCCCCTGAAGTGTTGCTGTTTAGATCATGATCTACCTAACATCATTAAGTGATTTTAAGTAAAAACCCCAGCCAATTAAAAAACCCTTTTGAAATCTTATGATTTATTGTGATTCCAGTCCAGGCTGAGAAAAAGTTGTATGAAATCAAGAAGTAAAGATAAAAATAAAGGCCAGCTTTGACATATCATTCTGTAGGTGTTGGGTATTTGTGTAGAGTGACATGAAAGACAAAAACCTGTAACTCCCTTGCTGTTGCAGCCAAGGAAGTAGGCACATAGAGGGCTGAGCTCCAGAAAGAGATCTTGCTTGACTCTTTGCACAAGACATATTTTCTGTGCATGCACCTAACAAAGATCACACGCACCTTGTGATAAGAGGCTGGTAAGAAAGATGGAGCTCCCGCACAGCAGGGCTGCAAAGCAGCACCCTGCTGAGATGGCAGCTGCTGCCAGGCAGGTGGCCTCTGGTCAGACAGTGATGGTGGGCCACCATGCTTCATGCTGGGTTTGTCTTGCAAGTGCCTGAGCACCTGGACAGGTATCAGTGATACTGTCATTCTGCTGGTCTCTCAACACCTCTAACAGCTGTTTTGAGTGAAAAATGAGGAAACTGATGAGTCATGTTTTGAAACCAAAATGTTTTAACTCACAAGTGCAAGACAAACACCCTTGAAATGAAATTTTTGCTTTCAAGAAGTTATTCATTTGAGATCAATTCACCTTTGCTTCTACAGTTTCATTTACTGTGTCCTTGTTTTTCATTTAGTATTTTATGTCAATTAAACAACCCTGATTTTGTGGTGATTTATTGTGTACCCATTGCAAGTAATGTGTAACTGGAGGAAACCGAAAACTGCAGTCCATTTAAAAAAAAAATTAAAAAGAAAAAAATGTTGACTTTACTACTATGAGCACCCCCAGGAGCTGAAGAATTGAAGACAGTTTGCAAAGCTGGAGCATTAAGCTGTGAACTCTCCTTAGCAGTGACAAAACTTGAGGTTTGTATTCTCTATCACCCAGCAGAGGTCATGACCAGTAGACAAACAGCAGACCCCAAGGCTCATCTATATTTCAGCAGTACTACTTGTAATAGAAGACAATGCATCACACAATTAGGTCCATAATCCTTCCTACAGCTTCCACATACTGTGAGATCTGTTTTTAAGGGACAACATCAACAGGAACCATTTTGATAACACTGGAAAACTGCATCTGTAAGTGAATAGAACCTGATGTTTCAGGTTGACATTCAAGCAGGCATACAAGGAGAAGCCATGTAATAAGGGACACAGCTTCTTCCAGTGGGAAGTGCCTTTCTGAAGAGTCTGGAGCACAAGTCTTATGAGGAACTGCTGAGGTAACTGGGGTTGTTCAGTCTGGAGAAGAGAAAGCTCAGGGGAGACCTTATCGCTCTCTACAACTACCTGAAAGCCCTCATTTTTTTAATGAAGCTGGAGAGAAAATGTGGGTGACAGGATGGTAATGCATTACTAAGATTTCCACTGGTGTCACCATTATGTCATAAACTTATCCCCTTACTCTACTGTTCCTGATCCACTTCTCCCTCTCTCTGCCATCTTTGAACTTAGCTGATACGGATGACATATCCTTTTGGATGTCTTGATGTTCATTATAACTTCTCATAGCTAAAACGTAAACCCTTTCTTTAGCATTATCACCAACGCATTATTTAACTGCTTCCTCTCTCTGTCCCTGGATGTCTAATTTGCATCACAATCCTGTCACCCACATTTCTCTCCAACTGCATTAAAAAAATGAGGTTTCATCTTTTGAGAACAGTGTATAGATACCTCTCCACATTTTTTTCATGCCTACTTTTGTATGTACATAGAACCTTATAAAACAAGTTTGTGGTCCTAAAAACAGGAATATGGACAATATGCAAGCATTTTCAAACTGACCCTTGATCTGAGGTACTCCATTTTTAAGATTTCTAAATAGAAGTATCCCAAAGGGAATCAATCTGCAAAAGGGCACTGAGATTAATCA